>NC_079489.1:156334696-156952909 GCF_020520425.1 Spinacia oleracea | reverse complement strand
GTATGCTTATCATTTGAAATTGGTAAGGAGGTGAAAAATAAAGCCAAATGAAATAATCCTTTATTACTCCCTCCGTCCCTTAATACTCGACCTGTTTTGACTCTTTGTACTATTCATATAATTCACTTTGACCCTATTTTATTTATAGTATATGAAAATAAATGTTAGTATATAATATATTGTTGGCTTCATCTTAATATATATTTTCAAAATATTAAAAAAAATTAACGTTTTTATAATATGTAGTTAAAGAAATTGGTGGTCAAAGTTGTGCATCGGCAATCGTGTCCGATCAAAACATGTCGAGTATTAAGGGACAGGTGAGTATAAATTTCACCTGAATTTGGATTTCGGCCTTTTTCAAAGCCGGTTATCTAATATTTTTAGCTCCCACACACTCTCGGATCTCCGTAGCTTTCACTTGCCAACAAACTAAACAACGAATCTTATGGAATATTTACATCAAATTAGCTAAATCAATACATCATCAACAACATAGTAATAAATCTCGAGAGTGATAGATAGCTAAGTTGGTTAGAGCTTCCATCCCGGTTCCAGATGATCCTGAGATCGATTCTCATCCCCGCCCTTGTGGCTCATTTGCACCAAAAAAAAACATAGTAATAAATTTCAACTAGCTATTCAAATTTATTTATTTTTCCGACTATATTTCACCTCCACTGAGCAAAAACGACTCCAGAATCATCATATAACTCTCAATTTTTTCAGGATTACTATGTCCGTTGCTCAATCACAAATCCTGACACCAAAATACACCAAAAACTCTCTTAAAATTCAATTATGCCTCCAATTGCTAGGAAGTAGGAACTAAATGTAGCGAGATAAATTACACTCCGACAACTATATGGAATAAGATAAATTCGAAACTAAATTCCACATCTATCCAAACCAGTTCATAATTCTCCATCAACTAAATTGAATTCATGAAACATTATCAGCTACAGAATCTCATATTCGAATAACTTTTACGAAATTTAATAGCATGGAGAGCGCCAAAAATAATTCGTCAACGAAATTCCAGAAAATTCAAGTGAGAAAGCGAAATTCACCAGCAGACACGATAACAAATACAATTCAAACATGAAAAATTCCAGAAAAGGAAACAATCAAACAATAGAGATGAAATTATCAAAAATAAGTATGGAGAGATAACGGAAGAAGAAAACGATGAAACGCGAATAACCTGATAATGTGTGCGAAGTAGACAATTCGTAGACGAGCGAGCTTCCGAACTCCTCCATGGCTGCATATCTCCGAGTTCGTTAGAATGAAGCATCAGCAGATGAGAGAGAGAATTGAAGCGTGGTGAATTTTGTTGAAGAAGGAGGGAGGAGGGAAAATGGCCTGAGTTTCCGGGTTTTATTATTTATACTCCGTAGGAAATAACCGGATGAGATGGATAAGGGTAATTCGTCTGTTTTATATAGGCCGTATTCCACAACTTTGTTTCGGGCCCATACAAAACTCTTTCTTTTTCCATCCCCTTTTTGGGTTATGATTTCTTTTAATTTTTTTTTTTTGCAATTGGGGACTCAGGGTTATGAAATTCATACTTCGTACATGCACCCAGGAAGAAGGTGTACCTCAGGTTGAAAAAAAAACTTATATGCTCGTCACATTCACGGTTCTTGACTTCTTATTCTACGGAGTAATTTATGCATTTTGGGGATATGGCCTCCTAATAGATCTATCTCCGAGATTTGATAAATGATCCGATTCTTAACTTCTTATCCTAGGGAAAAATTCATGCCCATTAGGATCTGGCGTCAAGCATCCTAATAAATTTATCTTTGAGATTGGATAAAAGTCTCGGTTATTAGGGTACAAATAAGTTGAGACTCTCAATAAACTACTCGTGCTCGGATAAATCTCATTTATGTTCGTTTATTTAACAAATTATTCGATTTTGAACAACTTTTGAATTTCGTTTGATAAACGAGCTTGAATATGAATATATGTATGCTGGTTTGTTTATGCCCATGAACAAGCTCGTCTATTACAGAGTATATTCATAATCAAATAGGTCATACATAATTGTTTTATTATAGATAAAAATCATATTTTGACTTTTAACATCAAAAAAAAGTATCACATCATAAAAATATTTTAAAAATTGAATTTATATTGCAAAATAAGTGCACATTCCTAATTATGTTTTCAAATGGTTAAACTTAAAGCGCAAAGCTCGTTTAAAAACTCGTTCAATTAATAAACGAAACATTTACGAACAAAAAATCTATTAAGCGAACCGAGCTTGAACAAATTTTTGAGCTCGATTGAAAGTTCGGGTTCGGACGCAAGCTCACCTAGATTAAATAAACATGAACAAGATATATAGTACTCAGTTCGGCTCATTTCACCTCTGCCGGTCATTCTTGTGGAGTATATTTTTGGAGATTTGCTTTCAAAATTTGGAAGATCAGCTTCGATATAAATTCCTTGAGGCCTTGATTCTATTTCAGATTGTCTGAGACTCAAGCATCCTCCCCTTTTCACATGTGAAACAACCAACTATTTACTGTTTCATAGTCATAATAAATTACATTAATGGTATGTTACTCTGTAATGTATAATTTTACAAGAACAGCATCATACTAAAGCATAATCTAATGTGAAAACTTAACTTGACCTCTGTGAGCATAACTAAGGACTCCAACTCTCTAGCGATATCATCAATGTAGAACCCAGGAAAGCTCTTCAACATACTATTCGCTTAACATGAGTTGTACTTGTACCCGATCACATAATCTAGCCTAACGCAATGATAAATCCATTTTCGGTTTTTCCCAATTGTATAGGCACTGAATGCATTTCCACGTTAACTTGGTTCCACCTGTATAAACATGGCTTCGGGTCGAGCCCACGGGCCGCACCAAGCCCACCCTGCATCGTGCTGGTCCGGGCCAAAAAGTTCAAAATGGGGCCCATATCTTGCACCAAAAGTTCGTTACATGTTCCTGTCTGTTTTTTTTGGTGTGAACCTGTAGATGCATCTTCAGCCTTACACTGGTCTCTCGAACGATCAATTTCCTCCCTCCACCCAACACAAATCTCTCATTTGATAAATGATACAATGTCTTTAAGCAGATGACTAGTTGTGGAAATATATACTGGTGAATGCAGTTGTTGCATCTTCAGATTCTCCACTCGCAAGCAAATGTTTTTATGAACTCCTTTACATTATCACCTTATTCGCCTATTACAACCAACAGATGTGAGTATCAGTTGAAATTAAAAAAACAGTAAAAAAATTAAAACAAATAGAAACATGCTTGGTAGCAAGAGATACAACACAAACCATGCAGAAACTCAGTATGATTCCCTTAACCTGCAACCTTGGTACCAAATGAACCAAAAGGTTCAGAAAAAAATCAGTATGATTCTCTTCTACTGCTAGCAAGAACATGGAGAATTCAGAGACATAACTTACCTTTTCCTCTTTTTTTTTACTTTTTTTGTTTTGTTTTTGTCAGTGTTTTGGGGAGGAGAGATTTAGCGAAGAGAAGTAAGGGTATGCTTGGCATTTCGACAGGTTTTGCATACATCAGAGCATCTTCTAGCTGCAGCGCTGAATTGATGCACCGCAGTTTCAACCATGTTAAACAAGAGTTTTCACCACATAATATACCAAAAGGTTAAACCCAAAAACAACCAATTTCTTTATATTATCCAGTTACTAGATTTTCATATCAAGACTTATACTCCTGCACAATGTAAAGAAAATATATTAATTTGTTTGAAAGATGATGAACACAAAATGGGATACAAAAGGTAATGACTTGAGGCCTCCAATCTCCAAGTATAAAGCCTAAGCTTTACCAAATACTCAACCTACCTCCCATAACCTAATGTGCCAGTATTTATAACCATTCTACTACATCTACCTAATTTGTCTTCTAGATAATATCAGTCACTACCTATTGCAGATAAATTGTACTCCCTCCGTCCCTTAATACTCGCACCGTTTCGACTGGACACGCTTGCCAATGCACATCTTTGACCACCAATATCTTTAACTACATATTATAAAAATTTATAAAAATATTAATATTTTGAAAATATATATTAAGATGAAGTCAACAATATATTATATAGTAACATTTGTTTTCATATACTAGAAATAAAATAGGGTCAAAGTGAATTATGTGAATAGTGTAAAAAGTCAAAACGGTGCGAGTATTAAGGGACAGAGGGAGTACAAAACATATTGGAACTAAAATGGAATAAAAAAAACAGCTTCAAATATAGATTGAGGGAAAAACTGAACCTTCGTGGGGAAGGCTCACCCTAACTTTTATTGATCGAGCTGTCTAGCATATAACACTATCTATTTCTCATTCTTGCATTTCAGTAATGCCACTCTGTAACTTCTTCTTTCTGTAATAGGTCTGACTTTGACATTGTAAAGTAAAGAAGTAATTGGTAAAACATATATTTCGTAGATACAATGGACCAATAAATTCAGGAACTCAAAAGAAGATTCCATTTAACGTAATAGGCACAAATAGTTTACCATTTTCATGTGAAGGATATGCCTAAGAAATGACCTAACAGTACCTCTTAGGATAAGTGAGACTAATAGCACTGGGCATGTCATTGAGGAATATGTAGTGTATTATCTACATCATCTTAAAAAAAGCTCTTACGTCTATCTCAGTTCATTTCCAGATTTATAAACAAGATTAGGCCTTTTATGTTAAGCTGAGCAGTTTGCTGAATCAACTGGCAAACAGGGGGAGGGGAATATTAGGTAGTACAATATAATTCAGTTAATAATATCTTGAAGAGAAAAATAAGTGAGTTAGATTAGCAATACATAAATAGGAGAACATTAGGAAGGGATTATCATGTTAAAGATAAAAATTGTTACTCGGGAGAAGGCAAAGCTCACGAATGTTCGGTAGGTTGTAATCTGTGTTTGTCATCAATACAATCATATCTTAGTAATTTTCCATTAAATTCTTCATCGATTCTTCATTATGTTCTACTGATCTAGTTCAAGAGAGATTAGCTAAGAATTGTCTTAGTTCATAGCACAGTTTCACCTTTTACAAGTTTACAACAGACAGGTCAACCTACAAGAGCTCAACCTTCAGTAACATTTTAGACCCAAGAATCAACATAAAAATGCCGTGATCAAAAAAGTAAAACTGGAAACAATTATCAAAGTTCAATTATAGAACCAGGGAGCCCAGGTTAAACATGAAGGATTCCCCCAACAAATTCTGCCACTAGGAACCCATAAATCAGAACTCAACATGCCAGACTAATTAAAGTATCTCTACTGATTTGGAACCATAACGACTACTCCGTATCTGACAAATTCCAAGTTCTACACCTAAAAGACTGGTTGGAGAGCATGAGTAACAAACAATTGTTATACGCTAATACGTTCAAGCTACGAGGTTTCAGTTTTCCCAAATCCGTTCAGTCTTTCCAGTAACCAGGAGTACATTATAGACTAGTAGGGAGAACACCAGCATCCCATATGACATCACCAAAAAAGTTGTAGAAGTTCAGATCCGAAACGACAATATATGAGACCAAACTAAGGTCTTCAGTAAGATTGGAGAGCACCCAGTAACTTTCAATTTTATGTGCTAGTACCATTCAGAAGAATTAAGTTTAGCAACCTATCTTGCCTCCCAAGTAACCAAATATGAAATGTGAAATGATCCAATTTCTTCTAACTGTTGCTTTTTTTTCTCATACACCCTTTATGCCTCTCAAGTCTCAAGTATCAAAAGACATAGTTTGTACAGACTATAGAGTTGAAAAGTAATTTCTAGTTAAATCTCCTCACAACCAAGATACAGTAAGCAAACAGGTAATAACAGTGTCAGTCAAGGTAAAAGACTATAATCACATACAAAATAAAAATTACCATTAATCAAGTGCAGTAGAATCTTTTGGTGCATTATTTTTCCCTCTCCCATACCGATCTACATGCTCATGATACTCTTCGAGCTCCTTCTCCAACTTTTCGATGAATTGACTTGTATGCTCAAGAGACTGTTCATGCTGATACTTCTCTAAGGCCTAAAAAGAAAAGGAACAGATTAAATAACACTTCCTTTGTTCTTATTTAAATGACACACTAATTTAATCACGTTTGCGAATGCACGATTTCAAACATTAATATCTTCAATGAATAAGAAAAAAATATAAAAGTTGATATTTAAAAAATATTTATTGAGACGACTCTACCAAGATTTCACACGACTATGTTTTTTCTTAAGTATAAATCACAAAAGGAAGTCAAAGTAGCTCTTTGAACAATGTCCAAAACCAAATTGTGTCATGTAAATAAGAATGGAGGAAGTATGATAGAACAGAAACTGCAACAACTTCCATCATAAACAAGGGACCATGCCAAACACCCGTTATCTATTATACCTTTGCCTTTGACAGTGTATCAGGAGGAGACATTACTTCTGGTTGCACATAATTCTTCCCACGGTAAAATATTATAGTGTTGTCAGGCTTTATATCAATAGCAATACCTTTGCTGAGCCTGGTAATCTCTTCCGCAATTTCATGAACCTGCCCAGGCTTACAAGGTTTGCAAACAACCTTGACTGTTTCATGCTTTTTCCAATGCAGATGCATATTGAGCACAACTCCTCCAAAGACTCCACGTCTCCCAACAGGAACATAATTCTTTTTCTTCTCACCAGTGCGTTTCAGATAAAATTTCTCTTCCTCAGTTAAACTTTCAGGATCATATGTTTCAGCTGGAGCCTTAGGTAACACAAATTTTCTCAGTTTCTCAATCAGCCAAGCTTCCTTTCGCTTTGCCTAAGAAGAGAACAGATGTGCATTAGCATATTGTGCAATACACTATATGCAGACAAAACTGAAAACATTCGGAGCATGTTTGGTATAGAGTTTTTAAGTGTTGGAAATGGAATCAATTAACTATTTCCATTACCTAATGTGTGGTATGAGAGAAGTGGTAATACAATCCATTTCCTAAGGCTAACCATTACCACCATTTGTTACCTCTCCCAACCCTATAGTAACAAAATGGTTACCCTCCTCAATCCCCCAATTTGTTACAAGTGATTCATTTTCTAAGGTATACCAAACAACTAATAATGGTAATATCCTTTCCCCTTCTTATTTGTTTCCTTTCCATTTCATTTCCTAAGTTTATAACAAACATGTTCTCAAAGCATTACGGCATCAAAGTTTAATTACAACCTCCGTCCCAATTAACTAGCCAAATAGTGTTGTTACTATGAGTTCTGTAACTATTAGTATATAAGTGTATAACCATGGAAACTAATATCAAAGTTGACAAGATTTGACAGTGGAAGTCAAAAGTGACCCTTCAATTTGAAAGGGAAAAGTTATTATCCATTTCGAACTAACATCGTCTTTTGCTAATCTTGTCAATAATGCAAAGGATAACAGAACTGAGATACTTAGTATGACCTTAAATGTACGAAAAATCGAAAATGAAAGATTGATTTAGCCCATCCTAGACTGTAAATGATTAATTTCAAACAAACAACTGAATCACAAATTAGACAAAAGCATCAAAAACTCTTAACAATTATGCTACCTTTTCCAGTTTATATCTAATCCTAACTTCAGGATTCGAAGAATTCATCTTCTTCTTCGCCATAAGGCGGTAAAACCTCAATTCATTCACCTTGGCCTTTTTTGACTTCTTCTTTTTCACCATTATCCTTTTTCCTTCTCCAGGGGAAACTCTTGTATCACCCTTTTCACCGAAAGAAAACCTAACAACACCATTATCATCTTTTACCCCAACAGATGCATTGCTCAAGTGCCTAACACTCAACCATCTGGTAACACCCTCGGAAACCCAGAAGATACTAGATTCCAATGGCTTATAATAATATACGTTCTTTGATGGGTATTGCAGAAAAGTATGAAAATTTGATGAATATTGAGATAAATTGTTCACATCGTAAGAAATCCTGCATTAAAAATCAATAAAGTTGTATCTCAATTTCATGAAAATCAGTGAAAATAGCAGCTAATTGTAGAGAATATTACTAGAATTTGAAAGCGTAAAGATGAATTAACCCTAATAAGCTAAGGAAAGTAAATTAAAATGTGGGGGAAATTAAAACAGAAAAAACCAACCGTGGAATGGATTGGAAATGGAATGAATTGAAGATAGTACACTTAGTTCTTCTACACATTGCCTGCATCATAATTCTGGTAACCATTCACCTCATTCACCCGGGGCAGAGTGGAGAGCGGAGAAGAGGGACTGTGTGAGTGGTAGACTATGATGTACGGAGTACCTATAACAAATAAATTCTCGTGAGGTTTTTTTAGTTTCATTTCAATATACTTCTATCTGTTTTTAATACTTGCAACTTTTGAATTTTTTAATTCATACTTTATATATGCTACTACTTTGATATTGTTGGTGACTCATTTGGACAAGTTTTGTACTAAATGCGGGTAGTATTTTACCTAAATGCAGAATAACTTAATTTTATTTAAATATTATTATTCCTATATTGCTATTATTCTAATCTATCTTTTTTCACATCCTAAAGCTATATAAACACCTTAATACTCTGATTCAATAACTTGTAAAATAACTCTCACCTTGTAGGCTTGTACTACAAATCGATGGGCAACAATGATGAATTACGCAAAGATCACTATTTAACGGTACGTAACAGAATTTATTGTGATCAAATCATAAGGTAGAACGAACCTGATTTTTGGGACCTTAATTGCACGGCACCCAAACAAGACATCGGAAAAAATATACGGCACCCTAACATAACCGCTGGAGAGTTGTTGAGGCACCTATATTAGACCGCCGGAAAAAATAACCGGCATTCTAACTCAACGTGTTTTATGTGACCATATTCATTAATTGGCAATGTGTTACTGTTTGTCTCTGTTTTGTGACCTTGATCCCCTCATTATCACCCCATTTTCATTATCTTCTTTAGAAAATGGTGTAGCAAATCCAAACTAATCAATCCTTTCACTGTTTCTTAAGCATGACTTGACCTATTCGGGTAGGACTGACACTGTGACAAAGATGCTGTAAGGGTTGGAAACCAAAGTCACCATGGTTTGGTTCCCATTATCCCCAAATGGTGCAAACTAAAGAAGATTTCAAACCAAAGATGCTGCTAGGTTACTTTTGCTTTCCTATCAGTGTTCATACATGTATGAGCTTTTAGACTTAGGTGTCGTTTGGTTCACATAGGAAGTAGAATTTCCCATGAAATGCAAATTCATAGAAAATGAGTTCTTTAATTAAATTCATGGGAACATCATAGAGTTGTTTGGTTAATAATGTAGGAAGTAACTTCCCATGGGAATTTCTACTTACCTATGGGGGACTAGGTAAGCAAATTCCCCCATTTTGTGGGAAGTTGAAATATCTAGGAAGTTTCACTTCCCCCATTTTATCAAAATATTGTCAACCAAACAACTCACCTACTTTGCAATTCATAGGAATTTTAACTTCCCATGTTTTTGTATGTCAACCAAACAACTCCTTAAAACTTGTATGATAGCTTGTAAACTTTAAAACTAACTTAACTAAAAAAGGTGGGCTTTTATCTCTCTTCAGCGGGTGTTTTTGGTATAATTGCCTAAACCAAGAATGACTTTAAAAATGAATACAACCGAGGTATCCAAGTGTGCCATGCGCAGAGTGTACTATAAAGTATAAACAATGAACTATCTATCAAATTAACATACACTCAACAAAAACTCAAACAAACTATCTATGAAATTAATAAACACTCAACAAAAACTCAAGCAAACTATCTATGAAATCAACATACACTCAACAAAAACTCAAGCAACTATCTATCTACAAAGCACGGAAACGCCAAAAAATCACGACTTACCGTTTCCGAAACGTCCTGGAACGGGGAAACCGGGAAACGCGTTTCGGAACCGTTTCAGAAAAATGGAGACGTGTTTGAAACTGAATTCATCCCAGAAACGAATGGGAAACGAGATTTCAATCTAATATTCACGTTTCCCAAGCAAACTTGCTGATTGTATCAAAGTTTTTCCGCCAGAAAACTGAAATTAGGTTGAAGAAGATAGGTTGAAGAAGATCTCAGTTACTCTGTATTTCACACTTTTTTTTTTTTGATAAAACAAAACCCTGTATTTCACACTTGGATAGCCTATATTCGAAACCGTGCTACAAATTTGGGCCTGGCCCAAGTACACAAATGGAAATTAAATAATTAAGGGTGTATTTGGTTCAGCATATTTTGAAATAAGTGTTTGAAATCATCCAACCCCATATTTGATGTTTGGTTAACTATTTTTATAAAATTTAAAATTTGGGGACCCACCTCTAAAATCCCTATGGTATCGAGTTCTCATACTCAGGGGCGAGGTGGGTATATGGAATTATTTTAACTGAAAATAAAATCGACAGTGCAAACTCGATCAAACAAACACCATGACAGCCTAACTAATGTTACTCCACCACCGTCGCCGCCCAAGCTACCCAAAAAATCAATATCATAAAAATTATACTACAAAGTTACTACCCTATCGATTCGCCATCAAATCGTCAATGCTACCTAACGCCACCATCAACACCCCCGTAAGAACCCAAAATGACAAAATTAGAATACCTAGATATATTGTTAATCGTCGAAATTTTGGACATTGAAGTCTAGATTTGTAGCTTCAATTGTAAAAAAAACAACCACCAAAAATCAAATTTTGTCTAGTGATAGAAGAATGTGATGGTTATAGTTGAAGCAAAGCGAGCGATTGTGGTGGTGAAGTTGGTGTCATATATCAAAATATAATGCCTGCCTTTTATATTTTATTGAATTTCAGTTTCTTTTGCCTTTTATATTTTATTGAATTTCAATTTTTTTTTCCTTACATCTTTAAGTAGAAGGATGAGGGGAAGGTGTAAAAAACAAAAAGATAAGAATAAAAAGTAGTAGAGTATATTATCGGTAGGATTAAACTAAATTTATTTTGCCAAACAGGTGGAATAAGTTATGATTTTCTATGTATCGTTGATTATAAACCCATGAGTTTAATACTAAAACATATACCTTATACCTGTGGTCGAACCAAACGGGGTCTAACTGAATAGTCAACAAAATATGGATATAACTGTATGCATTAAAAATATCATAAATGTCACTAATTAGAACGTTGTACACAAAACTTTGACGTTGAATTTGTGTTTACAATGACAATGGATTTTTATTTATTTTATCTTTTCTCTTTACTTTACCTCGTAATAACATTTTGAAAATTATTTTTTAAATTTTAAAAATTATTCATTAATAATTAATCATATGTTAATCAACAATTTTTTATTATCTAATTAAATATATATTTTTTAATCAATCAATAACTTCAATAACTATATACTAAAATACACATTATGATTGACACGTGTCATCTCTCGATGTGTCTTTGACTCTTTTTTTGAATTTAATTTAATTTAATTTTATAATGTCTACTCCATTAAAGAAACTTTTAAAAACTATAAATTTTCTAATTTGTTTCCTTCCATATCATAGAACAATATACGGAGTATAGTACAAGTAATATTCTGAGTTCATTTATTATGGCAAGAATCGAAAATAATACATTGCACTATTACTATTGATTTTCTAATATTAATATGAAAAATATCAATCACGTAACATGGAAAAAATTGCAAATTATACACTGCACTATTACTATTGATTTTCTAATATTGGTTTATATGTTACTAATTACTATCATAAAAATATATGATTACAATCTTAACAAATGAATTTCAACTGCAATATAAAAATTTAGAGAAATCATTTAACTCTTATGTTTCTTAAACTTAACTTATTATTAAACATAATTTCTATTCAGTTTTCCCGAAAAAAGTGAAAATAAATTAATAATACCGATATTGTAGTTTACGTACGTAGTATAATTCATGTTTAATTGACCACTTTGAACTAATTGTGTCTTATACAAATTCAAAATTTACTACGTCGTAACAAAATATTAGTTTATTAAAAATATTTCATATTTATAATATTATTTACGAGTAATTATAATACTCCGTAAACAAATTTAATTTCATATGTGCGTGGGCAACAATTTTAATTACCAAACACAACTCTGGTAATCAAGAAACGCTTGTCGGAGCAACAAGCCGGCGGTGAGAGCCGGCTTCCGGTGATAAAATCTGGTAGTCGAAACCGATTTCCGGTGATATCACCCGGTAGTTGAAGCTGACTGTCGACTGGTTGTTCCGCCAGTTGCTTTGTTTTCATCTTTTTTTGTTTCTACTTCTTTCATCCACCAAATTACAGACAACTATTAGGAAACAATAAATGACAAAACTATTTGAGCAAGATACGACCTACCTTTAAGAGACACACGGGAGCATCAATGGAGTCTACAAGGAGAAAAACCAAGGAAAAAGATGAATGAGAAGTAAGAGGCGATAAGCAGCGTGCGATTGATGAGGGTTTTCTAATTCTTTTGTTTTGAAGGGCTGTTAAAATTTCAAAGGGTATTTTTGTCTTTTTCTTACTTTTTAAGTTATTAAATAATTTTGTATTTAGTGTTTTTTATACTGTATTCAGTACCTCCGTTTTTATTTTACTTCAAAAGTTCTTGCGCGCACAAGATGTACAATAAATTTATTGTACACCAAGATAACTTTAACCCCTTTTTTGTAACTTTAACATAGTTTTAATTAACTTTTATATTAGTAAAAAAAATTGATAGATAAATGTTTTAAAGGGTTAAATGATTAATTTTATACATTATTAGTGATTTTGAATAAATAAGTTTTACTAAAATGAAAAAAATTACTCGCTCCGTATTTATTTTAGAGATATATTTGACTGGACACGGGTATTAAGAAAAAGAAATGAATGAAATAAAATAATAAAGCAAGTGGGATTGGGTAGATATTTTAATAAGTAAACAAGTGGGGACCATGTCATTTTGGTGGGGTGGGAGGTGGTGTGGGTCTAAGAAATTATTTGTTTAATAGGATGGTGGGTCATAGGGCAAATTAGATGGTGGGGTTGATAAGTTACTAAAAATGACAAGTGTATCTCTTAAATATACGGCCGGAAAAGGCAAGTGTATCTCTTAAATAAATACGGAAGGAGTATCACTGAAAAATAGATAACTTTTACATATATAAGCTTAACTTTTAAGCATTTTGAGTTAACTTTTACTCTATTTATTGTACACCCATTGTAAATAAGAATTTGTGATTTTACTTTATATTTGCAATTATTAATAGAAACTTTTGCCATTTTTCATGTTTTTTCATGAGGAGTTTTGAACTTGAGAATTTGTAACATGTTTTTTTTGGTGTTAGACCGTGTAGTGCCTTGGGCGCATGCCTATCCAAATCCAATGCCTTATTTAGTACGAAATGCATAAAACATTTATTCTTTTTACTCAAGCACTTCGTTTTATCTTAAATACCCTTGTCGAATCCACACCACTCGAATATAAGTAAAGACACTTAGACACTTGATTTTAGAACAAAACATGTAATTTTTTCACAAAATAGGCGTGTTGAACACTTAATCACGTACTTGTATCCGGCATAGACATCCGAGTCCAAGTAACATAGCATTTATCTACTACAAGAATGATGGTACGAACGGCTGCCAACAACCCTTCTATTTAAAAAGGTTGTGATTGTGTAATTTTGATCCCTTTCAAGTTTCAAGCTCCAAGTTCAAGAGGAAGTCCAAATACATGCCAGGCATGTATTTGCAAAAACATGCCAACTCCAAATAAAAAGGTAAATCTAAATGGTAAATATTTTTGGGAGGAAATGTAAAACGGTATTGTACACTTGTAAAACGGGGTGCTGACTTGGCATTGCTGAGTTGGCAATTCATTAGAAAAATGGTATTGGTATTACAAAAATGGTACTAAACTTTTTCTAAATGAAATTCATTTTCCTTAAATGGTACTCGTTTTGTACTAAATTTTATAAAGTGGTATTAATATTACAAAAATGGTGCTAAATATTTTAAAATGGTATTCATATTACAAAATTGGCAGTAACGGGATCTAAGTTGGCAAACGGGGTTGACTATTCAACCATTTCAAAATGGCTGGGAAATTACAAACAAGCCCATGGCATGTATTTCATAATACATGCCTGGCTGCGATTTTGACGCCCTCCCAAGTTCAACATTTACTTCAATTATTATCCACACAAACATAAATAACAATGAACCAAATCCCCAATCACATAATGTATGATCGACCTTTCCAATTGAAGAGTAGTTGCAAGCTGCTGCTATAAATAGAAAGAATCCATCAAATAACAAAGTTATCGTTGTCATCTGCTTACGTATCCTATAAGAGAATCATAACAAACAAACTTGGCAACTTATAATACAACATGAATTATGCAACCCTTTCCTCTTCTGGTTATGCTTGCTTGTAAAACTATGAATACTAATCCGTACATCGTTAAATTTCTTTTTTTTACGCATAACACACCTAGTTCACCAGAGCTTAGCTTTGACTACATCTGACTACCTTACTTAATACTTATGGTGGGTGATTCTCCCAACAAGATTTTCTGCATACGACGAGGCTCGAACCCGAGACCTCCCTTAAGCGACATCAAGCTGCTTACCACTTGAGTCAACTCTATGTTGGTCGTACATCGTTAAATTTAATGAAGTAGTATCTAGCTTTACATCGACATCACAGTTGTAAATATTGTGCGACATTTTTTTCATAAAAATAATAGCAAAATACAAGTTCTATTCTACAAAAAGACACCTCCCAATTTAGCAATAAGCATTGGAAAATGTAAAGACTTTATCCTCTGTTGATTCTCAATCAAGCTTCGGTGGCAAAGGCTAATACTCCTAATGGCAATAGAGTTTGATGACGGAATCAGAACCAGCAGTAAACAACCAGGGTTGCCTAGGATGAAACTTGCAATCCAGAACTCCTGCAAATACAAAATCAAATCATAAAAAAATGTAGGCAAGGCCATCAATAGAAACTAGAATGCCCAACACCTATGTTACCCCGACTCGGATACCCATATCAGGCACGGGTATGTATGTGTCTAAGTGTACGACACAGCTATTTTGTGAAAATAAATGCATGATTTAGGTCCAAAATGAAGTGTCGGAGTGACCGATATCAGACACGGGGATGCCCGACACCTATGTTACCATGACTCGCATACCCATATCAGACACGGGTATGTATGTGTCCAAGTGTCCGACACGGCTATTTTGTGAAAAAAATGAATGAATTAGGTCCAAAATGAAGTGTCGGAGTGACCGATATCAAACACGGGGATGTGTCCAAGTGTCCGACACGCTATTTTGTGAAAAAATACATGATTTTGGTCCGAAATGAAATGTTGAAGTGTCCATATCCATGTCCAAGTGTCGAGGATTCGACACGGGTATTTGAGGTGAAATGAAAAGTCCGGGTAACAGAGTTCTATACCCTGTAAGTGTGAAGCGCCAAGATAGTATATGCTCAACCATGTCTTCAAGAAATTAATCAAAACTACGACAGCTTGCATTTCGTTTCAAACTAACGTGTGGCCACATGATTTGTGTGTCGGTCACTCAGGTGTCACAGTTTGAGACAAGTCCTTGTTTGTTTCAAAATCAATTCCAAATTACTGCGTACTAAACATAGAACTAATGTGTTCTATCATCACCAATAAGTCAATAACGTGATAATTACTATACAAGCATGCAAAAAGGCAAAGATGAAGCCACAACCAAAATGCATGCTTTTTCTGAGCCGATCAACCAAAGTGCAAAACTAGTAAAACACATCATCTAGAAAATAAAGATAAGTTTTTCTTCTGACCTTTTCCTTTTTGCTCTTGGAGAATTCGCAGTGGCACAATGAGAGGATTTTTGTTTAGGTCTGAATAAACCATGCCATGGAAAACATAGGCTTTACCGTCCTCTGAGCATGAAGCAAATAAAGGATATGAGCGGTGAAAGGCCACATTTGTGATATCCTTTGAGTGAGCCCTGAAAAGTGAATGATTGGAAATGTGAAATCAGTATGTCAAGATTTTCAGTATACAAAATTCTAAAAGTGGGAGAAAGTTGCTTTAAGGAGATATTCCACAACGCAACACAGAAAGAATGTGAATAGTTCAACCCCTTTCATCCGCCGACAAAAGCCCCCAACAAAGTAGAAAAAGGATAAAGAGAGAAACAGGAAAAAAAAATAAAAAATTGTAAGATTAGCCTTTTATGAGTTATTCATCACTTCTAATTCATTCTACTTAGTCAATTACTGCATTTACTACGTTTACTAGATTAGCTCCTATTCTAAAATTGTTATTTGACCATCTTTTTTTAAAAGTGGAATATTTCTCCACCGAAGCTACAACATCTATAACTTTCTACTAAAACAAACATTAGGAATGACACGTGTCACTTCCTGGTGCAAAATTTTCCCGACAAAAATATTTTTCCTATAAAATTTATTTCCTTTGTTTCTTTTTTATTTTATAAATTTTTATTAGTTGTTTATGTATAAAATAAAATAAACAAAGAAAGGTGATCTTTTTTTAGGAAAGAAATGTTTTGCGGGAAAATATTGCACCATAAGGGACATATGTCATCCCTGATGTTTGTTTTAGTAAAAAGTTATAGATATATTATAGATTAGGATGTTCAAAACCATAGATGCTCCAAGGACCATCAGGGTAGAGATTAAAGAGCCTTGTACAAAGTGAAAACATACTTCAGCACTTTATACGGAGTCGATGAGAGATCCATGTCAAACCAACACAATTTTCCTTCTCTGGTCCCAACGATCATATTATCACCTGTATATGAATTAAAAACAAACATTTAGATGCAAGCACTTGTATAACTAAAGAAGAAAAATTATGAAAGGTGCACAAACTAGATATGATAGTAATTTTTAAGAGCGGAGACTGGACTGTTACCTCCAGGGTGTACTGCAATGCATGATACTTCACGTAGATTTGTATCAAGTCTTTTGATCAGTTTTTCCTTCAGTAAATCATACACACGGACATTTTTCTTTGTCGAGATGAAGAAAATAGAACGAGATGGATGGAAAGCCGTGGAGACAGGAAGTCCATGCAACTTGAATGGGATTCTCTGACTTCCTTTCTTAGACAGCTGGTGTATCATTATCGCTCGAGATTCACGTAAAATGAAAGTCAAGAAAATACAGAAGGCTTAACGAGTAACAGTAACCATCACATTTAATTATATAGCACACTTGATGAAATTCCAGTCTTATACCAAGACAAGAATGCAACATTAAGAGTTTTAAGACTGGTTCATTCCAAATATTGTTTACAACAAATCTATCTGATGAATATTTTTCCAATACGGATGATGAATTGATGACTTACAATTTTAAATAACATGAAATGGCTACAAGGAATGATCATATGTGAAATAATATACTTCCTCCATTCTTTTACTTGCACCATTTGGTTTTGGGCCCAAAGATTGACAAAAAATTGTAAAGATCAAAATTGTCATATGATAACAAACAAAAGAGAGGGAAAAGGTTAGGAAACAGTCTATGTTACCCGGACTTGGATACCCATATCGGACACATGTACGTGTTCATGTCTCTGATAAGGCTATTTTGTGAAACAAGTTGCATGATTTTGGTCTAAGATGAAGTGCCAATCCATACGCATGTCCGACTGTCGAGGATTCTCCCCGGGTGTTTGAGGTAAAATGAAGAGTACGGGTAACAGAGGTAACAATGGTAAATGTAAATGTGAGTAAGGGTAAAGTGGGTATTTAGTGCGTAAACACACCAAACGTTTTTTGATTGAAATGGTGCAACTAATATGCAACTTCCCAAAAAAGGAAAATGGTGCAAGTAAAAAAAAATGGAGGAAGTAAAACACAATGAACTGAGAACCAGACAATATATCGAACAGAAAAGAACTTGCCAATTATTTTTCTACAGTAACTACACGTTATGTTTCGACAATTGTTATTTTTCTTAAAACTTTGTTTAAAATATTGATTGAAATCAGAAACCGAAGAGAAAAAGACCCTTCTTGTTGTATAATCGAAATTAGAACATGGAGATTGGTAAAATCAAATTGAAGAAAAAGGATATCAGCTGGGATAACTGCTGAGAGGTAATCTCCTCTACGGTGCCATTCGATTGACGTTACAGACTGTAAATCCAAAAACAATCAGTAGTTACACTATACAGTAGATAATCTTTCTACAGACCCCGTCATTAGCAGGTAGTAACTGAAATATTTGCAAGATTCTACACAGTACAGATCATGGCATCAGTACCTTAAAATGCTTCAACCTTAGACCACCAAGTTTATCATCAGGAAGCCAGCTTACAATGGCAGCTTCACCTATGTTACATAACATACAATTAGAATCGGCTGCGCTTATAATGGGGGGGAGGGGTAGCCAATCTTCAGATAAGCAGGGAAGGCAACCTAAAGCTGAAATAGTAACAGCAGTAAAAGATCACTGACCAGATTCAGCAGTAGGTTTTTCCATGCGCAAAAGATCCCTAATTTTCCCCTGCTGTTCTTCACTCCCCAATCCAGTATCTAAAATTAGAACGTCTTGGTCCCTACAGGAAGAAAATTATTTAATTGTCATGCGCCAGTTTATAAAGAAGAAAACATAGCTAATAGACAATTCAAAGAGACATACACAGAGACAGCCAAAATTGGTTGATGTGGTAAAGGATTCCATGCAACATGCCGAATGTCACTGCCAACTTCCCAGACACGGACACATCTCCCAGTTGCAACCTCCCAAACGCGTACAGTTCCATCGGTTGAACCTTAAATAAATCATATCCCAAACAAAGACAATATTCAGCTTCTATGACATTATCAAGATAACGCACGTGTGATAGGACGAGATAAACTGATCAGCATACCAGAAGCAATCCATTGCCCTGAAGACTCGGTTGAAATTGTGACAACAGCATCCGTGTGACCCTTGTACTCAATATAACATGTTGTGGGGTAAGGCTTAAGATCTTTGGGTTCCGGTAACTTTGTTTTCAAGGATTCAGGATCAATATTAAGCTGGAGACATTCAAATGAAAACAGATTCACATAAGGTTCTCATGTGTGTTCATAAGTGCAGTGGGCACAGGTAAAGTACATAACACAGAGCAAGATAGGATGTTTGGCTCATACAAAATGACCAGTTTTCCTTACGCCAATGGAAAGAAACTTACTCTCTTCTTACGAACTCTAGGACACAGATACAGATCCAAACAACGAGCAAACCGTTCCCTGAGAAAATTATCATATGCTGGGACACTTCTCAAAGATGTATACCTAATGAACCAGAAATTAAACAAATCCATCAGTTAGACCATCAGCATGGACGGAGTGGAGTTCTTTTCAAGTTAATGGTACATACTAGCAAACACATATGGGAACATTAAACATACCTCGTGGGAATGAATTTAGGTCTATCTTCCTCATACATCAACTGATATGAATTAATCTCTTCCTGAGTTGGTATGAATTCCAAGGAAGGATTGTAAGCTTCCTCGTGACCTGAAAGCATAATGCATTTTATTTTATGCCAATTTTGGGGACACGAGCCTTAAAAATAACAAACTATCTCATCCTGAAGTAGTCATACCAGGCAATTTCGCTTTAGGAGGAGGAATATAAGATAATCCTCTTGTTTTTTCAGATGAGCTAGAATCATCACCCCATAATAGGTAGAATCTTGGCTTTTCCTTGGGTTTATCAAATGTGATTCTTCCTTCTCGGATAGCCCTCACATACTTACTTATCTGCACATTCACATTGTAACATCGGATAATTAGAAAATGCATAAGCTTGGTAGGACAACCATACCTATCACTTCCTCCGTTCACAATAAATGAGCTGCTTTGACTTGATGTTCTATTCACTTATTAACTTAGACTTTTTTTTACTAATATATTGAAAATAAATAATAATATGTAACATGTAATAGATTATTAAAAAAAGTAATGGTCAAAGATGGGTGTTGATAAGCGTAAAAGCCAGAATTTTGCATCAATTATGAAACGGAGGTAGTATCTCTTAAGTCCAAACGCAGACGGGCTTATGTCTTAAAGTCTGAATGATGTTTTTGAAATAAGCCTAAGCAAGGCATACAAGGAAATTAACACAAAAGCTAATTGGAAAGAAAAAATTATTGCACATTCTCAAAACAAAAAACATATGCTTCTGTAAGGCATACAATTTCAGAATATACTTTTTTGATTCATAGGACTTGGTGTTCAAAAAACAGTTTATTATCCTAGCCCCTAGTAAAAACAAAAAAAATGCCTTCAAAAATTTATCAAGAAAAGCAAACACAAAAGGCGTACCTCACATAGTTAACAAACGCATCGACACAAATTATAACCAATTTGATACTACACATGTACCAGTGCAGTCTAGGAGATCTAAAATACATTTGTCTTAATGTGTCGTTTGTTGTTGGGTGTTCCTAGCAGTGTTTAAAAAAGCGCGCTAAAAGCTCGCTTAAGCGCTGAAGCTCGAAGCTCTAGGGCAAAGGGCTTAATTAGGTCTGAGTGAAGCGTTTGTGAAAAAGCGCACCGAATCGCAAAAAGCGTATGAAGCGCGCTTTTTTGAGCTTCAGTGAAATTCTTCTTTTTTTTCAAATTTTCACTTTAAAAGCTTTTTTTTATATGTTGTTATTGTCTATTGGACCACATCCTATTAATCCTTAACAATAGAAAGTGGGCGAAGAGTCCAAAGAAAAGAAAAAAGAAGAAAAAAAGATGACATATCCTTTTGAAAATACTAGCATAGTTTTTTTTGTTTCCTAGTGGATATTACATGATAAACACTATGTTATATGCTTCATTTTGTTAAAACAAGGAGCAATAGGGAAGAAAATCAGATGTTTTTGTGTTTTTGTGGTTATTTCAGTAAGATATATATCCATAATGGTAAAGAAACCTTGAATTCTTAAAAAGTGCGCTTCACTTCGATGAAGCTCGCGCTTTGCGCTTGCGCTTTACGCTTAAGCTCTAGGACTCATATCGCTTTAGTGCGCTTTGCGCTTTTTTAAACACTGGTTCCTAGAACTCAAGAAGACACCATATAACTTTTTTTTATTGCCCTATTATTTCTAAACTAGATTTTAGCTCGTGCGATGCACGGATTTTATAAAATTGCTAAATTAAAATAAAATACCAACGGCTATGTTTTATATATTAGATTAAATTAAATTTTTTTTATTTTAGATTAATTGTTAGAGTGTTTGATTTTAGATGAAGTTGTATATGCGTAATATTAGTAATTAATTAATAAACATATTTACGTGTCACCTAATTATTTATCTACGTGACACTCGACTTTTTTAATTCAAAAATAATTCTGAAATTTTATTTTTCATTGGCCGAAACCATTAGATTTTTTACGTGGCGCTCTAATATTGGATTCGTTTTGATTTTGGACTGAATTTTATTTTAGATTAGTGTTTGATTTTAATTGGATGAATTTTATTTTAGTTTTTTTTTAATTATTAGAGTGTTTGATTTCGGATAAAATTGTATTTATTAGAATTTATTAATTAAAATATCCATGTGACACCTAATTAATTATCTACGTAGCACTCGATTTTTTGAATTCAAAAATAAATTACAAATCTTATTTTTCATTGGCCGAAACCATTAGTAATCCTAGGTGGCACTCTAATAATTTTATCCCGTGCGATGCACTGATTCTATTAAATTTTTATGTTTAAATAGAACTCCTATGTATATACCGATTTTATATATTAGATTAGATTAGTTTTTTATTTTGCATTGAATTTTATTTTAGATTTATTTTTTTAATTATGAGCGTTGTTTGTTTTTGGATGAAATTGTACATGCGTAATATTAATAATTAATTAATAAAAATATCTACATGACACTTAATTATTTATCTATGTGGCACTCAACTTTTTTAATTCAAAATTAATTTTGAAATCTTATTTTTCATTGGCTGAAACCATTAATTTCCTTCGTGGCGCTCTAATATTGGATTAATGTTTGATTTTAAATTGAATTTTATTTATTTTATTTTTGATTAGTGTTTGATTTTAGATGAATTTTATCTTAGATTTATTTTTTTAATTTTTAGAATGTTTGATTTTGGATGGAGTTGTATATATTAGTAATTAATTAATTAGAATATCTACGTGGCACCTAATTAATTATCTACGTGGCAATCGATTTTTTTAATTCAAAAATAAATTAGAAATCTTATTTTTCATTGGCCGAAACCATTAGTAATCCTAGGTGGCGCTCCAATATTTCAGCAAATATGCCTCCTTTATATATATATATTAGATTAAATTACCAAAAAAATGCCGAGATTATTGTCTGCCCCTGAAAATAGAGATAAGTGATTCACCAATCATCGCTGCATCAATTAGACACTCTATACAGATAATCTAAAAACTCACCTTTTTAGCCTCTGATTTTGAGGGAATGAACCTTCTCTTTGGCTCTGGTGCATTTGACAAAGGATGACCTTTACCTTCCCAATCAAACCAATCAACATATGGCTGCAGAGAAGATTTAGTACGGTTAACAAAAGAGACAACAAAATGAAAATCTAGAACAGACAGTTTATACAGTAGCACCATAAATATACAAATGCATAGAGGGGGGAGAGAGAGAGCAGACTACCGCATAGGGATCTGCTTCAGCATGTGGTGTTTTTCCTTTCATTATACGGCGTATCATCTTGATCTCGTCTTTTGTCAATTCTACTTCCTCGTCATTGTATTCATCAACAAACCTCCTCCTATAAAGTTACATAATATAAATCGGGTTAAATGCATTAAATGCATCACAAGGAAGAAGCATCTACGCAGACTCGCAGAGGAACAATACTTAATGAAGCAGTCCCCAAAAGTTCATTAATCCCCAATCGCTGCCCTGGCCCAAGTTAGCAAATAATGACTTTGGTAATAGAAAGTGCAGAGCCAAAGTGGAAAGAGCGGAAGCTAAAGAGCCCTTGAAGGAAAACTAAAATAACGCACCAAAAGAATAGCCTTTTGATGTCTACAAGGAATGAATTGGCAGGTGACAAACATAATGCCAGAATTTCTTCTTAACAGGAATAGCAAGTTCTGGCTAGAAAGGTTAATGGTGTCTTTTACGTTTTTCCCTCGTTATCCATGCAGCAAGGCACTCTTTTATGTGATATATGTTTGCATCCCAAAGGATAGTTACATTAGATCTAAAACGGAAAAGGTGTAGATGAACTTTTACCTAACGCTATTCAGTATTCTCCATTCATCCTATTGATGGCCACATGCAGAATCTAGACTTATTTCATGAAATGAAATAGTTACCAAGATAAGTATCAGGAGTCCCAGCAGCAGATAACAAAAGTAAGTACTTAAATTGAGGATCTTAATATGAGGACACTGGATTATTAACTTTCTATCAAAAAGTAATTAATGAACACCTATTGGATGTATCTTGAGGTTGTGCCCGGTCAAATCTTAACTGTAACCATCTTTTTTTCCGAAAAATCGCTTGGGCTATCCAAAAATACGGAAAAACCAAAAGGGGGAGGAAGGAAAGGAGTGAGAAAGTAGATGTTATCTCTCCTCCCGCCAACCCTTGGCCTACTGTCCACCAATTAACTTTGCAATCATATGTGACATATCTCTCACAACTAACGACCAATTGGTAAGAAAGAAACTAAGTGAGGTTCACCAAAAATCCATAGAATTTAGGTCTATGCAAATCAATAAGAACTTTTACTTCTAGGGTTTACAAATGTAAATGTCATACTTAACATATTCTAAAGACATCAATGAGTTTTCGCGATATGGTTCGTATTTTTTGAAGAAGAGATGGGGATGGGAAAGAGATTTTCACTTTTGTTATTTCGGAGACCAACCCAACTCCTGCATTTGTATCAGGCTCATGTCATGTTTCACACTGGTTATGAATACTTAAAGTATCACAGGATTCACAGCTCACCACCTTAAATGAAAATCACTCAAATTACTTATACTGCCTACATGACACAAACTATGTTTCAATGAGACAAAGCAGCAGGTTCAAAATTCCAGCAAATGCAATTGATCTGAGAAACAAAAGATACTAGCAATGGAACACAGATTTTCAAAGAGCAGAGAAAATGTATGTAACGGATGCGCACGTACCAGGATTTCTTATCATCAACACTGGATAGAAACCTTTCAAGTTGATCTTTCCTCTCCTTCTTTTTAATCTTCTTCCCGGTAACATCATACCCAATATGTTCCTCATCTCTGTAGAATTCCAATGGAACCTCCCCAACAGTATTCCGAGGAGCAACCTACAAATGACCCCAAAAAAAAACAATGCAATCTTTAAAAAACAAGTACATGAATAAAAAACACAACACACTGCCACTGAAATTAAGCTAATCTAATCTCCAAACCTCGTCTTCTGACGAATCGCTCTCCTCAGCCGAATGATACGAGTTGTCTTCATCATCATTAGCACTCGTATTGGCATCACTACCGGCACGAGCTACAATAGTTCCATTAGACGAAACACCACCTGCATTAACTAAAATCAACCTCATATTCAATTAAGCCCTCGATTCATTTGAAAAGACTACTTAAAAAGTTACAAATTTATATTTGAAGAGCTTAATTTAGAGTAGAAATTGAGGAAATTACCATGTACCTCATCTCCAGAGGTATGTTCTGAATCACCCCCCTCTGTGTATTCCTTCTATCCCGAAAAAAAATCGGCAAATTAATCAAATTAAACATAAAATTAATAGAAACTAGCAATAAATAAAGAGAAATCAGTACATGCACAAAATCACAATCTGCCAATTAAACACAAAATTAATCGAAACTGGCAATAAATACAGAAAAATCAGCAGATAACTCAAAATCACAAATCACACTACTGTTTAAAATTAAATATAAACTCACTGAATTTTTAGGTGCTTTTTCTTCTTCTTCTACGTCGCGAAGCTTGATTTTCTGCAAACTACTTCTAATTTTTTTCTCCTTTTTATTTTTCTGCAAATTTTTATTGTCTTTTCCCTCCTTTTTCGTGTTCTTCTTTTCCTCTGTATTCTTCGGTATTTCCTTTGTGTTCTCTGGTTTTTCCTTCTTACTGTTCTTCTTCTTAGTCGTCGCCATTGTTGCTTTCTTACTGACCTTCAACTCCATTGTTGCTCTGAGTCTGCGAATGGCTTGACTTTTAGGGTTTCTTTAGGGTTTAGCAAACAAACGGAGAGAAAGGGTTAAGTCCCTTTTTCTTTTCCTTTTTCTTTTTCCTCTATTCTGCTCCCTTTTAACTATAGGCTTTTTTTCTGGACATTTTTTTTATTTGGACTCTGGGCCATGGTAAATTAATGGACCGTGTTATATGAACTAGTGTTGGGCTGGAGCTGGATGATCATGGCCTCATGGGGCGGGTGGCCTTTGTTGGAAGTAAAGCTTGAAAAAGAAGTCTGTCCGATGGTCATCGGGCGGATGTGGCCCGATCGGACGCCCGTACAAAGTGAAAGTGGGTGAGTAGTTCGTCTGATTGGGCGGTCGTCTCCCGATTGGGTGAATAGCTCGTAATATTTCACTGTTGTGGTCCCCCGATCGGACGGTGGTCGTCCGATTGGGCGGAGGAAAAACTTTTGGTTTGTTGGACGCGCGCCCGATCGGGCGGATGGCGCCTGATCGGGCGGTTACCAAAAGACGTCTTTTGGGCGTTGGATTTTCGTGATTCCTTTTATATCTGTATTAAGTACCCCCTCTGTTCCTTTAATTTGTTCCTATTTGGGGTATGGGTGAAAATTAAGAAAATGGAATCTTGTAATGATTAAGTGTAAGAGTAATGATTGGGTGTAAAAGAAAGTAATAAAGATATGAAGGAAAGTAATAAAGAAATGAATCCGAGAGAAAATATTTTCATGAAAGTAATAAAAAAAATCATAAAAGTATGGTTGGATGGGTAATGGGGAAATGTGAATGAATTAAATAAAGGATGATAGGGAAATCTATGGTAAAAAGTCATGTCCAAAAATAGAAACATGAAGATCAAATGGAAACGCTATTTATGAAAACAGGAAGAACATTTAGGAGTGGAGGGAGTATGAGTTAAGGGTTATTAACCTTTATGATTATGGTGAGTTAAGTGTGTATAAATTTCTCTTGATTATGGGGTTTTATCTCTTCATTATCAATGGTTGATTGTCATGATTAATATCATTGGATTCCTTTGAGTCCCTTGATCTCTTTAGGTTGTTTTATCTCCTCCACTAATCATATAAATACATGTTTCATTTCTTGTGTTACTTACAGAAAAATCATTTTCTTGTCTTCTTCCTCTCTTTTGGGCATAAGTTATAATAACACATCTCAAACCCAATAGTGCAATTGTGTGTTGAGAGTTGTGTAAATTTTAGGAAACGAATCGGTGAATACAATTATGCACTCCGATTGTACCGTTAATTAATGAACTCCATGGCCTTACGCGAATTCCAGGACCTTACCCCAATTGTAATGATGTTTGCTTTTCTGGTGCTGGAAGGTAAAAATATATACCATCATGACTTGCAGGTTGACCTAGCAGTTGCTTTTTGTCACAATTTAAAAATTCTACATGCTTGTGTTTCCGCAACACAACAAGTTTCGTAAGTCCTACTTTCTTGTTTTTCATATTAGCCTTGAAAACGCTTAAAATACAACAACCTTTGGTCAAATTGGATTGCATCTGGTCGGGTAGAGTTGAGCATTCCAACGACATTTTTTTTATGCAAGCTTTGAACGATATATTAAACGATTAAAGTATTACCAATTCCCGAATAATAAAATATCCACTAATAAAAGGGTCTTAATCGGGACAGAATAGACTTGATCCAGAACTAACATTTATTGATCGCAAATAAAGCACATCTACTTATAGTATCTAGTTATAAACATTGAACTAATTGTACTGAACAACAAACAAAACAAAAAATCAGAAAAAGGAGCAATGAAAAGAAAATTTTAATACACAAAAATTAGCATTCGACAAGAAAACACAACAACATATGAGAGACAAAATTTTCAAATTAAATTGTGAAATAAACGGGAGGGAAAACCAATGAATTTGCAATTTATAATTCAAAACAACGATTATGTACATGTGATATTCAGTCGGTTATGTTATCCATGTATTCAGTTTAACTTTTCTAAAATATTTAAAAAAGACTAGCCCTAACCCTAATATTTAAGCTAGGTTATCCATATTCCCGGTTTGATATTTTCATTTTTCGGGCTTGGTTTCGATTTTTCAATATTTTTGCACAACCCTACCAAATACATTGAGTGTAATTGTGAGTAAAGTAACGGTTTTTTTTTTTTTTTTATCATTTGTAGTGTGTGGCAAATTTAAATAGACAATCTAAAAAGAAATGAGGCAAACACAAAAGTGGTATGGAATATACGGAGTATCTATTATATTTCATTATATTGAAACAGACACCGGAAATGACACATGTCATTTCTGATGCAAAAAAAAATCGCCAAAAAAACACTTCCCTAAAAAAACATATCTAATCTATTTATTATTTATTTTCTCTCATTTTGTATTAATTACTATGTATGGAAAAAAAAAGATAAGGTTATGGAATGTTACAATATTAGACGATTCGGGTAATTTCTTAGTCAAATTGATATTTTACATTATACTATGTCAGAAACCTAATATGACACATGTCATTTCTTGGTGCAAAATTTTCTGCGCCAAAAACTATTTCCTAAAAACATATATACTCAATTTATTATTTTATTTTCTCTCATTTTGTATAAACGACTATGTATGGAAAAAAAATAAGATTATAGAATATTACAATGTTATACGACTTTGTTAATATTTTAGTCAAATCGACATATCAATTATAGAAAATATATTTACTCAATATTCTGGTCAAATTAACATATTAAACATATCAAATATTTTGGTCAAATTATCATCTTCAATATTTAAAATATATTATACTACATATGTATTTGGGATAAATTTTATATTAGATGATTAAATTAGTAAGCTAAAAATTTATTAATTACGCACTAGCTTTAAGGAATAAATATTTAGTTAAATATTTTATAAAAAAATTACCAAATAATAATTTTTAAATAGTTGTACGTGCACTAGACCTAATAAATAAGATATTGTTACCCAAATCCAAAAAATTGCATCGGAAACACAATTGAAAAACAATGTTCACACTTAGAGCTGTCAATTCTCAACCCGAACCGTTGAACCCGTTGCATCGGAAACACAATTGAAAAACAATGTTCACACTTAGAGCTGTCAATTCTCAACCCGAACCGTTGAACCCGTTGGGTTAATCCGATCTTTAGGAACCCGAACCGTTAATAACCCGTGAGCTAAAACCCGAAACCCGACCCGACCCGATCCGATAATGTTCAACCTAAACCCGAACCGTCTCGAAAATACTAACTCGATTAAGATCCGATATCCGATAACAAACCACCATGCAGCAACCCGAACCGTTTCTACCCGAACTCAATGGACCCGAAAATTATTAATGACCCGAATTGTTTCAATCTGAACCGTTCCAACCCGGGAAAAACCCTTTCACAACCCGAACTGTTTCAATCCGGACCGTTTACAACCTTAACTGTTTCAAACCGAAACGTTTACAACCCGTTACCTGTTTACAACCCGTTTAAGTCAACCATTTATAACCTGTCTCCCCCGAACTACAAGACAACCGTAACACGTTTTATTTGATTCAAATTAAAAGTTCTACTATTGATTATAACATTTTTATAAATTCATGTCAAGATAAGAAAGATAAAAAAATATATAAAAGTTAGGCTAATAGTTTACATCAAAAAATCCAGTTCTGAAGTCAACTTCAGAAACAAAAAACTCAAATCTTACAGGGTCCCGTTTTCGATTTTCAAATCGGAAACGACATGAAACCTTTTTGGATCTCACTCCATCAATGTATGGGGTGATTTCCAGTGGAAGAACTTTACATTACTATGGTTCTTCCCTTGATAGTATGATTAGCATCCGAGTTCTCGATCCTTCAAAGAGGATGGATTGTAGTGCGACTCGTGAAGTTAATACACAGTTGGAGATCAGTCACCCCCCTGTTGAAGGGCAAGATAGGTGTGAAGCAACTCCACAGATGGCGCAAGAAGACAGAGCCACAAGTATGGCAACCGTAGCACCATCATATGAAGCTACGCCGAAGATCCTCCCTAGTGCATCAGTCCTTTCCCCTTTGCAGTCTATTATTCGTCCCGCTGCTTACTCCTCCAAAGAAATGAAGAAGTCCGTATCCTCTCACCGCTCCGTGATCAGAAGAAAAGGTGGTACTCTTAAAAGTAGAAGCCCCGCGGATTTTACTAACTCTTGGTTTTGCAGGAAGAGGGTTGGCCCCAAAAGAAGCTCGTCTTGCCTCACCGGAGATACTTGGTTTCCTGTTAAAAAGAAATTTTATGGCCCCACCCCCCGTGTTTTAATTTGTAATGCAGTTTATGATCAATTAATGTAAGGTTTAGCTATTGTAAAAAAAAAATTAAAAAAAAAATAATAAAAAAAATACTCCGTAATAAACTATGAATTTTTATAACTGACACAGTCATAATGTTTTCACACCGGATTGGTGCAACGCTCTCTTAGGTAGCAAAACCAACATCATAATCCATATCATCCATCTAAGTAATAACCCGATATTATAACATAAACGTATTGAAATTTGTGATTTTAGTAATAACCCGATATTGTTTATAATTTCCGAATTGACATGACTAGACATGAACCCGACCTGATATGATATGAACCTGTTACAACCCGGCTAAACCTGTTTACAACCTGACAAGGCTCCAACCCAAATCAACCTGACACAACCTGACTATAATCCGACCCGACCTGACCCGACCCGATATGCATCTGGCCCGATATGAATCCGACCCTATACAACCCGACCAAACCCGTTTACAAACCAACCCAATATGACCCGATCCGATTATACACTGACCCGATGTAAACCCGACCTGACATTAACGCGAACCGACATAAGCCGACCCGATATAAACCCGTGCCAGCCTATCTAAACCCGAACCGATTCGTTAAATTTTCAACCCAATTCGATAACCAAATAAACCAATTTTAACCGAACCAATAAACTCAACCCGAGCCCGATTCATTTGTCCGAATTGACACCATACTCCAAAGCCCATCATGAATCATGAGCTTGACCTTGGAGAACAAGGCACATTATTTAGTTGCACACCGTAACTTGTTTCATTTCCCAATGCTTTTTACCATTTACCATAGTCCGTACCATGGTCAAACTCCCAATCGGTGCCCCTTCACATAAATCACGTGCCTATGCGTATTTGCTTATTCTAGAAGGATTCCAAAAAGTATTCATACGTTGTACACTCATTACTCATTAGTCACTAACCCATTGAAAACGACAAAAGTAGTGACCCCTCCACCAAAATCCTATTTACTATATTTTGTACGGCTTATTTTAACTTATTTTATCCGCTTTTATCCGTCTTTGTACGGCTTATTTGAACTTATTTTATCCGTTTTTAACTTATTTTATCCGTCTTTTATTTAGAAGTCGGTATTAAGAAAATATCCGCATGTAAGATAAAAAATCATTGATATGTACTTTTACGAAGAATATAATTGTAAAAAGCGGATACGGGGATAATTAATTGGAATAAAACAAATTGTGTTAGAAAAATAAAAATGATTTTCTTTAACTTTATTTTGGCACAAATTTCTGGAAAAGTGTCCTATTAATAAAAACAGAAAATAATTTTAAAACGCTCAATTAGGAAAACAAGAAGCGCTTTATGAAACACAACAAAATAAGTTCAAATAAATTCAGATAAGTTTAGTTAAATCATTCGAATTACTCCGTATAATATAAGTTAAAAAAAGAGTACTCCTTTCATATTTTAAAAATAGATACACTTTGAGTCTTTGACCAACACATAATTTTGAGAGAGTGAGTTGAATTTATTAAAATAAAATGAAAGTGGGGATAATGAATGAATTATTTATTATACTCCCTCTGTCCCGGAATACTCGATCCGGTTTGACCGGCACCGAGTTTAAGGGACTTGAATTGACTTATTTAATTTAATAGGTAGTAGTTGATAGTGGAGTATTATTTTAATGTAGTTAGTGGGAGGTGGGTTAAGAGGTGGGGTTGGGGGAGAGTAGAGGTTGAATTTTTAATTATTTTTTATATGGAGTAGGGGTAGGTGGATTAATAGGGGTGGAGTGAGAAATAATATAATATTGTTAGAATATTTACATTTTTAGAAACAGGTCAAGTATTAAGGGACGGCCCGATAAGGAAAACAGGTCAAGTATTCCGGGACAGAGAGAGTAATAAAAAGAGAAAAAATTATACTCCGTATATATTTTTGCAATACAAAGGGAGTATGTTATCTACAGTATGCATCTTTTTACACAAATAATTACTCCGTATTTTCTTAGATAAATCGAATAGAACAAAGCCTAAATGCGCGCAAACCTTTTCAATATCCTATTCATAAAAGGAAAACCAATAGTACAACAATATTTAAATCACCCCCTATAAATCAATCTATAATTATTCTGCCTACCCCTACACAAGTGTTTATCACTCTTTTTCTGACACCTGAAAACACTTAAACAGTTAAACCCCTTTCACCTTCAAATTTCTTCCCCAAAATTTTCGTAGGGTTTTTCTCTCTCCTCCACCATGGCTCGTGTTTATCACTCTAATATCCGAAACCAGTCCTATTTACCTTGCCGTAATCCTAAATCTCCGGCGGATTACCCGCGCGGCAGGCCACCGGATGCTCCGATGTTCCGCCGTCCTCTCCGCCCTAATTTCGTCGTAAAGCTTTCTCCTCTCCCCGGCGACACCTTCAACTACCGCAATTCCGTTTTCGTTGAGGGATTATTGCTGAAAAACTGCAAATTCCACCCGTACGACGTCGTTTTCGAGCCGAAACCTTTTGCAATTGTTCTGTATTTCACTCAGTGGAGCTGCGCCCGCGACGCGTTCGTTAAATTCTGGGAATCGCTGTTCTCCGGCGACCACAACCTGGTGCCGAATTTGATCAGAAACGTCATCGTTTTATCGGACCGAGACGAGGTGAATAGCAGGTTGAAGCCGCTGTTTTCGGCTAAGCTTCGAGGGCTGGATTCCTGTGAGGAGGTGAAGAGTTGGGAGGGGAAATTGCTTAGTTTAGAGAAAGAAATTGCTGTTGTTTTAGCTTCCTTGAGGAAGCATAATCCTCTGCAGTTGTTCGATGAGCTGAAGAAGAAGAAGGAGGTGTTAAGGGGTGAGAAAGAGCTGATTTTAAAGCGCATTCAAGAGTTTAAGGCCGGAGTTCGTTGTTTACTTACACATATTGAAGGAGGAAAAGGGAATGGAGAAGGATTTTCGCCGTATCGGTTCGACGGCGATGGGGTTGATTGGCCGAGGATTTATTACCTGATTTTGAGGGAATGTCGACGGCTTCGTGATGGTTTGCCTATCTATGCTTACCGGCGGGAACTTCTCCGGCATATCAGTTCTCAGCAGGTGAATTTTTTTGTCACTCACTCCCATTTCTACGTGTAGTTCATTCATAGATTTATGTTTGGTACTACATTACTACTGATTTTTAGCTAAAGTTTTTTTTTGGGTGGTGAGATGACAAAAATGCCCTCAAAGAAAGTGTGAATAACTGAACACCACTTTCAAGTTTGAATTGTCACTTTAAAGGTATCAAGGGTATTTTTGTCTATGCATAATATTTCCTTGTTTTACCATTAACTCTTGTTTTAGGGGGTGTTTGGTATATGGATAAAAGGGGGGATAAAGACAAGGGGGATAAAATGAGGGAGAAGGATATGAAATTACACCAATTCTTACATGAGACTGAATCACTGATCCACACTATATCGTGGATCATGCCTAAAAAAGTCTAACATCTTGTTTATTAGGATTATTATGAAACACATGTATCAAATTATTGTCGTTGATACATATTGTGTTTGAATAATGAGTTTTTAAGTCACAATTCACTTTAATACATGGTTACTATGATTCAAAAGATGGTTAGTATATCTAAGAAATGTGTTGTTTAATTTATTATAGTTACTGGAACAACAAAGGTCACTATGTACGCAGTAGGAGTGCTAGAGAAAATTATTGATTTTGGGTCCAGACTAATATTATTGTGGACCAGGTTCACGCAAGAATAATCTATGAAAATTAGGGAGTGGGATAGGACAAGTTTATATTTATATATCCAATGCTTGGCATGAAATGGAGATAAATGGAAAAGTATTAGAATGTCCTTGCCAGTGGTGTTCTCTTCAACTTATAAGACCTCTTTTATATAAGTTTCACGTGCTATAAGTTCAGATAAATTCTAATAAGGTCCCAAGGTCTATTAAGTTCCAATAAGGTATTATAAGTTTTTAATAAGGTCTTATAAGTATTAATAAGGTCCTATAAGCTCCAATAAAGTTCCATAAGACTCTGTTTGGCAAGCATTTTCTGTTACCTTAAATGATAGGGTGCTAATAATTTAAGTCACATTGAATGATTAGGTGCTAGTAATTTAAGTCACCTTAAATGATTAGGTGTTAATAATTTAAGTCACTTGAAAAATGTAATTTAAGGTGGATTTTTGGGTTGAAATCCAGACGTTATTCAATCTAACATTTGTAAACGAGGAGCTAAATCTTGTTTTTCCTTTAAAATCAAAACCCATAATAAAATAGCAATTGGTTAATCAAACCACCAACACAAAAAAATCCCCAAAATCAATACTAGCAGGAGATTATATTAGTAAGATCACAAATTTGATACAAACTCTCAGAATTAATCAAAACAAAAGTTTTCACCGACCAAATCATGAATCTACATTTTTTTCCATAGAAGGAACTAGAAGGAGACCGACAAGAAGATAACTGAAGGAGAGAGATAGTGCTGGTTGCTTGGTAGAAGTCCTCGGGGATTTGAGCCCTTGAGGGGTAGGTGGGGATCATAGTTGAGCTTTCATTTGTTTGAAGGCAAAGGTTAGGCTTTTTTGTTTTTAATTTTACTTTTATGCGGGTTACAAAATTATGGTTATGTTTTATTTTCCGTAAAACCATATACTAGGTTTATGAGTTATTTGATTAAGTACTTAGTTGAGTAATTATTCTTGTAACAAAAATATTAACACGTGGTAATGGAGAATAATCGAGATATTAGTTTTACCAAACTGTTATTGTAAATAGCCACCTATCAGGTACCTTATCAGGTTCAGTTCAATTTCAGCTAGTCTTGCCAAACAAAGCCTAAGTTTTGACAAAGTCCGATAGGTTCAAATAAATAAATATGTAATATTTATGATTATCAGTATCATTATTATATACTAACTCCGTTCCTTAAAGTTCTTTACACCTACTATTTGCACAGACTCCAATCCACTGATATCAAATTTCGTATGTCAAAAAATTATAAAAAGTTGATATTTTGAAAATATCAATATATACCAAGATCCAATCTAATAAGATCTTTCACGATAACGTTTTGATGTATATAGTAGTGATAATTTACGGTAAAAGTTTTCATATTTTGGACCAATATTCCAAAGCGTAAAGAACTTTCAGACACAGAGGTAGTATTTGACTATTATTTACGTTTGTATATTAAATGAATCATAATTATGGTACATTTAAATAAATTTTGGTTACCAATTCCGGTTAATAATTATATATCAATGGTTACGTGGATTTTGAAGTCGGATTCGTACTTGGATTTTAAAAATATAGTCTCTTCACCGTGTTTTGATTTCATACACTTAGTTATTATATTCTTCGTATTTTTTATTTATTATGTTACTCTGATTCTGTTACTCCTATTAGGTATGAGTATCAGTCCAAGTGTTTAACTTGCTATTTTATGTAAAATTTCCCTTTAATTACGAAGTTCGGGTGTCAAATTTTCAAATATCCATCCTTATCTATGTCAGAGGGTTTAGATGGATACTCGGGAGAAAGTGAAGAGTTTGTTTTATACAACTTACTTTTTGTGTCTTTTCTAAGTACTTCCTCCGTCCTAATTATTCGCTACAATTTGACTTTTGCATCAGTCATGCACTATCTTTGACCGCATTTTAAAAAAAAAATTATGTAAAATAAAATGTCAGTGTGTAAGATGTTGGATTGGTTATAATTTCTTCTATTTATAATTTTACTACTACGTATTAGAGAATTGAATGTATTAATGGTCAAAGTCGTGGAATGGTAAGTGTTAAGTTAAATATAGAGATTGAATTGGGACATAGGGAATATTTATCTACATAAAATGATGTATTACAAAATGCTATGTTATGATACTAAAACTCGCTTTAATTAAAAAGATAGCCAAAAACTTGCTGTAATAAATGCTTTTAAGTGTTATCATGAATATGATATAAGTTTGTGTGAACTCATTTTGATTGGTTGGGGTATAGAGCTGTAACTTGTATGTGCGGACAGAATCTGATTTGAGCCCTGGTCAAACTGATCCCTTATGGTATTTTCGTTTGTGGGGAGGGGGTTTGGGGGGGAGGGGGATTGGGGTGTTGTTGCACTAATTGATTCGGGCCTATATTGGTATCATGGTCTTTTCCTTTCTTTAGTTAAGTCATAACTCATGAAGTGTCTAGCCGAATCCTAAGAAGACATTATTAAGGAATTGGTTTTTGTGTAATCCATGTGAATTAATAGAAAAGAATAACTCTCATGTCATGAATCTTGATACATATATGCGGATACACCTGGTCCTTATCCTAACATGCCATTTATAGATGGGTTTTTGTGCATTCTTGAAGCCCTTTTTTTACCTTAAAATCATTGTATAATTGTTTATTCAAGCTTCTGTTTGTGGAAATTGAATGCGCACCAGAAATATATCTGAACCTGCCTTTGATAAAGGCCTTGTTCCGTGTTTAAAGGTGTGCGTTAGCCGTGAATTTCTGTTATCTTATGGAAATTGATGATTTTGTCCAAAAATTTAAGATGCTTATCAGTCGCGAAGCATCTTGAAAGAAAATTGATGTGGAACAGTGTTGCTTGTGCCTCCTGGGAGATGGCTTTAGGAGACTTCTATCTGGAATCCTTCATATTTTGTGTTGTGGATTTTAAGCATTGTGTTATAGTTGTGGCTAAATCCATTTTGGAGTGGAGACTTCTAATCGGAGTCCCTTCAAATTTTATGCTGTGTGGATTATATGTTGTATTATAGTTGTGGCTCTTTCTCAATAGGGATATGTGGCTTACATGCTTGGTTTGTCTTTAATTTGCTGAGACTTGATGATTAACAAAAAGTGAAGTGATCATACCCCTAGCTATCTGTTTGGAAGGTGGTTTTGTTGATAATTTATCTTTAAAAATGTATCTCTGAACATGTGTTATTCTTTTTTCCCATAATTTTTTTTAACACTTAATTACAACTTAGGTGGTGCTTAGTGGTAATGAAATTGAAGAAAAAGAGATACTTGTAGATGTTTACTCCGTATGAGCCAAGGGGGAAAAACTAAACACTGCTAAATAATGTTACTCAATTTATCGAGGAGGAAGGTTTGTAATGGAGGAAAGACATGGACAAGATTGTGAGAATATCACAATGGTGATAAGAACAGCTGTCAGAAACGATTTAAGAGACTTGATTTACTATGTTGTTGAAGATAACTTGTATATATTTGTTAGTAGAAATTGGTGTGAAAGGCCAAAAAAGAACCCCTGATGTGAAGAAACCTGCCTTTTTTTGTGAATCGTTAAACTGCTGACTTAGGCTAAACCTTGGCTGGATCTAGCCTAGCCACATGAATTTGAAAGTCATATGATTTAGATTGAATCATGAACTAAAACATAGTCGAGTCTATAATTATGTTGGTTTGTAAAAATGCAAAAAATTAGAAACTATTTTTTTGGTTTCCTTATTTTTGTTCTCTAGAAAAAACAGAAAACTGGAAATAAAAAACGATACCAAACGCAACCTATCCTTTCATATTGATGGTAAGTTATTTTTTTAAACTGACGACTAGATTGGAGTAAAGAGAGTATGTAGTTGGAAAAGTTATTAATGAATGAATAATAAATTGATACTGCAATTGGAAAAAGTAATCCTAATGAAGTCCCTGGCCATTTTCGTGCCGCCCACCATGCCACGTGCATTTCCTTGCTATTTTTGCAAAACCTTTGTCCGCATGATCCATCGATCACGCCTTCTTGCTGTGCAGTACTTAAAATTTTTGTTGTGCCTGACAGTGCCAGCATTTGTTTGGGGATTTGGGCCATATCAATCAGCATGCTGTCACATCCCACTGCCATCTATACTGATGTATATACTCCGTATGCGTATGTTTTCTTTTTGTAATTTTTTTTTGGTTGTTTGGTTTGTTTTTGCAGATTATGGTGCTGATAGGAGAAACGGGATCGGGAAAGAGTACTCAGTTGGTACAATTTCTTGCCGATTCAGGTGTAGTTGCTGATGGATCTCTAATATGCACTCAGCCAAGAAAGATTGCGGCGATTTCATTGGAACGCCGAGTTCAAGAAGAGAGTTATGGGTGTTATGAAGAAAACGCTATTAGCTGTTATCGGTCTTCTTCATGTCTTAAAAGATTTGATGGCAAGATAGTATATATGACAGACCACTGTTTACTGCAGCAATGCATGAAGGACAGGATGTTGTCTGGGGTTTCCTGCATTCTTGTGGATGAAGCTCATGAGAGGACGCTAAACACTGATCTGCTCTTGTCGATGCTTAAGAAACTGCTTCCTCAGAGGCCTGAACTGAGGCTTATTATCATGTCTGCAACAGCTGATTCTAAGCAGCTTTCCGAATATTTTTTTGGATGTGGAATGCTTTCGGTAGTCGGCAGAAACTTTCCAGTTGATGTGAAATATGTCCCATGCTTCTCTGAAGGAACTTCTCAGTCACACACTGCATCTTCTGGTAACATTGCCCCCTATGTATTTGACGTTGTAAGATTGGTGACAGAAATCCATAGAACCGAGAACGAAGGAACAATTCTTGCATTTTTAACGTCTCTTATGGAAGTTGAATGGGCTTGTGAAATGTTGGTTGCGGCTGATGCAGTGCCTTTGGCATTACATGGTAAACTTTCACATGAAGAGCAGTCACATGTGTTCCAGGACTACCCAGGTAAAAGAAAAGTTATATTTGCGACAAACATTGCCGAAACATCCTTGACAATTCCTGGGATCAAGTTTGTTGTTGATTCTGGCATGGCCAAGGAGAGCAGATTTGAACCTGGTTCTGGCATGAACGTATTGAAGGTATGTTGGATCAGCAAGAGTTCTGCTAACCAACGAGCTGGCCGCGCTGGGAGAACGGAACCAGGATGCTGTTATCGGCTGTACTCGCAGGATGATTTTACTTTGATGGCCGCCCAGCAAGAACCCGAAATTCGTAGAGTGCATCTGGGTGTTGCAGCCTTGAAAATTATTGCACTGGGCATAGAAAACATTTGTGACTTTGACTTCATTGATGCTCCCTCCAGTGAGGCGATTGATATTGCTATTCGAAATCTTGTGCAGTTGGGAGCTGTCACTTCAAAAGATGGTAACTTTGAAATGACTGGCCTCGGTCAGTCTCTGGTTAAACTTGGCATTGAGCCTCGTTTAGGAAAACTGATTCTTGGTTGCTTCAGTTTTGGCCTTAAAAAGGAAGGTATTGTTCTTGCGGCGGTTATGGCAAATGCCAGTAGTATATTTTGTCGAGTTGGTAAACTTGAAGATAAGCGAAAGTCTGACCGTCTCAAGGTGCCTTTTTGTCACCCGCATGGTGATCTCTTTACTCTGCTCTCTGTTTACAAAGCATGGGAAGATGTTCCAGTGGGGAAGAAGAGGAATCAGTGGTGCTGGGATAACAGCATCAATGCCAAAGCGCTGCAAAGATGCCATGATGCCGTCTGTGAATGGGAGAGCTGTCTTAAAAGTGAACTTCAAATTATTGTACCAAGTTACTGGTGTTGGACACCTGAAAGAGTCACAGAGCATGATGGTAAGCTTAAAATGGCCATTCTTGCTTCCCTTGCTGAAAATGTGGCATTTTATTCTGGTAGTGATCAACTCGGCTATCAAGTGGCGTTGTCTGGGCAGTATATACAGCTTCATCCTTCCTGTTCTCTGCTGATGTTCAATCAAAAGCCTGATTGGGTTACCTTTGGTGAAATTGTATCAACATCTTGTAAATATTTGACATGTGTGACTGCATTTAACCAGGACTTCTTATCTGATCTTACTCCTCCTCCTCTATTTGATGTCTCTAGGTTGGTAAGCCAAAAACTGCAGGTGACAACATTATCTGGTAATGGGAAAACTGTTCTCAAGAAGTTCTGTGGGAAATACAATAATGGTCTGACTTGTCTTGTGTCACGACTACGGACAAACTTTGGGGATCAAAGGATCAGTGTTGAAGTCGACTATGATAAGGATGAAATTCGCTTATTTACTTCTTCAGATGACACTGAAAAGGTTTTAAATCATGTGAATTCTTCTTTAGATTGGGAAAGAAACTCATTACAGAATGAATGCATGGAAAAATGTTTGTATCATGGTGGTCCTGGTATGTTCCCACCTGTTGCACTTTTCGGGTCTGGAGCTGAAATTAAGCATCTAGAGCTTGACAAGAGATGTTTGACTGTTGATGTATTTCATCCCCATGTCAATGATGTTGACGATAAAGAGCTGATATTGTTGATTGAAAGTTATGCCCCAGGAATATGTGCCGTCCACAAATCTGTAATCCATGGTTCGGAGATTGAAGATAGAGAGAAGTGGGGAAGTATTACATTTCTGACGCCTGATTCTGCTAAAAGGGCAGCTGAATTGAAGAACATTGAGTTAAATGGTTCTTTGATTAGAGTGAATCTCTCAAAGGCAACGTTTGGAGTTGACCGAGCATTTTCGTTTCCAGCTGTCAGAGCAAAATTGTCATGGCCTCGTAAAATTAGTAAAGGCTCCGCTATTGTTAAATGTGATCCGCGTGATGTAGGCTTACTGGTTTCACAGTTCTCAAATTTGCGGATTGGAGAAAAATTTGTTCGATGTGAACCTAGTGACAAGTATATTGATTCTGTTGTGATATATGGAATTGATAAGGAAGCTTCTGAACCTGAAATTTTACAGGTATTGAGCAATGCTACAGATCGGAGAATTGTGGACTTTTTTTTGGTTAGAGGAAATGCTGTGGAAGATCCAACGTGCCGTGCTTGTGAAGAAGTTCTTTTCAGAGAGATTTCTGCTTTCATGCCAACAGGGAGCCCACAGATTAATTTCTGCAGAGTTCAGGTCTTTCCCCCGGAGCCCAAGAATGCTTTTATGAAAGCTTTGATTACTTTTGATGGAAGGTTACATTTGGAGGCGGCAAGAGCATTAGAGGAGATTGAAGGAAAGGCTTTACTTGGTTTTCAATCATGGCAGAAAATACAATGCCAACGGTTATTTCACACTTCAATATGCTGTTCTTCCGCTGTCTACTTCGTAATCAAGAGGGAACTTGATTCATTAATGGCCTATTTGAACTGCAAAAGAGGTATGCGTAAATTCCTGGACACTACACTTATCTGTTCATAATTTATTTGATTTTTCTCTCTGTTGCCTTAATCACAGTCTTCATTGTTTCAACTGGTTGGCTTTTAGTTCTCTTTCTCGTTTCTACTCATCTTCTTTGTCGATCGTCGTTCATTTATCACTTTTGTATGGTGATACCGCTGAGCTCTCTGAAATTCCTAGCTTAAGTAAATGAAACAAGTGTTTCAAGAACCAGAAACTCCAATCGGTGTCGGAAACATATCCTATGAACGGTGGAAACCGTGGACCTTTTGTTATTTACTCGATTATATGATGTCTGTAATAATCATCATGAATACAATTCCTCAAATTCACTTGATTTTCACAAGTTGAAATGATTCACCTTTATTACAAACTTAGGTTTATCGGTTGTACCTGGGCTGATTAAAATGAAATATATCAGCTTATTGATGCCAGTTAATTATTACAGCTGTACTCATCACACTATGGACGAGGGTTTAGTCCGCTATCAAGGTTCAGGTGTGTGCCAGGGACCCTGTGGTGTAAGTTTTGAGGCATATATATCCATTTCCTTAACATTGAAAAGAACACAGAATCAAAGAACACTACTAGAGTTCTCAAAGGGAAATACGATGCTGTCATTATTAATCTATTGTTTTTCCCCATACCTATTCCAGATTTCCAGATTAAGATGATTCTTTTGCTTAATTTCATCCTATCATCTCTTTTTGTTTTACCAATTCATAAAGCAATACTCCTAAGAATTACCCCTCTCTGGGCTTGGTGGGGCCAGGTTTGCATTGCCTTAGTTGTACAGTTGCAAATAGGTTTTTAGTTCCACCCTTAAAATAGCTACGAACCGGTTTCTGCATGGTCTTGATTCTAGAAAGAGAACTCACTGTGCACTTTTGCTAAGTGCTAAAGAATTGAACTTGGACTTAACTACTCTCCTTGGAAGCTGATACATAGTTTCCATGCTGAAATTTAATAGTGTAGTTTTGAGCTTCCTACTCTTTACTTTCGTCATCTAATTTGCTCTCTGTATTGTTACTTTGTATATTCTATATCAGCTGGAAGCTACTATCCTTGTAATATGCATCTGTACTTCATGCCAGCCCCCCCTATGATATGTCTAATATAGCTCAAGTGGTAATTTTTCCTTGAAAGTTAGAGGTTGTTGGAGGTTCAAGGATCAAATCTTGTCTCCCTTACTTTTATACTCTTTTTTTTGTTTTCATTTTTGTTTTGTTTTGCATTGTTATAAAAATCGTATGTTAAGTTTTGGCCCCCTATGTATAATTTCTGGTTACGCCACTGCTTTACTTGGAGCTCACTGTTACGAGACACTTTGTTTCCAGGAACTGAATGCACTCTAGACAGGAATGCCAATGGTTCTTACCGAGTAAAGATATCAGCAACAGCCACTCAAGTTGTAGCCAATTCAAGAAGAACACTGGAAAAACTGATGAAAGGGAAGATTGTTAATCATCCCAGCCTCACTCCATCTGTACTACAGCTTCTCTTTACTAGAGATGGTATCACATTAATGAAGTCCCTTCAACAAGAAATGGGAATATACATGTATTTTGATAGGCAAAGCCTAAATGTGAGGATGGTGGGCCCTTCTGCTAAGATTGTTTTGGCAGAAGAGCAGTTTATTCAGCGGCTTCTCAACCTCCATATAAACAAACACCTCGAAATCCATCTACGTGGAGTTGATCTCCCTCATGATCTAATGAAGGAAGTTGTCAAGAGGTTCGGCCCGGATCTGCACGGGTTGAAGGAGAAGGTACCCGAAAAAACCGAGTTCACTCTCAACACACGGCGCCATGTCATTTCCGTTTGTGGTACTAAAGAGGCAAAGCAAAAGGTGGAGGAAATTATCAATGAGATAGTAGCACAATCAAGTAGTAGTAGTAGTTCAGTGGATAATGCTTTCAGTAAAAAGGGTTGCCCAATTTGTTTGTGTGAGGTTGAAGATGAAATTCAACTTGAAAGCTGCATGCATGTTTTCTGCAGATCATGTTTAGTAGAACAATGTGAGTCTGCAATAAAAAACACAGATAAAAGCTTCCCTATGTGTTGCGCCCACGAAGGCTGTGGTGTCCCTATTTGGCTCGTCGACTTGAAATCGCTACTCTCATCCGAAAAACTGGACGAACTTTTTATGGCTTCGATGCGAGCTTTTATGGCATGTAGCGGTGGGAAATTACAATCCTGTCCATCACCTGATTGCCCTTCTGTTTATCAGGTAAATGGTTCAGGTAAATCAGGGGAGCCTTTTGTTTGTGAGGCTTGCTACGCGGAAACTTGTACTCAATGCAATTTGGAGTACCACCCTTACTTATCATGTGAAAAGTACAAGGAATTTAAGGAAGATCCGGATTCTTCTTTACGAGAGTGGTCGAGGGGTAAAGATGTAAAAAGATGTCCGGGTTGTGGCACCCCCATTGAGAAGGCAGAGGGATGCAATCACATTGAGTGTAAATGCGGGAAGCATCTGTGTTGGGTTTGTTTGGAGTCCTTTGTTGACAGTGATGAATGTTATAATCATTTGAGGGCTATTCATCAAGGAATTACATGAAACCGGTATTTATCTTAATCTTAATCTTAATCTTAATCTCGAGAGTTATATGTTATAACTGTTCTTTGTTTGTTTGGTTCAACACATTGTACATTTCCACAACCCACATGTATGTATAGCTCAGACTACAGTTTAGAACATAACTTTTAGTTGCAGATCCCTCTGTAAATACCGTGAGTGGCGGTTATAATGTTGTTTATATATGTGTAATATATTGCGTGTGGCAGTTTCGATATATCTATATGGCTTTTCATGCCTTCTCTTTTATTAGGGTTCCAATTCAGGTGATTTGAACTTTTCAAATTAAAATTCTTTGGGTTTCAGTTTCTAATTCCCAGTTATTCTGGACCACATCAAAATGTCAATTTTGGGCATTTTGAAGCAGAGAGTGGTAAAAAAGAAGAAGCCTGAACTACTGCATTATTTACCCTCATTTTTCACTTGCAGAAACATTTACTATTATAATGTTGTTATATAATGTGTAATTGCGTGCGGCAGTTTCGATATATCTATATGGCTTTTCATGCCTTTCTTTTATTAGGGTTTTTCAAATTAAAATTCTAAGGTTTCAGTTTCTAATTCCCAGTTATTCTGGACAGCATCAAAATGTCAATTTTGGGCATTTTGAAGCAGAAAGTGGTAAAAAAGAAGCAGCCTGAACTACTGTATTCACCCTCATTTTTCACTTGCAGAAAACATTTACTATTATAATTATAACCAATTGCAACCCCATCAGAATCAGAAATGTTAACCCCAAAGTTAATACTACACAAAACCCCATTGCAACAAGAAGGGTGAAAAACCACCCACCTTATCTAAGAGTAGAAATATTTGCAACCAATTGCGAATCCAAACCCGGCTATTCCCAAACAGAAAGCCATAGTTAGCAACAATGTCAACCCATTACTTTCACTTCCATCATCACCCTCTTCTCCTTCTTCGCTTTGCTTTCTCTTCCCACAATCAGACCAGACTAGCTGCCGCTGCTGGTGTTTCTGCTGCTGCTGCTGTTGCTGGTGTTGTTGCTGCTTCTGCTGGTGTTTCTGGTGGTGCTGGTGTTGCTGTTGCTGCTGTTGTTGTTGTTGCTGAAACTGAGAAACTTGGAATTCAAGCAACTGCACAAACTGTCTGTAACCGAAAATCTGCATAGAATCTTGCACGAAAGCACAGGAAAGCGCGTCTCTTTCCTTTATAATCGCGGCATACTTAGCTTCTGCTTCACGAGCTCGGGTCTGAGACAACCTTAATGCCTTCAAAAGACCCAATTTCCTATCCCCATCATCACCATCACCATCACCATCATCATCAACCCCAAGTTTCCTGATAACTTTCACATTGTCAGATAACCCAGAAAAGACTTTAGTAGGAGGAGGAAGATCACAGTTTTGAATCAGATCATATCCTGGTTTCTGAGACAGCATAACTCCCATCATCATATCATTCTCATCAAACCCTTTTGAACTAAACATATGTTGGATCTTCGGCGTAGCCCAGTTAGCCATTTGAATTCCTCCTGGTCTGGTCTGGTCTCGTTTCCTACCTGAGTTCAGTTAGTTTAGCGGCGAAGTTCGGGTTTTAATCATCCTAGTTTTTTTAACACACAAGAGAGGGTTTTTCTTTGTTTGTGGCGTGAAAGAAATAGACTCTTCTCTTTGTTTAAATTAAACTAATTTTGTGTTGAATGTTGATGAAGATATAAGTTAAAAAGGGTGGTTGTGACTTGGGAGAAAGAAGTGGATGCCGCAAGAAATGCTTTGCTTGCGTGTGTGGGATGCATATCATTGACATAACGTTACAACTTTTTCTTGCTTTTTATATTCAAAGATTCCACTAAAAACGAGTAATTCGGTATCACTATAAGTTTTCAGTTATTTGTCTTTTGGTTTTAGAATTCATATGATTTAGATTATCATGAACCAAAAAATAGTTACACATATAGGCTATAATAATCATCTTGATTATGAAAACTGAAAACAAAAAACTACAAACCATTTTTTATGGTTTCGTATTTTGGTTTTAAGTTTTGTAAAAATCATTAAAACTGGAAACAAAAATTGATACCGATGCTTAAGACTTACGAACCAATATATATAGTGTATGATCTATTGTTCCTAGAGTCGCTAATCTATAGTTGATACGGAGCATAGTAACAAGTTTTATTTGTTATTTCGTATTTATTAGGACAACATTTTATATACAACCGATTGTATCTCGCAAGGTGCATCTCTATTGAAGCAACTCTAAATAATGAGTAATAATTGGACTCAAAAATCGGTTAAACATTGGAGAACTTGGAGGATACTGAAAATGAGTGGTCAAATCTGTCTAAGGTCAACCTTCATGCTTTGAAACAATCATATTCCATTATCCATTAGCTAGTCTTTATTCAAGATGCTAATCTTTAATGATTTTTTGTTTTATTTTATTGTAAATCATGTTTCTTTTTTTTCAACGAATTATTAGGGTTCTATCAAAAGTAAACTATTTGGGATGCGATAATATTTAAAAGTAGATACAAGAAATGTCTTAATATATCTTCTAAAAAAAAAAAAAGTCTTAATAGGTGAAATTTTTACCACATATCTTAGTGTTTATGTGCCAAATATTAATAAATTAATCATCGATTTTTACACCTCATCGCCTCTTGATTGAGATTTTGATTCGTTTGATATTTGATAAACACACAGAAAGTTCTATGTCCAATTATAAAAAAAAATGGTCTTAATTACACCAATTATAAATTTATAACCGAGGTGCATAAACAACAATACAATACAAACTAATGCGAGAACATCCCACTTCTCAAATTATCACCTTGAGGAGTATATGTAGTTAAATGTGGTTGAAGACCGATTTCTCTTATAATTTATTTTTGAAAATTTCATTATTTTTTTCAATATCTCTTTTAATTTTATATATATTCACTTTTTAAAAGTTTCCCACATAACTTCTTTTTTATATTCTTATTCTTCCCACTAATTCCCCATGTTTTAAGTGTATAAAGAGTTGATCAGTTAAACGCTACTGAGTATAAAAACTTGATTTAATAAAGATATACATTGAGATGAGATTCAACAAAAATTCTTAATTACACCCGGCATGCAATAAATATTGTAAGACGGGTGTAAAAGTCTCTAATATAATGTAACAATTATTTATTTTTTAAGTGATAACAAGAAAAAAAAATATCACTTCAAAAATGTATAAAGGTAACCATAAAAGTGTTTAACCCTTTAAAAAGTTTGTCCATAAAAAAATATTTTATAATATAAAAATTTAATTTAACATGTGAAAAGTTGCAAAAAATTGAATAAAAATTTGGCAAATTTGCCTAAAAGGACATTTTATAACTCAAATTTTGCGAGAAAGGACCTTATATAACTTTTTTTGTGAAAACACACCTTAAAATAAGTTTTTTTGCGAGAAAGGACCTAAAGAAAGTTTCCGGCATTGACTGAGCTTTTCCGGCCATTAACTTGCACGTGAGCAGCACACGTGGCTTACGTTGGTTAAAGACACTTATTTTCCCGACTCTTGAATTTTCAAACTTAATTTTATTTCGGTTTTTTTTTCAACTTTAGGTTTTAAAACTTAGAATTTTAGAGCAAAATTGGGTGTGATTAGCAAAATAAAGCCACACGTGCTTCTCAAGTGCAAGTCAATGGCCAGAAAAACTCAGTCAATGCCGGAAATTTACTTTTGGTTGTCTTTCGGAAAAAGAAATTACATTAATGTGTGAATACACAATTTTTTTTTTTATATAAGGTCCTTTCTCGCAAAATTTAGGTTATAAAAGATCATTCTTAACAAATTTGCCTAAAAATTATTACGAACTAGACCTAATCAGTATGAGCTCATGCTGCTAGTCCAATCCAACCCAATCCAAATTTTTATTTATTGGGGTTTGAACTTTGAACATCATTTTCAGGCCCGAAAATATAATTCAGGTCAGGTCTAAAGTTGCCTAGTCCAATTTAAACGGATTTGTGCATAACTTCTTGGGCCGTAAATGGGTTTCCCTTTTGTCAAAAGCCCAGTCAAATCCGGCCCAATATCATCTCTTTCTTGATCACCATTCACAACTAGCTAGTTGAGTAACTTGTGTCACTCAAACAAACCTCATCCAAGTGATCCAACAAATCACCAACTCTTGCCACACGGTGGTTAGTGACTTGTATTATTGAAAATTACAAAACTTTAAATAAATACATCGTGACAAATCTAACAAGATTTCACGTGATAATATTTGTTCTTATAGGTGACTTATAAAATATGGTCAAAGTTAATTTATTTAGTTGACCATGAATAGTAAGTGAATACTCCGTAAAATATTATGAAATGAAGGTAGTACAATATTGCATCACATACAATATACAAAAAACAAAGATGTATATTTTTCTTTATGTACCAAGCAATGTTTGGCCTCATAACCTCAAGGTTGTGAGATTAAACTCCATTATGGGCTCTTTGGAGGTGTGAATTTCTCCTATAATCCCCCTCACTTCCAATAAGTTTGACCTGCAAAGCTGACTGGAAATACCTGTGCAGTAGGTTCCTTCACCTTACCTCCTAAAATTAAAATATTTTCTTTATGTCCTTTAATATGTTTTACGAACGTATAAGGATAGTGAGTAATTACTCCACCCACAATTATTAAATGGATAAAATCCGTATTAAATGTGTGAGATGTGGTGATGGAAAACGCTTCGGACGCTTCACTCTATTCGTTAACCATCCACCCATCCGTCTAATATATTCTCCATCCAAAATTTTAACAACTTTTTAGAAAATATATTTAATTCTTGTTGCAAATTATTTTTACCAAACCATTTTTTGTTATCTATATAAAAAATATATTTTTTATGGTAGAAAGTGACAACTATGTTTTACCGTTGATATAAAAAAATTTAAATACAAAACATTCATTCGTTTGTCACCCGATCCACCTGTTTAATCCTGGTATAACGGACTCATGTTGCACATGATTGGTTAAACGAGTGACGGATAAATACGAGTGAAAATAGATTGGTAAACGGATAAATACAAAACCCGAGTCGTGATACATCAATGGTCAACAAACCATTCCCACCCGAAAAAAGGAAACGAAAATAGAAAAAGTAAGAGACCCACTTAAATGAATGGGTATACAGTTGACATTAGCCTATAAATTGTTAACGTTTATATAAATATGGATGTCAACTAGCTTAGTTGGTAAAGCTTTGAGAAGGTGGTACACAATACATGAGATTGAATCTCGTCTACATATAATTTGTCGCCTTGTCTTCATTAGATGTTATTGAAAGTTACCAATTTACCCGTGAATATAGCTCTTTGCCTGTTATTAACCAACGATGTGTGTCGCTCCTCTGCAGAACCCACCCAGTCCGAATCCGATCTATTACCATCCCAATTTTTTTTTTTTTTTTAACAGAAAAAATATAAAAGTTAGGAAAGTCTCTCCCAAGACTGAAACCTAACTTATCAGAAGAAAGAAATTAAGAAAATTTACTATCTACAAATGGGTTAATATCCTGATACGTCTGGACTAGGTGACTTATAGCAACAACATAATCAGCTGTACGATTAACCTTACGATAAACATGTCGTAAGTCTCTAGTGTCGAAACGAGTCAACCACTGCTTAATATCATCGAGAAGTAATAACAACAAGACAATGAGGTTTTTTCCTCATTTTCTCTCTTATTCAGAGTAGTCCTTATCACTAATACCGACCACCGGTTTACATTAATAAAAAACGCGGAAATTCTGACTTCAAATTTGTCCATTTTGACTTATTTACCCCCGACACCCAACAAAACTTCCACAACTCAACTGAAAAACGCACCCATCCCCCCCAAACCCCCGTTGAAATTTCTCACCATGAAAATCCTAAAACCATAAAAAAATATTCACAAAAATTCTGCCATTTTTGTTCAATCCGTAAAAGGATTCCATTTCCATGGCAGAACCATCAAATCCAGATTACGGAAGCATTTCATGCTTCTTACGCGGCTGCGTAGACCCCCCTCCTTATTGTTTCACCACCTGCTACAACTCATTCATCCCCATTTCACCGCCGCCGCCGCCGCCGCCACCACCACCTCCACCGAATCAGATCGCCCCATTCTTAATCGCCACCGTTTGCATCCTCGGAATCTCCTTCCTCCTCCTCTCTACTTGCACCATCATTTTACGGCTCCGCTTCACCAGCCGCCGTAGAGGGGTTTCTCGTGGGAGTACCAACGTTTCTCCGACGATCAACGATGACGAAAACGGTAGTGGGTCCGTGGTGGACCACCCTATTTGGCATATCACTACAATTGGGCTTCAACAATCGGTAATTGATTCCATAACTGCGTTTAAGTATAAAAAAATTGATGGGTTTTTCGTTGAGGGTAGTGATTTATCTTGTTCAGTTTGTTTGACTGATTTTGAGGAAGGGGATGATCTTAGGTTATTGCCAAAGTGTAGTCATGCTTTTCATGTTTCTTGTATTGATACTTGGTTGAAATCGCATAAGAATTGCCCCCTTTGTCGCGCTCCTATTGTGAATGAGATTGTTAGGGATAATAATAATAATAATAATTCGGGTATTCCCAGGTTGAATTTGACTACTAGTGTTTCTGGTTCATGGGAGGAATCAGTGAGATTGAATTTGGATGATAATTTCTTGGCTGGAGAGGGTAGCAGTTCAAGGAGATTCCCCATTTTAGAGAGTTTAAGGATAGCTGAGCTTATGAAGAAGAATCGAGACCTTCGAATTTTTAGTGATTTGGGTGAGAATCACCGGTTTCAAAGGGTTGAGGATGCTTTGGAACCGGTTAGAAGGTCCATTTCATTCAATAATGTTGCTTTGGAACCGGTTAGAAGTTCAATTTCATTCAATAATGAGGCTTTGGAACCGGTTAGAAGGTCAATTTCATTCAACAATGGAGGGACTTTGAGCTCTAGTGATAGGATTCCCAATGATAGGTGTCCTAATAATGAAGGGAGCTCTAATGGTAGGTGTCCTAATAATGAAGGGTACCCTAGTGATAGGAGTCCTAATAATGAAGGGAGCTCTAATGGTGGGTGTCCTAATAATGAAGGGTACTCTAGTGATAGGAGTTCAAAGGAAGAGTGTTCTGTAGAAGGGGATTCAGAGGTTGTTTTGCAGGAAAAGAAACATAATTCAGAGAAAGGGGGTAATAATAAGAGGGGAACGAGTATGTCTGGTTTATCGATCAAGAGTCCTTCCGTTGTTGATCCTTCGTTGCAGCAAAAGGGTCCTGTTTCGATGAAGAGATCATTATCTTCTTCAAGTAGCAGGTTCTTTTCATTTCGCAGGACGAAAAGCACGGCCTCAATTCTTCCATTGTGAAATGTGAATACAGAGATCTGGGATTGGGTTTCCTTGCTATTGTAGATTCGAGTAAGTCTACTGCTAATACTATACACTGGTGAAATGGTTCAATTAACTGAATACCAGGTATAAATCTTGGTCTAATAACTGTAGCCGAAGGCCGTGTTGTTGTGTTGGACCATATGCAGGTAATAAGGACATCGGAGGAGTATCGGACATGGGTATCGAAATGGTAAAAATAAATGTAGATATGATAGATTTATATGTCTATGATGGGTGTGCTTGACTGAAATTGAAGCCACTTTTATATGCAATAGAGTGCCCTCTGAAATTTGCGCTTAATAAAGTCATGAGAAAAATCTAATATTCATAAAAATCTCAGCTTTTACTTGAACAAGTTTCAGTATATGCTATTGTATGGGTTTATCTGGTTGCTGTAGTGAAAATAGTTCAACTACTAGCTTGCAACATTATCTGTTGATAAATTCGTGTATTGAGACGTAAACTATTGATCAGGTTTATCCCCGATTCAAGGGTAATGGTTAATGTTTAAATGATTATAAGTTTACCTTTCTGAAGTGAATGTTTTGTGCATATTTTGTCAGCTCTATATACGTACTTGCAATTTGATTGTTATGTTGTTCGTCTTCAATTTGATTATCCCTTGTTTCTGTCGTTTGGAATCAGCTCTTGAATGCATGGCTTGATTAGGTTGGATTTTCAATTAGCTTGGTTTTACTTGGTTGGCTAACATGCATCAGTGTCAAGCGCACAAGTCCGTGCAAGAGTCAAGTTGATCTCCTTTTGGTTAGGTTGGATTTTCAATTAGCTTGGTTTATTTGGCTGGCTAATATGCATCATTGTCAGATGCACAAGTTCGTGCAGAGCCAGGTCTCCTTCTGTGTTATTTCTTGCAGTTGTTTTTTCTAGCAAATGTCTGCTAAGAAATTCACCACTTTATTGCTGGAACATTTTATTGCTGGAATTCTGATATATTTGTCTCATGTCATGATATGTGACTTAGTTTTACCGCTAGCCGCCACCAACCTACCGCGACCCTCCTCCTTTATCTGGGCTTGGGACCGGCAGGGAATGCCGCATACGCGACACTCACAGGCGGAGTTATATATTTGTTTCTGAGAAAAAAATGTGATTTTTTTTCTCATGAATACATCTTAGAAAACACGAGACCACGATTTATTTGTTGGAACGACTTGGAATTGCTTTCACCTAATTAGACACTTGGTCAATATTGGGTTTCCTGCTCATTTTGGTTTCTGCTACTGGATGGTTATTACTTCTTACTCCGTAGTATGTTCCTTCTTCTGAATCACGATTCACGAGTCAGTATATACTTAGTAGTGATTATAAACTCATTGATGTATACTACGTGTTCTGTTACTCCTTTTTTGTCTGCTCTAGGTCTCCGTAGTATCCATGGTTGTTACTTATTACCCTTTTGGATGCCTTTCGGTTTGATAAAATTGCCGAGTTGTGGTTATAAACTCATTTGATGTATATTCAGGTTCATCCCTTAGAAGCCTTTTGGTTTGATAAGATTTTCCTCTGGTTTCCCCTGTTTGATACTAGTTAGAAATGTCTTTTTTGTGTGTGTGTGTGTTAGCACCCGGTTCACCGTTAGGGCTTATCCGGATTCGAGGCGAGTTCTGGGTGGATAGGTTCAGTCCCCTCCCAATTGTTGTTGTGGGGGATCGAACACGGATTCTCCCTACCAAGTTCAGCCTCAATCACCACTGAACTTGTTGTTCTGGGTGGATATTCCTTTTTTTTTTCTCTGGTTTTGAGAAACTTGTTTCAGTTTGAACGAGAGGACGACGTTGCTGTTTCCTTGCTTCACCTCAATCCATGTCAAGTTCAAATCATGCATTACATGATTACAGGCTTAAAAGATTTCTACTAGTATTTACAATAGGTTTTTGTTTACTGCTACTACGTTCTTTGTACTTCTTCATACTGTCTCTGTTTGATTATGCTTAAACAAGTTTCAGTGATCAGGGATATTTGGTTTTGCTGGTATGAGCACTTCATCTTCATTAAGGCTTAGAAAATTAAGCCCTTTTTATTTTACTTAAGCACAGACTTTCTGCCTTGTGTTTTTTCTGTTTGGTGTATGTTTGTTGAGAACTTCACACAGCAGTTTGTTTTGATGTTAGAGGTATGCAGGGGCGGAACGCCGGGGAGCCGGCGAGAGTCTCGGCATCCCCAAATTCCGATTTTATTTGAAAAAACTAATTAAAAGTTCTAATTTTTTTAAAAAAATTGGTAATTTTTTTTACTTGGTTCCACTAAATAAGATTTCTAGTTTCGACTATAGAGGTATGAACATTAGGACTAATAAGGAGTGAGTTTGACATTTTTATTTTCTCCCTCAATTAGGTACTCCCTATTGTTAATTTTGGTTTTTGTCTTTGCGTATACTGTACTTCAGACTTTTTGTTATTGGAGTGTAGCATTACGAGAATTTTTTAAACAATCCCCTTAATTGGCGAAATATGGCAATCAAGTGGTATTTTCGTAAATAAAATGAACTAATATACTCCACAATCTAAAAATTGCGAAATAATTTTAATATAAAATGATATTGCATATTTCCTCCATTCTTTTTTGAATGACATAATTATTTAGGCACGTTTGCCAATGTACGATTTCAAATATTAACTAGTCTTTAACCCGTGCCATGCACGATTCTTGTTTTGTTTTTAAGGTGACTTTAATATATCAAGTGTAAAAAGAGAAGTGGCATTAATATTTGGATTTGGACGTCGCAATAGATTATAATCATTACAAAAATGAAATGATTCATTATGAATATTATGACATGGATTATGTAACCTTGTTATGCATTGATCACTAACATCATGGAATATGTAACCTTGTTAAGCATCAGTTACGAACATCATCCCATGCAACAAAAGATCATCACATAAACCATCAACTATACTGTTCTATCTATATTGTTGTTACCTAATTATCATATTTCATCCATTCCGAAAATATCACACTGTTTGTTTTTTATACTATTTACATTACGACTTTGGTCATTTTTTGTGATTCGTACATAAATTTTTTTTAGTCATGTGGGGTAATGCTAGATTCGTATCGATATATACGTTGTAAATATTAATTTTTTGTAATTTTTACTTGTACACGATTTCAGATATTAAGAGTCAAAATAATGGTTAGAGGAGTAAAAGTCAACCATGGTGCAATATTTTCGGAACAGGGGAAGTATTACATTTACAATTAATTTTACTTAAAGCCTTATTGGTTTCTTATTTCCCTTAACCTTGACACATTGTTTGTTCTTTTATACAAATAGTTGAAGAGATGCTTGATTTCTTTTATTCCATCATGATTCTCCATAATCTCTATAAAGATGGTTGATAATTTCTTTTCCCAACGATGTTGTCTTTTTTCGCACCTGTTGAGATATGTAAAATATTTAATAAGTCCAAAATACAAATTGCAAATCTTAATTCTAATACAATGTGCAAATTTGGCAACCAATCAAAAGAAACAAAGTAATTTGGACATAACAAAGAGTAAAAGTAATTTGATTTTATTTGCCAATTTAGTGAGGCCTATAGTTGAACAACTAATTAGCATTAATTATAGTTTAACTTGAAAGATAATGATGCAATATAAACGATCAACTTCATCATCCACACTGTTATTGTGTAACTACGGTGACGAAAATGAGCTATATGAGATACGCACATTATACATTTCACAATATCATCGTGGCATACACTTATTTTGTAGTCAACAAACAATCAAATTTCGCCTGTTCAAAGTACGGAGTATATACGCTACTACGCTAGGATATGGTCTTTACAGGAGGTTAATTTCTAATAACTTTTCCTTTATTCAAAAACATTCAGATCGATACTTACCTCTTTATAATTTAAAAAACTTTTAATGAAGTAAGTCAAGAAAAAACACTCTTGTGAAAAAAGCAATGACTTTTTATTTCTCACTATTTTGCTAAAAAATCAGACAATACTACTCTGTATGAAACAACAAAAATACTTTAAAGTTTCATGTAAGTGAAAAATTTGGATGTAATATGATCTGAAAGTCTGAAAGTTCCTATGTCAAAAAAAAAACAAAGCCTGAAACTGTTCCAAAAGTAGTTGCTCAAACTCCAAGCCTTGCAGGTTATTGAATTTGTGTTACATTTTCATTCATATTCATTATGTTTCAAATAACTACACGAAATAACAAAAAGAGAAGAAAAAATAGAAAAATAAATCAGTAAAATTGAATCCAATACGCTAAAAAACACCAAACATATACGGAGTATATAAAACATGTTTGAGATGAGTAAAAAACTGAATTTTACCGAAGATTACCTATACCAACCAATTTCTTCTATCCCAACTCTGTTATACATTTTTTTTCAATCAATGAATAAAAAACTGAATTTTACCGAAGATTACCTGTACTCAGATTTCCGTCCGTCCCATCCACGGTTAACTCGTTAAATTGAATTCGTAAAAACACCTGCACACAGGTACCAAACACCAAAATCATATGTATGAATTGACAATTTTAATGATTAACATCTACAAAACCTAAATTGAATTTAAAATTGAGAAAAATATAGCGATCGAAGAATGTAGAAACTCGCATGTGGGGAAAAATGTCCCAAATTCGGTTGATACCCATGGTGGTGGGGAATGCCGGAAATCCAGAACCCATAAGCACATATTAGAAGAAAAATTAAATTAAAATTCAAAATTAATTAGTTTTTTGTATGAAACTAAAGAATTTGAGCGTTACGAATTAATTAGAGAGAAAAGAAACACTTATCAATTGGAAATTCTTCAATGAAGTTCATGCTTGGCAATTCTTTATGAAGTGAGTTTTAAAGGAGACATTTGGTGGAGAAAAGATCCCTTGTTTAAGAGAAAAAAGAAGGGGAAGTTGAATTCAAGGATGAACCAAAGGGACATGATTCACGGAAAGAAACCCCCAAACTGTATTTTTGAAATTAAAATAAATAAAGATGGTTTTTGAGGCAACGTGACGCTCTTTGAAATTATACCAGAAACACCATCACAAATAAATGGCGTAAACATCCAAGCTTTTCCATCTCCAATATGATGGATCCCCTCGTCTCTTTTTCTTTACGTTATGAATTTATGATGGGATTTGAGTTTTAAAAGAAGATTGAAATCTATTTTGAAGTGGAATTTAAAGAAAACAGATCTATTGTTCAAGAGAAAAAGGAGAGAGGGGAAGTTGAAATGAACGATGAACCGAAAGGGTACGATTCAGAAAAAAAAAACCCTGTAAAAACGATTGAAAATTTCAAATTACAATTGAATACTAATGAAACGACGTGAGGGGATTGAGCAGTAAAACAATAGGGTACTCCCTCTGTCCCTTAATACTCGCACCGTTTTGACTTTTTGCACTATTCACATAATTCACTTTGACCCTATTTTATTTCTAGTATATGAAAACAAATGTTAGCATATAATATATTGTTGGGTTCATCTTAATATATATTTTCAAAATATTAATATTTTGTTAAGTTTTTATAATATGTAGTTAAAGATATTGGTGGTCAAAGTTGTGCATTGGCAAGCGTGTCCAGTCAAAACGGTGCGAGTATTAAGGGACGGAGGGAGTAGTTTTTTCTCTTTCAAAAACATGAAAATGGGAATGGATTATTCAGTTATTTTATCTTTTTGATGAATACAAATATAATTTCTTTTAACAGAAAAAAGAAAAAAAAACGTGGAATGCAAAAAGGGTGCCACGTGGCACTCTATATGGGCTTTAAATTTCCCTGCTATTAAATATTATAATAGATATCTCCAAATATGGATAAGAATTTTTTATAAAAAGCTGATATTTAAAAAATATTTATTGATACGAATTTAATAAGACAGCACACGACTATGTGCTTGTATGAATAGTGTTAAAACTCGATTGTGTCTTATAAATAAGAACAAATGAAATATTTAATATTCAGGTTGTATGTTTTGACAATTTATTTACGAAAACACCCCTTGATATACTTTGTTCCCCAATTATCGAGATTGATTGGGCGAAACTCGTAGCATGACTAACATCTTCTTTTGAGAAACAAGGGCTGTCAAATAAGGCGAGCGGATTTACGATTTTGCATTGCCAAGTAGGCACAGTTGAAAAACATGAAAGGGATGCCTGAATGCTTAAGGGACTTCAATTTTTCAGGCATCCCTTTCATGAAAGAGTTGAGTTTGTCTTCAAAGCAACAATCAAGAGGGACGTGCATTGAATTAGCACAAGAGTCTATTAGAAAGTTGGTTCATGTGGTAACAGTAGCGGATCCAGAAATTTGAGATAGTGGGGTCACTATTTAAAAATTGACGAAACTTTCACTAAAATTATTTATTTTTTTAAAAAAAATTGAAATTTTAACTATAAAAAAAAAAAAATCAAGTGGGGTCAAGGACCCCACTGAGGGCACCGTGGCTCCGCCACTGTGTGGTAATGGAAGTTTAACTGAGTTTTAGAAGCGTGTTGTCAATAGGGCTGCAAATGAGTTGATATGTTTGCGAACAACTCGTGTACAAACTCGGTTAAAACTCGTTTATTAAGTAATGAACGAGCTTGAACAAAAATTATTTGGCTTGATAAGTAAACGACAACACGTACGGTTTTTAAATGTTCACGAGAACTCGTTTATAGCTCATTAATTTCTCGTATAAGTCCATTTATAACTTGTTTAAACTCGAAAAATCATTTTATTATGAAATAATATAAGTTTTGTTTTAAAAATATGACCTTCAAATATCAACAAATATAAAACGAAAGAGAATCAATGATACAGCATAATATCACATACAATATTTCGGTCATATTAATTATTTTGTTAACTTTCTCCTTGATTATATAATTCAAAACAATTTGAAGGATTTTTTTAGAGCTCGTTATCAACCTCGAATAAAGGTGCTCGAAATTGAGTTTGGGCTGGATGCTTAAGGAACAAAGCTTGAACAACAAATTTCGAAGCTTGATCAGGCTCGACCAAAGCTCGAACAGTCAAAATCCTTATCAAGCTTACCTCGAACAAGGTAAAACTCGGATTGACAACCCCAATCGTCAAGTGCTACAAACTATCAATTTTTAAAGCTTTCAAATACAGACTAGATATAGGGTAAGTTTGACACTAGTCACTAGAGTTATGCATGGGTCGAGCTGGCTTGTAAGTTGCCCTAGCCGGCACGAGCCCGCTATAAGCTTTCAAACCATCCGAGCTGGCATGTAGGTTGCCCGAATTGAGGCGAACCCGTTATAAGCTTTCAAATTGTCCCCGTTATTTCAAAACGCAACTAAAATTCCATATACTTTCAAAACGGTTTTGGGGATTGGTTAATTCTCAAAGAAAGGAATCACCATAGATTCCGTTCAAAATGGGTGTATTTAACGGGTTTGGATAATCCTCTTCTTCCTTTACCGTAATCTTCTTCTTCTTCTTCCTTTAATTTCACATGGAATTTGTTTCCTCAAAATGGGTCTTACCATTTCTGTTTACCCTTTGGCTCCTCTTCTCAGTTGCACTGTCAGGTAAGAAAACACCACAAAGTTCAACTTGCATTTGTTATTTCTTCTCAATTTTTGCAATTACTTGCCTCAAATTTTGATAATTTGCAGTGTTTTTGTTTGATTAATACTGAATGAATGAAGTGGAAGGATTAAAGGGGAATTCCAAAGTAAGAGGAGTGAATTTAGGTGGGTGGTTGGTGATTGAAGGGTGGATTAAGCCTTCTCTCTTTGATGGAATTTCCAATGGAGATATGCTTGTGAGATTTCTTAATTTGACCTGTGATTTGTTTGATGTTTTTCAATTGTGTTTCTGGTTTTTTTTTGGTTCATGGTGATTGAATTGCAGCTTATTAGTTTTTTTGTATGCATGTGTTTGGATTTGAGCTATAGGATGGGACAGAGGTGCAATTTAAGTCAGTGACATTGCAGAAGTATGTTTCTGCTGAGAATGGAGGTGGCTCAGATGTCTCAGTCAGTAGGGATATACCTTCTACCTGGGAAACTTTCCGGGTTCTTTTCGCCTTCATTATCACTTCAGAGTTTAGATTATTGTTTTTACATACATTTTCACGGTTTGGTTTGGATTTGATTGGCTTTCTATGTGCATATTAATTTCTCCTACATTGGAAATGGTTAAAAGTGCTAATCATATATGACCCAGAACAGAATCATAAACAGTTGTATAACTCAATACCTGCATCAATGTATTTTTGTATGTGAATATGATTGTGAATGTGAATGTGAATGTGAATTGTAATTGTGTGTGTGTGTGTAAGTGTATGGGTTTGGCTAAATCAAGAACAGATAGTGTCCATTTTGGATGCTACCATGTTATTGGTATACATTTGTATGTTATTGGTACTACCGAATACACTACTAATTGCTACCAATATTGGTACTAATAAAATCTTTATTGGTAGTCATCACTAATTCACTATCAAGAACAAACAAATTTGTACCTATAAAAGTTGTTAGCGTCCAAAATGGACCCTCACTGTTGTTGTCTAAGACTTCGCCGTGTAATCATAGCTTTGGTAATGGCAATAGTGAGGCTGACTAGTACTAATGTGCAATTGATCAGAACCCATCTCAATCAGTTTTCGCTTATCCGGAGAAAATTCTTCGTTTGTAATCTGATGAATATTAGAACTTTACTCCAGCTATTTCTTGCACGTGTAAACCATTCACATCTACTGATCTACATGCTTCACAGCATGAAATTCAACACGCTCCTGCAAATTGCTTTAACTTAAAAATGGAAGGTCTCGGGACTTGATATCGTCAAGTATTTTATGTTACCTGAACTTACAAAACATGCTTGGTATAGTAATCTGAACGGCTGTTTCTGCCAGAAATTTTGGTCATTAACTAATTTGCCTAAACTTCTCTACTTTATATTGTGATGCAACATGCGAGGATTCGTGCAAAATCCTTGTAGTTTTTTCAATATTTAGGGAATCCAGCAAGATTGACTTATAGAGTACGGAGTATAAAATTTTGTTTCTGAGTAATGCCTTAAGTGTCCATTTCTGATGGAGCCAAAGATTCATTTGTTCTTTTGGCTGTGGGATGTAATGGACTAAATCAAAATTGCTCTTAGTACCTATTCGCTTCCTTTCCATGAAGTAGAAGATGGTCGTCCCGTTGTTGTCCCGTTATCGCTTTTGGGTCAATTGGAAACAATCTCTCTGCAATTGCAGGGGTAAGGTTGCGTACGTCCGACCCCCCCCTTACCCCGCTTATTGCGGGAGCCTCTTTGAGGCAATGGGGTAATGATAATGATAATGATGAATGAGTAATGCCTTAAAGTTTTAAAGGCTTATACGGTTATGCTGTCATATCCTGTTATTTCCACCATGAAGTTGTTTCCCTAATATTAGTATTTGTTCTTGGAAATATTTTCAGCAACTTCTAACTCGTGCCTCTATGTTAAAAGAAATTGTTAATGACTACCGAGGTTATGCTTTTATATAATAAAAATAATGAGTTGTGCGTTCAACAAAGTGATTGCAGTTATGGAGAGTATCCGAGACTGAATTCCAATTGCGCTCCACGGAAGGGCAATTCTGGACTTGTGATGGCCAAGGAAGCTCGGTATCAGCTACTACAGATGCACCAGCGTCTAGTGGTAGTACGTTTTTCATAGAAAAACTCAACAATAGCAGCAGAGTTCATATAAAACTTCAGAGTGGCATTTATTTGCAGGTACATTTTGCATTGTACTATGTTGATAAATTAGTTTGTATCGTCGGTTCATATGATTTAGGGTTAGTTTATGAAACTAATGATCTTAGTTTGTTGGGTTGTTAATAAATATGATGTGGGTATGTTCGTAGTCTTTGTTTGATGGGAAGTTCATAGAAAGTTCATGGAAATAATAAAGTGATAAAAAATTATACTGATAAATGGTTTCTGCTGGAACTCCAAGGCACTGATGAATTTGATAGTCTAATACACACTTTTCTGACGGATTTACGAAAGCTATGTGTTTATGGCTTAGCATCCGAAATGATACTAGTTTGGCCGGCCCAGCCTGTTTAAATTCGACCTGCCCCAGCCCATTTAATGTTCTTACATATCTCAGCCCGGCTCAACCCGGCCTTTTTAACTTCGGCCGTCCCGGCCCTAACCCGACCCATTGAACAGGTCTAATATTCATGACACAAAATATTACAGTAATTTATTGGAGAATATAACAAGGGGTTTTAGTATGTAATATACGAAGTAGCTATTTTACTGTAGCTTGTTACGAGGCTAATGATGGTTTATCATCTGAAAGTTTTAATAGAAAACTTGGAAATACCATGTATGATTCTTATCTGATGACTAAGATCATAGTATACGGAGTACTACCATTAACAATTTACACATAAAAGCATTTGTTCTGCAAAATTGAGTCAAATGCCAATTCCTATTTCAGTAGTCGGCTTCTTTTCTGAAAATTATTACTAGTTGCTAAGAAATTATTGTTGGACCTCTTAATTTTAGGCTCTGACAGAAAGCCAGCTTACAGCAGATTATCAAGGAATCCCAGGATGGGATGATAATGCAGCCACCTTTGTGATGACAATTGTGTCCAATAATCTTCATGGTGATTTCCAGCTTGCAAATGGATATGGACATGCCAAGGCCAAAGAAGTTCTGGAGGTATCCTGTATCTGTTACAAAATTTTAATCCACTTTGTTGTATCATGTAATTATCTGTGTGAAGGGGAGTTGCACGGAAATTGAGAAGAGGGGAATAATAGAGAGGAAAAGGTGGTCGGGCTTAGAGAAAAAAAGTAGAGAGGAAGCCTACTAAGAAGAGAACCTATAGATACAGGACGAAGGGAGTAGTTTACTGGTTCCTAGACAGGCTGAGGCATTCAGTCATATTTCTGTTCATGATATTAGTTGCAATTAGACCTGTCAAACGGGTCGGTCGGGTCGGGTTATGAAAAATTATTTCCGGGTTCGGGTTAATTCGGGTCGGTCACTTTCTGGTCCGGGTTTACAAATGCTTGTTTAAGACCCGGACCTTTCGGATTCGGGTCGACCCAACGGGTTGAGGGATTTTAAAATGTGGATTTTATTTTCATTATATTGTGTAATAAATATAAACAAGGTGTGCACAAATTAAAAAAAAATTCAAACACATGTTTATATTTAGTCAAATTCAACCATAAAATGACATATAATTCAAATCAAAATCATATATTGTATTCATATTACACACTAAACAATAATAACAAAAACGTGTTTATTCTGTTTAAAATTTCTTATAATCTCATTTATTACCATAACTACAACAATTTTCAATTGGTCAGGTCAAAATCGGGTTTGGTCGGGTTTTGACCCATTACTTTTCGGGTTGTTCGAAAATCTTGTTCAAGACCCAATATTTCCGGGCTGGGTTTCGGGTTGATTTTTGACCGGTCTAGTTGCAAGTTTGCAACTCATCTAGTGTTCTGCAACTTTGCTTTAAATTCAGAAGGGTGAGTTTACTTGCATTTTTTTGAAGAAATTCAGAAAACCACATAGATAAAGCACACACAGTATTTGTCATCTCTTCCATATTTCATATCTATCATTCGGCCTGCTCCCTTTTCTCATACGTATTACTCCGTATTTTTTTTTATAACTTTTGAACCACAGGAACACAGAAATAGCTTTATCACCATAAGTGACTTCTATTTTCTCAGTACGCATGGGATAAATACGGTGAGGATTCCTGTTGGCTGGTGGATTGCTTTCGATCCTGATCCTCCTGCACCTTTCATTGGAGGATCATTGGCAGCATTAGACAACGCGTTTTCCTGGGCCCAGTACGTCTGTTCTCTATGACATACACACATAGTTTATCGGTGAATTTTGAGTTATGCTGTTGTATTGATACGCGTCTTACATTATTTGTTGTTCAGAACATATAATATAAAGTGCATAGTTGATCTTCATGCTGCCCCTGGTTCTCAAAACGGAATGGAACATAGTTCTAGCAGAGATGGTTCAGTTGACTGGCCTACTTCACAAGATAATATTGATAAAACATTGGATGTTATTGATTTCTTGGCCTCCAGGTAAACCCTCCAGTTTTGCTCTTGATATTCTGGACTAGGATTATCTGTTTGGACCTATTTTCTGTGTCTTTTCCACACTTGTCTAGAGGTTAGTATATAAATTCCTAGAGGTGATCAAAATTCGGGCCGGGGCGGGCCGGTCTTAGACACAAAAAACATGCTCAACCCCATAAATTTGGTGCGGGCTTTTCGGGCCTAATGGGTATTTTTAGGGCCGGCCTTGGGCTTTGGTTTAAAATTAGTAAATATACGTATCTGAGGCTGCCCAAACCCGCACTTTTTCGGGCCGGACCGGGCTGTAGTTGATCAAGTCATTCTAAACTCTTTAGCTCATAACCTAGTTGTATTATGTAATTTGTACTCCTCAAGATGAATAAAACTTCTCTCTTCTGCTTGTGGACGTAGGTCACGTGCTAACACATTGTTAGTGAACCACGTTTTGTCTTTGTGTTATTTATTTACGTTCTGTTTTGTATTTCTTGCTTCCGTTATAACACCTCTGTTTTTAAATCTGCTTTGTTGTTTGGATTACCAACTTGCTATAAATTTTTCTGGTTAGGTACGCAAAGCACCCTGCATTGTTGGGAATCGAGCTCTTGAATGAGCCGTCGGCTGCAGGAGTTTCCCTGGATATTTTGGTTTCCTACTACCAAAAAGGCTACCAGACTGTAAGAAAGTATTCCCCAACGGCTTATGTTATCGTCTGCCAGCGAATAGGCAATGCAGATCCTCTTGAACTTTATCAGGCTAACATAGGTTTCACAAACGTCGTGGTAGACCTGCACTACTACAATCTTTTCGATACTTTCTTCGTTAATATGAGCTCAGCTCAGAATGTTGACTATGTATACAAGAGCAGGGAAGCTCAACTGCAACAGCTTAACAATGCAAGTGGTCCACTTCTTTTCATAGGTAATGGGAAATCACCCCCAATTTCCCTCTTAAATTCCTTGCAAAAACTTAGACCGGATCAAAGAGCGGGCCGGGTTCGGGCCGGGTGAACTTCGGGCTGATTTTTTCTACCCAAAACCCGGGCCAAAATAACAGGCTTGCAGGCCATTTTGGGGCGGGTCAAATTCAAAACTGGAATCCAATTTTGAGTTGCCCAAAACCTGTCCAATTTTTCTTTAAAACGGGCCTAATGATTCTATCGAAAACCGGCTATTTTCCTGGTTGGGTTCGGGTCGTGCCACTGCCAAAACTTTCTGCCCATTGTGTCGGGCCATGGCCAAAAAAATATGCCCGTTTCTGTCTGGTCGGGCCAAACTTTGGGCTGAATTCTTTCCTGCCCAAAATAGCGGGCTTTCAGGCCATTTCAAATTCATAACTGGAATCCAATTTTGAGTTACCCAAAAGCCGTCCAGATTTTTTTTTAAAATGGGCCAAATAATTCTGTCGAAACCCCCCTATTTTCCGGGACAGGTTGTGTCGGGCCAGCGGCCGGGGTCAAGATGATTAGGTCTAGAAAAACTTCATCAACGAGCTTTCCAGATACTTACAAATGCATTGCTTTGAGTTTCAGGTGAATGGGTGAATGAATGGAATGTAACAAGGGGATCAGAACAAGATTACCAGAGTTTCGGAAAAGTGCAGTTAGATGTTTATAATGCTGCTTCATTTGGATGGGCTTATTGGACACTCAAAAATGACAGGAAGCACTGGGATTTTGAATGGAATATCAGAAACAAGTATCTTGAATTCAGTAAGTACAACATACTTCATATGTTTCCCATTGATTTTGTCCCATACTTCAGAAATACTTAAGGGTGCAAATGAGCCGAGACAATAAACTACTCGGGTTCGGGCTCGGTAAAAGCTCGTTCATGTTCGTTTATTTAATAAATGAGCCGAGCTTGAACAACTTTTGAAACTCGTTTAATAAATGAGCTTGAACATGAACATACGTATGCTCGTTTATTTATGTTCATGAACAACTCGTTTATTTATGTTCACGATACTAAAGTTGTGTTTTCTTAAATTGCATCTGAATTATGCAGGCAGTTTTTCACCCAGATTGCAAGTTTCTGGTGTCATTTTGTTCCTGGTATTCACTTGTAGCTACTTGTTCTTGCATCATATTTTGTAACAGACATCACTTGTCTTCTTCTCAAGAGAAGAAGTTTGAATGTGGCTAATTTTAACTCGTTGATCATAATATTGCGCCTTACCTAAATCGTGTACACTGTCAATGAATGCTTATACAAGTGAATTTCCTAGCTTGCTGGTGTACAAATCCCATGACAGGTTCAACCACAGTAAATGGGGTTGCATTTCCAACAGCAAAGATGAGCATTGTAGAACAAATGGGATTTTCTCTGTTCTGATCAAGGTCTGCATTAACAGCCCTTCAACAAATAATGCTGAATGAAAGAATTATTTTTCCAGATTTGAAGCCGGGCATTAACACAAAAAAATCATGCCCAAACTCATAAATTCGGTGCAGGCTTTTCAGGCCGAAATGGGTTTTAGGGCTTTCGGGTCGGGCTTAGGCTTGATCTAATTGTGTGTTTGAGGTTGCCTAAACCTGCACTTTTGTGCTGGGCCGGGTCGGGCCGAGCCATGGACTGGGCTATAGTTGATCAGGTCTAAAGCCAGAGGATTGTGATGTTAGTAACATCTACCATTGAAATAACAGGCGAATTCCACAATACGAACACAAGCAAGCCTTTCCTGAACCATCTCTGCGCCTTTCTCACATACTTTTTCTTCTATTCTGTCCCAAGGAAGACCAAGTTGTACCAGAGTGTATACAGGAAGTTCTGTGTAATGAGCTGCTTTGGTCAAGCTCCTTACTGCAACGCCCCATTTTACGGTATCTGTTTTGGGTCTATTTTTCTGGGTTTTTTCGCATTGTCTAGAGAGTTCTATATAAACTCTCTAGGACATAACCTAGTTGTATTATGTAATCTGCATTGTTCGATCAAGATCAAATAATACATTCCTCTCCTCTGTCCGTGGACGTAGTTAACACATTGTTAAGTTAACCACGTTAAATCTCTGTGTTCTTTATAGTCTTTCTTGCTTCCGTTATAAACACCGTTTAGGCCTCCAACACTTATTTACTGTAGTCACATCACTTCTTCTAATGCCCCTTTCAGAGTACCCTTTTTACAAGATAACAGAATAACAGATGCAGTTCTTTCTATAAAAATCAAAAGAAAAGATCCTCTATTTGTTTTCCATGTTGATGGATGGAAATTGTTTGCTCCTTATGTGAAAAGAAACTAGATTCAGTTTGTTCTGTTTGGCAGCTTATATTAAACCCCTACTCTAACAATTTACATAGAAGTACTCCCTCCATTTCTTGTTGTTGTATCCGTTTTCATTTTAAGCGTTTCTTTTTTGTATCCGTTTCTATTTTTGGACATACATTTTCTCCTAAAATACCCTTACATTTCTATCTAATTACCAAAATACCTAAAGATTCCCCACCTAAATTTTCTCACCCCTATTATTTAATTCTTTTCCCTTCCCCATATACCCACTCTCTCGACCAATTGACTGTTGGTTCAGTGGTGATTGAGGCTGAACTTGGTAGGGAGGACCTGTGTTCGATCCCCCGCAACAACAATTGGGAGGGGAATGGAACCTATCCACTCAGAACTCGCCCCGAATCCGGATTAGCCCTAAGGGTGAACCGGATGGTACACCAAAAAAAATATACCCACTCTCTCACTTCCTTTATCACCCATCATTATCACTTCTCTCTCTTACCTTATTTCTTTATTATTTTCTCTCTTCTTGTTTTTATTATAATCTCTTACATACAATCATTTTTCTTACACTCAATCATTACACTTATACCAATACAAACCAAGATTCCAATTTTCTTAAAAACTCCCCACTTTTTGAAATGGATACATCAAAAAGAAATAGAGGGAGTACTATATAACTGGCTATGATATTCAATTCACGGACTATGGACAATAGTTCACAATGTTCACTACGCATCAAAATAACACAAACCTATAGGTAAAAGTACACGTCGTTGGGATAAAAGAATAACAAGGTGATAAATGTCGTAACTTACCACCTCTATATATTATTTGTTTCGCAACTATTTTATTTTAGTATTCCATAATATATATTATTATATTGTAATTACAATTTTTAAAATTTTAATATACAAAGGAAATATATATATTTACAATAATATAATAAAATTTATTTACTTCTTGTTCTATGGACTACCTTATCTAAATATTTTCATCGTAAAAGTATGGCGCTGATAGTAAAAATAATTTGATGAAACTCGGACTATGTGACACCCTTGTGTAGACCTATCAAAAATCTACCCGTCCCACCGCAACTGACCCGAAAATCTTGAACAAGATTTTGTGAATCGTAACCCTATTTTATATGAACCCGAACAACTCGGAAACAAATGGGTCAAAACCTGTCCGATCCCATTTTTTACCCGGCCGATAGAAAAATTGTTGTATTTATAGTAACAAATGAGATTATGAGGATATTTAAGCGCACTAAACACATTATTGTTACTATTGTTGGGTGTAACATGATTTTGATTTGAATCATACGTCAGTTTATTGTTGAATTTGACTAAATATAAACTTGTGTATGGAAATTTGTTAATTTGTACGCATATTTTTAATATTTATTATGCACATTAATGAAAACATAACACACGTTATAAAATCTCTCAACCTGTTGGACCGACACGAACCCGAAAGTTTTGCATCTTGAACAAGCATATGTAAACGTGAACCAGAAAGTGACCGACTCGAATCAACCCAAACCCGAAATATATTTCTTTTTTATAAACCGACCCGACCGATCCGTTTGACAGGTCTACCCTTGTGATACCATTAAAAGAGTGACACGTAAGACTATAACATACGACCTTTATCATCACCTGTAAAATATATATATATATACCTTGTTCCTTACACAAGCACTATATTCCTTAGGTGTACAATATCCAATACTCAACATACGACCTTTATCATCACCTGAAGAATATATATACATGTTCTATTACACAAACACTGGTGTTTCTTTGATATAGAATGTTATTCAACGTGCATCCTTGTACCTAAAGATGGCTGTGGGCCGGGTCGGCACGAAGTCCGACCCGACCCGGCACGAAAAAAGCCTGGTCCGGCACGAGCACGAAAAAGCACGGCCCAACACGGACACGAAATCGTGGGTCGGGCCTGGGCCTTAATTTTTTGGAAAAAGCACGACAAGGCACCGCACGACTCGACCCGCCACGACAAAGCACGCTAAATTTAGTAAAATTAGCCTTATGCACGATGGGCCGACCCGGCACGAAAGCCCGTGGGCTTGGGCCGGGCCTGTGCCCTTTTTTAACTTTTTGGGCCTGACGTAGGCTCGTCCCGATTAGGCACACGACCCGTGGGAGCAACCCGAAGCCCAACCCGGTCCACGACCATCTTTACTTGTACAGTTGTACACTTGTACATCATCTAAACTGCGTTACTCTCCGACCTAGTTTTATAATTAATGCCCTTTTCGCGCAGTCATTCAAAATGCTTGTGTATGCATATATTTTGGGTTTTTTGGAGGGATATGCTTGATGCTTGTGTTGTGGGGCCACAAATCTACGTGTAAAATTGTCAATTAGGGCTACACAAAAAATCAAAATTGCTAGGAATTGAAAACACGAATGAATAATAATCGGATCTTTGCGCAGAAAAGGTATAATTGATTAGACATGGCTGTTGTCTTATTGTAGACAATCCTCTTTTAAATAACTTCCAAAATAAATGGGCCCAATGGGCCAATCAGCCCAACAAATTTTCATGTGTTGTCGATTTTGTTTGGGCATTTGGTTCTCGTATAGTGCAAATTGGGCTCCATTAATATCTTCCTTTTTTTGCCCTGGCCAGCCAATCAAATCTGAATATCTGTTTTTTTGTCTATGGATATTGGGAAGGATGTAAGTAGACCTGTCAAAAATCGACCCGACCCGAAAACCGACCCGAACCCGACCCGAAAATACTGGGTCCTGAACAAGATTTTGTGACCCGTAACCCGATTTTATCCGAACCCGAGCAACCCGACAAGTAATGGGTCAAAACCCGACCGAACCCGTTTTGGACCCGACCGATTGAAAATCATTGTATTTATACTAAAAAATGAGATTATGAGAAAATTTAAGCATAATAAGCACGTTGTTTTTACTATTGTTGTGTGTAATATGATTTTATTTATACTTATACGTCATTTTATAGTTGAATTTGACTAAATATAAACTTGTGTAGGAAAATTTGTTAATTTCTGCTAATACTTTGTATATTTATCACCTAAATTAATGAAAATATAATGCGCGTTTTAAAATCTCTCAACCCGTTGGGTCGACCCGAACCCGAAAGTTCTGGGTCTTGAACAAGCATTTGTAAACCCGAACCCGAAAATGACCGACCCGATTCAATCCGAACCCGAAAATAATTTTTTACAACCCGACCCGACCGACCCGTTTGACAGGTCTAGATGTAAGTAATAGGGATATTAGTAGTAAGACGGTAAAAAACTGACCTGATCCAATCGATTTCTGATAAAATTGAAGTGACCTGAAAAAAATATTCACACATTCAATTTGCACAAGCAAAATAGCCCAGTATAACTACATTATTCGACTATACCCGACAAGTAATCGACCGATGACCCGATTTGACACCCTTAGTTAATTAGTAGTATGGGTTTAGGGGATTTCTCTTTAATTTACAAAAATAAGTTTTAGAAAGTTTGCGCGCACTAGGTCATATTAGGTTAATAAGTTTAAATCAGATCTTATAAGTGGACTCTTTCGAGTTTACTCTTTAAAAATCAAGAGTAATAAGTTTCAATCATGTTTAATCAAATTCTATCGGTTAATGAATTCAGATAAATTCAGTTCAAATAAGTTCAAGTATCATCCGGCGAAGACAACGCAGCCTAAGTGGGAGACCCATCACGTATCAGCCCCAACTAGGCGGGAATAGATGAAAGTTTGGCGGGCAATGAGGTAAGGATGAGGAGAAAAATCGTACCCGGCATAGATAGATGGGACGGGTGTGGATTTTAAGGTGTGCTCGCCCCGAAGTCTTTTAATCTTAAATATACTACATGTAATTTTTCGTTATTGTACTTAATGTAATATTTAAAAAATATATCACAAATCCCAAATTTAGTAAATAAACAAAAAGGACATTAAATTCATTTTATTTATACTCTTTTATACATAGTAATTATTTTTGTAGCATTATAATTCCGGCAACTTTTGAGTAGTATCGCCTTACCTGAAAGACTTATTTGATTGCTTAATTAATTGGTTTCATTGCTTAATTTATATGACACCAAAGCTGTCTCTTGAGTAAGACCACCTTACATAAAAGTTTGTATTATAACTCTAAATTAGTGACGTGAGGTGGATCTTGGGACGGATCGGATAAAATGGTTATTAGCATATTAGACATGTATAATTAATAATTGTATGAATATTTAAGTGGGTGGTGGATGGGAATAGTTTTATTTATTTATTTATTTTTTGTTGGAAAAATAGGCAGATATTATTATTGCAAGGCGGAAATAGTTTTAGTTTCATAGATGACATTTTTCGCAAAACTTCGAAAATGAGTAGCTTTAACACATCGTGTTAAATCACTATGAGCCAATTTCAGTTACAACTTTCCCTAATTGTTATGTTCGCCTAGTCTATACATGGAAGATATATTGCACCACATTGAATAATAAAAAATTTCTTGTTATTTTAAAAAGCAACAATAATATAGAAATACTAATGATTTTCCAATTAGTGATTATTATTAACTATTATGTGATTCTCTTATTGTGCTAAAGAATAAAAAAAGAACTTTTTTGTTCTTTTATAAATCTAATAAGACCGCACTTTAAAATAACAAGTTTTCTAATTTACGGTTTGATAACTTTGATCACATGAATAATAAACTACATACTTCTTCCGCTCCACAATAGTTGTATCGTTGACCATTAATATATTTAATTCACGTATTCAAAAAATGTAAAAGATAGATATTTTGAATATATATATTGAGATTAACAAAATAAAAGTTAGAAAGACATAATTTGTCTTTACATATTAGGGCGTGTTCGGCGGTAGCTTTTGAGGTAGCGGGTAGCGTTTTGACCGAGTCAAGACGCTACTTGTAAAATTTGTAAGTGTTTGGCGAGGTAGCGATTTAGGTAGCGGTTAGCGGTAGAGGTAGCGGTTGAGTAGCTTTTATCAAACGTTAAAATTAGTAGCGTTTAAGGTAGCGGGTAGCGTTTGACAAATTTATAATAAAGTTTTAAATAATATTTCACCTTTTATTTTATTTTATAATATCAACCGCTACTTTTACCGAACACTCATATCAGTTACCCGCTACCTTTGACAGCTAACCGTTACCCGCTACTATTGACCGCTACCCGCTACTCCAACCGTTACCCGCTACTGAACCGCTACCCGCTACCCGCTACCGCTACTTTTGCCGAACAGGGCCTTAATAAAAAAAAAATACGCTCAAAGTTAGTAAATAAATAGTAGGAAATTTTGATATTTACTACCTTATGAAATTTTTATTTTAAATTACTACCTTAAACTTCCAAAAAATAATTATTTACTGCCACTTTACATTTTTCCCATTTTGAAATTAAGATATCTCTTTCGTTTCTTAACCGTTTAATGTGATTCAAAGTTCAGCAGCTTTTCGGTAGGACCGCCCTACGGGTGCGTGTAGGAAAGACCGAGTGAGTCAACCACGCGCGCGTGGCCTCACGCGCAGTATAAGTAGATTTTTTTCTCTCTCCTTCATTCTTCTCCTGCAATACGCTATTCTTCATCTTCTCTTTGGTTTCTCTTTTCTCTCTCCTCCTCCTCCCCCTCCCACCTCATTTTCTCTCTCTTCTCTTCCTCCTTCCATCACAGCCACACCACCGTTGAAATAGTGGCGAAGCAACAGTGATGAAGTAGGTTTTCAGATGCCGACGGCGACGCAAGACCTAGATCCACACGGAGTAGCGGCGCTCGATGTAGATCGGAAAACTGCGGAAGTTAGGTCGCCGTTGAGGTAATTCTTCAATCTCTATCCAAGTCTCTCCTTCATATTCTTCACTTAGTTAGGTTTTTGATAAATTTTGTTGATTTTTTTCAACGTCTTTGGTGGGGAGGCTGAAGAAGGAATATGAAGAGTGAAGCGAAATCGCTTCGCGACGGAATCCACGGCGGTGGTGGTTAGGTTGGCGGAACTGAAAATGGCGAGGACGGCGGCGGCGTTGTCTCGGAATTAGGTAACTCTTTCATCTCTCTCCTTCATCTCTCCTCTATTCTTCAGTTATTTTAGATTTTGATTTTTCAATTTAATTTTTGAAATTAATTTAGGTGAATTTAGGTTTTTGATTTTAGGTCTTTTTTGCCTCTGATTAGTTGCGGTAGCGGTGGTGGTTTATCATCTGAATTCTTGATGAGTCATGGATCCATGATTAATTTGTTGTTGCCATTGTTTCTTCAGTCCCGCCAACCACCACCGGTGTATTCGTCGCCTCCACCGTGCTATCAAAGAGATTTCTCATATTTAGTTATGTTTTTGTTGTGTTTATTTTTCAGTATGAATTAGTTAAGTCATGGTCATATTTAGTTAAGAATTTGATTTGTTTAGTTAAGCTTTGTGGAAGTTGTGGGATTTCTCAATGATTTTGGGACAGACATGAACGTGGACTAATATCAACAAGAAGAGATTGACTGGTTCTAACCTAGTGAACTGGTAAAATTCAGGGGTTGTACTGATAATTCTTTTTTGTTTGTTTTAGTTATATTTTTGTTATAGTTAGTTAAGAATAATATCATGTTAGTTAAGAATAATGTATGTTTAGTTAGGATTAAATTTGCTTTAGTTACATATTACAATTAGATTTGTTTTATCAATCTGGTAACTGATAATACACCCTCAAACTCCCAGAGTTCTACAACTACACGCATTGTTGCTGTCAATTTGGTGTACAAGGCAGGAAGATGGATAATGATCCTTCCACATTGCAGCCCCGGCATAGACGGCATTATAGTGTTTGTGACCGAGCTATATTTGGCCACAGACCGAGTGATATCAGGCAACAAACGACTCCATCATGAGTACTGCTGCTGCTGGTGCTGCTCTTTCTCTCTGCAGTTTTGTTACTCCCTTTGCAAACTGGAGAACATCCTGCAACCGTATTTCCCTTTCGATTTAGTAATATGGCAACTGCTGGACAACCCTTCACCATTAAATAAAGTTAGGGAGTACATGGAACTGCACTAGCTGCACCTTCTGTTGGTCTGACAGAGAGTTCAGCAGCCTGGTTGGATAAGGAGTTGTCAGGTGGGCAAAAATTGGGAGGCCAGACTTTGAGTTGTTGAGATGATTGTTGATTTGGTCTGCCTCTTGAGCACTCTCTAAGCGTCGACGCTTCATCAAGCTTTAATGTGCTTGTTTTTCTTTAATTTCATTTAGTTATTCATGGAATTAGTTAAAAGATAAAGATGTATTGTTTTTAGTTATAATATGTTTAGTTATAAAATGTAATGGTTTAGTTACTTCTTTTATTGGAATTTAATTAAGTCACTTTGTTTTAGTTATACTTGAGTTATATTTAGTTAATAATAACTTTCGTTTAGTTATGATTAAATTTGTTCTAGTTAAGATTAGATTTGTTTTTAAGTTAGAATTATTTTGTTTATGGAATTGAGGACCATCATGCCGTTTAGTTTATTTCCGGGTCTTATTCCTCTTTTACACACCAAAAAAAAAAAAAAAATCTCAATTGCTTAACTAAAATGGTTTCATTGTTTAACTAATTGGTTTTATTGCTTACTTAATTGGTTTCATTACTTAACTAATTGAATTTCAGGCGTAACAAACTTTATATTTGTAAATTATTTAATTTGTTCCATTGATTAACTAATTAGTTCCAATGCTTAACTAATTAGTTCCAATGCTTAACTAGTTGTTTCTATTGTTTTAACTAATTTGTTCCATTGCTTAACTAATTCGTTCCATTGCTTAACTAATTATTTGTAGTGCTTAACTAATTGAATTTTAAGCTTAACTGATTGGTTTCATGGTTTTAACTAATTCGTTCCATTGTTTAACTAATTGGATTTTGGCCTTAACTAATTAAATTTCAAACTTCACTAATACTTTCATTATATATGTAAACTTATTGGTTCCATTTCTTAACTAATTGGTTTCGTTGCTTAACTAATTCGTTACACTGCTTAACTAATTGGGTCCATTGCTAAACTAATTCGTTCCATTGCTTAACTAATTGGATTTCAGGCTTAACTAATACTTTATTTATACTGTAAACTTATTGGTTTCATTGCTTAACTAGTTAGTTACAAAGCTCAACTAATCGATTCCAATGCTTAACTAATTGGCCTCAATACTTAACCAATTGGCTCCATTGCTTAACTAATTGGTTGTATTTCTTAACTAATTAGTTTCAGTGCTTAACTAATTGGTTCCATTGTTTTACTAATTGGTTGCATTGATTAACTAATTAGTTCCAGTGCTTAACTAATTGGTTTCTTTGTTTAACTAAAACGATTTCATTTTTAACTACAACTTTTGAAATCATAACTGAAACTTAAAAACATACACGGAGTAACAAATATTCAGAAAAGGTTAACTAAAACTATTTTAAGAAAAAAAAGTAAGAAAAATCTTAAACAGAACGAAATAATTCTTAACTAAACCTAAGAAAATCATAACAAAAACCCAGAAATTCTTTTTTCGAATTTCTTTTTTTCCGAACTTTTTTTTCCCGAATTCCTTTTTTAGATTATTTTTTAAAAAAAATAAAGTTTTCAAACTTTTTTTGGTACTAACTAAACTAGTGTAAAACATAACTAGACTAGTGTAAAACATAACTACAAGTAATAAAATCTTAACTAATCGAATAACAAAATAGATAAGGTACAAAGACAAATAGTTAAACGTATGAGTTGAATAATTATTATTTTTAAACAAACTTATTATTAACTAAAACTCTTAAAATATTAACTAATTGGTTTAATAGCTTAACTAATTGGTTTCAATTCTTAACTAATTGGTTTCATTGCTTAACTAATTGGTTTCAATTCTTAACTAATTGGTTTCATTGCTTAACTAATTGAATTTCAGGCTTAACAGTACTTTCTTTATATCTGTAAACTTAGTGTTTTCATAGCTTAACTAATAGGTTATATTGCTTAACTACTTGGTTTCAATGTTTAACTAATTGATTCCATTACTTAACTAATTAGTTTAATTGCATGTTTAAAAGTGTGCATCTTAACTAAAACCATGAAATTCGTTGTCTAAAACTCAAAATAGGTAAATAAAACTCAAAAAATTTTAACTAATTCCTAGAAAATCGTAACTAACACTAAAGAAATCTTAACTAAAACTCAAAAAACCTAAAAAGTGATTATTAATTAAAACAAAAATATATTCTCAACCAAAATAAATTTAACCTTAACTAAAACGACAATATTCATAACTAAAACAAAATAATTCTTAACTAAAACTTCTTAAACCACGACTAAAACTCCGACAAATGGAACACAAAAAATATTAACTAAACCTCCCAAAATGTTGACTAAAATCATATGAATTTTAACTAAACAATTATTCACTTCAAAAAAAAATCAACTAAACCATTTATTTCTTAACTAAATACAGGAAAACCATAACTAAAACATTACAATTCTTAACTAAAACGAAATTAAACACCAACAACAGCATAATCGACCAACAAAGTAGCGCTTCCTTCCAGCTACGAAACCCTAGCGAGGCTTAGCAGCTTCGCTTCGTTCGCCTCGCAGCCACCGCATGACTGAAGCGCGACTTCTCCTTCCTCTGCTTGCGGCAGCGGCAACCACCACCATCAACCAATGGCAAATCCGCCTCCTCCTGCCATGAATTCAAAAATCAAAAAAATCTAAATCAAAAGAGGAGATTGGAAAAACTTAATCAATTCAATCGAAACAAAACAAAATCAAATCTAAATCAACAAATCAACATGTCAACATGTCAAAGATAAAGAATCACCTCATAACGAACACCTCATATTCCTCATGCAATTTCCTAACCAGGTTGTCCGACGAGGAGCAGCAGCAGCCACGGCGACTCATCGCGCAACCTCCTCGGTCTCTCCTCTCCTCTTCCCGAACATCGCACGATCTCCTTCCTCCCTTCACCGCTGCTCGCCGGCCACCACATTCTCATCTTTCCGGCAAAATTAATCTACAAAATCAACAAAACTAAACAATAAAAAGGAAAATCAAAACCCTAACTAAATTAAATGAAGAATGAAGGAGAAATGAAGGAGACAGATGGAAGCCGAGTGAACAATTCTCACCTCCGCCCTAACCGCCTCGCCGGTATCCTCCGCCGTCGACCTTGATTCTCCAGAAACTGGCCTCCTCCGTCAGCCAAAATTTGTAGTTTGCTCCTACGAATTGCTACACGATTCGAAGATTGGAACCCGATTATCACCGGCATTGGCCGAGAGGTTTGGACGAGAGAGAGAGGGTCAGAGAGGTTTGGAGGAGAGAGAGAGGGTCAGAGAAGTTTGGAGGAGAGAGAATTAGGGTTATGAAAATAAAAATGAAAAAGAAATGGAAAATATGTAAATATATTTTTTGGGGGGAAAAAACGCTGACTCAGCTCATACATGACAGCTTGGTGACAACAAGGCGGTCTTATAAGAAAGACCGCCTTATACAAAAGTTTGTATTCAAAGTTCGTTACTCCTTGCTCTATAGGGATTTCATTGAGAACGACATTACAAATTAAATAATTCGTTTGATAATTCATATATATTTTAAACTTTTACAAATAATATTTAACTCGTTTTACCTTTTACAAAATTTTAAAAGCAAGATCCCTATGGAGTCTTTACACATAAATGAGAAGAATGGGCTTTGAATCACTTAAAATGATTAAGAAACGAAAGAAATATCTCAGTTTTAAAATGAGAAAACTGTAAAATGGTAGTAAATACAAAAAAATTGGAACTTTAAGTTAGTAATTTAAAATACAATTTTCATAAGGTAGTAAATACAAAAGTGGTGTATTTTCAAGGTAGTAAATACCAAAAAATCCTAAATAGTATAAAAAATCAATATGATTCATCTATTAAGAAACAAAAAAGGTAGATGAAATTCCGTAGATTGGAGATAGTTCAAAAAAGGCGTGTTCGGCGGTAGCGTTTGACGTAGCGGGTAGCGTTTGACTTAGTTATATTAGGGCTTAGCAATTGTATTTGGGCTTTAAGGCTACGTTTGTATTTAATGTGCTTACCCTAGAGCCCATAACTTAGAGCTGTAATATATAATTTAAACAAACTTTACTGTGAAATATAATCAAGGAAATAATTTAACGTAATTAATTTGACATGGTATCAGATCCAGGCCCACAGCTGGGACTTTACTGTACTGTATTCTGGGCCAACTGAACTGGATCCATGTGAGGGATAGTGATAAAGACACTCTGGCCCATGAAACATCACATGCGACCCTTATTGAAAAGGGACCTCACACGTGAGGGGAAGTGTTAAGATCTGACCCATGAAACATCACGTGTGAGAGTCTCACATTGACAAAAGAGAAGAGAGTTAATCACTTAATAATGCCAAGGGGCTACTCCACTTATTGCCATAGTTTTAAGGTGGAACCTCCTACGGTCTTATTAAGTGGACTCTCTCTCGATGACGGGTGCGGCCCAAACCCGTATTTAACATGGTATCGGAGCTAGCAGCCTAGCAAACCCTAAACCTACAATTTTTTTTCCGTCTCTCTTCTTCCTCAAGATTCACCAACGTGTACTGTTGAACAATCATGGCTAATGATGGCAAAATCGATCATAGTTCTCCGTATTACTTAAGTTCTGGCGATCAACCGGGACTGATCATTACTCACGTATTGCTATGGGGTGATGAGAATTATATGGCGTGGGCTAGAGCTATGCAGTTGGCTCTACAATCGCGTCGGAAATTTATGTTTGTCAATGGAACAACTACAAAACCTCTAGACAAGACACTAATTATTTTGACAAGTTAAGACGCTACTTGTAGAATTTGTAAGTGTTTGGCAAGGTAGCAGTTTAGTCAGCGTTTAGCGGTAAAGGTATCGGTTGGGTAGCTTTTGTCAAACGTTAAAATTAGTAGCGTTTAAGGTAGTGGGTAACGTTTGACAAATTTATAGTAAAGTTTTAAATAATATTTCATCTTTTATTTTACGTTACAATATCAACCGTTACTTTTATCGAACACTCATATTAGTTACCCGCTACTTTGACATCTAACCGTTACCCGCTACTATTCATCGTATCGATACCCGCTACTTCAACCGCTACCCGCTACCCTACTTTTGCCGAACAGGGCCTAAGTTCAGAGTATGCTTGATAATCCTTTGAATCTTTGATAGAACTACTGAAATGACCACGATCAAATCAATGCTTAATTGCCTCCATAGCGGGCAACATAGCTCGCCAACTACCGTAAGAATATCAGAACGAAAGACACAACATGCATGCATGAGCTTTATGTGCAAATTACAGTAGTATTGTTTGACAAAGAAAGAAGACCTAAAAACAGGAAACCCAGATAAATTAAGAGCTAGTCACCCATTAAAAAAAGTAGATTTCAGTGGCGAGTTTTGTCTGGCACGGGAAGAATAAGTAGAAGGGACCCTACTGAACTAGCAAAGGTTAGACAATTAAATTGGTTGACAGATTTAACGTTAATTTTATTTTGAAACTTCCTTCCTAATAAGAGTAGTTAGTTTTTTTTTTTTTTTGGTGTCAGCAGCCGGTTCACCCTTATGGCTAATCCGGATTCGGGGCGAGTTCTGGGTGGTTATGTTCCATTTCCCTCCCAATTATTGTTGCGGGGGATCGAACACGAGTTCTCCCTAACAAGTTCAGCATCAATCAAACCAACAAGCAATTGGTAAGAGTAGATATTTGTTGTACTTTTGTTCCATAGATTAAGTAATAATGTGGTAATTACCCATTTTAATCCCAATATAACGTATTAATGAGACTAAAAATATCCTAAGTAGTGTAAGCACGCCTTAAATCTAGTTTATGTAATTTTCTTTGTTGTTTGTAGCTAAATCTGGTAATTAGTACGTACTACGTAGTTTCTAAGATCCTAACAAAAATTGGATGAGCCACGAGGATAAAAGGAAATAAACAATGGCTGGATTAACCCAAGTTAAACCTCGATGGAATTTTTTTATTTCAATTTCAAAACTAAATTAAGCCAGATAAACGCTGATTAATTTTGGTTTAATAATAGTAATGTTCTTACTCGAGGGCTAAGCAAATGAGGGGAAAAATTAGTAGTCATCGTATCTTGACAGGTACAACTGGTCGTATAATAGAAAAATTTTATAACTTGATCGAGGAAAGTATTTGTATTGTTCTTGTTCATAATAAATACAAAACGTTTTTGAGCTACATAATTCGTGAAAATTATGAAACAAACAAGAACAGAAAGTGTAAAAATTATTACACGTATGAAACACAGTACTCTGTAGTATCTTTCAAAATGCAAATTCAACCATTTAATTTACATGTTAATACATAAAAGGCCAACAATATAATTATTACAACCCCTTTTGGTTAATACACATACAAATTTCCCCCAAAAAAATGACAACTACTAAAAGTTATTCTCTTTTAGTGGCTAAAAACCTAGGAGAAATTTGCTAAAGAACCAACTAAATTGGGAGAAAACAATGAAAATTATTGACAAACAAAAAAAAAGTAAAAAAACCTCCTCCTTCAACAACCCAACAAAAAACCCATGCAAATTAAACTTTGCAAAATACAACATGGAGTACTGAATTTCCAAAGGAGGTGATATCACTTGACTATGACGGCAGCGGCGACGACGATTGTATCTTTCTTTTGACCTGGGTGGGTCCGATTTTGACCAAAGGGCCAGTTTTTACTTGGGTGGGCCCGATTAAGGGAAGTAAAATTCCGTAATGCATTTTTAGTGTTGTCCCTTAAAATTTGAGTATAACGGTATGAATTTCATACTATTATTTTGCTTAATTTTTTTTATTGGTCTCCCTCGTAAAACTGTTCAAGATCGATCATTTCGAACGAAGAAAAAAGATGCTAAGATCTTGATTGATATTACCATCAGGATCAATTAAGTGAAAAGATTGAGCATCAGACGATCCACGAACACTCTCAAAATTCCCCCTCAAATACATAATATCATCTTCTTCACACCCGATCTCTTTGCCACTAACAACTCCGGCACCCACCTCCACCTCCTTCATATTCTTCAACACCGCCATGTCCGCCGTCGACGGCCGCCGTCGTACAGCGAAACCCACCCTTCTTCCGTTGAAGTACATTCTCCACACCGGCATTTCTAGTAGGGCGGAAGACGACGACGACGGCGGAGGATGAGTGGCGGTGGTGGTGGAGGATTCTAAGGCTATCCTTAACAACCCGCCCCGCATTTCCCGGGCTAAAACTTTGGTGGGGACAGCTAACTCTAATAGGAGGATTGGGGTTTCTGAGTTTGAGTCTGATTGAATGCAGAACTTCACTTTACCCTTTTTGTAACCAAACATGGTTCCTGTAAGAATAGATGAAGATGAAGATGAAGAAGATGATGATGATGATGATGATGAAGAGGAAGATGAGGAGGAGGTTCTTGAATGAGTGGGTTTTTTAGGCCGTGGTTGGTGGTTTGTTGTAGTTTGGTGGTGGCGGTTATTGGATTGTTCTTGGATGAAGGTGCAATTGCAGGTGGGGATGAGGAGTTCCATGATGGCACGGAGGAGCCGCCATGATCGGACTTGTTTGTGGCATTCGACGGTGGTGACGTTGGTGGCGATGTGTGTTGGACCCATGCTCCGGTATGAAGGCATGGTGACTTGAAAGTTTTTTGTTTGTGTTGGAAATGGATTGAGAGAGCCTTGATGTGGTACTCCTATATATAGAGAGAGGATGAGATATTACGAAATATTATTATATTGGATAGGTCATAGGTAGACCTGTCAAACGGGTCGATCGGGTCGAATTGTTTTTAAAAAAATACTTTTGGGTTCGTGTTAGTTCTTCGGGTCGGTCATTTTCCACTTCGGGTTTACAAATGCTTGTTCAAGATCCAGGATTTTCGGGTTCGGGTCGACCCAACGGGTTGAGAGATTTTAAAACGCGTACTATATTTTCCTAATTTGGGGAATAATAATACAAAATATTTGCATAAATTAACAAATTTTTATACACAAGTTTATATTTACTGAAATTCAATAATAAAATGGCTTATAATTCAAATCGAAATCATATTACACCTAACAATAATAACAACAACGTGTTTAATGTTCTTAAAATTCTTCATAATCTCATTTTTACTACAAAAAAACGATCTTCAATTGATCAGGTTAAAAATGGGTTCAGTGGGGTTTTGACTCATTACTTTTCGGATTGTTCGGATTCGGGTAAAATCGGGTTACGGGACACAAAATCTTGTTCAAGACTCAGTATTCTTCGGGTCGGGTTCGGGTTAGTTTTCAGGTTCGGGCCGGTTTTCGGGTCGGGACACAAATCTTGTTCAAGACCCGGTATTTTGGATCGGGTTACGGGACTCGGTCATGGGTCTCTTATCAGACCGTCGTATACATGAGACTGCTACTTATCAGACCGTCATATGCATGAGACTGCTACTTATCAGACCGTCGTATGCATGAGACTGCTAGTGTCAGCAATAAAAAATGGTATACGATGATAAAGTGTAAGTGTGTAATTATTTGATTGACTGTAATAATTGAGCATGAATATTTGATTTCTATGCCCGTCTAAAAGAAGGTCTAATAGGACCTCCAACACAGGGCCTTAAATTTTTGGGGCCTATAAAAATTTAGTGATAACTCACATAATCTAATGTTTTTTTGGATGCAATTGAGGCTAAAGCCGAATAAAAGAAACATGAAAAAAAGAAAACACTACAAACTAAATATAAAGCAGTAAACTAGCAAGGAACCAAGTGCGGAAACGCCACGCCTCGAGCATCCTCTTGAAGTATCCTAGAGAGCTCTAGGGGAGCTTCTTCTAGGATGTCAATGCCACCACCTTGATCCACTCCTCGATTAGCCAACCAATCAGCAGCTCGGTTGCCCTCCCGGAAGATATGAACCACCTTCACAATCCAATCATCCTTATTAATCAAAGCAAGACACTGTCTTATGAGGTGGGTACAACCACCGTCCACTGCAGCTACTCGCACCAGCACGAATAGCATGCGCGCAAGTTAGATTGTCTAGTTGGACTATCAGTTGGCTAATTTGGAGATTACGTGACGTGCTAGCTCAAGCCCTCTGATAAGAGTCATAACCTCTTCCCTAAACGCACTGCATCTGCCAAAATTGGCTGACAATGCTGAGATGAAGGACCCACTGCTATTCCTTATTATTGCGCCTCCACTGGAGCCCCAAGAGTTGCACCGTCTGTGTTAAGGGTGTATCATCCAATCTGTGGCACATCCCAGGTGATTAACCTCGCTTGCTTTCGGTTGCTTGGTTCCTCATGGTCACCCATATCATCATGGATACTATTCCATGTCTCTTCAAAGCGAACTTTCAGGAAGGCAGCCACATCAACAGGCACCTCATTGCCTCGACCAAACACAAACATGTTACGTCATTGCCATAGCCACCAAAGTGTGATAGAAAAGTAAGTGTGCCAAGCTTCCGAATCATCTTGTTCAAGGTTATGACATAGCCAGTTCTTCAGATCACTTTAAGAGAAGAGTGATGTGTGGGCTGTTGGACATTCACGCAAGATGTGGAGAGTAGACTCTTCCTCTCCTCCACATAGGTAGCATTTAGGTTCATCAGTTAGCCTGCGTTTGTACCTGTTAACATTACCCATAAGCCGGTCATGACATACAAGCCATAGGAAAGCACGAACCCTTTGCTGCACCGGTGCACGCCAAATAGTATTCCAGATTGCTTCTTCAAATTCAGTAGTATCCTTTCTCAAAATACGAATGGCAGGTCGTATTGAAAATTTGCCTTTCGGCCCATCATCCCAGTATAGCAAATCCTCGACATCAGGGTCCTCCATTACCTCATGAGCTTGAATTAGCTTGAGGGAATCATTATCAAGGTACGGTGCAAATATTGGTTAATTATATAGTAAATCGTGTAAATAGAAGACACATAATTATTTGTGGATCAATGGTACGTCTCTTAATATTCCATAGGTTGCTGACGGATCGACTTCCAATATGTACACGTTTTCTTTTTCTTTTTAGTGTTACTAATCATTTTCTTAAGAAAATGACTACCACATTATAAAAAAAAAATTATAATAAAAAAAATAGTTTGCAAAGACGGCCATGTTGATTTCAATGTGTAACTACGGATTATTTGATTAGAAAATACAAATATTTGGTAATATATTGGAATTATACATTAGACCATCATATAATAATTTTTGTATACTTTACGTGCGTTTATGAGAATCTAGTTAGCGCACTAAATAATGAGTACGGAATATTAATCTAGTTTATCTTTGACACTAATTACATTATTATGGAATGATTGAATTAGTAAAAGAAGGTGCTAAGCTTTTTTTATTCTTGATTTCAATCATTCATATTGATCATTGTATTTGATTCTCTTTTTTTCCCATTTGAATATTGGTGCAAAGTAATGCAAAGTGGACAGTTTTTTCTTTTAGAAAAAATAATGTTGAGGAGTTCTGTACTTGTATATATGTTTCCTACAAAGATTTGCGAGAATGAGGTGTAAATGTCGATATGTTTTATGTGAATATATTCAACCTTTGCAAAGTAAAAAAGTGCAAAATTTGTCAAACTTAAATCTCAAGGTGGACTAATTAAGTCTGTAATGCTCAATTGGTTAATTTATGGCTTGAGAATTGGATACTAAAACACCTATTTCAATAATTAAAAGTCTTTGACACCAATTGTTTGTTGGTTCAATGGTGATTGGGGCTGAACTTGGTAGGAAGAACCCGTGTTCGATCCCCCGCTACAATAATTGGGAGGGAACTGAAACCAAACCACCCATAACTCACCCCGAATCCGGATTAGCCCTAAGGGTGAACCAAAAAGACTTTGACACTGCAAACATGAACCTAAGAGTAGGAGAATTTATCTCATCCTCTAAATAATAACAAAAAGAAACTGTAATCGCTACAAAAAATAGTATCATTAACGACGGGAAATGCGACGGAATTTTTGACCAGACGTTATTAGGTTGTTATAAAATATACAAATTCTTGTAGTGGAAAGAATAAATCAAGGAGGCTTAAACAGAAGACAGGAAACAAGAAGAACAAGACTAGTGGAATGAGATTCATAATTGAAATGTGAGTCAGTACACCGCACACATGTCACGAACTCAAAGCCAAATCGAACGGTGGCGGCGGCAGCTGGCGTGGGGGTGCCTTCTACGTACTAGCCCACACCACTAGGGGTAGCAATTCAAATTCTTTTTTCTTCCAATGTGAAACGAATACTTTTCCCTAAGATAGTAAGCACTTTCACCCACCTTTACATAACCTCCAACATAGTGCGATAGTAATTCTACAATAGTACTCCATATAATGGTAAAAATATGGTTATATTTGAACATTTTTAGAACATTACCATTGATAAGTTTTCACTTGGGAACAAATACCTTTCACAATTGCTTGTTTTTTTACAATGACGAGCCTTTATTTTTTAAACCCTTTTTTTAGACTCAAACATCCAATTGTGAGACTCTTAAAAAAATGAATCCATTTACTAATGTAAGGGTGGAAAATCCAAAGTTTTTCCCCCACAAAATAGAGGAAAAATTACCTTTTAAGAAAAGTTATCAAAAAAATATTTTTAATTTGCTGCCTGTTTTTATAACTCGTCCAATGAGATTTCTTCTTTAACAACGCTTTTTTTTTTTTCTTTTGAGCCCCAATTTAAGCCTACAGGCTAAAAGATGGTCTTAATTTGTTCATCCTAGATTGCAACAATAATGGAAATGAAGAATTATAGGAATTTGAATTGCAAAAAAACAAGGACAATAATGATATAGAGAAGAATAATGGGGATAGTACCGTACAATTAGTAAATTTGTAAGAAAATGGTTGGGAAAATAATAATGATTAAAAGACATTCTCCCACCAAAAACCCCTCAAAAAAAGTGTTTGTTAGTGTTTGGACAATTTTTACGCAAAACATTAATTAACGTTTTATTGATGAAAGGACGTCCTATACTCCCCTCCAAATTAACACGGTGTTCCCGGAAAAGATACTCTTATCATATCAATTTTTGGATAAACGACAATTTCTCTAAAGTTTTTATATAATTTAAATCAAGGCATTATGGTCTACTATGTGTTATTTTGGCTTATACAAAATGTGGGAGATTTTGAAAAGAAAAAGAAAACCCACATATCGAGGTTGTATGTTGTTGGTTGGATACTTGGATGATACATTGCTAATATGAAGATGGCATTAGGTGGAATTAGACCTGATCAACATGAGTCCGGCCCGGTTCAGTGTGAGTTACGGCCCAACATGAAAAAAACACGGCATGAGACGATCATAAAGTTGAGGGTTGGAATTGGTCTTTTTTTGGGAAATGTACAACAATGTCCGTGTATGGTGCGGTTCGACAAAACACGTTAAATTGAGTAGCTGAATTAAGCACTGGGGTCTGTGACAACTCAACACGAGGGCATGTGGACATGGCAGTAGTTGTGCCGCTCTTTTGAAAGTTTCTGCATGACACGAAAACGTGAGCTTGTGATGGATCGAGTCCATTTAGCCAAAGACACGTGAAGCAATCGAAATTGAACCAGGTGGCAATTCATGTTCCAACACACGGTCCAACACGTCCACAACCATCTTTACATTGCTATATATATATATATATATATATATAGTTTTCATATTTTGCATCCTTAATTTGTTGTGTACGTACCTGTGTATGTAGATACTTGAGAGAGTTGCACATGTAATGATGAATTTGATGATGTAAATGAGATTTGATTTCATGTCTTGGGTAACATACCGTAGTTAATTTAACCAATTCACTAAGTTACTTCATCCGTTCTGTTAAGACTTTTCATATATAACCCATTTTTTTCACTTTATTAAGAGTTGTATTGAGTGGATGGTTAGATTCGTTTTTTATTAGCACGTAGGATAGTAAATTAAATAAAGCAGACACGATAAACGCTAGAGATTGTGTTAATTAACAAAAGAGAAACTATAACACTTTTTAACTGACGCCCAAAAATAAAAATAAAACGAAGCAATCTTAAAGGGACGGAAATAATAGTTGACTACATCCACTTATATTTTCTTTTATTTTTTTTGGCATAGTGGATGTTATTGATATATGAAAAATAAAAAATAGAGTAAATATATTGCGTGGTTAGTTTGGATGCAACGTAGCCAACTAAATAATAACTGAATTTATACATAAAAATTATGATAAATATTAGGAAACATTAATAGTATGTATAGTAGTAGTCGTAGCCTAGTAGCAGTTAATTATTTGTGATCTATCTTTTGGCTTTTTAGCTGGATTTTCCCATTCATGTTCTTTTGCTTCTTTCTTTTGCCACATGCTTCGACCCACTTTGTTCGATCTCGTCGACCCTAGCTTTCCCCGCGCTTAATCGATCAAATACCGTTACTCTCTCCGTCCCGAAATATTTGAAACGGTTTGACTTTTTGCACTATTCATATAATTCACTTTTAACCCTGTTTTATTTCAAGTATATATGAAATTAAATGTTAGTATATAATATATCGTTGACTTCATCTTAATATATATTTTCAAAATATTAATATTTTTATAAGTTCTTATAATATGTAGTTAAAGATATTGGTGGTCAAAGTTGTGCATTGGCAAGCGTGTCCAGCCAAAACGTTGCGAGTATTCCGGGACGGAAGGAGTATTTAGAAAGAAAACATCCCTTTTCATTTCTTATATGATCAAGGGTATCTTTCTTTTTAATAGTAATTAACATCGGTTTATTAATAAATAAAAAATATTATACGACATTTACAATTGGAATCGAATTTAACAAATGCATTAATAATTGGCTCAAAATAAGGTATTCCTTCACCAAAACTGCAGTCATTGGGAATATCTTGCGTTGTGGGATCAGACGGTCTAACAATTTTTTGTAGCTGCGAGGTCGATTTCCATTTGATTCATCTTAGTCAATTTGAAAAATTAATAATTGTTTTGATCTCGCTTAAGTTTTTATCAACGAACCAAATTCACGACGATACTCCACCAAAACTATACTAAACCCAAATTAAATTAACTAATCCCACCATAGAGAACTTATTACATTCAAACGATGTAGTTTTGTTGAATCTATTTACAGAAATATAAATAAATTAAAATAAAAGGATCGGCCTAGAAAACCTTTGAGATATGCAAACCCTAAAAAATAAAAATAACATATTCGATCTCTAACTCACTATGTTGTTGATTAACATACTCAATCCCATAACTTGTTTCCTTAATATTATTTGACAAGGCTTGCAAAACCAACAAAATAATTACAAGATATTGTTTGACCTGGATTGCAAAACCAATAAAATAAGATTAAAAATAAAAATAAAGTTAATTAACTTGCTTGAAACCATTATTGAATGTACGACGTGTCACCGTGCAAGTCGTAGCTTTGCGTCCATTTCTTTTATTAATTAATTAATTGATCAATTAATTAATTAATTAATTAATTAATACGTAATAGTCACATGTACTCAACTAATTTGTGTCAATTTTTTTTTTTTATGGTGGGTTGAGTAGGAAATTAAAAAGGAAAATGACCAAATCTAAGACAAAGTATAGTGAGTGCCATCTCAGTTTTGGGTATAATATATGTTGTTGGGTTGCTAACATATAATCTTGTCTGTTTTATATCATATTAATCAGTTTTTGATGTTTAATTAGGAAACATTACAGATTGACAAATTTCCAACATGTCAACTAGGGAGAATTGAAGAGGAATACCAGAACTCAGAAATTTAACACGATACAATAATACTATACTTACAAAATTCTAGGGCTGAGAAAAACTATCATATTCGAAAAACCAAAATCCGAAACCCGAATCGGTTTCCGATCCGAAAAAGTAGGTACCCGAATCGATATGGTTATTGGTCCGTGTACCCAATTCGAAATTTGGTTATTGGATATGGTTACGGATATAGTTTATAAATAACGGGTACCCGATAACGATCCGATAAGTCCTTTTTTTTTTTTATGTTTTTTCCAATTTAAATATATTTTTTCCAAGAGCTCAAAATCCTAAATGCTAGTAATAATCAATGTATAATTTGAATAAATTCTAATTTCATTAGTAATGTAGTCAAAATCATGTGTTAATGTTGGTATTTAGTGTTGAATGATATTACAATAATCTATTTATAAGTCTATTTTTCCCAATTGGATAACATAACGGGTACCCGATATCCAATCCGAAAATTTGGGTACCCAAATTTAACGGTTCGGTCCATGAATATCAATTTTAGCCTTATTGATTATCGGTTACTCGATCTGATAATGTTATTGGTTCGGGTGCTCGACCCATGCTCACCCTTAATAAATTCTATATGAGTTAAAAAAAAGAAATAAGAGTCATCGGCCTATTTAACTAAGCAGATAAAAAGACACATTTAAATAAGTACTACGCGTGTTAGATTAGTGTTGAGAATGTCAATATCGAATTTAAACAACTAATAAATTCGATATGAATTCAAAAAAGAAATAAAAGAATCATCAACCTATTTAACTAAGTGGGTTAAAAAGACACATCAATACCTAGTATTTAAAAATCATAACCATCATAATTTCAATGACACATAAGCAATACTATTTTGATGACACGTTTCTCAATCTTATTAATATTTCTATTTACTTTTTGTTATAAAAAAATAATGGTCATTAATTAATCTATATTATTGTCATTAGTTATTACATAGTATACTACTAATCTTCGTCTCTTTAATTTACTAGAATTGTACTGCATCCATCCCATATTTATAGTATTATTTGACTAAAAACACGATTTTTAAGAAAAGTGTAATATAGTTCACGGAAATTTAGAATATAGTACGTTGATAATTAATTTGTATGAGAAAGTGAAATATAATACATGGATAAAGGAATATAGTACATGGAGAAATTGTGTTGGGTTTTCAGTGCATTTTTAATTAATATAGTACATGGGAAAGTGGAAAATTTAATGGCCAGAAATAGAAACATGATTATAATTTTGGGACGCTTAAAATAGAATCAGGACTAAAAAAACGGTACGGAGGGATTACCTAATATTAGGATCGATACTCAACTTGATTATGCCTAAACTACCGTCCCCTACTTCATCTTCCCCATTCTTCATCTTTCCATTAACTTTTCAAGCTTAATTATTTTCAATGTCAATTTAATTCAATCCCCAGATCTTCTCCCCTTCTCTTGTAGCATTAATTCAAAATTTAACCTCACTAATAAACTTTTTGACTGATCCGTTTTGAAACGGTAGAAGATTATAGGGTGCTTTAATTCAACATTTCTATTGTTTATTTTCATGCATGCAATTCAAACTGTAATATATACCACCTCCTCCCCTCCCCCTCCATCTCTCTCTAAGCACGTTGGTCTTGATTTTTCTTAAGCACATTTGAAGTATGTTATTTATTTTTCTTACTTAATTAGTTGCAATTCATTTTGCAGAGAAGGATAATCTTATAATGTATAGTTTCCATGCAAATGATTAAAGGTGGGTAAATCGTCATCGACATTTTGAGACTTTTATGTGGGTTTTATTTGTATATTTTTGTTGTTAGGGGAACTTACAATTAGTTTTAGTTCTCCTATAAGAAAAGTTTTGTCAGTATAGTTCAATAGTTAGACTTTGTTAAGTCTTTCCCTTAATTGGATAACATGAGTATAGTCGTAAACTGTAACAGTTGCAAATTTGTTAGGTCTTTGTACAAGTGATATGTTATTGGTGGTAATAAGCGATTTAAAGTAAATCTATTTTTTCAGGGAAGATGAACATAAGCAAAAAAAATGTAATGATTAAAAAGACAAGACTTCATATGTTAAAGTTTTAATTATTGTCATTTGGTTTAAACTCCTTCTAACACCTACTTAAGAACAACATAACTTCTAAATTTCATTACCCGACCAACATATAACCAGCCCGTTCGTCGAACGGGCCCAAAAACTAGTTTAAATAAATACTACGCGTGTTAGATTAGTGTTGAGAATATCAATATCGAATTCAAACAACTTGGCATAATTAGTTTTTTACTACAAGGCCAACGGCCCAACAATAATACACGAGATATAAAAAACATATGTCACCATTTGAATTTTGACACTATTCACGCGATCTCACTTGACTGTCTTTGTAATTTATACATAAAGAAAAATGAAGTCGACTATGTGTTTTATTGTTAGACTCGTATTGATATATATACTTTCCAAATATCAACTTTCAATCATTTTTATTTATGCACAATTTGAGATATTAAGGTTCAAAATCGTGTTTTGAAGAGCGCAAAACTGTCCATGAATATTTATGGAACGGAGGACTTATTTATTTTCGACACGATTACGACTTGATAAAATATGTTGTACCAATGAGATCTTGACCAAGTGGTTAAAACTGAAGGTATGTGTAGAATAGGTTTCAAATTCGCAACTCACCACCCATTTGTAAATTATACTCGTGTAAAAAATAAAAAATAAATAAAATAAAAAATCAATAGTGTGTGCTTTGCCGCAAATTTTTGGCTATACCCGGGTATAGCTAAAGCTGGTTGTACCCCCATCCAAAACGATGTCGATTTGTGTTGTTTAAAATGAACATTAATATACTAGTACAAAAATGAACATTTACTATTTCGGAAATGAACATTTATTTATTTATTTGGAATGAACATTTACTATTTTGGAAATGAACATTTATTTATTTATTTATTTGGAAATAAACTACAAAAACGAACATTTACTATTTCAGAAATGAACATTTATTTATTTATTTGGAATGAACATTTACTATTTTGGAAATGAACATTTATTTATTAATTTGGAAATAAACAATATGGGCGCTTGTAAAAACATAAAAGACCAATGAAGTGAACAATTTCATTATGAACATTAACCATATATTTATTGTGAACAAACAAATAAACAAGAAAGAACATAAAATTCAACAAAAAAGAACAAACAATATAAAAAAGAACATAAAATTCCAGAAAAAAGAACAAACAATACAACAATTTTATGATGAATTTCAAAGCCAACATGAAAGAACAAACAATACAACAAGAAAGAACAAATAATGGTACAAAAATGAACATTTACTATTTCAGAAATGAACATTTATTTATTTATTTGGAATGAACATTTACTATTTTGGAAATGAACATTTATTTATTTATTTGGAAATAAACTACAAAAATGAACATTTACTATTTTGGAAATGAACATTTATTTATTTATTTGGAAATAAACAATATAGGCGCTTGTAAAAACATAAAAGACCAATGAAGTGAACAATTTCATTATGAACATTAACCATATATTTATTGTGAACAAACAAATAAACAAGAAAGAACAAATCATTCAACAAAAAAGAACATAAAATATAAAAAAGAACATAAAATTCCAGAAAAAAGAACAAACAATACAACAATTATGAACAATTTTATGATGAATTTTAAAGCCAACATGAAAGAACAAACAATACAACAAGAAAGAACAAACAATAAAGCAGATAATTATTATGAACAAACAAATAAACAAGAAAGATTAAATAATTCAACAAAAAAGAACAAACAATATAAAAAAGAACATTAAATTCCAAAAAAAAAAGAACAAACAATACAACAATTATGAACAATTTTATGATGAATTTTAAAGCCAACATGAAAGAACAAACAAATTAACAATAAGTTTGATGAATGAATTTAAAAAACAACAAGAAGGAACAAACAGTACAACAAGAAAGAACAAACAATACAAAAAGAAAGAATAAAAGATTAATGAAGAGTTTAATTTTGAACATTAACCATATTATTATTATAAACAAACAAATAAACAAGAAAGAACAAACAATATAAAAAAGAACATAAAATTCCAGAAGAAATAACAAAAAATACAACAATTATGAAAATTTGATGATGAATTTGAAAAACAACATGAAATAACAAACAGTACAACAAGAAAGAACAAACAGTACAATAAGAATGAACAAACAGTACAATAAGAATGAACAAACAATCGACAAGAATGAACAAACAATATGAGCGCATCGTTTTTGAGGTACAGCCAAAGCTGGTTGTACCCGGGTACAGCAGTTAGCGATATGTGCTTTGCCTTCAGGCCCAATTATTAAAATACGTCTCAAATGAAAATGACATTGGTTGGGCCAATAGTATCTTCTGTTTAATGTATTTGGGTTGGACTTTCTAATATGATTACCTTGCTTGGGCTTGTTCAGTTGTGCTTAATTTCTGTGGGCCCAAAAATATTGTTTTAAATGTTTATTTTCTTTTATTTTTTTTGAGGAAAAGTTTAAAATGTTTGTTCAACTTACTTTTTGATGGTTTTCTTGCAAGAAAGCAAGAGTATGGAAATGTGGAAGCAGCATTAACCAATTAACACTCACTAATTCGGCTTTAATTGCATAAGTATAGATTAAGTAATGGTCTAATGGAGTAGTAAAGACAATTTTCTTTATACACCATGGTGTACAACCAAATTCATTACCAAAAAAAATATTTGTTCATGTGCTTATAGTACAACCAAATTCATTATTTTTTAGTCCACCAAAAAAACTAATCCGACCCATCGATTTCTGACAAAAATTGAAGTGATCCGAAAAATAAAATTCTCACATCCAGTCCGCATAAACATAATGGCCCACACAACTATATTATCCGATTATACCTGAACCGATTATACTCGACTCGTAACCGATCGATAATCCGATTTGACACCCCTATGTATGCGCTAAAAAACAAAATTGATTATATGGTGAAAATACTCTTGTGAAACATGGAAGTATAATGTTCAGGCCTCCACATGCGCCGCTTATGAAAAAGGAAAATATCAAAATATCATCTAGAAGGAAATTGTTGAAGTACCACTAATGACATTCCTTAGATGGACTTCTACATAAATCTCAAGGCCCATACTCACACGCTTATAAAGGCCCAACACCCAACAATTGCAAAAATTTTGCTATCAATTTTTTTTTAAGGTAAGATGAAGTGTCCTATCGGATCGGAAATCTGTACAGGTCAACTCGCCCGAGTTAACATGCTAGACACTTTGAGAGTGGGGGATGGTAAGGGGAATCCTCCGTTAAAGTGCCTCTAGTGGGGTTTGAACCCCCAACCTCTTGGTTGGAAGGTGGAATCCTTTCCACTATGCCAATACATTGCTTGGTAAATATTTACTATCAATGCCCTCACACATACATACAGCGGCGTATCCAGAATTTCGAAAAAGGTTAGACACTTTTAAAAGAAATAAAAATTACAATTTTTTTTTTAAAAAAAGATTAGGGATGTCAACGAGCCGAGCCGAGCCGAGTATTTGGTTGTTCGAGCTAGGCTTGATAACAAATTTTCGAGCTCGAGCTCGAGCCGAGCTTAACCGAGCTTTCATTTTCCCTGTTCGAGCTTGGCTCGTTTAAGTTTTTCGTTGTTCGAGCTTAGCTCACGAGTAGCTTGTTTAAGTTCAAGCTCGAGCCGAGTCGAGCTATTAACAAACGAGCTTTTAACAAACAAGCCTTAATAAACAAGCAAGATCGAATTTAAATATAAAATATTATTTTAAAAAAAATTACTCCGTATAAAACATAAAAACATAACCATACCTAAATAAAAAGTTAGCACAGTATACTAACTAATACTATTTCATAAATTATAATCTATTAAAAATCAAAATCTAACGAAATAATTGCAACTTATATTTACTTATAAATAAAAATTTGTCATATATTTTTTAGAAATTTAATATAAACGAGCTTGAACAAGCTTTTAAACGAGCTTATAAACGAACACACGAACGAGCTTGAAAATGAACATGAACGAGTTGTTCGCGAGCCTAAACGAGCCGAACACTAGGCTGTTCGAGCTAGTATCATTTATTAAACGAGCTTAAATTTTTTGTTCAAGCTCGTTTATTTATTTATTGAACGAGTTTTGACCGAGCTTTGACCGAGCTTGTTCACGAGCTGTTCACGAGCTGTTCACGAGCTGTTCTACTACGAGGAGTTCCCACTGGCTTTGGCGAGGTAATCTCCTGTGGGAGTTTGCATGGGTACCTCGATGGGCAGCATCACTCCCAGTTGAGATTTTTTCCATTCCCAAGGCTCGAACCCGAGACCTTGGTTAAGGAGCAAGAGACCCTTAACCACTCATGCCAACCTCAATTGGTGCATGGTTTATATATTTAATCTTAACAAATAAACACAAAGACAAGATGTTGGAATGGTTAGGGAGGAAATCTAGTTATGTTAATGACCCCTTTGGTCATGGGTTAACTCCTAGATTTAACAAATTTGTGTGTGTGTTTTTTTTTTTTTTTAAATACTCAGCCTATTAAATTGATTTTTAAATTACGAAACTGGGTACACAATTATCTACCCAACTTACACAGTACATCCGCCCACATGCATACATAGGAATACTCGTAGTCACATACTCCCTCCGTCCCGGAATACTTGACCTGTTTTCCTTATCGGGCCGTCCCTTAATACTTGACCTGTTTCTAAAAATGGAAATATTCTAACAATATTATATTATTTCTCACTCCACCCCTATTAACCCACCTACCCCCTACTCCATACAAAAAATAATTAAAAATTCAACCCCTACTCTTCCCAACCCCACTCTTTACCCATTTCCCACTAACTACATTAAAATAATACCCCACTATCAACTACTACCTATTAAATTAAATAAGTCAATTTAAGTCCCTTAAACTCTGTGCCGGTCAAACCGGGTCGAGTATTCCGGGACGGAGGGAGTAGCTTTTTAAGTACTCAATTCTTTCACGCAAACCTCCTCTCTCTAACTTTGAAACACGCAACTGACTTAAACGACAGAGTGAGTTTCTTGAGAACAGTAGAACAACCCCGAATTAGTTCATTTTCTTGATTTTGTAAGTCTTGAGTAGTCCAAAATAAGATGTCGGTCGCCAACTCCGCAAAGATCCCCACTCAATTAACTACTCATAGTTTCTTTGTAGAAACACAACATCAAACTTTCAAAGTCATCAATGAACAAAGAGAAATCGATCATATTAATATTTTGGTGGAGTGCGTGACTTGCAAGCACCTTTCTTACCCAAATGACACTTACTTGGAAGCAAACTTGGCATTCTAATATTGACACAACAACATATCTTCAAAACCAACTGGAGTTGGCGTGAATGGTTAATGACTTCTTGTTCCTTAACTAAAATATCGATTTTGAGAATTGGGTATAGAAAAAAAAACCTTAGCTGAGAGGGATGCTGTCCATCGGAATACCCAAACAAACTCTCGCGGAAGATTAATCTACTCGCCAAAGGCAGTGAGAACTCCTCGTAATAGAACAAAAAAAAATATCTTCGGAAATTCGAGCTAGGGAATATTCGATTCTGTAAAGTTTTAGCTATACAGGCGCATCTAGTAGTGTATAAAATGACAAATATAATATTTTTGGATGAACAGTTGTTAAAATCACTAATTGAATCTTAGAATGTTACGATTCTTTAATACGTGACTGATTCAAATTCACGATCTTACATGTTATAATGCAACAATCTAATACAACAATGATAAATTATTACGACATACGCCCTATTCTCTTCTAAAACTATACGAAGTATTAAAAAAATATTAAATTTAAATAATTTAATTTTAAGTGCGGTCAATTGAAAAATAACAATTTACAAATTAAATCATAGAATCTCAATTTTCCAAATCCATAGAATTGAATCTTACGATTTTACGATTCAACAACAATAAGTTTTTTCCAATTTGAAGTAGAAACACGATTTGACTAACCTTGATTTGGATGTACCTATTATTTGGTATGTACAATCGGATAATAGGTTCGAGGTCTTACAGTTAGACCTGATCAACTATAGCCTAGACCACTGGCCCGACCCAAAAAAAAATGTAATTTTGGACAGCCTAAAATATACATTTTTAGACCAAAGCCGAATCCAAGAAGAAAAGCCCTTACCAAATTTTTGAATTAGAGCGTGATTTTTTATATTAATGTCTTCCCCGATCTCCCGTTCCAAATTTTAATTTTTTTGTCACCTCTACTTACAATACATCGAATCTCATTAGAGCAAGATTAGCGCTGGTTTGAGCAGTAGTCTGAACAATAGTCTTATTGAGTATTAACCTAAGACCTCCCATTTAAGTGGAAGAGTATGACAAAAGTCTGAGCAAGAGTCTTGGAATTCCAAGACTCTACTGAAGACGTTTAAATTGTAAATTGAATCTTATTATTATTATTTTTTCTTTTTTATTTTTTTATTTTAGGAGTCTTGAATGAGTACGAGGGGTGAAGTGGAAAATTTAAGTAAATCTGAAAGGATCTCGACAAGAATCTGATTAATAAAAAGATGATGTGGAAGTCTTAGCTTATACTAGCGCTAATCTTGCTCTTAGACTCAAATTTGAAATGAACTTTCCTCAACCCATTTTACATTATAGATCCATTTGTTTTTCTTCATAGATCTAACCTTCATTTTTACCTTAACCCAAAAACAAAATAATGCATTATTTTGAATCTAAACCCTAGAATCTAGAATATGTAGTAGAAGTCAAACTCAAAATTCAAAATTCTAGAAAGTCAATTGTCTACTCCCCAAACAAATCCTAATAAAGTCAACCTCCCTTCTTCCTCCCAAAATGCCGCCTATCAACAAACTCCCTCACTCATTACGTCATCACAACACTCTACTGGACCCCACTTTCTTCTTTCCCACGCCAACTCCTACTCCCCCTTTTTAAGTAACACCCAATTCAAATCTAAAATTCACCCAAATTAGAAATTAGAATCTCTCTAAATGAAGATCCGCCATTGTTGCACCATCAACCACCTCTATATTTTATCATTATTATTACCCATTTTAATCTCAACCTCCTTGATAAACACCGTGGAAGCACAGCCGCCGCCGTATGATCCGTCATCGCCGTCGTTACCGGTCGACGATTATGGGTTAGACGGCAATAAAATAAGTCCGTCAATGGCGTTAATCGTAATCGTTTTAGTCCTGGGTTTTTTTGTTACTGGGTGTGTTTCCATTTACATTCAACAATGTTCCAATTCCAATAATTCCTCTTCCGATATCGCCGGAAATGGGAATGTAATGAAGATGAATCTTCGACGGGGGTTAGACCAATCAGTGATCGACACGTTTCCGATTTTTGTATATTCCGACGAAGTTCAGGAGTTGAAGATCGGAAAAGGAAATCTGGAGTGTGCTGTTTGTCTTAACGAGTTTGAGAAGGATGAAACGCTGCGTTTGCTTCCGAAATGTGATCATGTTTTCCATCCTGAGTGTATTGATGTTTGGCTTTCTGGGCACACTACTTGCCCCGTTTGCCGAGCTGACCTTGTTCCTGACCCGGATCACGAGTTGTCGGGCAAAGAAGAAACTCACCCGGAGTTGGATCCTGGTTTGATTTCCGATGGGGTGGAAGTTACGATTGTACCAGAGTTGATGACGAAAGGGAGACTGGGAGTGTTGAGATCGCACTCGACGGGTCACTCACTGAGTGGACTCGGTGAGGATCGGGAGAGGTTTACGTTGAGGTTGCCGGATGAGATTCGGAAGCAGTTGGTGGTGGTGGTGGCTCCGCCGAAGCTGAAGCGGTCAGCTAGCTTTGTGGCTTTGCCGCGGGTGTCGAGTTCGCGACGGGGGTATCGGAGTGGTGGTGGTGGGGAAGGGAGTGGAAGTAGTCGTTATGTACGGTTTTTCGGGCGGTCTTTTAGGTGGACGGCGAGGAATAATGGTGGAGATAGTGGCGGAGATGGAGATTCGAGGTCGAAGAGGTTTTTTGGCACGGTTGTGACACCGGTGGAGGGTTTGCCTCGGCTTCCTGTTTGACTCGTTGACTCGTTGTTGTAATTATACATTTATTTCTTTGATTTAATTACAAAAACATTAAGTACCTTTATTAGTCCTAGTGAGTAGTAACCCCTCTCACTTAAAGGTGATTTTATCTTTGTAGAAAGATTGTCAATACTTGTTTTGTTAAGTGTAAAGAAATAATTCAATTGTTCATATTGCATAGTCAATACATTATATCCTGGGAAGTCTAACCTGAATCCTATTAGATACAGTGGAACTTCCCGATCCAAGTGATTCTCATTGATCAATATTAATATGAGACTTACAACATTGAAAATCCTAATAGTGTTAAAATATCTAATATAACACAACCTCTAAGACGCTGTTTATTTAGAGATCACCTCTATTTACATGTAAAACTATTTATTAACATATATCACCTCTATTAACTCTATTTACATATGAAATTGTTCATATATTTACACTGTCTATTTAGAGATAACCTCTATTAACGGGCCCATTTGATGATTTTTGAAACTGTTTATTAACATATAAACACACTTCTGTTTATTTAGAGATCACCACTATTTACCTACAAGTTCATAGTAGACCTGATCAAAAGGCACGTCGGGTCGGGTCCTAGTCGGGACGATGACGAAAACCCATTATGTCGGGCCATGCCGAGCCAAGCTCCGGGCCAATTTCGTGTGCCCAAAACCCTCTATTTCGGGCCAAAAATAGCGAACTTCGGGCCAATTTTGGATCGGTATGGTAATTTGTAAAAATTATAAAAAATAAATATTATAGAACACACTAAAACGGATTTAACAGGATCCTACATAATATATTAATATATAAGTATGGTTAATATCAAGTCAAATTAGGAGATTAGATAATATCAGACTAAATTTTCAATTAGATCAGACTAGACCTTAAAAATTTAGATTTGAGCACCTTATTTGAGATTTTCAGATGAAGAGAAGGAAGATCAGAGCAGTTCAGCTTTGTCCAAAGCCCATTGGACTTCCAACTGTTTCATAAATCCTCATACTAGCCCAAAATAAAAGGCCCGTTTCATGTAACTTGTAAATTGTAATTTAAGTAAAACTTAAATACAAGACCAATATATTTCTAAAACAAAAGGCCCATATTTTTAGTGAAAAGGGAACGCGTAGGCTTAATGGGCTATATAGCCCATTTATTAAATAACGGTTTGAGCCCGTTTTTAATTAGACTGGATCCGGATTTAATGGGCTCCCAGCCCGTTGAATTAGAGTATTATAATTTTCATTGCGGATCTAAACTAATTCAAGTAGAATTTGAGTTTGATTTGTGTAATTAATATATAGACTATAGAGGTTAATTTGTTGTTTTTCCTCTATCCATATATCGTGAATAATAATTCAAGTGATAAATAAATACTATGAAGTAGTTGATAGATTAAGGCTCCGTTCTATTCGATTAATTTTGTCTGAACTTATATTATCTTAATGTATATGAACTAAACTTATCCGAACTTATTTTATCTGAAATAAACTTATTTTTGTGTGAAAATGTATGAAAAAACTTATTTTGTCTCAACTTATGTCTAAAATTAGTCAATATAAATTATGTCATGTTTCGTAATTCATTTTTTGTTTACTAACCTTACATTATAGAGTGGGGTGTATTAGTGTTCAAAACATTGCTTTTTAAGTTTTCCCCACTTGCAAACTTACAAATGAATAAAATACTACTCCCTTCGTCTCTTTTTTGTTTTTTACGTTTTGGTATTTTTCACGCGTTTTAACGATTAATTAATTTGCATCGAGATTCCTCAATTTTTTTTTTATTTAAACAAGATAAATTACGCTTATTTATAATGTTTTCACTTTTATCAAAATTCTGATATTGAAAAATGAGAAAAATTTAATGCCCCAATGGAAAAGTGTGAGTTATTAAATGATCCAATGAATTTAATTGGTTAAAATAATAATTTGACATAAATTTTGATCAATAGAATAATAACTCATTTATGTGATAATATAAAAGAAAATATAAAAAACATTTTAAAATACCCAAAAAGAAAAACGAAAAAAACAAAAAGAGACGGAGGGAGTAAGTTAATAACCCATTTGAATTTATTTTTTCCAAATCTCGATTGTGTAAATTTGGAATACTGGTTTCCGTACATTTCTTAAGTTCCATATCACAAAAGTAAAAGATGAGAATATACTTTTAATACTTTTAATGACGGTGTGACGCCGCTCAATACATTCGAAATAATTGAAGGGTACTGGCAGTGATTCAGTGAAACAGATGCAGCCTACAGTATTGTGGGACCGGTGGTCACAAGGATTAATGATGATGATGATTGAATAATTATGGGTAGCTAACTCCCAAGTTGATACTCATATTAATTAGAAGATTTTATATTAAAAGCAAAGTGTACCCTACCCTGTTAATGTTTTATGGTTAGTAGTTGTGTCATGTTTGTGACTCGTCTTGTCGTATAATCTTATTGATGCATGTGTTTGGGTGCGAGTTAGTATTATTATGTAATATTATTCCTTGTTTTACACTGTTATAATAGAAGTAAAAAAGATTATAGCTAACGTAAATAAAGAACGCTGAGATTTAACGTGGTTCACTAATGTTAGCTACGTCCACATGCAATGGAGATGGAAATTTCATTGATCTTGAGTATTGCAAATTACAGAATTACAACTAGATTATGACCTAAAGAGTTTATATATTACTCTCTAATCAGATGCGAAAAAGCCCTGAAATTATGTCCAAAACAGATGACTCTAGCATACAATATGCCCAAAACAGATAATCCATGTTGGAGGCCTTGTAGTAAGGGGAATGACTGATGCAAGGCATATTCTAACATACACCTTGTTGCGCATATGAAAAAGGTTAATTCGAATTAAGTCTAGAGAATCAGGGCATTGTAGACTTGTAGTTGTGTCATGTTTGTGACTCGTCTTGTATCTTACTGGTGCATGTATCTTGGTGCAAATTAGTGTCATTGTATATTGTTATTCTTTATTTTACACCGTACCTTATTAGTTACTCCGTATTACGCATATGAATGAAGATTTATCCGGATTAAGAATTCAGGGAATCGTTCCTTGATCGCAAGTAACACTTAGCTGTCTCAGAAGAAAAAAAGAAATTAATATCTTAAACTTGATAATGTATTAGGTAGAAGAAGTTCTAAACAACAATATCAAAAAATTGACCCCACACCTTGAAACCTTAATAAATGCTAAGAGTAGATTGCAAATCAAAATCACCTTTCTTAAAAAAGATTTGGTGTGCCGGCAAATTTGAACACTTAATCGAGGGACTCATGAGGTCATGTCATGCAGGGTGCAATTAGTTACTCCCGCTGTTTCTAAATGTTCTTCCCATTTTCATTTGACATACTTGTCAATGCGCATTTTACATCGTTAATATCTCTAATTACATGTTATTAAAAATTATATAATTTTCATATTGTTAAATTACTCATCGAGATGAATCAAACAAGACCCCACATGACTATGCTTTTTTCTTATATATTGAACATAATTTAAAAGATTCTCTTCTATGGTGAATAGTGTCAAGATTCCAAATGGGAAGAACATTAAGGAACGGAGGGAGTATATCATTATTATTCATTTTTTTGTTTATTTGCTTCGTAGTATAGGTTGTAGTTTTACTTTGTAAAATATGGAGTATAATTAAGTAGGGGTGAGAAAAACTCTAGATATCCTGAACTGGAATCATAACCTGTTGTTGAAGTTTCGATTCCAGGTAACAAAATTGGAAACTTGTTTTAACATGTTTCGGTTTTGTTTCTCAATTTCTAGGAACGGGTATCTTGCTGGATACCCTGTACACACCAGTTCTAACATGGAGTACCAAAATTAGAAACCGGGACCAAATAAAAATAATTCATATGCCCAAAACATAAAATAATCCAAACTCATTTTTGAAAAATGTAAATAGTACGGAGTATATATTTAGTTATTTACGATTTAAGTCTAAACTATAAACCGGCCAATCAAAGCCTAAACCATAAATTAGATTTTTTTTTAAAAAAATAATAAATTAGCAATATTTTACTTAAATTCGTGAATTGACAGGGTACGCTAAATTGAATCCCGTTGCAACAAGTTCCGATTCCATTCTCATTTTCAGGAGCCTGTTACAACATATTTTGGAACATGTTGCAACGGGATCCAATTATGTTACGTTATAACAGGAGTCTCGGAATTTCAGGAACCTGTTACGTTGTAACAAATTTGATTGTTTATAATTTTGATAGGGTACCTTGTTTTGTTCACCCTTAATACATGGTACAACCAGATTGAAATTAAAATTTAAAACACAAAATATAACCGATTGTATAATAAAAATTTTTTAATTTATGCATGCATCCAATTAAGAAGAATGAGATGGAACATGGAAGTTTCTCTTTCATAAGTAATCCAAAAAAGTCATTTGCCGATAAATTTTGTATCTTTAATAATCCCTTTATCTTTGTATGTTGTATCATTGTATGAATAGTTGACCCCTCTTCTTTATTTCTTCTCTTTAACACTCCCACCCACTTTAACTTGAACCAAAAAATTCACATAACCGTTGATCATTTCTTTCCCACCTCATTATTTATCCAAAAATCATACCTTAAATTAAAACTTCCCACCTCCATTTCCTCATTTTCAAATTTTCAACTCAAAAAAAAATTTAAAATCCCACCAAAAAAAAGCCAAAGAAAAAACTAAGTAATGGGACTCTTAGGTGACATAATAGGCAAGGTAAAAGACAAAGCATCAATAGGCAAAGCCGCCCTCCTCTCCCGCAACCACAACACGGCGGCGTTACGCCTCACAGTCCTACGCGCCACCAGCCACGAAGCCGACACACCACCACCAGAAACCCACCTCGCCGCCATCCTCGCTGCGGGGGACGGTCCACGCACGGCGGCAGCGGTAGTCATCGACGTCCTCATGCGCCGCCTACACAAAACCTCCTCCTCCGCCGTGGCAATCAAGTGTCTTTTATCACTCCACGTCATCGTCCGACGTGGCAACTTCATATTACACGACCAACTCTCCGTGTACCCGGCGACAGGGGGGCGGAACTACTTAAAGTTGTCGGATTTTAGGGATACATCGTCTCCGACAACATGGGAGTTGTCCACGTGGATAAGGTGGTACGGTAAGTACCTCGAACAAATCCTGTCTAGTTCGAGGGTACTTGGGTACTTTCTCTTTTCGACGTCTTGTAGTTTAGAGCGCGAAAAAGCGACGGAAATTATTGCGTCGCTTTTATGTAAAGATTTGTTACGAGAAATCGACGCTTTAATCAATGTTCTAGAAGAAATCTGTAAGTGTCCAGATATTGTTCATTTGGAAGGGAACAAGTTGTTGATTGAAGTTATGGGTTTAGTAGGGGAAGACTATTTTACTACGGTTGATGAGATTGTGATCCGAGTTGAGGAGTTTAAGGAACGGCTGAGTTGCCTCAGTTTTGTTGACTCGGTCGAGTTGGTTTGTGCACTAAAAAGGTTGGATGATTGTAAAGAGAGATTGGGTACTTTGTTCGAGGTTAACGGGTCGGGTTTGGTTGATGATTTGTGGGTTTTGGTGAGTGAGATGAAGGATAAGGTTGGTGAAGTTAAAGGGTTTAAAGAGGAGAAGATGGTGCTTAGTTGGGGTAGGTTCGAGTCGGCTCGGTTCGGGGAACGGGTTAAGCCGCAAGACTCGGTTCAGTTTGCTTCTAACCGGTTTGCGTTTCAGTTTGCTTATGGTGAGCTTGTCCGATGAGCTGTGAAAATTACTAAGTGTATCCGTGTGCACCTTATATGTACTGAATGAGTTGAGTCGATATTGATTAATTTAGGAACATTTAGGTGTCTTAATTTTTTTATTTTTTGTTTTATTTTTGGTTTTTTTGGGTGTAATTGGTGGGGGGAGGGGGGTTTACTTTTTGAATGTAAATCTCTGTATTTTAGCAAAAATGTGTCACTAATTTTATTATTTAGGTTGATTAAAACTTTAAAAAGGCTTTGTATGTTATTATACTATTGGATTGTCAACAAAAGACCAAGAAATGGGAATTTTTTCTTTTTTTTCCCCTTGACATTTGAAAATGACATCCAAACATGATAGTTTAAAATGTACAAGTATAATAAAGCGAACAAAAAATATAAAAAGTTCGTGGCCGGAAATTAAAGAAAAATACTCATAAGATTTATACAAAAATAGAATTTAATGATGACAACAATCGATAGCTGAATGATAACGGCTAATGAACTACTCTAGGAAAAAGCCAAAAAACCACTAGAGCCCTAAATGATGATGTAGCTAAATATATGGTTTGTTTAGAAAAACTTAGACCATGATCAACCTCAGGCGTTAAGATTTGAATTATGCTGATATGACATATAAGTCAATTAATATTAAGATTAGACTTAATCGAACTTATTTGAACTTATTTTATCTGAAAAAAATTTATTTTGTCTGAAATAAACTTATTTGTTTGTGAAAATATTTGAAAAAAACTTATTTTTGCGGAACTTATATTACCTGAAATTATCTTAACTTATCTGAACTTATTTTGTCTGAAATAAGTCAAAATAAGTCGAACAGAACAGAACCTTAAATAAAATTTGAGGGATGAAAAGTTAAATTAAATTTCGTCATAAGGAGTCCTAACAATAATCTATAATAATATATTAAAAAAGGTCTCTAATAATGGATACGTGTCACGTAGAACTCTCTAATCATTAAAACATACCATGTCAGCTCCTTGGCAATAAATGTACCACGTATAATATACATCAAAAATTTCTTCCAATAAGATCCGAACTTGAAATTTGTCACACAAAAAGTTGATATGTTACCATCTTAGCCAACCATTAAATATTATCTTTTCACACATAAATATATATAACTTGGAATATCCAAGAGCAATGATTGAAGAAGGGATTGATTACAATTCTGGTGACTTGAGTTGCCTTTGGCTCATATTCGAGACATGCACTTCGTATATTCTAAATAAGGAACACTTTCTCCTTTATATTTATACCTAAAATAATAGTTTCTCCAAAATAAAAATAATTTTCGGCATCTTCTCAGTTTCAGATTGAAGTTAGGTGCCGTCTGCCCACTTCTCTACATGAATGGTTGCTTTGTTAGCCTGCAATTCATAACATGCGAGAGATTAATTATAAAACATCATATAACTAATACCGAATACTTTCTCCGTCTCATTTTATTCTTTCTATTTGGATTTTTTTATAATACAAAAAAAAAGGAAAAAAGGAAAAACAAATAGAGACGTAGGAAGACAAAGAGTACTTTATTGTCGAAATAAAAGTTTTTAGTCAGCCAAATTGTGTTGCCTTAGTGCCTTACTGTTAAAAATCCGGCCAAATAAAAAGGTAATTTGGTGGTTAAAGGTCTTTGTGAGCTGGGCTTGATGGGCTTTAGGCCCAAACTGGTTTGAGCTTCGGGCTAAGGGTAACATAAAAAGGGCTGGAAAAGGAGTTTTGGGCTTATGTGGATCTTATAGGTAACAAACGATTAGCAAATACTCTCTCCTTTCGTCCCTTAATGTTTAACTCATTGCGTTATTTTGGGTCGAATTCTTGACCCTGAATTTTCATTAACTATAAACATAGTCATGTGGGGTCTAGTTAGATTAGATTCAATGTATACGAATATCAATTATTCCTTATAAATTAATGAGTGCAGAATTAGAAACATTTATGCCTAAATTGTGCCTTAAAGTACCGTTAAAAATCAAATGAATTAAACATTAAAAGACGGAGAGAATATCTAGCTTCACTCTTTGAACTTTAATTACCTCTTTATCCCAGTCGCATCGCATCGTGATGATAGATAATATCAATGTTTGAACTGCAGTCCCCCCAAAAATCATTCCAGCCCAAACACCCTGAAATCAATTCAAACTTAATTATTAGTAACAAGACCAAATATATATGATGTATGTGCTAATCATGTAGCAAAACAACATAGTTAAAATTTAAAAATATTTCACTTGTGACTCATTCGCATAATAAATAAAAAAAAGCATAGTTAAAAGAAAATTGAGTTCCATGGGGAATAATTACCATAACTCCTTGGTCAAATGTCCAGCCCATCAAATACCCAAGTGGTGCCCCGAGCAAATAGTAGCATCCGATGTTTATGTAAGCCACCGTGCTTTGCCACCCCGATCCTACCGCGACACCTATAAAACAAAGGCATAAAGATGAGAACATAAGGTATGGGTCAACTAAATGTTAGCTAGCTACAACCACGACGAGTAAGAAAAAGGACCATACTTAATCAATATTTATGTCACTCTCAAACATTTCTTAGTTGTTGGGGATCGACTTTGTCCTACTGACCTCTATGTCACAAGGTGACCATCTCCACCAGCTTGGCAGCTTGTGTTGGTTAAAAGAAAATGTACTACTATATAATTGGTTGCGGCAATAATATAACAATATTTCTAGACGAAAGGATGTTTAAAGCAATTTAGATGGTGGACCATGGTGAACAGTTAGCATGGTGCACCTTAAGAACACACGTATATCGATAAAAGAACATTACCTTACGCGTGAAAAGAAAATGTGCTACTATAGATCGAGAAGAGAAATTACCGGAGAGCACGGGTTGGACACTATTGAGGAGGATGGTGAATGCCAAGAGAACAGAGAGCTTCTTAACCTCTTCGATGACGGGTGGACTGGTTGAGAAAATAAAAGCAATCTTTTCGTGAAAAATCAAAACTAGCAACCAAAAGAAAAGCCCAATTGCAACGGACGTCAGAACTGCTACCGTCGTTGCAAATTTTGCTCCTTTTCCACTCCCTGCTCCTAGCTCATTTGATACCCTTACTCTGTTCACATTTCACAAACCCTTCATTAATAATGTCTTAAAAACTTAAAGAGTGTTTAGTTTTTTTAAGGCTCTGTTTGGTAGAGAGTAAAATATTTTCCTGGAAAACAGTTTTCTTCTATTTTTCAATTTTACATTGTTTGGTTTGCAAATATAAAACCATCTTCCTTAGGAGTAAAATTGTTCTTCCAATGATGGAAAGTCAGTTTCCTTTCAAAATGAAGGGAAAGCTGTTTTCCTTCCCTTTCCTTATCTCTCTTGTACCCCCTCTGTATTTATTTAAGGGATACACTTGCCTTTTCCGGCCGCATTTATTTAAGAGATACACTTGCCATTTTTAGTAATTTATCAACTCCACTATCTAATTAAATAATACATCTAATTACCATATGATCCACCATCCTATTAAACAAATAATTTCAGAAACCCACCCCACCTCTCACACCAAAATGACATGGTCTCCACTTGCTTACTTATTAAAATATCTACCCAACCCCACTTGCTTTATTATTTTATTTCATTCAATTATTTTTCTTAATACCCGTGCCCGGTCAAGAGTATCTCTTAAATAAATACGGAGGGAGTATTCTCCTATCACTACCTGCTTAATTTCCCTTTCATTTTCCTTATTCTTTTAACATGGAACCAAACAACGAAAATCTAATTTTGAAAATCCGTTACAAATTATTTTCCATGAAAATTATTTTACACTGCAAAAATATTTAGACCCACCCAAACAAAGGAAAAGTGAAGACACAAACTTACCCAGCACCAGCAAAGAATGCCATAGGAATCATCATCTCCCATCCATTGATGCTCATACTGTCAAATCAACAATGTTTCTCACGTGTTACTGCTACAACTAGTACGATCTAAACAAACAACCGTTTCTATTGAATACGATTACACAACTATACGAATAAAAAGAAATAATTGGTCTTCAATAACTACAACAAGTAGTTTGTTGATCGATTGCTTCAATATTAAAGTTTTGTGATTTCAGGAATTAATAAAACGGGTCCATTAGATTGAAGCATTGAATTATACTTATTTCGGAGAAAATAAAGAGGCGCAAGTTGCGATAACATTTAGTTGTCGCAATTTTACGTGTTGGAGTTTAATTGGTATATATAGGCGCCATGTAGGTTATACGTCATCTGAATATCCTTAATATCAATGCAATATTTTTACTATGAAAATATGTAAATAAAGTAGTCGTTATGAAAAAAGAAACAAAGAAGAATATTAAGATTTTCCTATATTTTTTTGTAACATGTATAATAGGTTATATAAGTTAAATATTTTAGTTTTCAATTTAAATCATGGCACATAATGATGTCATGTCATCATTATGTTAAGGCTTAAAAGGTCGCATGTTGCGACCTTTATCATTTTCGTTATACTTATTCCGGAGAAGGAAAAAAAACATACCATATGGATAACGCATCAAGGGCTATCTCAGCATTCTCCATATTTCCAGTCATCAGTATCAATACTCTGTAGTACCAGTTTTCCAAACTGTTCATAATTATTATACATAAACTTGTTATTAGAGATATTACTCGGTAATAATCAAAATAAATATTAAGAGTACAAAATACACTCTCTTCTTTACACATTTAAATTGAGACTATTTGATTAACTTATAAAGTACTGTATAAGATTGTTGGGTTACTCCACTTATTACAGAATAATCTGAAACCATATTTAACCTCATGTGTCCTCCAATATGGACTTATATTTGGCCCCATGATTAAATTGAGGGCAGAGAAAAATAATACAAATGGCCCATTGAAATTTAATTATTGTTGTTGTCGTCACTAAAGTTGTTAGGGGTTGCAAATTAATACGAGGTTGTTGCACTAGTTTTATAGATTTTGACATACATCCTTAGATCATCTTTAATCGTTAGCTAATACCGTTGTAGTTTGAAATAGCACATCAGTTCTTCAAGAAACAATATTTTTTAGCTATAATAATGCTCTAATGATCTGCATATAGTCTTAAAATAATAACTGCATGTAAGTTAAGACTATTTGATTAACATATAAGATTGTTGGGTTATTCGATTTATTACCAAATATTTCTAAGAAGAAACCATATTTGGCTTATAGCTAGTACTATGTACTAGTTACATGTAATTAAACTTCCTATTAAATGTCCATATTTAGAAAATTGATTAATTAGCAATGCCAATTAGTCTAACATCAATGTAGTGATTAGTAATAACTATGAAGAGTATCCCTGTCCCCTAATTATTGTTTGAACGCTTTGATTTCGGATTATAATAGGCATAATGCCGTGACTTTTATGTCTTAATCTATTTGTCCTTTTTCAACAAAAGAATATAACACTTAAACAGAAAGTGTAAAGATCATTTTGAAGCAAAAGAATATAACACTTAAAGAGAAAGTGTAAAGATCATTTTGAAACAGGGGTAGGATGAAGAAAAGTATTACCAAAGCATGACACCGGAAGCGGTGGATAGCTTGACGAACTCCCAAAGGCCAGAAAAGGCCTCCATAGAGAAACCATCCCAAGTAAGGGGGCACCCACCAAAAGCAGTGTAACCATACAACCCGAACACCACCACCCACCACCCAAAGTTTTGGGCGGCGGAAACACCAATAACGCCACACTTGAACACAGACACAAATAACCAGGACACGAACAAATGTACCACCAACGCGACCACTGAGACCCACGCCACGACGTTGGCCTTAAGCTGGCACTGCAGGAACCTTTGTAGCGGAAATTGAAAGGCAAAGCTAAAGTGAAGTGGTAACATCCATAACGCCACCACTCCGGCCATCTCGGAGACGTCGTCTGGTTGGCCTAATAGCTTTAACATAGGTGTTGCAAATATGTATAAGGGTAACAAAAGGATGCAACATACAAATAACACAATCCATGACCTTTGCATGTATACTCCCATCATGTGGTATTTCTTCGCACCATATGCTTGTCCACATAGCGTCTCCAAAGCACTTGCCATTCCCAACTATTTTGTTTAACAAAATTCCTCATTAGTATTAGTCCATTATTGCTTAGTTTCTTGGCTTAAAATAGGGGGAAAAACATCAACTAATCATTAAACTTTATCAAAAACATAATCAACCAAACAACCTAACATCAAGGGTGCGTCATATTCACCTGATTTCATTTATCCGAACTTAACTTAATTTCTAAGAAGTTATTTGAGTTGTTAATTGAATTTAGATTTTAACACTTACTTTTCCTTAAACCTGAGTAGCAAATCAACTTAAACATTTGAATTTCATACTACCTTATAGTCACCACGACGGCGGAACCAAAAACCTTATTTTTACATTTTTTCCCCAAGTAAGAAAAGTACCTATTTGAACCTAGATTTTTCTTTTTTAAAAAAGGAACCTGGGGATTGTCGATGCTCCCGCCCCCGATGTTCCGCCCCTGGTCAACCATCAGCATCATCTTAGTATCTAACTAGCCAATTGAACCATATTTAGTGATTTAAGGTCTGTTTATTTCAACTTATTTTGACTTTATTATAATTAAAGTAAGTTTTTTTTCCCGAAAGAAGGGGAAGAAACCCATAAACAAAAGAATACTACAAAAATAAGTTAAGATAAGTTAATTTCAGTCAAATTCAATTATACTAGCTTCTACTAATTATGAATTAATGAACCTATATACGGATTATTATTTATCATTTTAGCTTAAGCTGGTGGTTGAAATCTTAAGATTAGTTTTATACTCTATCAATTTTAAGAAAGATCTCTACATAAAGAATGCATATAAATTACCATGAGACCGTAATCGAGGCCAACGATGACATTGCAACCGATGGACATAGCAGCAAGCTCAAGGTCACCAAGGTGGCCGGCGAAGGCTTGAGTAGAAACCAACATAGTGTAAGTAGCAATACGGGCCACGATCGACGGGCCGACGATGTGCCATAACTTCTTGGATTCGGCCCGTACCCGTTTCACAAGACTACTATTATTATTGTTGTGTTCATCATCATCATCATCATTATGAAAATGATTATTATGGTGGTTTTTTAAAAGGGGGACTTTTGGGTCTTCAAATGTGTTGGAGATGTTGTCTATAGACATAGTAGCTTTTTAGGACTATATTAGAGTCCAATTATCTAATATAAAAGACAACGAGTTGGTGAATCGAATGTTAGAGAGGGGATGTAAAAGAGAGATGGCAAAATGGCAAAAAAATACATATATTTTATACTAATATTTTAAAACAAGATATTTTGTGAATATAATAATGTGATCACGTGTATCTTTGTGGGATATTTTTTATTTTTGTTAAACCACCATTTATACCAAAAAAAATTGTATTCCCCCGATTTACGGTATTTTACTATTCATCCAACCCAGTGCGGAAAAAGTGAAAAATAAAACTCACTCAAGGTAAAAAGTGACCCAGACTAAAGATAAAAGTGAACCCTAGCTATTAAAGAGTGACCTTATTCGATGACTAAAATTACCTTATCCAAAGATAAATGTGACCATAACCAATGAAAAATGTGACCCCAACAATAAACAATGAAGTGAACCCCGATCAAGAGTAATATGCTTGTTACTGTACAAGATATAATTATGACAAATACAACACCAACAATGAGAATATACCAATACACAAGTGTAACATAGGTAGTGGGTTATGTTGGGGCTTGAACCCACACCATGTACAATATTGTACATTAAAGTGACTTATAACTACAATAAAGAAAACTAATCTATACCTAGTATTTAAAAAAGAAAACCAATCTTTCTAAGATGACACGTGTATTAAATCTAACAAATCTGTAACTTTACAAGTGTCCCATACTCCCATCTATTACTCTCATGTACTTCATATTTCTCATCCTTCATCTTCCTCATCCTTCACCTTCTCATTAATTCTCCAACCTTAATTATTTTTAATGTCAAATTAATTCAATTACCAAATGTTTCTCCTTTTTCCTGTAGCATTCTTCAAAAATTTAACCATCTTTCACTAATAGACTTTTTGACTGATCCATTTTAAAACGATAGGAGTTTGTAGGGTATTTTAATTGTATCCTACAGGAATTCAAGTTGTAGTACCACCTCCCTTTTCTCTCTCTGTCTCTCTCTCTCTAAGCACGTTGTTCTTGATTTTTCTTGCTTAATGATGCAATTCATTTTGCAGAGAAGGATAGTTTTAATATATGGTTTCCATGAAAAATAATTAAAGGTGGGGTTTGAGACTTTTAGGTGGGTTTTAGTTGCATATTTTTGTTATACTTATGGAACTTACAATTAGTTTTAGTTCTCCTTTAAGAAAATTTTTGTCAGTACATTTTAATAATTAGAAGTTTCGTCAGTAGTTCAATAGTTAGAATTTTTGTCAGTATAGTTCAATAGTTACAATTTTTGCCAGTATAATTCAATAGTTAGAATTTGTTAATTAAGTCTTGAATTTGTTTAATTGGATAACATGAGTATAGTGGTAAATTGTAACATTTGGTGAAAATAGAAGGTTTTCTCTATCTCCTATTGCTAGAGTTGAGTTATTTTTTATCCTGCAAGTTCTTTGATAATTCGGTTCGGTTTTTTTCCTATTTGGTTCGGTTTGGACTGAGATCTTAAAAAAATTGGTTTTATGGTTGGATTGGACTGAAAGTCTGAAATCGAATTGACCGAACTTGGCCAAAAAGTATAATAAGGGCCCAAAAATTGGCTAAAAACAGGTATAGTATAGGCCCAAAAACATGCCCAAATGAAAGGCCCATGAAAATTCGGTTTTATGGTTTGCATGGGACTGGAAATTAAAAATCTAATTTGGTTTGGTTTGGATTAAAAGGTTATTTGGTTTGGATTCGGTTTTAAAAAAATGAAAACTGAATTAGTTCGGATTGGATTCGGTTTGGGCCTTAATCCAAACCGAAAACCGACATTTCACCCCTACCCACCATCCAAATATTAAAAAAGTAAGACACATATAAGATGTCCTATATCCTAAGAATAGCCCGTGCCTTGCACGGGTCAGACGACTAGTAACATCAATAAGGGTAACTAAAAGAACAGAACATGTGCGGATAACCTTCCTCTTTTGGGCCGCCACACAATATATTATCGTAGATCGGCCTTATATTCATTATTAGATGCGATTTTATATTCATTCTGAAAAGTTTGTGTCATTTATATTCATTATTTTTCACTTCTCCTCCTTAATTAGATGTGATTTTATCTTAACGTTAGTTTTTTTTTTTTTTTTTTTCAAATTCTAATGTCAATTCCATTATACTCCAAATGCAACACATTTTATTATTTCAAATTTTCCGTATCCTCCATTCCTCCCCTATAAAACATAGACTAGTGGCGTTCTTAGTGATGGTCCGGGCGACATTTTTTGTATAACGGTCCCCCCTAAAACGTTATTGTAGTTGTGCATTACTATATTGCTTAATTCTTCTATTGATCCCCTAGTTAAACAATTCAAGATCCACATTTGACTTAGGCAATATATAACCAAATTTTAAAATTAAAAAACTATAAAAATAAGTTAAACTTTTATTACTTCCTCCGTTCCTTAAATATTGCACGATGGTTGAATTTACGCTTCTTAATGCATACTTTGACTATTAATAAACTATTAGGCTACATATTATTTAGTCATTCGTCTTTTATCTAATTGGCATATTAATGAACCTAGTCTATTAAATTAGTTAAGTGACTAATTAATTTCTTTTTGGTGCAGATAGAGCTATAAATGATAAGGCGATAAATGATGTACATGAGATTCGATTTTAAATATTGAATACCATCCCTTTAAGATTTTACCAATTAACTAAGCTAACCAGTTGACACCCACTCAATTAAGTGACTATCAGATAATATGGTACTTCATAAGAGTTACAAAGCGCGCTAACTTTATTAAAAAAATAAACCCTAAAACCAGACCAATCGGCTGCATCCCACAAAACAGTAACTAGTTAACTATTACTACCTCCGTTTCAAAATGGTACATTTTCATGTCTAAAAATAGTATACAGAACACTCTGAAAAATATTACAGAATATAAAATTAATTAAAATGAAAAGTGTAAACATCATTTTGAAATGGAGGTAGTATAATTTCCAAACAAAATACCTAATGAAACGGGTGTACATATGAAGTTGGCATTACTCAAAGTGCAATAATGTTCATTCTAAATTTCCAATGAAGATGGAATTGATTACAATTCCGGTGACTTTGAGTTGCCTTTGGCTCATATTCGAGACAAGTACTTACTTCGTATATTCTAAACTAGAAATATTTTCTCATTCATATTTATACCTAAAATGATAGTTTTTCCAAAATAAAAATATTTTTCAGTATCTTATCAGTTTCAGATTGAAGTTAGATGCCTTCTGCCCACTTCTCTACATGGATGGTTGCTTTGTTAGCCTGCAATTCACAACATACATAGTTTAAATTTCAAATTATTGTTCATCTTACATGAGATTTATCAGAAAAAAAAAACCATATATATATATGTATATATATATATATATTGGTGCGAATTGAATGAGCCACGAGGGCAATATAAATTACAAATGGGGGCGGAGAGATTCGAAGCTGAGACCTATTGTACACAGGCCCTCAGTCTTAACCACTAGGCCAAGACATCATTGGTAAAAAAAAAAAAAAAAAAAAAAAAAAAAAAAAAAAAAAAATACCATATTTTTTTTTTGGTGCAAATGAGCCACAAGGGCGGGAATGAGAATCGATCCCTGGATCACCTGGAACCGGGATGGAAGCTCTAACCAACTGAGCTATCCATCACTCTCAAAAAGAAAACCATATATGAATACGTAATACTTCATCGCCACAATAAAAGTCTAAGAAGTCGGTCAAAGTTCGATGCAATAACCTATAAATGGCTAACCTGCAGGCCCGACCCTAAGGAGTGAATAAGAAGTAACTCCCTGGCCTCCCAAATAATAAGGCCCCAAATTTATAGTCCATGTTATATGCTACTCGTATGTACATTATAAACAGAAATATTACATTCAAAATTTGGTGGCTTTGTATGTTAAAGGGGTAAAAAATTTCCAGATAAATGCATATGAATATCCATTTTTTTTTATAACTTTTACGTGTGTAAAATTAAAGATATTTAATTTTTAAATTGTGTCTTGAAAACCGTAAAAACTCAAATGAAGCAAACATTAAGGGACAGAAGAAGTAGCTACTTAGATTCACTCTTTGAACTTTAATTACCTCTTTATCCCAGTCGCATCGCATCGTGATTATTGCTAATATCAATGTTTGAACTGCAGTCCCACCAAAAATCATTCCAGCCCAAACACCCTGAAATTAATTCAAACTCAATTTTTTAGTAACAAGACCAAATATATATATAATAATGTTGAAGATCACGTAGTTATCCTAAAGGGTGAAATAGTCCAATGGAGTTCCATGGGGAAAGAATTACCATAACTCCTTGGTCAAATGTCCAGCCCATCAAATACCCAAGTGGTGCCCCAAGCAAATAGTAGCATCCGATGTTAATGTAAGCCACCGTGCTTTGCCACCCCGATCCTACCGCAACACCTATAAAACAAAGGCATAAAGATGAGAACACCATGTATGACATGGGTCAACTAAATGTTGGCTACCTACAACAACGACGAGTAAGAGGATTGAGTGAACGATCCTACTGAATCAACATTTATGTCACTCCCAAGTAGATCTGTCAAAAATCGACCCGACTCGAAATCCACCATAAACCAACTCGAAGATATTGGGTCTTGAACGAGATATTATGACCCGTACCCCAATTTTATCCGAACCCGAACAGTCCGAAAATATTGGGTCAAAACCCGATCGGACTCGTTTTTTACCGACCAATTGAAAATCATTGTATTTATAGTAATAAATGAGAATATAATTAATTTAAACAAAATAAGCACGTTGTTGTTGTTAGGGGTGTTAACGAGCCGAGCCGAGACCGAACTTAGGCATGCTCGGCTCGAGCTCGATACTTCTAACCTTAGGCTCGGCTCGAGCTCGAAGCTCGGCGAGCCTTGGAAACAGAGCTCGAGCTCGGGCTCGAAACTAGGCTTGATTCGGCTCGAGCTCGATGTTTAACAAGCCTGTAAAACAAGCTCGTAAATTTAAACTGAATTCAGTTAGTGGGTGGCTCGTATCAAATAAAAATACTTAATTACTGGACCCAAATCTACTCGGCCCAATTCAAAATTAGCTTAAAGGTCAAAATATATCCAAAGTATTAAACTTTGTAGGGCCCAAAACTTGTTATATTTGGTGCCGTATCCAGTGTACATACTAGGCATTTCATTTTATAAGGGTTTCTAGTTGGCTTCTTATTTATCTTTGCCGATGTGGGAGAATAAAGATTCCTCAAAAAAATTGATTGATGGCAAGCTCAAGCAATAACTTTCTTCCCCTTTCTTTCGTCTACCCCTTCACTTTTATCATATGGTTTCTCCTATTAAACTTTCTATGGGCCATCGAACCACTGTTTTGTTCGAAGCTGACTTTGTTCAAAGATGTAAAGCGCCAAGTTCTTAATTGCAGTCAACAACTATTTGCAACCATTCATGGTAACAAGACATCAGTGTTCCCACGACGAGTTTGTGGAGCTCTTAATCTCTACATTAGCCCAAGTGCCCATCCGCTTACAGTAATCAACAATCATTCTCTACTTAGCTAGTAAGGCTCTATAATTATTATTTCACAACACCTGAATAACTGACTTTTACAACGGTAGATTAGCTCGATTAACAACTGACAGTAGCATAACATTATTTAATATCAGAAACTCCCATCACAAAGGGTTTTCCACTAAATTATACATAGTAATCTTTTCCACCAAACGATATACAAGAAAGTACATGGTAGGCTGGTAGCTTCAAATAATTACAAGAAAGGTGATGGTAGAACAATATACTTACAAGAAAGTAGAATTAGATGGGTGCTTTAGATTTTCTGCGCACTTTTGCTTTTGGTTTTAGTACATATTCTTAAAACTCGGTAAATCAAAACAACCCATTGCAAAGATATATTCAAATATCCAAAATAAAGAATAAATATTGCAATATAATGAGTTTAATTTATATGCATCTACACTATTCATTCTGTTGCAATCCACCAATGTGGGATAGCTAGTCTCACATAGTAAAAATTAATATTTTAAAAAAACTCGAGCTTGTTCACGAGCTTTCGAGCCGAGCTGAGGATAACTCAGGCTTGGCTCGTTAAGATCTCGAGCCGAACTCGAGCTCGAGTCGAGCCCACCCGAGCCGAGCTTTGACCGAGCTTTAGCGAGCCGAGCATCGAGTAGTTCACGAGCAGGCTCGGCTCATTTACACCCCTAGTTGTTGTTACCGTTGTTGGGTGTAATTTGATTTGAATTTATACCCTGTATTATGGTTGAATTTGACAACTTGTGTATGAAAATTTGTTAATCTGTGCGGTTTTTTTTTTTTTGTATATTTGTTACACAAATTTATGAAAATATAATACGCGTTTAAAAATCTCTCAACCCATTGAGTATCCCGAACCCAAAAATTATGTGTCTTGAACAAACATTTGTAAATCCGAACCCAAAAGTGACAGAGTTGAGTTAACCCAAACCTGGAAATATTTTTCATATAACCCGACAAGATCGGCCCATTTGACAGGATTCCGAAACATTTCTTAGCTGATGGGCCTCAACTTTGTGACCTACTGATCTCTATACATCACAAGATAAGTTATCCATCAACTCTACCAAATTGTGTTGGTTAAAAGAAAATGTACTACTATTTAATTGGTTGCGGCAATAATGTAACAATATTTCTAAACGAAAAGATGTGTAATATGTTAACATATTTCCTCCATTTTTTAATCATTGCACCATTTGAGTTTTGGCACTACTCATTAACTCTTATATGATCGTCTTTTGTGAAATATATGCAAAAAAAAGTATATTCATATGGGATCTTATTATAATCGTTTCAAAATGTAATTTAATAATATTTGGCTTTTATTTTTTTGTACATAGTGTATAATGAGATATTAGTGGTTAAATTGTGCATTGACAAGCGTGAAACCTCAAGTTGTGCAATTATAAAAAAATAGAGGAAGTACATACGGAGTAAGATAGAGAAGAGAAGTTACCGGAGAGGACGGGTTGGACACTGTTGAGGAGGATGGTGAATGCCAAGAGGACGGAGAGTTTCTTAACCTCTTCGATAACGGGTGGACTGGTTGAGAAAATAAAAGCAATCTTTTCGTGAAAAATCAAAACTAGCAACCAAAAGAAAAGCCCAATTCCAACGGACGTCAGAACTGCTACCGTCGTTGCAAATTTAGCTCCTTTTCCATTCCCTGCTCCTAGCTCATTTGATACCCTTACTCTGTTCACATTTCACAAACTCATCAATTAACAATGTCTTAAAAACTTATAGGGTGTTTAATTTTGGTATTTCAAAATTGGGCAACAAGCCAACATACACGTATTAACTTTTTTTTTTTTTGCAAGGTAAGATGAATAGTTCTACCGGGTCGGAACCCCGCACGGGTTAACCCGTCCGGATTAGTAGACTAGACACTTTGAGAGTGGAGGGAGTGATAAGGGGAACCCTCCCTCAAAGTGCCCCTAGTGGGGATTGAACCCCCAACCTTTTGGTTGAAAGGTGGAATCCTTTCCACTAGGCCAAGACACACTTGGTTAAACATACACGTATTAATAAAGATCGAAAACAATACACGTATTTATGCATGTACTTTCTCCGTATCTTATTCTCGGTTGCTTATCATATACACAATTAAAGATGGCATTGGGCCGGCCTGAGGCCCTACACGGAAAAGGCAAGGTCCAGCATGAGTACGAGCTCGTGGGCCAGACTTGATCCCTTTTTTGAAAAAAGCACGACAAGACACGACATGACAAAAGCACATTGAATTAACTAAAGTAAGGCATAGACACAAAGATCTGGCCCAACACGAGGGAAATTGGGCTTGGATCGTGTCTGGGCCTCCTTTTCAAAATTCTCAGTCCAACCATCACGAATTATGTGGATTTGACATGGCACGGGGCCGTTCATACCAAAGACACATGGGCTTAGCATGAATCATGGCCTGAACCCGATGTCATCTTTAGGCTTTACATATACTCCCTCCTTTTCTAATTCTGGATTGCTTCTCCTATTTCATAGGTCTCGAATTAGTTGTATCATTCATTTTCTTTCAAGCTTAAGTAACTCAATGAATTGTCCCTTTCAACGTTTTCAACTTTCTAAAACTTTGTGTCATGTATTCATCCTAATCAAACATGTTTTATGGGTCACTTAAATTAATGATACGATGAATTCAACACGTTGCACCTCTATCTAAATATGGTTGTGGGCCGGGCCGGACCAAAGCCCGACTCGACCCGGCATGAAAAACCCGGCCCGACACGAGCACGAAAAAAGCACGTCCCGGCACAGGCACGAAGCCGTGGGCCTTAATTTTTTGGAAAAAACACGACACGACAAAGCACGCTAAATGTAGTAAAATTAGCCTTAGGCACGAGGGGCCGACACGAAAGCCCGTGGACTTGGGCCGGACCTGGGCTCTTTTTAACTTTTCGGTCCGGCCCGACACGACATGGGCCTGGAGTGGGCCCGGTCTGGTTAGGCCCACGGCTCGTGGGGCTCGGCTCGGCCCACATCCATCTTTACGCCTCTATCCCCATCTCTTTGTAAATTCAAGTAACTCATCCAACTTGAGTAGGTACGAGTCAATTTTGCCAGTTTCTTTAAGCGAAAAAAGGAAAGTGAAGACACAAACTTACCCAGCACCAGCAAAGAATGCCATAGGAATCATCATCTCCCATCCGTTGATGCTCATACTGTAAAATCAACGTTTCTCACGTGTTAATGTGGTACTACTACTTTATTACTACCTCCGTTTCATAAAATTCTTTACAGTTACTATTTGCATGGATTCTAATGTAATATTTAACTACTAATATATCCAATTTCGTATGTGAAAAAATTTAAGTTGATATTATGAAAATGCATACCGAGACCAATCTAACAAGATCTTACATGTAACGTTTTGATGTATGGTGATAATTTACGGTCAAAGTATTCATACTTTGAACACATTTTTTTAAAGCGTAAAGAACTTTTAGAAACGGAGGTAGTAGTACACACTAAAAAAACAACTATATTGTTTCTATTGAAAAGAAAAACATACCATATGGATAACGCATCAAGAGCTATCTCAGCATTTTCCAGATTTCCAGTCATCAATATCAATACTCTGTAGTACCAGTTTTCCAAACTGTTCATAATTAATTAATTATATAAATTAAACATGTTATTTAGAGATATTACTCGGTAATAATCAAAATAAATACTACTCCCTCCGAACCTAAATGTTATTCCCGTTTGTCATTTTACGCGGTTATTAAGGAAAGAAACATTATAAGATTAACTATTATTAATGTAGTTTTATGGGAAATTGTTGCTTTTTGATTCCATTTTCACAAGAAAACAAAATAGTTGAACCAATAGAATTTAAGGAATAAAAATGCCAACTCATTAATCCATCCAAATATAAACCAACCAATGAGACTACAAGGTTTTTTATTGATAAACCAATAGAATCACAAAGTTAAAATTACAAGGAAGAGATTAAAAAGGAAATAAAAGAAATGGAAAGATTATTTTGGGACATTAAAAAAGGAAACGGGAATAACATTTAGATTCGGAGAGAGTACTAAATACTAAGAGTACTAAATATAAAATATTCATACCTTCAAAAAAAAAAAAGAGTACTAAATATTTAAGTGAATTGCATACAATAAAATAAATACACTCCTTCTTTACACATGTAGTTAGGGGTTGCAAGTTGTTAGGGGTTGCAAATCAATACGAGGTTGTTGCACACTTGCACTAGTTTTAAATTTTATTCAGAAACTAATTTTGGTTTATACTACGTATTCTATAGATTTTGACGTAGCTCCTTAGATTATCTTTAATCGTTAGCTAATACTGTTGTAATTTAGAATGACACATCAGTTCTTCAAGTAACAACATTTTTTAGCTATAATAATTATCTAATGGTCTGCATATAGTGTTAAAATAATAACTACTTGAACATGTAAGTTAAGACTATTTTATCAACATATAAGATTGTTGGTTATTCGACTTATTACCCAATGTTTCTAAGAAGAAACCATATTCGGCTTATAGTACTCCCTCCGTTTTTAAATAAGTGTCACTTTTCTATTTTTGGCGTTCTCTTATAAGTGTCTCTTTTCTATTTTTGAACATATAAGTTTCCCACTTTTCCATACACTTTTCACATTTTTCCATACACTTTCCCACTTTTCTATAAATCATGATTACTTTTACTTACACATTCTACACTTTTCCACTTTTCAATCTCCACATCCGCTTTTATTTGTACTTTATCAATAAATAATTATCTACTTTTTTCTTTCCCAAAACAAAAACATTCCCAATCATTACATCTTACACACTTCACAATTTTATTAAGCTCCGTGCCGTTCCCAATAAGTGACAGTTATTTAGGAAGGGAGGGAGTACTATGTAGTTACATGTAACTAAACTTCCTATTAAGTGTCCATATTTAGAAAATTGATTAGGAATGCCAATTAGTCAACCATCAATCTAGTGAGTAGTAATAAAGAAGAAGAATATCTCTAACCCCTCTCGTTATTGTTAAAACACTTTAATTTCAGATTATAATAGGGATAAGGTCATGACTTTTATGTCTTAATCTATTTATCCTTTTCCAGCAAAAGACTATAACATTAAAACAGAAAGTGTAAAGATTATTTTGAAACTGGAGTAGGATGAAGAAAAGCATTACCAAAGCATGACGCCGGAAGCGGTGGATAGCTTGACGAACTCCCAAAGGCCAGAGAAGGCCTCCATAGAGAAACCAGTCCAAGTAAGGGGGCACCCACCAAAAGCAGTGTAACCATACAACCCAAACACCACCACCCACCACCCAAAGTTCTGGGTGGCGGCGACACCCATAATGCCACACTTGAACACGGACACAAATAACCAGGACACGAACAAATGTACCGCCAATGCGACCACTGAGACCCACGCCACGACGTTGGCCTTAAGCTGGCACTGCAGAAACCTTTGGAGCGGAAATTGAAAGGCAAAGCTAAAATGAAGTGGTAACATCCATAACGCCACCACTCCGGCCATCTCGGACACGTCGTCCGGTTGGCCTAATAGCTTTAACAAAGGTGTTGCAAATATGTACAAGGGTAACAAAAGGATGCAACACACGAATAACACAATCCATGACCTTTGCATGTATACGCCCAACATGTGGTATTTCTTTGCACCATACGCTTGTCCACATAGTGTCTCCAAAGCACTTGCCATTCCCAACTATATTTTGTTTAACAAAATTCCTCATTTGTATTAGTCTATTATTGCCTAATTTCTTGGCTTAAAAAGGGAAAAAAAACATCAAACTTATCATTTTAACTTTATCAAAACATAATCAACCAAACAACTTAAAACTGAGCGTGTTTCATATTCACCTGATTTCATTTATTCAGACTTAACTTAATTTATAAGAAGTTATTTGAGTTGTAAAGTGAATTTAGATTTTAACACTTACTTTTTCTTAAACTTGATTAGCAAATCAACTTAATATTTGATCTTTATACCAACTTCTGGTCGTTACAGAGGCGCAACCAGGAACCTTACTTTTACCTCTTTAGCCCAAGTAAAAAAAAAAACTTATTTTGCCCAAATAAAGGGCAGAAACCCCATAAATAAAAAAAAACTGTAAAAATAAGTTCAGATAAGTTAATTTCAGTTAAATTCAATTACACTCGTGCTAATATATTATACAAGAAATTAATAAGTAGATATTGTTTATCGTTTTAAGAAAGATTTCTACATAAAATTGGTATATAAATTACCATGAGACCGTAATCGAGGCCAACGATGACATTGCAACCAATAGACATAGCCGCAAGCTCAAGGTCACCAAGGTGGCCGGCGAAGGCTTGAGTAGCAACCAACATAGTGTATGAAGCAATACGGGCCACGATCGACGGGCCGACGATGTGCCATAACTTCTTGGATTCGACCCGTACCCGTTTTACAAGACTATTATTGTTGTTGTGTTCATCATCATCATCATCATTATCATTATGAAAATGATTATTATGGTGGTTTTTCAAAAGGGGAACTTTTTGGTCTTCAAATTTGTTTGGGATGTTGTGTTTAGACATGGCTTAGCTTTTTTAAAGGACTATAATTAGAGTCCAATTTTCTAATCTAAAAGACAAGAGTGGATGAATCGAATGAGAGATGGGGGATATAAAAGAGAGATGGCAAAACGGCAAAAGGATACGTTATCTTATACTCCCTCCGTCACTTAATACTCGCACTGGTTTGACTGGTGCGGAATTTAAGACATTTGAATTGACTTATTAATTTAATGGGTGTTAGTTGATAATGGTTATTTTTTTTAATATAGTTAGTGGGAAATGTGTAAGAGGTGGGGAATGGTGGGTGGGGAGTGTGGATTTTTAAATGATTTTTTGTGGGGAGTAGCGGTGTAGGTGGGTAGTAAATAAGTGTGAGAAATAATATAATATTGGTGAAGATATCCATTTATAGAAGCGGTGCAAGTATTAAGGGACGGTACGAAAAAGAAAGCGGTGCGAGTATTAAGGAACGGAGGGAGTACTAATATTTTAAAATATGAGATTTTACGGAGTATAATAACGTCACATGTATGATTGTATCTTTATGGGTATTTTTGTTTTTCCTAAAACCATCATTTATATTCCATCCGTTTCTTTTTGTTCTTTACGTTTGATTTTTTAATGTTTTATTAACGAATAATTAATGTGCATTGAGATTCCTCTATTTTTTTTATTTAAACAAGAAAAATTACGTTTATTTATAATGTTTTCACTCTTATCAAAATTCTGATCTTGAGAAAATGAGAAAAATTTAATGTCCCAATAGAAAAGTGTGAGAGATTAAATGATCCAATAAATTTAATTGGTTAAAATAATCATGGACACAAATTTTAATAGAATATTAAAACATTTGTATGATAATATAAAAGAAAATGTAAAGAACATTTTGAGACACCCAAAAAGGAAAACGTAAAGAGCAAAAAGAGACAAAGAGAGTATTTATTATTTCTCCTCCTTAATTAGATGTGATGTTTCTACTTTAAATTAATTTTATTTATTTCACATTTTAATTTCAATTTCATTTATACTCCAAATGCATTACATTATGTTTATTTAAAATTTTCCGTATCCTCCCCTGTATTACATAGACCATTGGCGTATCTTAGTGATGGCTTGGGGCCCCTATAACGAAATTTTTTGTATACGAACCCCCTAAATTTTAGTGTATTTACGTAAATCTCATACTATATATTGTTTAATTCTTCTACTGATCTCCTAGTTAAACGATTCAAGATTTATCTCTGTCATAGACAATATAACCGAATTTTTTAATTAAAAAATTATAAAAACTATTCTTATATAATATAATATAATATAATATACGGAGTACTATGTATCTGATTGTCTTCACAAGTAGCAGTATTCTAATTTGTTGGGGAAGATGTCTTTGGACATAGCTTAAGTTAAAGAACTATTATTAAGTCCAATTTCTAATCTAAAAGACAAGTGATCGAGGTGGTTGGTGAATCGAGAGATAGAATATGTAAGAGATCGACATAAAAACAAGAAGGATACGTGATTGAACTTCTATTATTATATAAGATATATCTATCTAATTTCAAAATGTTGACACACCCTCTTATATAATTAATTTAGATTTCATATTAATAAACTATTAGGCTACGTATTATCTAGTCATTCGTCTTTTATCTAATTAGCATATTAATGAACATTATTATCAGTAAAGTGACCTTTTTAGTGTAAAAAAAACCATAAAAAGTAAAGCGATAAATATGTAGACGTGATATGATCTCATGTTTATGATACCACACTGTTAAGATTTTATCAACTAAATTAGTTGACATTTCTATAAGTTAAGTGCCTATCAAATACTTCGTAATTTTTTTTATAAGAGTAGTTATAGAGCTAGCTTGATATAAACAATAAAAATAAAATAAAAAAATATATATAAAAAAAATAATGAAGTGAAAGGCTATGTTAGTGCTAGGGCTGCAAACGAGCCGAGCAGATCCGAGTTTTACCTTGTTCGAGCTAAGCTTGATAAGGATTTTTCATGTTCGAGCTTGTCTCGGCTCGAGCACGCTCGTTTAGCTCGAGCTCGAATTCGAGCTTAATAAACGAGCTTTGAGAAATCGTGAAATTGATTTAAATCTTAGACTCAAGGAGAAACTTCACAATATATATGTATGACTGTAATATTCTATGAGATATTATACTACATGATAGATTCACTATCGTTTTATGAATTTCTTGAAATTTAAGGGTCATAGTTTTTCTTTAATTTTTTTTTTAATCCATTAAATTATTTTTCGAGCTTGAGCGAATTATAAACGGGCTTATAAACGAGCTTATAAACGAGCTTATAAACGAGTAATTAATGCGATATAAATGAGTGCTCATGAATATTAACGAGCCGAACGTGATGTTATTCGAGCTTGACTCGTTTACTTATCGAGCCTAGAAATTCATTCAAACTCGTTCATTAATTAATAACGAGTTTTGACCGAGCTTTGACCGGACTTGTTCGCGAGTTATTAGTGAACATGTTGGCTCAGTTGCGGCCCTAATTAGTCCACTCCTTTTAATTTGGAACAATTCAGCACGGGAATCTCGCATATATATTTACTACAAGAATTTGTATTTTTAATGACAACCTAATAACGACGGGTTAAAAATTCCGTCGCAAAATCAATCAAACAAATACGGGAACAACTGTCACAAATGTCTTTTACGACGGGTTAAAGACGGCATTTTCCATTAATGACGGCCGCCTTTTATGACGGGTTCGCGACAGAAAATCCCGTCATTAATCAACGATTACTGGCCTTTAGCAACGTGATTTTCCGTCATTAATGGTACAATTTCTTGTAGTGATTATAACCTAATTGTTATACTCCGTATGTAATTTAAACTGCTCAAGATCAATAAAGATTTCTCCTCCTCCGTCTTATTAATAAATTACGTTAAATCTCTATGTTCTTACTTCTTAACTCACGTTCTTAGTTATCTTTCTTGCATTAACAGGTTATTAGTTCATAACTTAGATAAACTTCAATTAGTCCTATTCGTAATTTCGTATTGTCAATTAATTTTACTCGTTTTGACTGTGTTATCAAGGTACACGTCATCGATGATGAAAGCACAAATAATGTGTATGTGTACTGTTCCATAAATGACGATGTACGTCTGTCTTACATGCAAACTAGTGGTTTTCCTTAAATCTGTAATTCTGTATTATTAATTGTCTATTCATCTATTGTCTTACTACCTCCGTTTCAAAAAGATCTTTACAGTTACTATTTGCACGAACTCCAATGCAATATTTAACTACTAATATATCCAATTTCGAATGTAAAAAAATTATAAAAATTTGATATTCTGAAAATACATCCCGAGACCAATCTAACAAGATCTTACATGTAACGTTTTGATGTATATAATGTGAGAATTTACGGTCAAAGTTTTTATACTTTGGACACATTTTTCTAAGCGTAAAGAACTTTTTGAAACGGAGGTAGTACTTGCTTAAAAGTCATATTTATCTCTATGGTTCAATTTTTTATAATATATACTTCTGGATTTCTTTTGTCTATTTATGTCTTATTTCGTCCTTTTGTTTTTCGATTTTTTTGTGATGAATAATTTGCCAACATAAACAAATTAAAGTTTGTCATTTGATAAGTAGCTCACATGATTGTTAGCTCAACTTGAAACTTCCCTATCGGATTAGTTTATCCCACCGATTCACCGAGTTTTGAATCAGATGTTAGAATATGTTTTGAATCGGTTATTTTTCGGTAAGTTCTGTTCTTTTAAGTTTTATTTCAGTTTTATTTAGTTTAGTTTAATTTAATTTAGTTCAATTCAGTTTCATTTAGTTTAGCAAAATAAAAATCAGAAGAATGAGGCCAATCCTTTGGAAAACCCAGCACGCAGATTTGTTTCGAGAATGCTATATTCTGGAACTTTATAGGCTACAATCTAACTGTATTATGTAATTTGTACTCCTCGTGTTATAACAGACGGGGGAATCAAGGAGGAAACAGAAGTCCATTAACATAACCCAACTGAGGTTCCATCTTAAAATCAATTGACAATAGGAGGAGTAGCCCACTTAGGTTATAAACTAGAAGCTCTTTGCTTCATTATCCCATGTGAGACACAACACTCACACTTACATTCTAACAAATTCCCCCCTTAAGTGTAAGTCACTCCCCCCCCCCCCCCTTGAACAGAATGGGCTAAAGCACCCAAACCCTAACCACTTAGGAGACACGAACAAACGGGCCATAACCGGAATAAGCCCACAGACAATAGTGTTTAGCAGATGGTGCAATAGCCCAACTAATCAAAAGCCCAGCTATGATACCAATTTGTTATAACAGATGGGGGAATCAAGGAGTAAACAGAAGCCCACTTACATAACACAACTGAGGTTCCATCCTAAAACCAATTGACAATAAGAGGAGTAGCACACTTAGGTTATAAACTAGAAGCTCTTTGCATTATTATCCAATGTGGGACCAGCGGCGGACCTTGAACGGTTTTACGAGGGGGTCCGGTAGAAAAAAGTTAAGCAATATACTATGTAATTATACAATTATACACAAAATTTTGGGGGGGGCGTAACTAAAAATACACTACAAAATTTTCCGATCGGGAACCAAGATCCGCCCCTGTGTGGGACACAATACTCACACTTACATTCTAACACCCCGATATCGATAAAACATCTATCGTTACTACATGTGGACGTAACTAGCACATTGTTATAAGTGAACCACGTTAAATATTTGTGTTCTTTATTTGTGATTTTGCTTCTTTTATAACAGTTGTCAATTCCTAATGCGACAACACACCATGAACCCGATTACCGAGCTGAAATCAGAGTTGACAATTTCTTATACGACAACATGACATAAACTTAGCACGATTAGGTAGAGGGATCTGAGGTGAGGAACATGACATAAACTTAGCCCGATACGATAACATGACATAAACTTTTATAATAGGGACACATCACTGTATATGTGAACATGAATCAAATCGAACACAACACGATTAGGTAGAGGGATCTGAGGTGAAGAACAATACCACGGTTATGGTTACCATTTGACAAGAACAAATAGCCCTGTAATCCTAGAAGGTAGGACTTTATTCGCCAAATATGTAGTTTTAACTTTTTATTTTCTCATTTATGATCAATGGCCCATTTTTTTTTTGTGACATATCATTGGCAGAATCTTAACATTTTGTTAGTAGTTTTAGTACCATACAAAATCTTTTTTGATTTACACACGGCGTATTTGCACAAACTTGCGTTGGAGGACAGTCGAAGCTCGGCCCTCAAGCGACGAGGACCATACACAAGTCTAATAAAACAACGCGTCTTCTGTGTGATCAGTCACACCATCAACTTAATGGGAGTGATGTGTGCGCAACTCTTTCGTGCACAGCTACTATCACTACAAAATTTTGTATCTTTTATGACAACCTAATAGCAACGGGTAAAAATCCCGACGTAAAGTGACTTTTTGCAACGGGGATAACAACCCAACAAAGACGGGAATAACCGTCGCAAATGTCTTTTATGACGGGTTAATAACGGGATTTTTCATTAATGACGACCCCTTTTTATGACGGGTTCGCAACGGAATCCGTCGTTAATCAATAAATATTGGCCTTTAGCGACGGAATTTCCCGTCGATAGTAGTACAATTTCTTGTAGTGTATGTAGAAGGTTATTGACTTGTGTCACTTGGCTTTATATGATGGTGACTTATATATCGAAATATTTGATCAAGGGAGCGCATCTTTCTCATTTCTCATATCGAAAAAGGCAAATTTTCATATTATTTCAGCACTTAAAAATGACAATTACAAAAATAAAATTTTTGAAAATTATTATACTACGGAGTATATTTTACTTGTTCTTTAATTCAAATTTTATTAAAATATTGCAATTTTAATTTATCGGTTTACTTGACAGTAGAAATCGGATACATGAACTCCACGTCCTACAAGATTTAGTTCGAATTTTCATTTTTTTGGATACATGTACTCCACCTCCTAGTACCTAACTAGTATAGTACCCGTGCGATGCACGATTTACTAATTATAATAATAGTTTTACATAGATTTAAAACTACACAAAGAGTATAATTTAATGTGTAGGAGAGGACATCTTTACATTAACATATTAATCATTATTTTGGTAATATTAATTACCAATTAAATACAGACTCTCAAAAAATTGCATTTTGTTACGTATGTAGGTTTAATGGTGAATACATGAATTTAGTTAGATATGTGGTTCGAATAAGCTAGGTTTTTCTTCTCCATGTTCTCTTATTTTATCCCATCGCCTCATATAGTCATATGGCTTATGTCATGAAGAGAAGTTGAATCTTCTACACACACACATACTCCCTCTGATTCTAAGTGTTTGTACTATCTGTTTGGAATCTTCAATGTTTCCAACCCAAATGAAATATACTAAAATACTGATAATATATACTCCCTCCGTCCCGGAATACTCGACCCGGTTTTACCGACACAGAGTTTAAGGGACTTGAATTGACTTATTTAATTTAATAGGTAGTAGTTGATAGTAGGGTATTATTTTAATGTAGTTAGTGGGAGGTGGGTTAAGAGGTGGGGTTGGGGGAGAGTAGGGGTTGAATTTTTAATTATTTTTTGTATGGAGTAGGGGGTAGGTGGGTTAATAGGGATGGAGTGAGAAATAATATAATATTGTTAGAATATTTTCATTTTTAGAAACAAGTCAAGTATTAAGGGACGACCCGATAAGGAAAACAGGTCAAGTATTCCGGGACGGAGGGAGTACAGAGTACTACTTAATGTATTCATGTACGGCCTTTTTTTATTCGTCTTCAATTAAAAAAAAAAAAAATCAAAATAGGGGTTTCAAAAAAATTTATATGGATAATAGGTCATATCAAGAACTGTTATGTATTTTTTAGCAATTTATGTTTTACAACCAAAAAGAAATTTAAAAAGGAATTCACTATATGATATTTCCTCTATTTCTTTTTCAATCTCTTTTATGGTACTTCTTTTTTATTTGCAACATAGTTTTGTGATACACAACTTAAGGAGGGATATAAAGAAGGTTAAAGGACAATTTAATTAAATTAAACCTAAATCACACAACTACTTCTTATTCGTGTTTAACTTTTAAATGATTAATTTATCCTTTTTTAACCTCTTTAAATTGTGTGTCATGTATCTATTTTAAAATTTAAAAAAGAAACAAAGAAAGTACAAGATAAATAGTTATTCACATTCTCATTTTCTCCCGTTGTCTTTGTTAGGTATAAAATTCAATTATCACATTATTCCATCATCATATATACCACTACAATCATAACCCGTTTTGTTATCTAATCCACTACCTACATACCAATTTATATAAGTGTATAAACCCACTTTTGAGCATATTGACATAAATTTAGTATTGAAAAAACAATATCTATGTACTCGGGAATTTTATGCACGGTGTATAAAATAAATATCAATTTATATGAAATCTGAACTACAATGGTACAAAATTATCATCAAAATATAGCTTATAGATACTCTAGTTCGTAATTAAAATCAATGATGGACATGTTATAACTACTTCTTATTCGTGCTTAATTTTTAAATGAATCATTTATCATTTTTTAACCTCTTTCAATTGTGTGTCATTTATCTATTTTACAATTTAAAAAGGAAACAAAGAAAGTACAAGATAAATAGTTATTTTCATTCTCATTTTTCTCCCATTGCCTTTGTTAGGTATAAAATTCAATTATCACGTACATCATTCCTTCATCATATCTACCACTATAATCATAACCCGTTTTGTTATTTACTCCACTACCTACATACCAATTTATGTAAGTGTATAAACCCACTTCTGAGCATATTGACATAAAATTAGCATTGAAACAAAAATATCTATATACTCGGGAATTTTATGCACTGTGTACAATATAAATATAAATTTATATGAAATCTGAACTACAATGGTATAAAATTATCATCAAAATATAGCTTATAGATACTCTCGTAATTAAAAATCGATGATGGACATGTTGTAACTCCATTTGATTTCTTATTTATAAAAAAAAATAGGAAAAATTGTTAATATTATTCCAATCTTTGGCCGATTTTCATTTATTAAGTCCAATCATGACATACTTTTTTTAATAATCCCACCTTTACTACCCAACTATTTTTATTGGACCTAACATGTCATAAACCTGTCGTAGGTGGTAATATATCCTTACGTGTCAGTACTCTTTCTCTCTCTTCTCTAAACCCTAAAAAAGAAAAATAAGTAAATTAAAAATAAATAAATTAGAAAAGTTGAATTTTTATCCAGTAACCGGTCGGTTAGGCCCAATAAAAGTAATTGGTAGTAAAGGTGAGATTATTGAAAAATATGTCATAGGTGGGCTTATAAAAGAAAATCGGCCAAAGGTTGGATTAATATTAACAAATTTTCCTAACAAATAAGGGTACATATACAAAATTATTTTCATCCCTAAAAAACACTTGTATCAAGCATAAAAATATTCATCCACCATTCACTTTGATAGTCATACTCACTTAATACTCGTCTCATCTACCTCATTACCTGATCACTTAACACCTCCCCCACCATTATTCTCAGTTAAGATAGCTTTGAGGCGAAGCAGAGTCTCCAACCCGTACCCGCCTAAAATTCTCATCCCCATCCCCAACACTAATGTTAGGGACGGTACCCACCCCTTCCAATTCCCACTCCATCAGCCACCCGTGTATTAACACCCGCCTCAAACCCAACTCTAGACACAAAACTTTTTTTTTTTTTTGGTAAAAGAGTTTTGAATTTTAAAACTCAATTATAGAGTCTTTGGCAATTCAATTGTCTACCAGAGTAATTAAGTAAACAAACAAAACATTATAATATGTAGGTTAGTAGTAAGAAAAAAATCTTGATATATTTATTACTCACTTCGTATTTAAATAGGAGATACACTTAGCTTTTCGGCCGTATTTAAATAGGAGATACACTTACATTTTTAGTAAATTTTCAACCCCACCATCTATTTAAATAATATATCTAATTTACCCTATGACCAACTACGACATTAAACAATTAATTTTATACACCTCCACCCCACACCCATCCAAAATTTAATGATCCCCTCTTATTTTACTTGATCAAAATATTTACCCTAAACCCTCTTGCTTTATTATTATATTTCATTCAACTATTCTTCCTTAATACCCGTGTCAGGTCAAATGTATCTGCTATTTAAATACGGAGGGAGTATCAATTAGATGCATGATAAGAGAGGGAGACGATTCCAATTTAAAATTCATCATCCCTTGTCACCCAAGACAAATATATTCTTGATCACATCACCCACAGTGGAGGAGGAAAGGGGGAAAAATATATTTCATGTTCAGATTTTATAAGTCATTGTTATCATTAAATACAATCAGCTAAATATGACCATAATTTATCTATTAATTAATTTATATGTAATATACAAATATACGGAGTATTAGGTAGAATTACGTTACGCGTGATATTAGATGAAAGTTGCAATAGAATTGTGTTAATTAAAAAAGTTAACATGTATACATGTCACCTTCTTAACAAATGTCATGTGGTTAGGAGATTTTTTTGTCAAATATATAAGGTAACTACGTGCATAATTAACATACATTTGATACTAATATCGTTGACTATGAAACATAAATATATGTTTTTTATATTCATTAATTATAGTTACCATTATTATACTTGGGATCAAATTATAATAATTAACCTTTTTTATACGGAGTAATAGAGATGAATTTAAAAAATATATTATTTAAATTAAAAGAGAGGCAAATCATGGAATGACATTTGTCATCACCACATTGATTTCCCCTCTTTTAGTATATTATATAGATTAGATTCCAATTAGATTTAGAAATCGTAATTTTGTATTTGTATACTTTTTATTTTCTCAATTATAAGTATAACACATTAATGATTTGTTAATTTTTATTGTGGGGGACAAAAGATTTAGACTTATGCGATGATTTTCTTGAAATGAATTTTGATTTATTCCATCATCTAGATGTTTTATTCTAATTGTATTTTTATTTAATCGATCATTAAATCTAACTTAACAAGTTAATTAGTTGATTAAGGGGATGTAGCTCAAATGGTAGAGCGCTCGCTTTGCATGCGAGAGGCACGGGGTTCGATCCCCCGCATCTCCATTTCTAATTTTTCAAACAAAAAAAAACTTTAATTATAGGATCTATACCAAAATTAAAACAACTTTTTGTGCTTTTAGATGGAATACAAATATACAATTAACCTAGCCGGTTTTTATTTTTTGTTCTTTTCTATTTTCGGGAATTAGGTAGAACAGATCAACTATAGCCCGGCTCGCTGACCCGACACGAAAAAGTGCGAGTTTTGGTATCCTCAAATACGCATTTTTATACCAAAGCTCGATCACAACCCCTCCGTATTTTTTAGGAGTCACACTTACTATTTTCGGCCATATTTTATTAGGAGTCACACTTTAATTTTTAGTAACTTTTCTACCCACATTCTAATTACTAAATATATCTAATTTCTTTTAGGGACCACCGCTATATTAAAGTTTCTCTCTATTTTTATTAAAATACTTTTCCATCATTCTTTTTCCTATTTGTTTATTACTCTCTCCCCCACTTGCTTTATTATTTTTATTAGATTCAATTTTTCTTCCTTAATACGTGTGTCGGTAAACATGTGACTTCTAATAAAATACAGAGGGAGTAGAAAGTTGTAAATATTGTGGGTAAAAAAGGCAACAGAGTAAATTATGCATGCCTAAGCACAGTAAAAAAACATTATGAGATAAATCAAAATAGAAAGTGTAAATATCATTTTGAAACGGATTAGTATAATTTCCAAACAAAATACCTAATAAAACGGGTGTACATATAAAGTTGGCATTACTCAAACTGCAATAATGTTCATTCCATTGAAGATGGGATTGATTACATTTCCGGTGACTTGAGTTGCCTTTGGCTCATATTCGAGACATGTATTCCGTACTGTATATTCTTAATAAGGAACATTTTCTCCTTTATATCTATACTAATATATTAAAAGGCGTTGTGGAAAATGTATATGTGTCACGTAGTACTCTCCTCACGCCACATCATCCACTCACCAAGTATTATGTAATGGACAACCAAAAATCAATACAATGAGGTTCGAACACCAGACCTCAAGTGTGGATGATAATTCTCATTACCATCTTAACCAACTACCAATTGTGGTTCATATCTTCACATTAATTTATAAATAAATGTTCACATGAAATCTAAAACAAATAAATTTTTAAATGACTTTTTAATTTCTATGGACTATTTTGAAAAGAAGAAAAATTAAAGCATTATGACAACCATGAAGAAACATGATGTCATAAGTCTCATAAGAATCAACTATAGGATTGCCTTACATAGCTGTATATATATCTAATTTGGTGTTTATAAATTTGACGCACTTAGTTCCACGAGAAAATAAATTATACACATTGTAAGATGATATGATTGAAAACTTACTTGCCATGATAAATGACTTAGCGTGTCTGTGTAGTTGATGAACTTAACAGATATTTTTCATTCTATAGAAGACAAGTATTTTGGTCAAATATTGAGCTCAAGAAAAATCTAAAACTTTAGTTATTCAATGTAGCATCCGTGGCATCGCCCGGGCCACACACTAGTTTATACCTAAATAATGGTTTCTCATATTGAAGTTAGATGCCTTCTGCCCACTTCTCTACATGGATGGTTGCTTTGTTGGCCTGTAATTCACACCATGCATAGTTCAAAATTCTAATCATTTATCATTTTATGGAACGATTTCCTTCAATATTGTATAAAGATCCAATAATTCCCAAAACGTTACTTTATAAGTTAATTCCCACCATACTATCCACGTAAGCAAGGTAAAAAGAGATTTTTTTTTTTTTTTTTCCGGTTCAGCGTTGAACCGCCATCTCAAATGGAGATTTTGTTATAAACCGCTATCTGAGATAGCGGTTATGTTTTAAAGCGATTTGCTTCAATGTCTGTGTTGTCATTTGATGATCTCAGATGGCAGTTTGCTTTAAAACATAACGGGTGTACTGTAAGTTTATTTTTTGTTAAGTTTTTGTTTTTTTTCCAAACCGCTATGTACCAACCTGAGATAGCGTGCCGCTTTGTTAAGAAAAAATAGATCTGTTTTAATGTTGACGTGGACGGTATGGTGAGAATTAAGTTAGAAAGTGGAGCATTTTGAAATTTGACGTTCTTTAAATAATATTGAAGGAAATCGCTCCATCTCGTAGGACAATGTTCATTGCTAGTTTGCCACAATAAAAGTTTAAGAAGTCGGACAATGTTCGATGAAAAAGCCTATAATTGGCTAACCTGTAGGCCCGACCCCGAGGAGTGTAAAGAGGGTAAAGGGAATGACAAAAACCACCAAACAAATAACAACAAATGAAATGCAAACCCATCATTCCCTTTCCTTTTTCTTGAAGACCCACAACCAAATGCCCCCTAAAGACTGAGCAAAGGGCCGCGCTGAAAATCCGTCAAAACTACAGGGTGATATAGAGTTAACAGTCTTTTCGAGCTGGGCTTAATGGGCTTTTGGCCCAAAGGGGTTTGAGCTTCAGGCCAAAAGTGTATGTAAAACTGTAAAAATACCTGAAAATCGAGTTTTGGGCTTATTCAGATCTTTCCGGTTGGCCTTTTTTTTAAGGTGAAAAACGTTTATCAAATACTCTCTCCGTCCTTCAATATTTACCCTATTGCATTGTTTTGGATCAAACTTTCAAAAGTTTAACCATGGATTCTCACTAAACTATAAGAAATAACATAATCATGTGAGATCTTGTTAGACTCGGTAAAATGCATATGAATATCCATTTTTTATAATTTTGACGGATATAGAATTAGAGATATTTACGTGTTAAGTTGTGTCATGTACGATATGAAAAGTCAAATGAAACAAACATTGAGGGACGGATGGAGTAAATACTAAACTTCACTCTTTGAACTTTAATTACCTCTTTATCCCAGTCACATCGAATTATGATGATAACTAATATCAGCGTTTGAACTGCAGTCCCCCCACAAATCATTCCAGCCCAAACACCCTGAAATCAATTCAATTTTAATTTTTAGCAACAAGGCCAAATATAATGTGTATTAATATTAAAAATAACTACGTTATCCTAGAGATTAAAATATCATATAAGAATCATAAGATACTCTAGGATAACTAATCATGTAGTAAAACCACATAGTCGGTTGAAAGAAAATTGGGTACCATGGGAAAATAATTACCATAACTCCTTGGTCAAATGTCCAGCCCATCAAATACCCAAGTGGTGCCCCGAGCAAATAGTAACATCCGATGTTAATGTAAGCCACCGTGCTTTGCCACCCTGATCCTACCGCGACACCTATAAAACAAAGGCATAAAGATGAGAACACAAGGCATGGGTCAACTAAATGTTGGCTAGCTACAACAATTGTGTAAGAAGAACGACCCTACTGAATCAACATTTATGTCACTTCCAAGTAGACCTGTTAAAAATCGATCAGACCCGAAACCCACCTGAAACCAACCTGAAAATACTGGATCTTGAACAAGATATTGCGACCCGTAACCCAATTTCTGAACCCGAACAACACGAAAAGTATTGGGTCAAAACCCGACGGGACTCGTTTTTTACCCGATTGAATGATATATAATCGTTCTTTAGTAATAAATGAGATTGTAATGAAATTTAAACAAAATAAACAAGTTCTTGTTACGGTTGCTGGGTGTAATTTCATTTTGATTTGAATTTATACCTTATTTTATGGTTGAATTTGACTAAATATAAACTTGTGTATGAAAATTTGTTAATTTATGCGCCTTTTTTTTGTATATTTATTCGCTTAAAAATATATCTAACCCGTTGGGTCGAACCTAACCCAAAATTTATGGGTGTTGAACCAACATTTGTAAACCCGAACCCTAAAGTGACCGACCTGATCGAACCAAAAAATATCTTTTTTTATAACCCGACCAACCCATTCTTAGCTGATGGGGCTCAACTTTGTGACCTACTAGATCTAATTGAGTTTCCACCAACTTCTTCAACTTGTATTTGTTAAAAGAAAATGTAATTGTATAGATGGAGAAGAGAAATTACCGGAGAGGACGGGTTGGACACTGTTGAGTAGGATGGAGAACGCCAAGAAGACGGAAAGCTTCTTAACCGCTTCGATGACGGGTGGACTGGTTGAGAAAATAAAAGCAATCTTTTCGTGAAAAATCAAAACTAGCAACCAAAAGAAAATCCCAATTGCAACAGACGTCAAAACTGCTACCCTCGTTGCAAATTTAGCTCCTTTTCCATTCCCTGCTCCTAGCTCATTTGATACCCTTACTCTGTTCACATTTAACAAACCAATCATTAATAATGTCTTAAAAACATAACTGATGTTTACTGTTTAGTTTGTATTTCAAAGTTGTGCAACAAGCTAACATACGCGTATTAATAAAGTTCGTCTCTAATTCCCGATTGTTTGTCATATACAAATATACAATTAAAGATGGCATTGGCCTGGCCCTACGCGACCCGAGGCCCTGCACGGAAAAGGCACGATCCAACATAAGCACAATGTCGTGGGTCGTGGGATAGACTGGAGCACTTTCTTGGGAAAAAGTACGACAATACACGACACGATAAATCACATCTATCTATACTAATATATTCAAAGGCGTTTAGGAAAACGTATATGTGTCACGTATACCCCCTCCTTATACGCCACGTCACCACTAATAAGCATCACGGTTTGCTATTGACAACCAAAAAAGCATGTAGCAAGGATCGAACATCAAACCTCATGGATTAAAGTTTCATTTCCTACCATCTCAACTAGCTACAATATTTGTTATATTTTCCAATATAAATGTAAAATACAGTCTTTTAACAATAGGCACATGTTTAAAAAAAGTAAAATTCGGAGCAAAGCCCGGGCCACACACTAGTTATATTAACTAAAATAAGACATAGACACAAAAGTTCGACCCAACAGAAGTGGAAATGAGCTTGGATCGTGTTTGGGCCTCCTTTTTAAAATTTCCAGCCCGTTCAAACCCAAGACACTTGACATCATGAAGCCTGTTTAAACCCAAGACACTTGGGCTTATCACGAATTATGTGGGTTTGACGTGGGACATGCCCGTTCAAACCCAAGGCACTTAAGCTTACCATGAAGCCTGACCCGACCTGACCCAATCAAACCTAACCTAACTCGATGTTATCTTTATTCTTAACATACTCCCTCCCGTCTCTAATTGTTGATTGCTTGTCCTATCTCTAATTCTTGATTGCTTGTCCTATTTCGGAAGTCTCGAATTAGTTGTATCATTCATTTTCTGATTTTCTTTCAACGGAGTAATACCTACGTAAGTAACTCAAGCAATTGTTCCTTTCAACGTTTTCAACATTCTAAAACTTTGTGTCATGTATTCATCCTAATTAAACATGTTTGGATGGGTCACTTAAATTAATGATAAGTCGAGTTTACTCAAACTGAAACAAATTGGAACAATTTTCGTAGCCCCCCATATCCCTATCTCTTTGTCAATATAAGTGACCCATCCAACTTGAGCAGTTGATACTACCTTCGAATTCTTAAAGTTCTTTACGCTTTGAAATATGTGTCCAAAGCATGAAAACTTTGACCGTAAACTTTTACTATTATATACACCAATCGGTATGTATTTTCTTAATATCAACTTTTTATAATTTTTTCACATACGAAATTGGATATATTAATAGTTAACTATTGCATTGAATTCCGTGCAAATAGTAACCGTAAAGAACTTTACGAAACGGAGATAGTACGAGTTAATTTTGCCGGTAAAAAAAGAAAGCGAAGATACGAACTTACCCGACACCAGCAAAGAATGCCATAGGAATCATCAACTCCCATCCGTTGATGCTCGTACTGTCCAATCAACAACGTTTCTCATGTTACTATTAGATGAAGTATTTTCGAATATCTGATATGTGCAGAGTAAAAGACAAATAGCTAAAAGACAAAATAGGGGGAAAAAAAGAAGTACCATTCATATTAAAAAAAGTGTCATTCTGTTAAAAAAAAAAAAAAAAAAAAAGTAGGAAATGATTGGTCTTCAATAACTACAAGTGTTTGTTGATTGATTTAATGTTGAAAGTTTTGTGATTTCAGGAATAATAAAACGGGTCCATTAAATTGAAGCATTGAATTAATCATACCATATGGATAACGCATCAAGGGCTATCTCAGCATTCTCCAGATTTCCAGTCATCAGTACCAATACTCTGTAGTACCAATTTTCCAAACTGCATGTTCATAATTATATACATTAAACTTGTTATTAGAGATATTATACTCGGTAATAATCAAAATAAGTACCAGTTTTTTTTGTCATTTAACACCTTAAAAAACCAGTTTTTGAAATTTAACACCATTTAACGATTTCCGTTAGAAAAAAAACGTTGGTTTTTAACTATGTTACACGTAGTAGTTTCCAATGTATGATTTGATGGTAGACAACTCCTTCTTATTGCTTGCAAGTATAGCATAGACTTAAAAACCAACGTTTTTCTTAACGAAGATCGTTAAGTTGGTCGATTTTTATTTTTTTATTTTTTAAGATGTTTAAATATAACAAAAATTAAGCAAGGTGTTAATTACAAAAACTGATTTTTTTTAAGGTGTTAAATAACAAAAATATCCTAAATACCAAGAGTCAAAAAGTTCCAATGAATTGTGTACAAGAAAATGAATACACTCCCTTCTTTTCACATTTAAGTTGAGAATATTTGATTAACACAAAATACAATATAAGATTGGTGGCTTACTCCACCTATTACAGAATAAACGAAACCATAGTTATATGTTTCTAATTTCTCAGGTGTCCTCCAATACGGACTCATGTGTAGCTCCATGAGATTTTATCATGGCCCTCACTAAATTAAAGGCAGAGAAAAATAATACAAATGGCCTATTGAAATTGTTATGTGTGTCTCGAATCTTCCTTGAAAGATGTTAGGGTGTTATAGTGGAAGGTCTGACTTCAAATGGATATATTTCATTATCTAATCATTAGATTTAGTTGATTCAAGTTGGAGGTGAAAGCTTGGCTCATAACTTTTCAACGCATGGTCATAAACTCATTGGATGAGAAATGAGGGAGTTATGACTATTTTATGAGAAGCTTTCATGAATCAAGGGAAGTTCGGCCGAACCTGCTGGAGGTTCGGTCGAACCTGCTGGAAGTTCGCCCGAACTCTTTGATGGTTCGACCGAACCTAGGGATGACAGTGGGTAATGGACCCGACCCGGATCCGTGGATCCAGATCCGTTTTCAACGGATCTGGATCCTCAATTTTTGGACCCGACGGATCCGGGTAGGATATGGATCCTTGGTTTTAAAAACGGATCTGGATCGGGTCCTAAGTCATTACCCGGATCCAGATCCGTTTACCCGTTTTTATAAAAAAAATATATAAAAATATAAAAGTAAAGACTTAAGACTTGTAGTATTATTGAAGTTTTTGAACTTTTAGTATTATTTATGTTGGATTTGTTAAATTTTATTTTAGTAAATGCTTGTATGGAAAAATAGCTTTGTTATTGAAGTTTTATTAAACTATGTTTTAAGGTTAAAATGAAAATTAGTTTCGTTTGATGAAAAAATAAGTTAGGATCCGTTTTGGATCCGTTTTGGACCCGGATCCGTAGGATCCGTCGGATCTGGATCTGGATCCTCAATTTAATTACCCAGCGGATCCGGGTAGGATCTGGATCCTTGCCTAAAAAACGGGTCTGGATCTGGATCCTAGAGGATCCGGTCCAGATCCTACCCGTTGCCATCCCTAACCGAACCTGAAGAGAGTCAGTAGCTTTGAGATTTTGGAGGTTCGCCCGAACTTTGGGTAAGTTCGTTCGAATCTGTCCTTGGTTCGGCCGAACCCTTTAAAGGTTCGACCGAACCTTGCGGAACTATTTTCTTCTCCGCAAGGTTCGACGTGGCCTTTTCTTGTCCCTTAGATTGGTTTGTTGTCTAACACTATAAATACCAAATGTAATGATAATTTCAGAATTAAGAGAGAGAAACACAAGTGAGGTTGAAACCCTAAATCTAAGCATACATAGAATTCTCTCTTCTTCTCATTTGAGAATTACTCTTTGTAATTCTTTCTCCATTGAAGAGTAATAGAAGCTCCAAACCCTCCCGCATGGTGGATGTAGCTCATTGAACGGTGAACCACCTTAAATTTTTGTGTGTGTTTTTAATTTGTTCATTTATTCTTTCTCATTATTCCAACATCAAATTTGTCATACAAATCAATATTCAAGCCCAAAAAGGTTCTTCATTCATAAAAATTGGTATCAGATCTAAGGTTGTGTTTGGGTTGTTTGCTTGATTTCTTGGGGAGTATTGAATACTCATGTCGACAATGAAGTTGTATTTTGAGAAGTTTGATAGGTCAATCAACTTTGGTCTTTGGCAATTGAAAATGAAAGCTATTTTGATACAAAATGGTGTACACAAGGCTCTTGAAGGGAAGGATAAGAAACTCACTACCATGACGGAAGTGAAGTGGGAGGAGATTGATTTGAAGACTTTGTCGACAATACAACTTTGCCTCTCGAATGAAGTATTGAGGGACGTTGCCAAGGAGGAAACCGCGGATGATCTATGGTCGAAGTTGGAGGCTCTTTATATGGCTAAAAGTGTCACCCATCGTCTACTACTCAAGAGTAGACTCTATGATCTTCGACTTGAGGAAGGTAATTCTCTTAAGTATCTTTTAGATGAGTTCTTTTCGATTGTTATGGATCTTCAAAATATTGATTTTGTTTTATATGATGAGGATCTTGCAATTTACTTGTTATGTTTATTTCCACCATTCTATAAACATTTTCGTGAAACTATCTTGCATGGTATAGATGACATGAGTATTGATGATGTTAGAGATGCTTTGACCCAAAATGACTTAATTGATAATCAATTGATTTCTAAATCATCAAATAACAATGATGGATTATTTGGGAGGGGTAGAAATCATGAGAAGACTTCTACTAGTAATGGCGGTAATTGGGGAAACGAATAGGGGTCAATTCAAGTCAAAGAAACTGAATCCTAACCGTAACAAGTCTTGCAATTATTGTCACACTATAGGCCACATTAAGTCGGAATGTTGGAAGTGGCAAAATAAACAATCGGGAGGTAATGGTAAGTCCGGAAAGGGAAAAGAATCTCATGCTACCGCCGAGGCTAGCTATGTAGATACCGATAGTGATAGTGGTACATTGGTTGCCACTCATGGAAGAATCAAGGGTAAGGATGAATGAATTTTGAATTCAGGTTGCTCGTTTCATATGATCCCCAAGGATCTCTTTAGCTCCCATGAGGAGTATAATGGATGTAATTTCACCATGGGAAACAATGAAACTTGCAAGGTGATTGGAATTGGGACGGTAGCCATCAAAATGTTTGATGGTATTGTGAGAACCTTAACTAAAGTTCGTCATGTTTTGAAGCTAAAGAAGAATTTGATATCTCTTGACACTCTTGACACTAACGGTTGTAATGCATATCGGAAGGTGGAGTAATGATGGTTGTGAATTAAAGGTGCTCTTGTGTTTATGAAGGGTTCTAAAGTGGGAAGCTTGTACTCATTGCAAGGATCCACCATGGTAGGCTCGGCAAATGTTTCCACGGGTACTATGAGTGATAGTGAGACCAAGTTATGGCATTTGAGACTTGGCCATATAGGAGAGCATGGTATGTCGGAGAGAAGAAGTTTTTGAAGTATTGTCTCAAGCATGGCATTATGCGGCGTCGAATTTTTGCGGGTAGAACTCAACAAAATGGGGTTACGAAGCGAATGAATAAACCCTCTTAGAGAGGGCTAGATGTATGCTTTCACAAGCAAATTTGAGGAAATTTTTTTGGGCGGAAGCCGTTGCAATGGCTTGTTACTTGGTGAATTGCTCTCCTCACTCGGCTCTTAACTTCAAGTCACCTCTTGAGGTATGGTACGAAAAAAATCCGTTGATTATTCTAGTTTGAGAGTATTTGGTTGTCCTGCTTATATTCATGATAGCGATGCTAAACTTGAACCTAGAGCTAAAAATGTATTTTTTTTGGCTATGGTTTAGGAGTTAAAGGTTATAGAGTATGGTGTAACCAATCTAGAAGAGTCATAACTTCTAGAGATATTATTTTTGATGAAAATTGTATGATCACTCCGGGAAAGAAGCTTTCTATTTGCAATGATGTAGGTTCACACCATGATACCGAGGAGGAGGTGGAGCTAGATGAGCATTCACATGAAGATGGCCCCTCATCAAGGAGACCTCGTGAAGCGACACCACAAGCTCAAAAGAAATATATTGCCGAAGAAAGAGCAAAGAGACCAATCAAGCCTCCAAGTAGGTACATTGAGGAGTGTGATTATGTCCAATATGCTCTCACCGTTGTAAGTCAAGTGGAGACTGATAATGATGATCCTTGTTTATTCAAGAAAGCAATGTCTCTAATGATGCCGACAAGTGGTTGATAGCCATGGAAAAAGAAAATCCTTGCACAAGAACAATACTGGGAGCCTATGCATTGCACAGAAAGGCAAAAGAATTGTTGGGTGCAAGTGGGTGTACAAGAAGAAGGAAGGTACACCGAAATCGGGTAGTCCCGTTTACAAGGCAAGAGTTGTTGCAAGAGGTTTCACACAAATTGATGGTGTTGACTTTCATGAAGTATTTTCTCCGGTTGTGAAACACTCATCCATAAGGGTGTTGCTTGCCTTGGTAGCTATGGAAGACTTGTAGTTACACCAACTTGATGTGAAGACCGCATTCCTCCATGGGGATTTGGAGGAGGAGATATACATGAAGAAACCGAAAGGTTTTGAGGAGAAAGGGAAGGAAAATCATGTGTGTCATCTTTTAAAGTCCTTGTATGGCTTGAAACAATCTCCTAAGGCAATGGTATAAACGATTTGATTTGTTCATGTTGGCATATGATTTCACACGGAGCTCTTATGATAGTTGTGTCTTTTACACAGAACTTGTGAGTGGTTCCTTCATCTACTTGCTCTTATATGTAGATGCTATGTTGGTGGCTTGCAAGAATATGATTGAAATTGACAACTTGAAAAAGTTGTTGGCAAGTTAATTTGATATGAAAGATCTTGGTGAATCCAAGAAGATTCTTGGTATGGAAATAATTCATGATAGGAATGCGGGTGTTTTGTATCTTAATCAAAAGAGATACATTGAGAAGGTGCTTGAGCGCTTCTTCATGGTGCATGCAAAACTCGTTTCCACTCCATTGAGTTCTCACTTTAAGCTCTCAAAGGAGCTTAGTACTCAATCCAAGGAAGAAGAAAAGTCAATGGCTCACATTCCATAAACTAGTACGGTTGGAAGTGTGATGTGTGCCATGGTGTGTTCAAGACAAGATATAGCTCATGCGGTGAGTATGGTTAGTCGGTATATGTCAGGACCGGAAAAGGTCCACTGGGAAGCCGTGGAGTGTTTGTTGAGGTACTTGAAGGGTACCTCAAACGTTTGCCTTGAGTTTGGTAGAAATGCAAATGGACTTCAAAGCTTTTGTGATTCGGATTATGGAGGTGATTTGGATGACCGGAAATCTACTTTCGGTTATGTCTTTACTTTGGGTGGTACGGCCGTGAGTTGGCAATCAACGCTACAAGATGTTGTAGCTCTTTCAACTACGGAGGCTGAGTTTATGGCCATTACCGAAGCATTCAAAGAAGAAAAGTGGCTCAAAGGACTAGTGGGAGAGTTTAGTCCATGTTCAAGCTTGGTGTCCTTGTTTTGTGATAGTCAAAGTGCCATACACTTGGCTAAGAATCAAATCACATTCTACAAGAGAACCAAGTACATTGACATAAAATTTAACTTTTTTCGAGATGTGATAGCTAAGAAAAAATTTCTCTTGAAGAAGATTGGTAATGAGGAGAATCTCGCCGATATGTTGACAAAACTTTTGCCGACAAATAAGTACACTTTGTGTGTGGATTTAGTTGGTCTTTCTCCATGTTCGATGTAAGTCGATAAGGGCTTGTTGGGAGTGTGTTTTGAGTATGTTTTGGTATTACATTATGAGAAAGTGTGGAGGATTCAAGTCAAGGTGGAGAATTGTTATGTGTGCCTCGAATCTTACTTGAAGGATGTTAGAGTGTTATAGTGGAAGGTCTAACTTCAAATGGACATATCTCATTATCTACTCATTAGATTGAGTTGATTCAAGTTGGAGGCAAAATCTTGGCTCAATAGCTCATTTTGGATGAGAAATGAGGGAGTTATGACTATTTTACGAGAAGATGTCATGAAGCAGGGGAAGTTCGGTCGAACATGCTGGAGGTTCGGCCGAACCTGCTGGAAGTTCGCTCGAACTCTTAGATGGTTCGACCGAACCTGAAGAGAGTCAGTAGCTTTGAGATATTGGAGGTTCGCCCGAACTTTGGGTAAGTTCGGCCTAACCTGACCTCGGTTCGACCGAACCCTACGGGTGAACTGTTTTCTTCTCCGCAAGTTTCAATCGACGTGGACTTTTCTTGTCCCTTAGATTGGTTTGAGAATTTCATAATTAAGAGAGAGAAACACAAGTGAGGTTGAAACCATAGATCTAAGCATACATAGAATTCTCTCTTCTTCACCTTTGAGGATTCCTCTTTGTAATTCTTTCTCCATTGAAGAGTAATACAAGCTCCAAACACTCCTTCATGGTGGATGTAGCTCATTGAAGAGTGAACCACCTTAAATCTTTGTGTGTGTGTTTAATTTGTTCATTTACTTCTTCTCATTATTCCAACATCAAATTTGTCATACAAATCAACATTCAAACTCAAAAGGTCCTTAATTCATAACAAAATTTATTTTATAATGTGATTATTGTTGTTGTCGTCACTAAAGTTGCTAGGGGTTGCAAATTAATACGAGGTTGTTGCACTAGTATTAAACTTTTGTTCATGAAACTTTAATCGTTAGCTAATATCATTATATTTTGGGATGCCACATCAGTTCTTCAAACAACAACATTCTATAACTAAAATAATGCTCTAATGTTTAGAACATACATAGTGTTAAAATAATAACACAAATGTAAGTTAAGACTATTTGATTAACATGTAAAATTGTTGGGTTACTCGGCTAGTACTATGTAGTTACATGTAACTAAACTTCCTATTAAATGTCCATATTTAGAAAATTGATTAGCAATGTCAATTAGTCAACCATCAATCTAGTGAGTAGTATAAAGAAGAAGAATGTCTCTAACCCCCTAATAATTGTTAGAACACTTTAATTACGGATTATAATAGGCATAAGGTCATGACTTCTATGTCTTAATCTATTTGTACTTTTCCAACAAAAAAATATACTCCCTCCGTCCCAGATTAGTTGTTACACTTACCTTTGCACAAAGTTTTAGGTGATAAGTGGTTGTTTGGTTATCAATTGTTATTTTATTGAAAAAGTAGATATGATAGAAGTTAGTGGGGTATTTTTTTAATTGAATGAGAGAGGGTGTGGGGACAAAAATAAATTAGTGGGAAGAGATAGACAATATAATAATTGTGGGGTCATTCCTAATTTAGAAGTGTAACAACTAATCTGGGACGGACGAAAAAAGAAAGTGTAACAACTAATTTGGGACGGAGGGAGTACAATATTAAAACGAAAAGTGTAAAGATACTTTTGAAATGGAGATAGTTTAAATAAGAGTATTACCATAGCATGACGCCGGAAGCGGTTGATAGCTTGACGAACTCCCAAAGGCCAGAAAAGGCCTCCATAGAGAAACCAGTCCAAGTGATGGGGCACCCACCAAAAGCAGTGTAACCATACAGCCCAAACACCACCACCCACCACCCAAAGTTCTGGGTGGCGGCGATACCAATAATGCCACACTTGAACACGGACACAAACAACCAGGACACGAATAAATGTACCGCCAGTGCGACCACTGAGACCCACGCCACGACATTGGCCTTAAGTTGGCATTGCAGAAACCTTTGTAGCGGAAATTGAAAGGCAAAGCTAAAATGAATTGGTAACATCCACAACGCAACCATTCCCGCCATCTCGGACACGTCGTCCGGTTGGCCTAATAGCTTTAACAAAGGTGTTGCAAATATGTACAAGGGTAACAAAAGGATGCAACATACAAATAACACAATCCATGACCTTTGCATGTATACGCCCAACATGTGGTACTTCTTTGCCCCATATGCTTGCCCACATAGTGTCTCCAAAGCACTTGCCATTCCCAACTATTTTGTTTAACAAAATTCCTCATTTGTATTAGTCCATTATTGTTTAATTTCTTGGCTTAAAATTGGGGGGAAAAACATCAACTAATCATTGAACTTTATCAAAAACATAAAAAATCAAACAACTTAACATCAAGGATGCGTCATATTCACCTAATTTCATTATTCGGACTTAACTTAATTTATAAGAAGTTATTTGAGATGTAAATCGAATTTAGATTTTAACACTTACTTTTTCTAATTTCATTTATCAGGACTTAACTTAATTTATAAAAACTTATTTGAGTTGTAAACTAGATTTAGATTTTAACCCTTACTTTCCTTAAACTTGAGTAGCAAATCAACTTAACATTTTAACTTTATACTAGCTTCTAGTCATTATAGAAACGGAACCAAAAACCTTAATTTTCCATCTATATATTCCTCCAAATAAGAAAATTACCTACTTTAAACAAGCTTTTAAAAAAAAAAAAAAAAAAAAAAAAAACTTAGCGTGTGTCGATGCTCCCGCCCCCTATGTTCCGCCCCTAATCAACCATCAACATCATGTAACTACCAAATCAAACTATATTTAATTATTTAGGGTCTGTTTGCTTCAACTTATTTTGAATTATTACAGTAAGTTTTACAGAGGGAAAAAAAACACATAAACATAGAAAAATTGCAAAAATAATTTCAGACAAAGTTAATTTCAGTCAAATTCAATTATACTCCAGCTAATTATGAATGAACCAATAAATAGTAATTATGAATAAATCAATAGATATTGTTTATTGTTTTAACATAAAGTTGGCATATAAGTTACTCCCTCCGTCTCTTAATACTCGCACCGTTTTGACTGGACATGCTTGTCAATGCACAATTTTCACCACCAATATCTTTAACTACATATTATAAAAACTTATAAAAATACTAAGATTTTGAAAATATATATTAAGATGAAACCAACAATATTTTATATACTAACATTTGTTTTCATATATTAGAAATAAAATAGGGTTAAATTGAATTATGTTAATAGTACAAAAAGTCAAAACGGTGCGAGTATTAAGGGACAGAGGCAGTACCATGAGACCGTAGTCGAAGGCAACGATGACATTGTTACCGATAGAAATAGCAGCAAGCTCAAGGTCACCAAGGTGGCCGGCAAAGGATTGAGTCACAACAAACATAGTGTAAGAAGCAATACGGGCCACAATCGACGGGCCGACGATGTTCCATAACTTCTTGGATTCGACCCGAACCCGTTTTACAAGACTACTATTATTGTTGTGTTCTTCATCATCATCATCATCATTATAAAAATGATTATTATGGTGGTTTTTTAAAAGGGGAATTTTCTGGTCTTCAAATTTGTTGGGGATGTTGTCTTTAGACATAGTAAGCTTTTTTTTAAGGACTATATTTAGAGTCCAATTTGCTAATCTAAAAGACAATTAAAGAGTTGGTGAATCGAATGAGATTTTAAAAGAGAGGGAATATAAAGGAGAGATGGCAAAATTGTAAAAGGATACGTTTACTATTAACTTTTGAATGTCTTGAATGATTGTCTGGTCATTAATAAACTTTTGACATTTCTTCTTTGCTTTTTTTTTTGAGGGAAGACATTTATTCTTGTTCTTAATATATTATTTTATAGTGTATTCACTATGTGAGTGTAAAATACCAATTGAGGTTGATATAAGCGATTAAGGGCCTCTTGCTCCTTAATCAATGTTTCGGGTTCGAGCCTTGAGAATGGTAAAAATCTCAAATGGGAGGGATACTGCCTATTGAGATACCCATGCAAACTCCCGCGTGAGATTAGTCCACTAGCTGAAGACGGTGGGAACTTCTCGTAGTAGAACCAAAAAAAAAAAAAACTATGTGAGTGTAAAATGTGTACGTGGATTAGTAAAGTGGACTCTTTAGTAGAGAGACAGATAAAAAGTAAGTGGAAAAAATTATTAAATAAGATATGAGACAAACAAATAACGACATTTCATAAAGGAATATGGGGTAATTTTTCAGGGACATACAGTATTTCTTATTAGGTTCATGTAGTCATTCGCCTTTTATCCAACTAAGTTGAATATAACATGTCTGTTAAATAATTGTAAAACAGTCTAATATAACAATAGTTTTGGGATTAAATCTTATTTCAAAATAATTTAAAAAAACTAATTTCCCACGACTTCTACTTTTGTGTCTTCTGAAGTTCTGATACCAACTTCACTCTAATTTCCATCAATTTTATTTCCATATTTTAATCACATGCCTTGTTCCATACTTGTTTGGGTTACTTCACTCTATTAAGTTTTGTTTAGTTTTATTCAACTCAAAGACCCAAAAGAGCAATACGCCAATACCTTATTCGTAAATAATGGTGCTTCATTTATACTCCCTATGTTTTTTCCGTAAATAAATAAGGTATTCTATTCACCTGATTTTTACTTATTTTTTCTGAACTTATTTTATCTGAATTTATCTGAACTTAACTGAACTTATTAAAATTTATTTTATGAAATTTTGTGAAACACTACCTTAATGTTTGGACGCTTTGTGAATTACTACCTTATAAAAACTTTTTTATATTTTACTACCTTATAAGTTTAATATGTTTTAGTAACACTACTGTAATACCCCGAAATTTTAAATTCGATTTATTAAAATTGAAAATATTTATTAACTTAATTTCGTTTTAATTAAATTACGAATAATCGAATTTCGTTATTTTAATCATTTTTACGAATTATTTTAAACGATAAATTTATAAACCGAAATTATTTAATTTCGTTAACGATAATTTATTTATTTTTAAGGAATTATTTTAATTAAACATTTTATTACAAATTCTGGATTTTTGCCAAATATTGTGAATTTACTATTAAAAAAAAAAAAAAAAAAAAAAAAAAAAAAAAAAAAAAAAAAAATGAAAATGTCAGCTTTATTTTCTTGCTCCCCACGCTCAAACCAGGAAGTCAATACTTCCTTCCTTCCCTCAAAATTCAGTCCAAATTCAATCCTTGGACCCCAAGTATACCTACTTACAAATTCAGAAATTTAAAGTGAAATTTCAATAACAAAAACAAAACACAATTTCAGTTTCAATCTCAAAAACCAAATTCAATTTCAATTTTTTTTCTCTCCTCTTTTGTTCCCTGATTCGGACCAACCACCACCACCACCTCCGGCAGCCACCGCGCACCACCATCCTCACCACCACTCCACCACCCAGCATCTCCCGAGCACCCAGAACCACCGAACACCACCACGCCACCACCACAACTCCCTCCCCTTCTCTCCCCTGCTCTCGCGTCCCCTGCCTCCTTCTTCTTCCTCCTCTTTCGCCCCACGCAACCACCGCACCACCATCACCACCTTATCCCTCCGATAACCACTAGCAACCGCGCCAAACCACCGAGCCACCGAGCCACCCAGCCACCTCCCTCCTCTTTCTCCTCCTCCCCGTTCGCTCCCTTCCCCCTCCCCTGTTTCGCAAATCACCACCCCCATCCCCTTAACTGCTCCGCCGCGAACCACCGCCCACCATCACCGTCGCGTCAGACCGCGTCGCCCAGCCGCCCCCTTTCCTTCTTCCTCCTCGTGCCCTCCTTGCTCCGCCTCCCCTGTTTCATCCCCTCCCCTTGCCCTGTTCGTGCGCTATTCAAAAAAAAGGGGAATCAGTTTCTTTGTGAAACCTGACTCTTATCCTCCCTCAAACCCACAAAATCAATTGGGCCAAATTAATTTGGGCCTTGGGTAAGAAACCAACTCATGATTTCAGATTTTCCTAATTTATTAGTTTCATGTTTTAATTTATTTCTATGATATAAATATTTACTAATAAAATTATTTATTATTTTTCAGGTTTAATTATCAATTTTAATAAAGGAAATTACTAGTTTTATTTAACAAAAATGGAATTTAAATAATATTCATGACAAACAATTTATAAAATAAATATATATATATATATATATATATATATATATATATATATATATATATATATATATATATATTTTGATTGAAAATTAGATTAATAATATTTTCATCAAATTTCGAAATTATATTAAAATTCGTTATTTATAAATTCGCTACTTATAAAATTTATAATTTTATAAAATATTGATTTTAAATTAATTATCGATCTAGTACTAATTCAATGATTTATTATTTTGAAAGAAATTGGACTCGGAGCTCAGGACGAACGAACCAACGAAAACCCTTAGCAAATCGCGGAAGTGAGGTAACGGCTATTGCTAGTACCCGCAATTCCCTTATAAATGTGATTATGAAATTACAACGTATGATTGATTTATTAAATGAATGTTTTGACATGTTTTATGAATTGCGGGAAATGAAATATGATTTTATTGAATAATTTATTATAATATGATTTGATGGAATTATTCCTTATTTTATGATTGATTATAAAATGCTATGATGATTGATTGAATTTCTTATAAAATGTTCTTTATAAGAAACCAGGAAAGAAAGGATGTTTGATCTTATGATCCAAAGGAAATATGTTACTTCAACTGAAGTAAAAGGCTAAAATGTAAAATTAAACGAAACATGATAAATGAAAGTGAAAATTCCTAGTCCGTTTGGCAGTATATGTTCACAGGTTACGATTCTCGGTCATGCATGTACCCATGGGGCATTCGCCCATTGAGCCAAGGCTCTCATGTTTTCGGGCCAAGGCCCCATGTTTATGGACAGCGGTCCATCGTGGAAGACGTTCCACCATGTCATACTTGCCACGACTAGCATGTGCACCCTAAAGTTGAAAATGAATTAAATAAAGGACTTTATAAAATGTTTTACATTATTCTATTCTCCCTGTGTTATTAAATAAAACGAATTGAAATGAATTTACGTTGCTAGAATAGTTCGTTACTGAGTCTTCGGCTCACCGTTATTTTGTTTTCTGTTTTAGGTACCGCTGGGATCGATGGGAACGAGTAGTGGCGAGGATTTCACTTTAATAATTCCCACCTAGTTTATGCCTTAAGTTTTAATAGTTTAATTACAGACTTTTAGTAATTTATGTACCTTTATTTTGGTAATATAAAAGATTATTATATTGATTTTTTTGGGATTTAATATCTTATGATTGAAGGTTGCCTTGTAATTCCCAAGAGGGAGTTACGGCAGGTAATGCCCCGACCAATTAGGTTAATTCCGCTGCTACTTATGCTTTAATAATGTAATTAGAGGTCGGGGTGTTACAGTTTGGTATCAAGAGCAAAGGTTCTGGACCATAAGTGCTAAACCTTACGGGTTTTCGCACGAATAGAATTCATTAGGCTTTAAGTAAAGAATTTTAAGGAATGAGTTAAAAATAATGTTCTAAAATCTTGCTAAGTTAAAATGAATATGAGTGTGAGTGTAGGAACGGGATCAAAGGGTCTATTTTATATTATTATTTCGCTTCAACCTGATAAGATATGTTATGCAGAATGTCGACCATCGATGCTATCAACGATGTTACCAACGGAGCTCGCAACGAGCATCATGTTCACGATGATAACGACATCACTCATGAAGAGTATGTCCATGTTAATGGCCACGAGGAAAGGATGGAACGATTGGAAAATGTGAGTTCAATGTTGGCCGAATTAGTCCATGATTCTCGGAAAAAGAAAGATGTTAGTGGAAACGGGAGCGCAACGATGTTCAAGAACTTTTCGTCACTCAACCCACCATCCTATGATGGCAAGCCTGATCCAGTTGAGTTCGAGGATTGGATAAATCGCATTGATCAGTTGTTTGAAACCCTGCAGTGCCCTGAGAAATGGAGAGTTGATTTCGCAGTGTTCTACTTGTCAGGCCAAGCAGGATTATGGTGGAAAGTTATCAAGGAACGAAAGAATGGGCCTGGATTTGGTTGGAACGAACTACAGAAGTTAATGAGAGACAAGTTTTATCCACCATCCTTGAGGAAACAAAAAGAAGATGAATTTCTACACTTGCAACAAGGAACAATGAGCGTGTTGGAATACGCAAATAAGTTTATGGAGTTGTCAAGGTTTGCACCAGACTTGGTGTCGACAGAGCAGTCCAGGATGAACCGTTTCGAACGAGGTCTGCACCTTAAGTACCAGGATAGGTTGTCCACTCAGAGGTTTACTTCATACCAGGATATGGTTGATATTGCAGCTAATGTGGAGCGAGTGGTACTACTTCGAGAAGCGAAGAATGTTGGGTATAAAAGGCGAAATGATAACCAAAGTCAAGGAGGAGCAAAGAAGCCCAACCAAAGTTACCAGGGAAATCAAAGGAGGAATGATGGTAATCAAGGAAATAATAGGGGACAAGGATTTCAAGGAAGGAACAATCGGTCGCAAGGATGTGCCAAATGTGGAAAAAGGAGTCATGTGGAGAGTGAATGTCGTGTTGGCACGAATGCTTGCTATCGATGTGGAAGCCATGATCATTACGTCAGAGATTGCCCAAATCAAGTGACGCCAACCATGAGAGGACCAGTTTCAACTAACAACGATCGTGGTCGGAACAACAATGTAGGAGGTCCAAACCGCAACCCACCTCGACCACCGCCAACTGGAAGAGTTTTTGTGATGAGACAAGATGAAGCAGATGAGGATGATAATGTTATCACCGGTACCTTTTCTATCCATTCGTTACCTGCCCATGTTCTTTTTGATTCTGGAGCTTCACATTCCTTTATTTCACCATTGTTTGCTAAATGTTTAAGTTTGAAACCATGTTGTGACTTTCATGCTATGAGTGTTTCCCTTCCTAGTGGAGAAATAGTGAAATGTAGAACCATGTATAGAGATTGTCCCATTGTAATAGAAAAAGTAGAGTTTCTAGCAGACTTAGTAGCCTTTGACCTATCTGAATTTGATGTAATCTTGGGAATGAATTGGTTGACTAAGTATGAAGCTAACCTTAATTGTTCGAGGCAGAGTGTGACCCTTAGAACACCAAGTGGAGATAGAGTTTCATTCCATAAATTAGTAAGAAAACCAACGATTCAAATTGTCCATGCTTTGAGAGCACGTAAAATGATTGAGAGTGGGTTATCTGGTTACCTATGTAGTGTTGTTGACCTAAATACCCCTGTACCTTCCATTACTGACATACCTGTTGTTTGTGAATACCCACATGTTTTTCCAGAAGAAATACCTAGTATGCCCCCACCAAGAGAGTTAGATTTCAGCATTGAATTAATTCCCGGATCCACCCCTATTTCTAAGGCACCATATAGAATGGCACCAGCTGAGTTACAAGAATTAAAGAAACAATTAGATGAGTTACTTGAAAAAGGATATGTTCGACCTAGTGTTTCACCTTGGGGAGCCCCTGTCTTGTTTGTGAAGAAAAAGGACGGAACTATGAGGTTATGCATAGATTATCGAGAGTTAAACAAGATTACCATTAAGAATAAGTATCCTCTACCTCGTATTGATGATTTGTTTGACCAACTTCGAGGTGCAAAGGTGTTTTCTAAGATTGATTTGAGGTCAGGTTACCATCAACTTCGAATTAAACCTGAGGATATTCCAAAGACAGCCTTTAGAACTAGATATGGTCACTATGAGTTTGTTGTGATGCCTTTTGGGTTAACCAATGCGCCCGCTGTATTTATGGATTTGATGAACCGTATTTTTAAACCATACCTTGATAAGTTTGTAGTCGTTTTCATTGATGATATTTTGGTATATTCTAAGAGTAATGAGGAACACGAGGAGCACCTGAGAAAAGTGTTAGATATGTTGATTGAAAACCAGTTATATGCTAAGTTGTCGAAATGTGAATTCTGGCTTAAGGAAATATCATTTTTAGGACATATTATCTCTGAGAAAGGTGTATCTGTTGATCCCGAGAAAATAAAAGCAATTGTGGAATGGTCTAGACCAACTAATGTACCAGAAGTACGGAGTTTTATGGGTTTAGCTGGATACTATCGAAGATTCGTTCAAGATTTTTCTAAGGTTGCCTTGCCCATAACCCGATTAGTTAGAAAGAATACCAAATTTGTGTGGAATGATGATTGTGAATGTGCATTTCAAGAACTTAAGAAACGTCTTACCACTGCCCCTATTCTTACCCTTCCATCTGGAACTGACGGATTTGTAATCTATAGTGATGCTTCCAAGAATGGGTTAGGATGTGTCTTGATGCAAAACGGAAAAGTTATAGCTTATGCTTCACGCCAACTCAAAGTTCATGAACAAAATTACCCTACCCATGACCTCGAACTTGCAGCTGTTGTTTTCGCCCTTAAGATTTGAAGACATTATTTGTATGGAGTTTCGTGTCAAATTTTCACCGACCATAAGAGTCTTAAGTACATTTTCACCCAAAAAGAACTCAACATGAGACAACGTAGGTGGTTAGAACTTCTTAAAGATTATGACCTTGATATTCAATACCATCCCGGAAAGGCTAACGTTGTTGCGGATGCATTAAGTCGAAAGTCTCACTTAAATTCTATCCTAACTTTCTCCCGAGTCAACCAAGATGATCTACAAAAGATGGAAATTGAGTTTATCAAAGGAGATGCTTGCTTGAATGTGTTGGTAATGAAACCAACTTTGATTGATGAGATTAAGGAAGCGCAATGTAAGGACTTGCAATTAGAAAGAATAAGGAGTGAAGTGGAAAACGGGAAGTCACCTGGTTTTGTCATTCAAGAAGATGGCACGTTAAGGTTTCAGGGAAGATTATGTGTGCCTAATGATGAGAAGTTGAAAAAGAGAATTTTAGAAGAAGCTCATAGTTCACCATACTCGATTCACCCTGGAGGAAATAAGATGTATAAGGATTTAAGGCAAGTGTATTGGTGGAGCAACATGAAGCAAGAAGTGGCAGAATATGTGGCTAAATGTTTGACGTGTCAGAGAATCAAGATCGAGCATCAAAGACCAGCAGGTTTGTTGCAACCTCTGGATGTGCCAGAATGGAAATGGGATTCAGTTTCAATGGATTTTATCATAGGTTTACCAAGATCAACCAAGGGAATGAATGCTATTTGGGTTATTGTTGATCGATTAACGAAGTCAGCACATTTCTTAGCAATGAAGAGTAATTCGAGTTTAGATCAACTGGCCGAGCTATATGTGAACACTATTGTGCGATTGCATGGAGTGCCTAGTTCGATTGTTTCTGATCGTGACACGAGGTATCAATCAACCTACTGGAAAGAATTGCAGAAAGCCCTTGGGACGAAACTTAACTTCAGTACCGCATTTCACCCAACGACTGATGGACAAACAGAACGCACCAATCAAATTGTCGAGGATATGTTGAGAGCATGTATTTTGAATTTTCAAGGAACCTGGGAGAAGTTTTTACCTATGGTTGAATTTTCGTACAACAACAGTTATCAGGCCACCATTGGTATGGCACCTTATGAAGCACTTTATGGAAGGAAATGTCGAACACCATTATGTTGGAGTGATATCGATGAGGCGCGTGTTATAGGACCAGAATTGATTCAAGAAACTACTGACAAGATTCGTTTAATCCAATCAAGAATGATGGCAGCGCAAAGTAGGCAAAAGAGTTATGCAGACCAACGAAGAAGACCACTAGAGTTTGAGGTCGGAGATCACGTGTTCTTGAAAATTTCGCCAACAAAAGGAATAATGAGATTTGGTCAGACGGGAAAGTTGAGCCCAAGATACATCGGGCCATATGAGATACTAGAAAGAGTAGGTGCAGTAGCATATCGACTAGCTTTACCAACCGACTTGGAAAAGGTGCATAATGTATTCCACGTGTCGATGTTAAGAAAATATGTTCCTGATCCTAGCCATGTGATTACGCACGAACCCTTGCTATTGCGAAACGATTTAACTTACGAGGAGAAGCCAATTGAAATTCTAGAACGAAGAGAGAAACGACTTAGAAGCAAAGTAATTCCAATGGTTAAAGTCTTGTGGGCCAATCACTTGACATCTGAAGCCACATGGGAAGTCGAAGCGCAAATGAGAGCGAAATATCCCCAGTTATTCGTTTAGAAACGATAAGATGTATGCATGTTAATATATTATTTGAATGATTATGTTATAATGTTATTCCGCCATGTTTGTATAGCAAATAGAACGATTAAGTATGAATGGCTAGTTCGACTGAGCTCCAGTTTCGAGGACGAAACTTTTTCTAAGGGGGTAAGAATGTAATACCCCGAAATTTTAAATTCGATTTATTAAAATTGAAAATATTTATTAACTTAATTTCGTTTTAATTAAATTACGAATAATCGAATTTCGTTATTTTAATCATTTTTACGAATTATTTTAAACGATAAATTTATAAACCGAAATTATTTAATTTCGTTAACGATAATTTATTTATTTTTAAGGAATTATTTTAATTAAACATTTTATTACAAATTCTGGATTTTTGCCAAATATTGTGAATTTACTATTAAAAAAAAAAAAAAAAAAAAAAAAAAAAAAAAAAAAAAAAAATGAAAATGTCAGCTTTATTTTCTTGCTCCCCACGCTCAAACCAGGAAGTCAATACTTCCTTCCTTCCCTCAAAATTCAGTCCAAATTCAATCCTTGGACCCCAAGTATACCTACTTACAAATTCAGAAATTTAAAGTGAAATTTCAATAACAAAAACAAAACACAATTTCAGTTTCAATCTCAAAAACCAAATTCAATTTCAATTTTTTTTCTCTCCTCTTTTGTTCCCTGATTCGGACCAACCACCACCACCACCTCCGGCAGCCACCGCGCACCACCATCCTCACCACCACTCCACCACCCAGCATCTCCCGAGCACCCAGAACCACCGAACACCACCACGCCACCACCACAACTCCCTCCCCTTCTCTCCCCTGCTCTCGCGTCCCCTGCCTCCTTCTTCTTCCTCCTCTTTCGCCCCACGCAACCACCGCACCACCATCACCACCTTATCCCTCCGATAACCACTAGCAACCGCGCCAAACCACCGAGCCACCCAGCCACCTCCCTCCTCTTTCTCCTCCTCCCCGTTCGCTCCCTTCCCCCTCCCCTGTTTCGCAAATCACCACCCCCATCCCCTTAACTGCTCCGCCGCGAACCACCGCCCACCATCACCGTCGCGTCAGACCGCGTCGCCCAGCCGCCCCCTTTCCTCCTTCCTCCTCGTGCCCTCCTTGCTCCGCCTCCCCTGTTTCATCCCCTCCCCTTGCCCTGTTCGTGCGCTATTCAAAAAAAAGGGGAATCAGTTTCTTTGTGAAACCTGACTCTTATCCTCCCTCAAACCCACAAAATCAATTGGGCCAAATTAATTTGGGCCTTGGGTAAGAAACCAACTCATGATTTCAGATTTTCCTAATTTATTAGTTTCATGTTTTAATTTATTTCTATGATATAAATATTTACTAATAAAATTATTTATTATTTTTCAGGTTTAATTATCAATTTTAATAAAGGAAATTACTAGTTTTATTTAACAAAAATGGAATTTAAATAATATTCATGACAAACAATTTATAAAATATATATATATATATATATATATATATATATATATATATATATATATATATATATATATATATATATATATATATATTTTGATTGAAAATTAGATTAATAATATTTTCATCAAATTTCGAAATTATATTAAAATTCGTTATTTATAAATTCGCTACTTATAAAATTTATAATTTTATAAAATATTGATTTTAAATTAATTATCGATCTAGTACTAATTCAATGATTTATTATTTTGAAAGAAATTGGACTCGGAGCTCAGGACGAACGAACCAACGAAAACCCTTAGCAAATCGCGGAAGTGAGGTAACGGCTATTGCTAGTACCCGCAATTCCCTTATAAATGTGATTATGAAATTACAACGTATGATTGATTTATTAAATGAATGTTTTGACATGTTTTATGAATTGCGGGAAATGAAATATGATTTTATTGAATAATTTATTATAATATGATTTGATGGAATTATTCCTTATTTTATGATTGATTATAAAATGCTATGATGATTGATTGAATTTCTTATAAAATGTTCTTTATAAGAAACCAGGAAAGAAAGGATGTTTGATCTTATGATCCAAAGGAAATATGTTACTTCAACTGAAGTAAAAGGCTAAAATGTAAAATTAAACGAAACATGATAAATGAAAGTGAAAATTCCTAGTCCGTTTGGCAGTATATGTTCACAGGTTACGATTCTCGGTCATGCATGTACCCATGGGGCATTCGCCCATTGAGCCAAGGCTCTCATGTTTTCGGGCCAAGGCCCCATGTTTATGGACAGCGGTCCATCGTGGAAGACGTTCCACCATGTCATACTTGCCACGACTAGCATGTGCACCCTAAAGTTGAAAATGAATTAAATAAAGGACTTTATAAAATGTTTTACATTATTCTATTCTCCCTGTGTTATTAAATAAAACGAATTGAAATGAATTTACGTTGCTAGAATAGTTCGTTACTGAGTCTTCGGCTCACCTTTATTTTGTTTTCTGTTTTAGGTACCGCTGGGATCGATGGGAACGAGTAGTGGCGAGGATTTCACTTTAATAATTCCCACCTAGTTTATGCCTTAAGTTTTAATAGTTTAATTACAGACTTTTAGTAATTTATGTACCTTTATTTTGGTAATATAAAAGATTATTATATTGATTTTTTTGGGATTTAATATCTTATGATTGAAGGTTGCCTTGTAATTCCCAAGAGGGAGTTACGGCAGGTAATGCCCCGACCAATTAGGTTAATTCCGCTGCTACTTATGCTTTAATAATGTAATTAGAGGTCGGGGTGTTACAACTACCTTGTAACAGAAAACGTTAAATCTCTCCGTTTGTGGGGCCCACCTCAACGACTTTATTTCATTTTTCTTTCCTCTTTTTCAATCTCTGTTCTCTACTTATCTTTCTTAATCTTTGTTCTCTAATTTCTCAATCTTTGTTCTCTTTCTCATCTGAATTCAATTCTTTTTTTTTCTTGTTCTTTTCAGTGGCCTCTGCTGAAATAGACAGTATAATGCAGGGTAATATAGTTGTATGATATGAAATTATGAATCTGAGATATATGATGCAAGTGTTGTACGTACTGATCGAAAGAGAAAAGTCAGTTACTACTTTTCAGTTTTCAGCAAAGGACTAGCATACGTATATTTTGCAGGACAATTATAAGAAAACACAACCAGGAAATGGAGGAGTTCTTTGCCGGGTTTGAACATCACCAGCAGAAACAATTCCTTGACAAACAATTGTTCTAGCTTTTAACCTGCTGTATACTGGGTGCATCTCTTCTGCAGCCATGTTCTAAGAAACTTACATTAGTCGAATTTGTTATGGCTAATTACATGCGAATTATATATGAGGCAGCATTTGCTCTTGTTTCAATTTATATTATACTAAAATGAACAGAGAAATGGCATTCCCCCAATCTCCTACAACAAGACATGAAAAACCTTCTTTCATGAAACTAAATCTTGTACTGTAATTGACTTCAATTATGCTAGTATTACAATTTTAAGTAATGATTCAAAAGTAGATAGACAAAATTCATCAAAAATAATACGAAGTACTGTATTTTGGTACTAAAAGGAAGCGAAGAAAGAGCCAGAACAGAGTAGAGACCAGATTTGTCTTGAGGAAAAGGTTCTGACTCAAATTTTGACAACATTTTTTAAATTGAATTAATGCAACTAACCTTAAGTAATGCAAACCCAACATGGGTCATACTAAAAGGCTGGAATCATGCTTATTACAGCAAAGTTGGATCTCAGACATGCAAATCAAGTCAATCTTGACATATAATATAACAATGTTGGCACAGAATGCTCCATCCGGTAGTAATACTTGTATTGATAGTGTAATAAGAATTAATTAATAATGTCGCGACTAAAATTCGGACAGAATCCATACAACTATGAAGAAGATACAGAAAAACAATGGGGAATGAGGAAAGAAGAAGAAGAAGAAGAAGAAAGAAGGAGAATTGAATTCGGATGAGAAAGAGAAAAGAGATTGAGAAATTAGAGGACAAAGATTGAGAAAGATAAGTAGAAAACAGAGATTGAGAAGGAGGAAAGAGAAATGGAATAAAATCGTTGAGTTGGGCCCACAAACGGAGAGATTTAACGTTTTCTGTTACAAGGTAGTGTTACTAAAACATATCAAACTTATAAGGTAGGAAAATATAAAAAAGTTTTTATAAGGTAGTAATTCACAAAACGTCCAAATATTAAGGTAGTGTTTCACAAAATTTCCTTTATTTTAGTTATAAGTTGTACTTGGTCAACCCTTATTTTTCTTGAACTTATCTTATCTGAATTTATCTGAACTTATCTGAACGTATTTTTCCTGAAATTAGTGGAAATAAGGTGAACATAACAGGGCCATATTGCGATAAAAATATTACGGAGCATAAAATATGTATTGACAAACATAAAAGATAGAAACTGGACGGTTTTATCGGGTTAGACGTCATCGATGATTTTTTTTCTTTTCCATAATTTGAAAGGACTTTACTGAATCAACACCTATCTCAAATAGCTTAGCAAATCTACATTAAAATCACTCAAGTAGTCAAATATTCCATATTTTGCACCCGATAACATTCGATCTTAAGAGCATAGTTATCAAACACCTTGGTTTTGGTCTTCAACCTAATAAAATATAATATTTTTTCATTTCTCTCTCCCCAACACCAAACTCAACACCAACAACATTTAACAACATTTATCAAACACCAAAAATTCATATCTCTCCTACATCACCCATAAAAATTCATATCTCTCCTACCTCACCTACATTTATATCTCATGATATTGTTATGGATAAGTATATATATAATCAAATTATTAGTGGCATAATTAATCGTTGTTAATTAATGACATATTAATTGTTTATTAATTAAATTTTATAATCAGCTAATAAATATTTAATTAAAAATACTTAAAAATTAAACTAAGTAAAACTTCACTTGTTAAGGTATATAATTTATATTAATAATAAATTTAACTTGTTACCTAAAAACTCGATCATTACAACCCTTAAATAAGTGGTATTGCATACTACTAACATATAACTAATGAATCACTAGTTTGTCTACATTTTTGCCATACATTTTCAATAAGGTCTTCCTTAAGAGATTTGTGTACTTCATGATCACACACTCGAGCTCTATTGGCCATATATGTTGATAAACTTGCAATGCGCGGTTTGAGGAATATTCAAAAGGTTCATCGGTGTTCGTCCTATTTTGCCTTAGCCTTGTACTAGTTGAAGGTTCTATTTGTTGTTCCTCATATTGTGTTGGATCATAGTAGAGTACTAGAGTGCATATTTATTAAACAACAAAAAATGAGTTGTTAGCCATTGTTTAAGTTTTTGTTAACAACAAAAAAATTAAACAAGAGAGAAGAAAATAAAGATTTTTTTGTGATCTAAAATGGATCAATATTAGTGTCTATTTGTAGAGCAAAAAAAAATAAAGACATTTATAATATATTTTTGTTTTTGAGTTGTAATATTTTTATTTTATGGACATTGTAAATTTGCAATAGGTATGTATTTTTAACACAACAAATCTATGTCATAAATCACATTGCAATTTTTTTTAAATAGATAACCAATGATTTTGGTCCCCGTAGGACACATGTCAATATCTCCAAGCAAGACTTTAGTTTTCCATTTGGTGTTCATGAACACCAACTTTTTTTTGGTTTCATTATCTCTCTAACTTTTTCACTCATCTCTCTACCTCTTTTATTATTTTTTATTCACTTCTCCCTCCTAAACACCAAACCAAGGTGTTTGATAACTAAGGTCTTATTACCTCCAAGTCACAAATGAGTTCTCAACGAACTTGTGTTTTTTTTTTTAAACAGAAAGATACAATAAAAGTTAGAATAGTCTTCTCTTAAGAATGTATCCTAACTTATCTAAAGTTAAAAAATAAGAAAATTTACTATCTATGTATGGGTCAACTTCTTGATGCGTTTATATGTGATAACCTAATGCGGCAACATAATCTGCAGCGCGATTGGCTTCCCTTGTGTTGGTTATACGTCATCCATGATGAATGCTGGTTATACGTCATTCATGATGAATGCAATAATGTGCATATGTGTCAAGTCGAAAAAGGAGTGCTTGAGAATTTCTGTCTGACTAACATGCCAAAATAACTAGTGGCTTTCCTTAAATCAATTATTACAACAATTGTCGACACTTGCTAAAAGTCATATCTATCTCTACGGTTCAATTATTATTTTAATACTTTCTCCGTTCAGAAGATAACACACCATTTATTTTTACAATTTTTGTTGGAAATCCTAGTGAGAATACAAAAGAAAATGAGTGGGAAAATGTGGGAATATGAAAAGTCCCACATGGGAAAAACACAAACCATATTCAATGTTTATATTTGGGGATTTGAGGGAAATATTAGTTTAAGAAAGCATGTGAGTGGCATGGGTGGTCACAACACACACACGCGCGCGCGCCGGGCTCGGGCGAGGGCCGTGGGCCATGGGCCATGGGCCTTGGTATTTGCGGTTCGCGGGCGTGGGGTGGGTTTTGTGGGCCGGGTTATTCTTTTTGGTCAAGGGCGGTTTGATTAAGTCAGAAAACTTAATCAACCCACTAACTTTGGAAACTGCTCCATTAATCACGTCATTACTCCCCACTAGCCGTTTTATGACTGTTGCAGTTCCCCATGACTCCCGTAACTTCTCCACTAGCCTTTTTTTGCTGTTATAGTTTCCCAAAAGCCTCACTATAAATTCATCGTTTATTTCCACAAAATATACGAAAAACTTACAATCACATCTCTCTCTCAAATTCCTCTCTTTCTGGGCAAATATTCTGGTCTCCAATCGGGGATTGTGAGTGCACATAATTCTCGGTGTCGTGTAAACCCTGGAGGGCAACTGCAAGTGTTCTACTGCATCGGAGGTAGCGCGGAATTGTCTTTTAGAGCAGTGGTCCGGCCACGGCACGACAATCGGTTCAGTTCGTATTACGCAATATCCAGTTAAGTCGCTCCAATTACTTATTTAGCTAACAATCTAAAAGACAATTATTCTGTTATGGCTATGAATATGTCAAAATTTCTTATTCCTGATATGTCGAAATTGGAACCTCTTGATGGGAAAAATTATAAACGTTGGGCTGTTAGGATGAGATTTTATTTGGAGCAAATTGATATTGCGTACGTTATTTCTGATGTTGTGAAACCTGTGAATGATGATGAATTGCATGATTTTGAGGTTAAGTTTGCTAAGAATGATAGAACCTGTAAGGGAATGTTGTTGCATCATATGTCGAATGTTTTGCTTGACATTTACATGGGCTATAATCATGCTAGGGATATTTGGGATGGTTTAGAGAAAAAGTATGGAACTGATGATGCCGGTACGAAACGTTATTGTGTTAGTAAATGGTTAGGTTTTCAAGTTGAAGATGATAAACCTATTATTGATCAGATTCATGCATATGAGAATATCTGTATTGCTATGGCTGCCGAGGGTTTGAGTATATGTGATATAACTCTTGCTATTGTTTTAATTGAGAAACTGCCACCCTCATGGAAAGACTTTAGAAACCAGTTAATGCATAAGAAGAAAGACCTTACCCTAGAGGAACTCGTAGGCCACCTAAAAATTGAGGAGGAGAACCGTATTAAGGATAATAGTCAATCTGTATTTTCTGGGTCTGCTAAAGCTAATCTGGTTGAACCTAAGGGCAATTTCTATTCTGATAAGTTTAAGGGGAAGGGCAGTCAGTTCAAGCCTCAAGGGAAAATTCAGAAGTATAAGTTTAAGGGTAACTGTTTTGAATGTGGGAAGGCTGGTCACAAGTCCAGGGATGCAGGGTCAAGAAGAAGCCAGATCAGAATCAAGCTCACCTTGTTGAAGCAGTTGCTGATCCTAACAATTTTATTGCTGTTGTTTCAGAAGCTAATCTGGCAGGTGATGTTGCTGAGTGGATAGTTGATACAGGAGCAACCAGGCACATTTGCACCAACAAAGAAATGTTCACTTCCTACGAGAAGACTGATGGTGAAAATGTATTCATGGGTAACTCTGCTTCTGCAACTGTTCAAGGCAAAGGGAAGATCGTTCTCACTCTCACTTCTGGAAAAACACTCACTTTAACTAATGTTTTGCATGTTCCAGAAATGCGTAGGAATTTAATTTCCGGTAGTTTACTTATGAAAGCTGGTTTGAAGTTGTCCTTTGATTCTGATAGGCTAGTTATTACTCACAATGGGGAATTTGTGGGAAAGGGTTTTTGTAATGGGGGTTGTTTACTCTTGATGTTTCCATTGAAATTATGAATAAGAAAGCTAGTACTTCTTCTGCTTATATTGCTGAGTCTATTGATTTATGGCATGCTAGATTGGGTCATGTTAATATTGCTTCAATTAAAAGACTCAAACAAATGAACATGATTCCAAGCTTTTCTAAAACTGATTTTGCAAAATGTGAAGTATGTGTTGAAGCAAAATTTGCAAAGAAACCCTTTAAATCAATAGACAGACAGACAGAAGTACTAGAACTTGTTCATAGTGACTTGGGGGATTTTAAAAACTATGAAAGCAGGGGCGGTAAAAGATATTACATTAATTTTGTTGATGACTGCTCTAGATTCACCATGGTTTATCTTCTCAGGTCTAAGGATGAGGCTGAGGAGATGTTCCTCAAGTACAAGGCTGAAGTTGAAAACCAGCTAGACAGGAAAATCAAGAGACTTAGGAGTGATAGGGGGGGTGAGTATGACCCTAACACTCTTAAGGCGTTTTGTGAACAGAATGGTATAGTTCACGAAACAACAGCTCCTTACACACCCGAACAAAACGGGATTGCTGAAAGGAAAAATAGAACTTTAAAAAATATGATGAATTCAATGCTTATTAGTTCTGAGCTTCCTGATAATATGTGGGGGGGGGGGGAAGCTATTCTTTCTGCTTGTCATGTTTTGAACAGGGTGCCTCACAAGAAGCTGGACAAGACCCCATATGAGCTATGGAAAGGTCGAGCACCAAGCCTGAAATACTTGAAAGTGTGGGGGTGCTTAGCAAAGGTTGCCTTACCTAGTTTCAAAAGGGACAAGATTGGTCCAAAAACGGTTGATTCTATCTTTATTGGTTATGCTTATCAAAGTTCTTCTTATCGTTTTTAAGTTAAGGGTGCTAACAACTCTTATGCAAGTGGTAACATTATTGAAGCAAGAGATGCTGAGTTTTTTGAAAACACTTTTCCTTTAAAGATCTCTTGCATTAGTAATGATGTACCATCCTCTAGCACCTCTAATGTTTTACCCATTGCTCCTTGTTCCACTACTGATAATGAGTCTGATTTAGAACCAAGGAGAAGCAAAAGGGCAAGAAAGGAAACAAGTTATGGTGATGATTTTGTTACTGCTTTCCTAACTGAACCTTTCTTGATTACTGATGATTTTGTGTATGTATTTATCCTAGAAGACGACCCTAGAACCTATGAAGAGGCAATGAGGTCGGTTGATGCAGTTTTCTGGAAAGAGGCCATTGATAGCGAGCTTCAGTAAATCCTAAGTAATAATACTTGGGAATTGGTTGATCTGCCTAGAGGTTGTAAACCCATCACCTGTAAGTGGATTTTTAGGAAAAAGTTGAAATCATGTGGGTCCATTGATAAATATAAGGCCAGGATTGTGGTAAGGGGTTTTACTCAAAAACATGGCATTGATTATTTTGATACATACTCTCCTGTAACTAAGATTGCAACCATTAGAACCTTAATTTCTCTTGCATGCATTCATGATCTTGTTGTGCATCAAATGGATGAGAAAACTGCATTTTTGAATGGTGATTTAGATGAAGAGATTTATATGGTTCAACCTGAAGGTTTTGTTGTTCCAGGTCAAGAAAACAAAGTTTGTAAACTGGTCAAGTCATTGTATGGGCTTAAACAAGCGCCTAAGCAATGGCATGACAAGTTTGACAAGACAATGACTAGTAATGGCTATCATGTAAATGAAGGTGATTCTTGCGTTTATTATAAACATGATTCTTATGGTTGTGTGATTATTTGTCTTTATGTGGATGACATGCTAATTTTTGGTACTGATTTGGATCGAGTGAATGAAACAAAAAGAATTTTGCTGGGGCGAGGGCCGTGGGCCATGGGCCATGGGCCATGGGCCTTGGTACTTGGTACTTGGTACTTGGCGAATGCGGTTCGCGGGCGTGCCCCATGACTCCCGTAACTTCTCCACTAGCCGTTTTTTGCTGTTACAGTTTCCCAAAAGCCTCACTATAAATTCATCGTTTATTTCCACAAAATATACGAAAAACTTACAATCACATCTCTCTCTCAAATTCCTCTCTTTCTGGGCAAATATTTTGGTCTCCAATCGGGGATTGTGAGTGCACATAATTCTCGGTGTCGTGTAAACCCTGGAGGGCAACCGCAAGTGTTCTACTGCATCGGAGGTAGCGCGGAATTGTCTTTTAGAGCAGTGGTCCGGCCACGGCACGACAATCGGTTCAGTTCGTATTACGCAATATCCAGTTAAGTCGTTCCAATTACTTATTTAGCTAACAATTTTTACATTACGATTTTGGTCTTTTTTGTGATTCGTACGTAAGAAAATTTTAGTCATGTCGGATCATGTTAGATTCGTATTGATATATATTTTCTAAATATTAATTTTTTATAATTTTTACTTGCACACGATTTGAGATATTAAGATTCAAAATAATAGAGGTGAAGGACAATGATTCTTTTGGCGATGAAAAGGCATGAATTTTTTTTTGGTGCTGAAGTGACATGAAATTAGAGAAGGTAGGCCATGATTTTATGTTTGGTGGTGAAGAAACATGAATTTGGAGAAGAAATGAGCATGATATTTAAATAAAATAAGATAGGAAAATGTTTTCAAGGAGGGACAAGCGATACTCTAGTTTTCTTACAAATTTTCATGTTATTAAGTGTTGCCTAGAAAAACTAGAGGTGAAAGTTCAGTTTTCGGTCGGATTATGGCCCAAAAAAAGTACTCCGTAGGATTCACTCAAATTCCAAACTATGTTCTAAAATTTAAAATAAGTACATATGTAGGGCTGTCAAAAGTTGAACTAACCGATTTCTGACAAAAATCGAAGTGACCCGAAAAAAAGTTATCTCACATGCAATCCGCATAAGCATAATGACCCTATACAACTACATTATCCAATTTTACCCAAAATCAATTATACCGGACCCGTAACCGACCAATGACCGGAGTTGACACCCCTAAAATATATAAATGAAGACTTTAAATGGGCTTTTTGGTCTGACTAGGGGATTTTATTTGGATCAAACCTGAACATAGTTATAAAAAAAAGGTTTTGTTGAACCTGAAGTCGTACAGTCCAATCCAAATCGAAACTGAGTTTTTTTAGCATCATTTTTTTCCTATTTGTTTGTTATTTTCCCCACTTGCTTTATTATTTTTATTAGATTCAACTCTCCTTCCTTAATAGCCTAACTAGTTTTTGATTGCCAGCCCACTAAATCTCTGACTCTCTTAGAGTGTGTCGGTCAACATGTGACTCTTAATAAAATACAAAGGGAATAAAAAGTTGTAAATATTGAGGGATAAAATGGGTAACATTATGCATTCCTAGAAATAGTATAAAGGACAGTAAAAAAAACACATTATAAAATAAACTAAAATGGAAATAATAAATATCATTTTGAAATGGTTTAGTATAATTTCCAAAAAAAAAAAATACCTAATGAAACGGGTGTACATATAAAGTTGGCATTACTCAAACTGCAATAATGTTTATTCCATTGAAGATGGGATTGATTACAATTCTAGGGACCTGTGTTGCCTTTGGCTCATATTCGAGACATGTATTTCGTACTATATCTATTATCTATCTATCTATTACTATATACTAAAAGAGACAGCAGGAATGACACGTGTCAATTCCTGGTGCGATTTTTTCCCGCCAAAAATACTTTCCCAAAAAAATATATCTGTTTGATTTTATATTTATTTTCTACATTTTTTATAAAATATTTATGTATGGAAACAAAATTTAGTTTATAAATTATGGCAATAATAGATACGGCGTAATAATAATTATTCTAAATTGGTAATATTTTAGTCAAATTGCTATATTAATATAATGGAAAATATATCACTCAATGTTTTGGTCAAATTACCATATTAGCATTTTAAATAATAATATTAGATGAATAAATTTAAACGAACATGTTAAAAATGTTATAACTATGCAGTAGTTTGGGAGATATTCTGTTAAATATTTTGTGAAAAAATTTATCAAAATCCGTGCGTGCACGGGATCTAATCTAGTATTCTAGATAAGGAACATTTTCCCTTTTATATTTATTCTAGATAAGGAACATGTAGATAAGGAACATTTTCCCTTTTATATTTATACCTAAAACAATAGTCTCTCATATTGAAGTTAGATGCCTTCTGCCCACTTCTCTACATGGATAGTTGCTTTGTTAGCCTGTAATTCACACCATGAATAGTTCAAAATTCAAATCATTTATCATTTTATGGGACATCAATTAGAAAAGATCATATACAAATACGAAATACTTCATTGCCTGTTTGCCACAATAACAGTTTAAGAAGTCGGACAAAGTTCGATGAAAAAGACTATAAGGCTCTGTTTGGTAACTTATTTCAGTTAGCTTAAATGATCAGCTAGTTGAAATTTAAGGTAGCTTAAATGAATATATGTGTTTGGTATCCATTTAAAATCATATTTCAGGAGCTGAAATGCTGAGAAAATGACTGAAACACAGACGCTACTAAAAGTAACGTCTGCAAATCAGGTGCTGAAATCCTATCGCAACATTAGTTTCATCGGTATTTTAATTCGCTTCTCAAGGCCATTAATCTGACATTTTGTTGGTATTAAAGCGCTAATATACGACACCTGTGTATATTTGACTATGATGTAGGTAGTAAATGGGAGCAAAATTTCTTGTATCACTGTATCATAGTGGGAAAATATATTTGTTAGGAAATGTAATTATTTAATATGAATGATCAATAATTATATAATTAATACTTCGTATGAGCAAGTATATAAGGAACAACTAGAAACTTAAATAAAAACATGTTAAAAGTAATGGTCTACTAAATTATAATGAAGAGTTACGAAAATAGGTAAAGTGTAAAATATATTATAATAATAAAATTTCAATACAATGAAAATAAATTGTATAATCATCGTATAATTTAAGTTAGCTAAACATTTACTTTTGCCAAACAGTTGTCGTAATCAGGTAGGTTATCAGTTCAGGTAACTTATCAGTTTCAGACATCATCTTATCAATTTCAGGTAACTTATCAGTTTCAGTTTTATTTCAGCTTGTGTTGCCAAACATAGCCTAAATGGGTAACCTGTAGGCCCGACCCCGAGTAGTGAAAAGAGGGTAAAGGCAATGACAAAAATCATCAAACAAACAACAATAAATAGAGTGAATACCCCAACCAAACACCCCTTAAAGATTGAGCAAAGGGTCGCGCTGATAATCCAGCCAAACTACAGGGTGATTTAGAGTTAAAAGTCTTTTTGAGCTTGGCTTAATGGGCTTTTGTCCCAAAGGGGTTGGAGCTTCAGGCTAAAAGTGTATGTAAGACTGTAAAAGACCTGGAAATCAGGTTTCGGGCTTATTCAGATCTTTCGGGCTAGGCTTTTCTTTTTATAGGTGAAAACCGATTATCAAATAATCTCTCCGTAATTGCATTATTTTGGATCAAACTTTCAAAAGTTTGACCATGAATTCTCAGTAAAGTACAAGAAATAACATAATCATGTCAGGTCGATCTTGTTAGACTCGATTCAGTGCATATGAATTTTTTATTTTTTTTTATAAACTTTTACTCGTGTAAAATTAAGGTATTTAGGTTTTAAGTTGTATCTTGGTGACCGTGAAAAGACTAATGAAGCCAACATTAAGGGACGGAGGGAATAGCAACTTAGATTCACTCTTTGAACTTTAATTACCTCTTTATCCCAGTCGCATTGCATTGTGATGATAGCTAATATCAATGTTTGAACTGCAGTCCCCCCAAAAATCATTCCAGCCCAAACACCCTGAAATCAATTCAAATTTAATTTTTAGTAACAAGACCAAATATAAGTACTAATGTTGGTACATTATCCTAAAGGGTAGCATATCAATAATGATCTCATATGATATTCCGCGCTTAACAACTAATCATGTAGTAAACCGAGTCCGGATTCTCTAGAGTTTTAATAAAACTCTATAAGGTAGAGTTGTATCTAAACCATACATTTTAAAATCAATGCTTCATATTGATGAGAAAAAATAGGGGGAATTTTGGAAAGATAATATATATATGAACCATTGATGTATCATTCAATGGTTGATATGTTCAAACTCTACATCGTAGAGTTATTTTAGAACTCTAGAGGATCCAAACACCCTTGGTGCCCCGAGGATCCAAACTCTACATAGTCACTTGAAAGAAAATTAAGTTCCATTAGGAAATAATTTACCATAACTCCTTGGTCAAATGTCCAGCCTATCAAATACCCAAGTGGTGCCCCAAGCAAATAGTAACATCCGATGTTAATGTAAGCCACCGTGCTTTGCCACCCTGATCCTACCGCGACACCTATAAAACAAAGGTCATAAAGATGAGAATACAAGGCATGGGTCAACTAAATGTTGGCTAGCTACAACCGTTACAAGTAAGAAGAATTCTGCTGAACCAATATTGATGTCACTCCCAAGTATATCTTAGTTGATGGAGCTCGACTTTATAACCTGCTGATCTCTATGTCACAAGGTGAATTCCTCAAAACTCCACCAGCTTGTGTTGGTTAAAAGAAAATGCATTCATTCCCCTGTTCTATAAATATCGCATCATGGTTAACTTTTACTCCTCCAACACCTTATTTTGACTCTTAATATCTCAAATCGCGTGTAAGTCAAAATTATAAAAAAATAATGATATTTAGAAAATATATATATTCGATATAAATCTAACATGACTCCACATGACTACAATTTTTTTACGTAAGAATCACACAAAATGGCCAAAAGTCGTAGTGTAAATAGTACATAAAACAAAATGGTGCGATATTTACGGAACGGAAGAAGTATTATTTAATTGGTTGCGACAATAATAATATTTCTAGACATAGTAGACCGAGAAGAGAAATTACCGGAGAGGACGGGTTGGACACTGTTGAAGAGGATGGTGAACGCCAAGAGGACAGAAAGCTTCTTAACCTCTTCGATGACGGGTGGACTGGTTGAGAAAATAAAAGCAATCTTTTCGTGAAAAATCAAAACTAGCAACCAAAAGAAAATCCCTATTGCAACGGATGTCATAACCGCTACCATGGTTGCAAATTTTGCTCCATTTCCATTCCCTGCTCCTAGTTCATTTGATACCCTTACTCTGTTCACATTTCACTAACCCATCATTATTGTGAAAAAATTTGACCTAGTAATGAACATTCTAAGATCTGCCACTGTATAGGCTGTTTAATTTTGGTGTTTCAAAGTTGGGCAACAAGCCAACATACACGTATTAATAAAGATCGAAACAATACGCGTATTTATGTACTCCCTGCGTCTTTGATTCTCGATTATTGCTTGTCATATACAATTAAAGATGGCATTGGCACGGACCGGCCCGAGACCCTGACAGAAAAGACACGGTCCGGCATGAGCACGAGGTCGCAAGCTGTGGGCCGGACTTGAGCCCTTTTCTTGGAAAAGGCACGACAAATCACATTAAATTAACTAAAATTAGAAATAGATACGAAGCTCCGGCACAACACGAGGGGAAATGGGCTAGGGGATCGTGTTCTGGCCTCATTTTCAAAATTTTCAGCACACCATCACAAAATAAGTGGGTTTGACAACAAGGGGTTGTTCGAACCCAAGGCACTTGGGCTTAGCATGAAGCCCAGACCGGCCTGGCCCGACCCAATGTCATATTTAGTCTTTACATATACTCCCTCCGTCTCTAATTCTTGGTTGCTTGTCCTATTTCGGAAGTCTCAAATTAGTTGTATCACTCATGTTTTTTCAACGGAGTACCTACTTCAGTAACTCAAATCAATTGTAAATTTTCTAAAACTTTGTGTCATGTATTCATCCTAATCAAACATGTTTGGATGGGTCACTTAAATTAATGATACGATGATTCAACTCGAGTTCACTCAAACTAAAACAAATTGGAACAATTTTCGTTGCACCTCTATCCCTGTCCCTTTGTCAATTCAAGTGACCCATCCAATTTGCATAGGTACGAGTCAATTTTACCAATTTTTTTATATGAAAATAGGAAAGTGAAGACACAAACTTACCCAGTACCAGCAAAGAATGCCATAGGAATCATCATCTCCCATCCGTTGATGCTCATACTGTCAAATAAATGACGGTTACTATTTGCACAAATATTAAGATAAAAGTAGAAAAAGGTGGTTGAATATAATTAAATATGGATAAAGTAAGAGAAATGTGTAAAAAAGTGGGTAGGTAAAAAAAAGTAAGAGGAATTGAGTGGAAAATTGTAAATATTGCGAGGTAAGAAAGGTAAGGTAGTAAACTTTCGTATCCAAAAATAGAATAAAAAACTGTAAAGAAAATTATGAAACGGACTAAAACGAAAAGTGTAAAAATCATTGGCAAACGGGTTCATTAGGTTGAAGCATTGAATTATACTTATTCTGGAGAAGGAAAAAGAATCATACCATATGGATAACGCATCAAGGGCTATTTCGGCATTCTCCAGATTTCCAGTCATCAGTATCAATACTTTGTAGTACCAGTTTTCCAAACTGTTCATAATTATATATGAATTACATTATACTTGTTATTAGAGATATTACTCGGTAATAATCAAAATAAATACTAAGATTACAAAATATTCAAATGAATTGCGTACAAGAAAATGAATGCACTCCCTTCATTACACATCTAAGTTGAGACTATTTGATTAACTTACGAAGTATTGTATAAGATTGTTGGGTTACTCTATTTATTACAGAATAATCTGAAATCATATTCGGCTTATATGTTTCTAATTTCTCGATCATGTGTCCTCCAATATCAGTGGCGGATTTAGGGGGTACAAGGGGTACCGTTGCCCCCCATTCCCTAGATCCGCAGAAAAATATATAATAGTAACAGGGTTTTGTATATACTTAAAATTCACTATTATGTATCACATTAATGAGCTTCTCTTAGTTGGTTGAATGTTTAGCCTCATCATATGGAGCAAAGAGATGTAGGGTTCAAATCTTGGTAACCTTTATTTTTCACCACTTTTTTTTCCATTTATTTAGCTCCTTAAAACCTTTATTTTTTGTGAATTTCACTTTTGTACCTAGCTAAGATTAGTTGCATGGGTTATATAATTTTAAAAAAATGAAATTTGTAAACACAAATACACAATGTTAAATGTCATATACTCCGTAAATAGTGAAGAATAATATTTTCAATTCTTTTGAAATTTAATATGATTTCAACTTCATTAATGGTTTTTATATACACAGTTCAATACTCTCTTTATTTTTCTAATTGATCTATTGTTTATCGAAAATATTGAAAGACTAGTAAATCGTTGACAATATAACTGAAGTGAACGGTGGGTTTATATTTTAACTATTTGGACTTAAATATTACAACGAATGTAATTTTGACCCCTTTTTTGGGATCCTTTTTATAGCGGAATTGGACCCGGGATTTTTTTTTTCCCGTTGGTAGACTATATTTTTTATTCGCACCCCCATTTCTCAAATCCTAGATCCGCCAATGTCCAATATGAACTTACTATCTCCTAATTATTGTTTGAACGCATTAATTTTGGTATAATAGGCATAATGTCGTGACTTTTATGTCTAAATCTATTAGTCCTGTTCCAGCAAAAAAATATGATACTAAAAAGGAAAGTGTACAAATCATATTGAAATGAAGATAGTATGAAGAAGAGTATTACCAAAGCATGACGCCGGAAGCGGTAGATAGCTTGACAAACTCCCAAAGGCCGGAAAATGCCTCCATAGAGAAACCATCCCAAGTAAGGGGACACCCACCAAAAGCAGTGTAACCATACAACCCAAACACCATCACCCACCACCCAAAGTTCTGGGCGGCAGAAACACCAATAACGCCACACTTGAACACAGACATAAACAACCAAGACACGAACAAGTGTACCGCCAACGCGACCACTGAGATCCACGCCATGACGTTGGCCTTAAGCTGGCACTGCAGGAACCTTTGTAGCGGTAATTGAAAGGCAAAGCTAAAATGAAGTGGTATCATCCATAAGGTCACCTCTCCAGCCATCTCGGACACGTCGTCCGGTTGGCCTAATAGCTTTAACAAAGGTGTTGCAAATATGTACAAGGGTAACAAAAGGATGCAACATACAAATAACACAATCCATGACCTTTGCATGTAGACGCCCAACATGTGGTACTTCTTTGCCCCATATGCTTGCCCACATAGTGTCTCCAAAGCACTTGCCATTCCCAACTATTTTGTTTAACAAAATTCCTCATTTCTATTAGTACATTATTGCTTAATTTCTTGGCTTAAAATAGGGAGAGAAAACATTTGAACTTGATCAAAACATAATCAACCAAACAATTTAGCATTAAGATGTAAGAGTATATCATATTCACCTGATTTCATTTATACGGACTTAACTTAATTTATAAGAAGTTATTTGAGTTGTAAATTGAATTTAGATTTCAGCGCGTCTCCTGTGTAACTAGCCACACCATCAACTTGATGTGTGACGCGCACGCTCAAATCCCTCACTCACAACACTGGTGTTGCTTGACTTACTATGTTGGTGTTACTTGATTTCCTATGCTGATGTTATTTACACATTGTATTCGTTGTTACTTTTCTTGTTTTATTGCAGTATCTTGAATTTCATGTTAGAGGCTACTTGTATAGACTGGTGTTACTTGACTTTCTATGATGGTGTTACTTATACATTGTATTCGCTGTTACTTTTCTTATTTTATTGCAATTTCTTCAATTTCATATTAGATGTTCCTTGTATAGACTGGTGTTACTTGACTTTTTATGTTGGTGTTACTTATACATTATATTTGTTGTTACTTTTCTTGTTTTATTGCAGTTTATTGAATTTCATGTAAGAGGTTCCTTGTAAAGACTATTGTTAATTGACTTTCTATGTTGGTCTTACTTATACATTGCATTCCTTGTTACTTTTCTTATTTTATTGTAGTTTTTTGAGTTTCATGTTAGAAGTTACTTGTATAGACTTGTGCTACTTGACTTAATTTTTATGCTAGCTGGTGTTACTTATACATTGTATTCTCTGTTACTTTTCTTGATTTATTGCGGTTTCTTGAATTTCTTGTTAGAGGTTCCTAGCTTGTGTAGACGAATGTTACTTATTTTCTATGCTGATGTTACTTTTAAGTTCCCTTGACTAACGTATTGGGCTTATTTATAAGTGTGAACATGCCACATCATCAAGTTGATAGTGTGGCTTGTCACATATAAGACTTTAGGTTTAGATTTTAACACTTACTTTTTCTTAAACTTAATTTCTTAAACTTGAGTAGCAAATCAACTTAATATTTAAACTTTATACTAACGTCCTGATATGTTAACTCATGAGTTCATGCCAGGTTCTTTCCCAACTTTGAGTACTAGAGAAATAGAACTCCTCACAAAACCGTACTCTAGTTGTGAAGTGGTGAATGCAATAAAGAGTATGGAACCGTTCAAGGCCCCGGGGCCCGACGGGTTCCAACCGCTTTTTTATCAGCGATACTGGGATGTGGTGAAGAGTAATGTGATATAGATGGTTTGTGATGTTGTGAGTGGCAAAGAATTCCCAGAGAAACTGAACAACGCGTTCTTGGTCCTTATTCCAAAGGTGGATAGCCCGTACTTGGTTAACCAGTTTCGACCGATCGGGCTCTGCAATATTATATACAAAACAGTTACGAAGGTGTTGGTGAATAGATTGAAACCAGTGTTACCAAAGATGATTGCACCAACGCAATGTAGTTTCGTCCCACATCGACAAATTACAGACAACATAATCATTGTCCAGGAAATGCTCCATTCTATGAGGAAGAAACAAGGTGCTATAGGTTACATGGCACTGAAAATAGATTTCGAAAAAGCCTATGACCGACTTCGATGGAGTTTTATTCAAAATACTCTAGTGGAAATGAGGCTGCCTCAGGGTATGATTGACGTTATTATGCATTGTATCTCGACGACGAGTTTACAAATCTTGTGGAACGGAGAACCTACAGAGAGCTTTATGCCAACACGAGGAATCCGCCAAGGAGACCCACTGTCCCCGTATATATATGTTATGTGCATGGAACGGTTGTCACAACTAATTGAAAAGGCGGTGGATATTGGGGCATGGAAAGCAGTGAGAGCAAGTAGACACGGCCCCAAACTCTCAAATTTAGCATTTGCGGATGACTTGATTTTGTTTGGTGAAACCACAGTAGACCAAGCAAAGGTCATAAGCATCATGCTTAGAACAATTCTGTGAAAGATCAGGAAGCAAGGTGAGTGCATCTAAATCCCGAGTTTTCTTTTCAAGAAATACGAGTGACGAGACTAGACAAGCAATCTGCGAGGAGCTGAACATGGCGGAAGCTGAAGATTTGGGGACCTATTTGGGCGTTCCAACCATAAATGGGAGGACCTCCAAACGAGAGTACCAGTACATTGTCGACCGTATAAACGGAAAACTTGCGGGGTGGAAGGCAAAGACTATTTCTATGGCGGGAAGAGCCACTCTAGTACAATCAGCCATTAGCTCTATGCCCTATTATGCTATGCAGACAACCAAGATCCCTAGAACGACTTGCGATGAAGTGGACCGAGTGTCAAGAAAATTCCTATGGGGAGGAAGCGCTGAGGAGCGGAAAGTGCACCTGGTTTCTTGGAACACTGTAACGAAGGATAAGGTGGAGGGAGGCTTAGGTATCCGTTCGATGCGACAAGTAAATGCGGCTTTCCTTAGTAAGTTGGGATGGAGGATATTGTCAGAACCAGAGTCACTATGGGCTAGGGTACTTCGAAACAAATATTGTGAAGGGCGATGCGACCTCGACATGTTTACTCACAAACAGGGCGCATCCAATGCTTGGAGAGGAATTGTAGATAATATTGATATCCTACGACAGGGAGTGGGAATGGCAGTAGGTAATGGAGGCCGTACTTTCTTTTGGCACCACCGGTGGGCGGCGAAGCAGACCCTGCTAGAGTTAGCTACGACTAAACCTCCGTTGGGAATACAAGACATGACTGTCCAAGAACTTTGGGAGGCAGGACATGGGTGGAAGTGGGAACAATTTTCTGATTTCTTACCTCCTAGAGTGCTCCAATTAATTGATTCTTTTGAATTGACGGAGGATGAAGAAGCTATAGATAGGGTATTCTGGAACGGGTCGAACTCGGGAAAATTCACAATAAAGTCTGCTTTGAAAATTGTTCGTGGAGAACAAGAGATGGGGGTGACAGGAGGGTGGAATTTTGTTTGGAAGCTAAGAGTACCGCAACGGGTTCGGTTCTTTCTTTGGCTATTGCTCCATGATCGGCTTATGACCAATGCAAATAGATTCATTCGAAAACTAACAGATGACCCTAGGTGTTTTGTGTGTGGAGAGGTGGAGGAAAACATAGAACACATCATACGGAGATGCCCTGTAGCTACCCTCGTGTGGAGAAAATTCCCGGGAACGAATGACTATGAGATTTTTGGTCGCTCGTTCAATGACTGGGTGGTGAGTAATATGAGGAACGGTAACTCAAGGGATGAGGAATGGCCGATGGTTTTTGCCACAACTTTGTGGTGGCTGTGGAAATGGAGAAGTATGAGGGTGTTTGATAGAGTGGTGGAGATCCCGGTGGACCAACTGGGATTCATTATGGCAAGGGTAGAGATGAACAGACAGGCGTGGCAACGCGAGGAAAAGGTAGAGGGGAGAGGTAACAAGCCTTGTAGAGAGGTGTATGTGAGGTGGGAGTACCCAAGGGAGGGATGGGTGAAGCTCAATACTGATGGAGCTTCGAAAGGTAATCCGGGCATGGCAGGGGCGGGGGGGATAATTAGAGGGGCAAGAGGAGAAGTAATTGGATTGTATGCGGCAAATTGTGGAGCAACAACTTGTTCCAGGGCTGAGTTCTTAGCGGTGTTGCGAGGGTTAGCACTGACTTGGAACAAGGGGTGTCGCAAGGTAGTACTGGAAGTGGACTCGATGGTGGTGGTCCGTGAACTGCTAGGAGATTTGAGACCTAGCTCTCCTTTATATCATATTGTTCGAAGGTGCAAGGGTTTGATATTCGACCAAGAATGGGAAGTGGTAGTAAAGCATTGTTATCGAGAGGCAAATAGAGCTGCGGATTGGTTGGCAAACTACGGAGTCGGACTCAACCCGAAGCTAGTGATTATGGAGGCGGCCCCCATGGGTCTTCGAGACGTTTTATTGGAGGACCTTAGTGGAGTGGCGCTACTTCGTAAGGTCCCAACAGTAGCGGCCTAGTAGCAAGGGATGCTGTAGCTTTGTTTTTAGTTTAGTTATTTTCTGTTCTTTTGTCTTTCGTAGCCTAACTCTTATTTTTCTTTGCGCTTTGGAGCTTTGCTCTTCTTTTCACACCAAAAAAAAAACTATAGAAGCGAAATCTGAACCTTATTTTTACATTTGTAGCCAAAGTAAGAAAATTACCTATTTTAAACTAGCTTTTTAAAAAAAAAAAAAACTAGGAACTTAAGGAGTGTCACTGCTCCCGCAAGTTATTTACGGTTTGTTTACTTCAACTTATTTTGACTGATTATATAGTAAAAGTAAGTTTATTTTTTTCCCTGAAAGTGGGGTAAAACCCACATAAACAAAGGAAAACTGCAAAAATAAATTCAGATAAGTTAATTTCAGTCAAACTCAGTTATACTCCTACTAATTATGAATGACTCAATAAATATTATTTATTGTTTTAACATAAAGTTGGCATATAAATTACGTACCATGAGACCGTAATCGAGGCCAACGATGACATTGCAACCTATGGACATAGCAGCAAGCTCAAGGTCACCAAGGTGGCCGGCGAAGGCTTGAGTAGAAACCAACATAGTGTAAGTAGCAATACGGGCCACGATTGACGGGCCGACGATGTGCCATAACTTCTTGGATTCGACCCGTACCCGTTTTGCAAGACTACTACTACTCTCATCATCATTATAATTATCAAAATGATTATTTTGGTGGTTTTTTAAAAGGGGAACTTTTTGGTCTTCGAATTTGTTAGAGATGTTGTCTTTAGACATAGTAGATTTTTAGGACTATATTAGAGTCTAATTATCTAATCTAAAAAAAGACAACGAGTTGGTGAATCGATTGAGATTTGAAAGAGAGGGAATATAAAAGAGAGATGGTAAAAAGGCAAAAGGATATGTTATTGTTATGGAACTATTTATTAATAATCATAGGCAATATTATATTATATAGAGTACTATATATTTGAATGTCTTGAATAGTTGAATGATTGGTGTGGTCACTAATTAACTATTCCCTCTGTTATTAAAAGATTATATATTACTTTAAAATATTATTTTAATTTGGAATTGGGTCATAGACTTGATCGACGCAAGAAATTGAGTCATGGACTTGATAAACGAGCAATTATGTTGGCGATCCAGGGTAGAACAAACCCAATATACCAAATTAAGACGAAATGCCTTTTTCTAATCTTCTACTTTCTAATATACTGTATTTTTTATTTTCCAAGTACAAAATAGTAAATGCATTTTTTATTTTAATTTCCTATATCATATAAATAATTAAAAGTATTTTTTTTTCTAATTTTCTATACAAATTAGAATTATTTTTCTAGAATAAGATATTACATTACTCAATTTGTAAAGTAAAATATTAAGATTTTCCTACCTTTTTTGTAACATGTATAATAGGTTATAATAATCTAAATATTTTAATTTCCAAATATATTTATGACACGTAGCCTTGCCATGTCACCACTGTGACACGGCTTAAAGGTCGCATGTTGCGACCTTTATCATTTCCGATGTACAATTTAGAATCCGACACGTACATAGGATTGCGACAACTAAATATTGTCACACCTTGCGACCTTTATCATCACCCCATACTTTAAGGGGGTTTTAATCGACTTCTTAATTCGCTAAAATTGTCCGCGTATTAATGGTGAAATGGCTATAATACCCTTTATAAAAAAATCAGCCCCCTCCTCTCCCCTTATCTTCCCTTCACCCTCACCACTGCAATTTGTTGGTTAGTCTTTAGTCTACTCTTCCACAAGAGACTAACCGGTCAATCACTTGATATTTTCTAATAATGATCAACACATTCAACATTAGGAATACATCATTATCAGAGTGTTGTTTGGATCATAAATTTATCATAATTTCACTGGTAATTCTTGGACAATAATCCATTAGAAAACGTAAATTAAGAAATGTGTGAATTGGTCTCAATTTGACAATTCTAATGCCAAAAGGGATAAAGTTCGAATGATTTTTTTCATTTTAAACTTTCTTCGTATTTTAAAAAGAGATATACTTTGACCGACACGTAATTTTAAAAGAGTGGGTTGAATTTATTAAAATAAGATGAAAGTGGGTAGTGGTTGAATTATTTATTATAGTAAAAAGATAATGGTGAGTAATTGTGAGAATCACAAGAAAGAAAGAAATATTAATATAATTGGAAGTGGGGACCAAGACATGTCAAAAAAGAAAAGTGTATCTCTTTTTAAAATACGACCGTTTAAGTAAATTGTATTTTTTTTTTAAATACGGAGGAAGTAATTATTATGAACCTATGCCGGTGCCGCCCACAAATTGCGGCCATAACCACGGTCCAACATCCCACAAATGGCAGCAGCGGCCATGGCTCAGCTACGCAAATGAGGTTATTTGGGAAAGGTAGCTCCATGATTGTCGACACAATTTTATTTGGAATACTGCCGGAAAATATTGGTCGGAATACTGCGGGAAAATATTGAGGTTGCCATTGAAGGGGTGAAAAGTGGAGGGGTAGGGTAGATTTTATAAGGGTGAATATGTCATTTCAGGTAAATAACGAGAGTGATTTTAGCGTACGCAGACGTCGAATAACGATACATAATTTTAATCGCATGTCTTGTTCCCTACTATTTCGGATTACGTACTTATCGTTGCTCCTATTATGTGTGAAAAAAGATCTAACAGTATGCCGCCTCGTCAAACTCATACAATGGTCGTACTTGCTAAAAGTCATCTCTATCTCTACTGTACAATTATTTTTTTAGATTTTACTTCCGAGTACATGTTCCGGCTTTCTTTTGTCTATTTATTGTCTTCTTTTGTCCTTTTTTCTTTTCGATTTTTGTGTTGAATTATTTGCCAACATAAACCAAACCTAAATTGTCATCTGATAAGTAGCTCACATGTTAGCTCAACTTCAACTTGATCAATTATCCGATTCGAAGCTAGAGTTGGCAATTTCTGATACGACTATTAAAATTATTAGATTAAAAAAAAAGCACGATAATCTATGAATCTATATTATTAAAGTAGAGTGGTAAGGAATAAGAGGCCTTCAAAATCCCAATTCTTAAACCACAACTAATCCACGCCATCACCCTTAATTTCCTTAACTCAAAGTATCGTATGGTAACTAATGGGCAATAAGAAAAAAAAACAAAAACAAAAAAAACAGAAAACAAAAGTTGATTTGATATGTTGATTAATCAACCTGTTGTGATACCATGACAAAACAATAGAGAGTGTTTGAGAAGTCGTAGTCATCTATATTTCATGGCTGCTTAGTAATTAGATATTTATACAAGCTATTGGAAAAACAATAAACAAAGTACCGTATGGTAACTAATGGCAATAAGCCAATAATACTAGTAATGTAAGGTATGAAAACTAATGCCAATAATTCTAGTAATGTAAGGAAACTAAATGGCAATAATTACAAATGTTGATACAATAGTAACATCTTTCTAATAATATGTCACGCGAGTATGTGACACTCTCGCTAATCTTACTTAAATATTTCATGCTATACACATTCATCTATACCTAGTATTTAAAAAGTAACACCATAGATTATTAGAAGCCATGTGGCATCTCATTATTAGAAGACATGTGGCATCTCTCTTTTCATCCATCATTTTGTTTTGTTTTATTTTTTCAATTTTTCTTTATTGTTTCTATGATTTACAACTTCCAATGCCTCTTCCACTCAACTTTCCTTATTCAACATCAAGTTATTAATAGTCTAATATACTCATTAGTAGGGATGTCAATGGGGCGGGGAGGATGCGGATGTACGTCCCTCCATCCCCATCCCCGCCTAAAATTTTCATCCCCATCCCCGCCCCATCACCCATGGCGGGTACAAAATTCATCCCCATCCCCGCCCCAATGCGTGTAACCTAAAATCCATCCCCACCCCGCCACCCAACTGGGTATCCATCCCCGTCTTATCCCCGCTTCATACCCGCGCTAATACCCGCCTAATTTTTCTTATTTAGCAAACATTTGCCATACATACGGAGTACTCAAAATTAACTATAGAAAAAAAAAAAAAACCTTATGACTAAAGTAACCTATATAATCGAAAAAAATACACGTCATAACAAAAAAATCCAAACAAAAAACATAAAAATCATTTTTAAAAAGGAACACCATAGATTATTAGAAGCCATGTGGCATCTCATTATTAGAAGACATGTGGCATCTCTCCTTTCATCCATCATTTTGTTTTGTTTTATTTTTTCAATTTTTCTTTATTGTTTCTATGATTTACAACTTCCAATGCCTCTTCCACTCAACTTTCCTTATTCAACATCAAGTTATTAATAGTCTAATATACTCATTAGTAGGGATGTCAATGGGGCGGAGAGGATGCGGATGTACGTCCCTCCATCCCCATCCCCGCCTAAAATTTTCATCCCCATCCCCGCCCCATCACCCATGGCAGGTACAAAATTCATCCCCATCCCCGCCCCAATGCGTGTAAGCTAAAATCCATCCCCACCCCGCCACCCAACTGGGTATCCATCCCCGTCTTATCCCCGCTTCATACCCGCGCTAATACCCGCCTAATTTTTCTTATTTAGCAAACATTTGCCATACATACGGAGTACTCAAAATTAACTATAGAAAAAAAAAATACCTTATGACTAAAGTAACCTATATAATCGAAAAAAATACACGTCATAACAAAAAAATCCAAACAAAAAACATAAAAATCTCACCTAAATTTATATTATCACCTAAAGATGCAAATAAATCCAAATTCACCCCCATCACCCATGACGGGTATGAAGCGGGGCGAGTGGGGATGGGGCGGGGCGAGTAGGGATGCATGGGGTGGGGAGGGCGGGGATGGGGCGGGTTCAACACAAAATCCACACCACCCCTTTAACATCCAATATTTATTCAACATATAATTTTTATATTTTTCCAACTTCAAATTACACCTCTATTTAATTCATATATTACCAAAAATCAGAAGTACACACTAATTAAAACTTCAAAAGACATCTGAACAACCACTATACAATCGTCCATTCTGTGAATGGACTCAAAAGCTAGTTTATATTAAGAAATATGCGTTGCATAAAACTCAGACTTATGATCTGGTTTGTAAACAAATTAGTTTACTGGCAACCTAAATCAAATTATATGTCCCGTGAAAAAAACAAAACAAATTATATGTCATATTTCATAACAAAATATAAATGAAAATTTAATAAATCATGATTTATTTGGGTGTGCTATGTCATTTGTTAATCGGGACCATGGATTGTGCCTAGATATGGATATATCCAGTGGATGATCACTATCGAATCAACTCTCAACTGAGGGCGCACTTACTCTCTAATAATTTCGTCGCCCGCTCTAATTAAACGGATAAAAATCCGAATTAAATGGATGAAAAGCGGGTGATATCCAGGTCCGAATGCAGGTGATGTTTTTTTATCCATCACCAGACCCACCACCCGTTTATCACCTGATCCATCATCCATTAATTTTATATATATTATTTTTATGTTTTAAACATAAAAAGGGTGTTAGTAAATCTATTATTTATTAAAGTTAGTGTTTATTTAATTTTTTTTGGTTAAAAGTTATGCACGATGAGAAACAATTATATGTTTCGGTAGTAAATGAAGGTATATAAGTTTTCTTTTTTGCTTATTATTATGCATATTCTTAGGTGGTGAATTTGCAGTGGTTAATAGTTTTCACCCGAATATCATCCGATCCACCCGGTTCATGAATGAACAAAATGCGGGTGATGCGTCACCTGATCCAAATCCCACCCATTTCATACTAATTGTGCCTAAATACTAGATGTATTTAAAAACCACTCTGTAATACGAAGTATAACTACTCCGTACATGAGTAGCGTTACATTAAACAATAATAAAAGTTGATAGTGTTTTTTTCTTCTTATACTCCCTCTGTATTTTTGTATAGAGCCACAATTATTACTCCGTACTTAAAGCCTTATTTTTTAAGAGTCACAACTCTACTTTTGATAATTTTTACACCCATTTACTAATACTTTATTATTATTTACTTTTTTATGAGCCAACTTAAATCATAAATAATTATATTTTTGGTAATTTTTACACCCCACTTATTTTTTCTATATTTCTTTATTGTCAACTACTCCACTTTAGGGATGTCAATGGGGCGGGGCGGATGCGGATGTATGTCCCTCCATCCCCATCCCCACCTAAAATTTTCATCCCCATCCCCGCCCCATCACCCATGGCGGGTACAAAATTCATCCCCATCCCCGCCCCAATGGGTATAAACTAAAATCCATCCCCGCCCCACCACCCAACTGGGTATCCATCCCCGTCTTATCCCCGCCCCATACCCGCGCCAATATCCGCCTAATTTTTCTTATTTAGCAAACATTTTCCATATGTACGAAGTAATGAAAGTTAACTTTAGAAAAAAAAAATATCTTACGACTAAAGAGACATATATAATAAAAAAAAATATACCCGTCATAACAAAAAAAATCTAAACAAAAAACTTAAAATTCTCACCTAAATTCATATTATCACCTAAACATGCACATAATACAAACTCACCCCATCGCCCATGGCGGGTATGAAAAGGGGCGAGTGGGGATGGGGCGGGGCGGGCGGGGATGGGGCGGGTTAAACACAAAATCCACACCCGCGCCATCACCCATGGCGGGTACGATTTCTATACCCATCCCCGCCCCATCATCCGCCAAACCTACCTTTATCCCCGCCTACTTGGGGCGGATGCGGGGCGGGTCTCCAACGAAACCCTCCCCACTGACATCCCTACTCCACTTGCACCATTATTATACCAAATTTAACTATGCTTCCTTAATACTCCCTCCTCCCCAAAATTATAGTTTTGTTTTCTATTTCAGACGTCCCAAATTAATAGTCATGTTTCCTTATTTGGACATGATTTTTTCCACTTTCCCATACACAATATTCCACTTTCTCATACATTACATTATGCTTTTCTTAAAACTCGTATTTTAGTCCAACATGAATATAATCTTGGGACGAAGAGAGTACTTATGTTTCAGTAAGTTCATGCCTTTTCCAAGAGTTGCAAGAAATTGGGAATAACTTTTTAGGTGAAATTTGCAACTTGCAAGTAATATTGCATAGCCAAAAAGCCCAAAAGGTTTTACACGTATAAGATGTATAATACATTTATGGTGTATTGGGTTAATTTTTACAGGTAACTTTTTATATATTTTGATTAACTTTTATATTATAAAAAAAAAGGAGGAAGGATAATCATTTTAAGGATGAATTGGTTACCTTTATACAAAAAATATTTATCATCATAAAATACGGAGTAAGTAATCTTAACATATACCGTGGTAACTTTAAGCTTTTTAAATTAATTTATATTCTCATATACAATGCTAAATTTTAGCCCGTGTGATGCACGGATTCTATTAAATTGTTAGGTTTAAATAAAACTCCTATATATATATATACCAATTTATATATTATATTAGATTAGTATTTTATTTTTCATTGAATTTCATTCTAGATTTATTTTTTAATTATGAGAGTGTTTGTTTTTGGATGAAATTGTATATACGTAATATGAATAATTAATGAATAAAAATTTCTATGTTGCACTTAATTATTTATCTAGGTGGCACTCGACTTTTTTAATTCAAAATTAATTTTGAAATATTATTTTTCATTGGCGTAAACCATTATATTTCATACGTGGCGCTCTAATATTGGATTAATGTTTGATTTTAAATTGAATTTTACTTATTTTATTTTAGATTAGTGTTTGATTGTGGATGAATTTTATTTTAGATTTATTTTTTAATTTTTAGAGTGTTTGATTTTAGATGGAGTTGTATATATTAATAATTAATTAATTAAAATATCTACGTGGCACCTAATTAATTATCTACGTAGCAAATGATTTTTTTAATTCAAAAATAAATTAGAAATCTTATTTTTCATTGGCCGAAACCATTAGTAATCCTAGGTGGCGATCTAATATTTCAGCAAATATGCCTCCTTTATATATATAATATATATATTGGTAGTGTTTGGTTGTTAGAGGTTTGGTAGAAAATTAGAGGATTGAAGCAATTTAGAGGTTTGACATTTCAAAACCTCTAATTGGAGTGTTTGGTTGTTAGAGGTTTGGAATAGATGATTCTTCTCAAACCTCTAAATCCAAAAAGTAGCTGAGAGCAGCCTTTTTCATTAGAGGATTGGGATTTTAACGTGTATTTACCATATTGTCCTCAACAACCTAGTGTTTTACATTAATTCATTGTACTGCTTTCATTATTTCATTCTCTTTCATTCTCTTACCTACGGTTCAAAATGAAACCTTTCACCTCCATAGTAGATCCAAGGTAAGAATCCTTCCTTGTAATTTTTTTCTTTTCCAATTTTTTTCTTATTATTTACTGCCCTTTTCTATTTATTTTGGATTTTTTTCTTGAAATTTTTATTTATTTATTTATTTGCACAAACATGTACATATTATTTTTGCAAAATATTGTTTAATTATTTTCATGATATATGTAGTACATTTTATTCCACAAAAATATATTTTACATGTATATCTATCATACTAACAATTTGTACTTTTAAGTTAAACAATTCAATATGACAATGTCTTTATTTGTCATTTTACATATTCAAACAGCTAACAGCTAACAGCTATTTACCAAACACTTTTATACAAACTGTTAATCCAATCAGCTAGTCAAAACTGCTAATTCAATAAGCTAGTCAAAACTGCTAATTCAATCCGCTACAGCTAACCGCTAACCGCTAATCACCAAACAGGGCCATTAGATTTATTATACACCAACTTTAAATTTGGTTTTGTTCAATTTTATACAGTCCAATCCAAATCGAAACTGATTATTTTTTTACTTGGAAAAAGTTTATTCAACGAATCAAGAAACTGAAATGTGTTACTAATTCGGTTTAGATTGAATTGAACTACGATGTTTATTTCAAAATGGCTAAGCCCATTACGGCTGCCCTCATCATCAAAATCACTAAGCCCACTTGTCTTTAACAATCTATAAAGCCCATTAAAAACCCCATTAAAAAGCCCAGGGATAGATGCAATCCAGCCATAATGCAGCCCAGCAAAGAAAACTTCATTCCCTTTGTCTTTGGCAGAAAACTTTATTACATTTATGCAACGTTTCTGCACAATACGTGCACGGTCAAATCGGGCCATCGAATCGGTTATAAAAAAATTAGTCACGTTGAAATCAGTCAATGTTTTTAGTCAGGTCGATTTCGATCAGTTCGCTTAACTTAATTTGGATGAAGTCAATTATATATTGTTTCGGTTTTGGGTTGATTTCGATTCGGGTCAACCTTGGATTTGATTTGAACTAGTTCTGTTTAAAACGGTTCTTACCGATTTGATTTGTTTCCGGGTCGATTTTGGTTCGGGTGTATGTCGAATTTGGGTATTTAGCCGAGTTATTGTGGGTGCGTGTCATGTTAGGATCGAATAAGTTAGGGTTTGGATCAAGTTTGGATATGTGACTCTCGGGTTTGGGTCAATTCATCTCGACGTATCTCGAATTTGGGTCAATTGCGAACAAGTCAGGTCATATCGGATATCGAATTTCAATATCACAGTTGTTATTGGGTAAAGTCGGCTTTCTGATTGTTATTAGATCGAATACGGGTTCTGTTGACCCTGATTTTGGTTGATGACAAATAGCAAACTTCCTGATTAAAGTTTCTGTTGTGTCTACAAGTAAAGTGTTCATGTTCCAGAGAGGAACTTGAGATGGCTGTTGATGTTCCTGAGGTGGAATGCGCAAAGCTAGGAACTACAAACTGACACACATCAGAGGAACAACAAATGCACAGAAGGGTGAAGTTTCCATGTGATGAGTGCCTCTGTCCCTTTGGAGGAACTCACCTGTTCCAGAATAGGAACCATTGCAGCTGCTGAGTGGTAGCTCCAGTAAAAGGATAAACACGAAGCTAGGTAGTTAAATACTCTTAGATTTTGTGTAAAATAATAATAGTGTTAGTTTAGATGAACAACACAAGAGGGGGGGTGAATTAGTGTTTGTAGATGTTGGATCTACTTTTTCGCGGAATTAAAAACATTAAGAGATTGCAAGAGAGATTTTAGCGTGGAAACCTCTCTACCCTAATAGAGAGGAAAAACCACGGCCCCGTAGGGACTTAAACCCTTTTACTAATTAGGAAAATCATAGTTCCCTAAACTCAACTCCCTTATGAACAGTCCCTCAACCGTTCCTTCTCAATGATCTCTCTAGAGATCTTCTCTCTCAACTCTTCAGCTCGACTCAAGCTGATTCTCTCAATTACAAGGTTCACTCAAACCCCTTCCCAACTCTCAAGTATAAAAGATAGAATAACAAATAGAATCTGAAATTCTGCTGGAGCAGGAACTACGTATGTGGAACATGAACTGACGGTACTGACGTGGGTTATAATGTAGATTTGACTTAAGCACGTAACACCACTAAGTCAGACAATTTTCCTAGACTTATGAATGCAGTATATATAGTGATGCATGTTACCTATTAACCCTAGAAGATATATTTTATGTTTATCTTTTATTTAGGAATCCTAGACCTAATAGAACTCTATCATGATAGACTTTTATCCTAAAACTCTAACAAACATATGATCGAATAATAACTCTTTATGCAGTAGATATATTAATGAAAACTCTATCTAAACGACACTCCTTTCCTATCATGACTCTTAAATAAGATAAACATTATTTAACTATTAACTAATGCAATCCTAATTACTATCAAACACATAATCCTAACTATACTAAAACTCCTTAGTACATGACTTAGTATTATTATGTTTAGACTTCTATTAGGACATAAACTCTAAGGTAACGTGATCTAAATACTATACTCATGCAATCCTATATACTATGTGCAGACTAGGACCAGTACCCTCGTCATTGACACTGTTCCACGTACGTTGTTCCACCAGCTCCGAACTTTCAATTTCTAAGACAAATCTATTAAGCACACTAATGCTACTAGATTTTCTTCTCTTCTCTTTCTCTGTACTTGTACTCTTAATTCTCCTCGAGTCCAAGTTTCTCTTCTCTTGGATTCTCTAACTCTTGAATCCTCGTTCTTCCTGTAAGTTTTTGGGTCTTCTTCAAAGTCTTACCTACACACGTCATTTATCATTTTTTTGCATGCATAATAAACCACGTTAGATATTGAGTCAAGTATGATAGATATGCATAAATCATATATTATAATATTTGCTTGACTAAAATACACATAAGATAATGTGGAATATAATATATTAATACATAAATAATATTCCTACCCTAATAAGAACTTTAATATGTATGGAAAATATTATGTGACTCAAATACCTAAAATACAGTGAATCTAAACAGTCCTATATTATGCATAATACTAATTATGAAAGCTTAAACTCTAAGCGTTTAATCTTTCCTAAAATGCTTATGCAAACTAAAACTCTTAGACTCCTAAACCGTCTACAATACATCATAATATATGATAAATGACACCAGCTATGATATGCATTCCTAGAAGACTCCTAATGCATATCTAACTATATGAAGAGTCCTAAGCACATACAACTATATGTACTTATGATAGGATAATATGAGAGACCTAGACTAATGCAAAATTCTACGTCTAATAAACAACTTATCCCAATATGGACTCTTACCTACAATATAACAAATATATTAGGATGCAAATATGAAAGTATTATATGCACTCCTAAACTCTATTAACGCATACAAGTACATGTCGTACATGTGACTAGGAACAGGAACAGTCAGACAACTGGGAACTCTGATAAACAGTTTCTGATCTCTTTCTGGTTGTTCCTGCTGGACCATATAAAGTATCATTTCGTTCTTCCTTTGTCACTGTACTTACCACATGAAGTTTACCAATGTAAATGCTAATTTACATATAAACAACATGTATGACGTAGTCATCTTCACTTTAGTGAACAATAACTTCTTATTGCTCGTGTTACTTGTTTCTTGTTTCAATCATAACTTGTTCATCCTGCGCGAATCTTGACACACATGTTAAATAGATAATCATCATTAGTTTACAATCATCAAAACCTCATTACTCAACAATTTCCCCCTTTTTGATGATGACAAACTAATGATGCTTATCACACTTTAAGCATTAAAAGATTTAGATCTATTCCCCCTTAATTTTATAAACCAACAACTAATGAACAAGTAAAATGATAGAGTAAGAGCAATACTGATAAACACCCAATTAGATAAGTATTTAGACCGTATTATATCAAACAATAAGCATCATACATACTCTTCCCCCTTTTGGCATTATCGAAAAGGGTTATTGTGCACACAATCTTTTTATGTTAACCATACACACCCTGAGTTTATATGTCACACACACCACCTTATAGGTTAGACACTTTTTTTGTCCCAAAAGTACTCGAGTTTCCAATTTTGAACTAAGGATGTTGTTGCTACATAATTACAATTCACAATCCAAAGACCCAATGTTAGAAGCGATGAAGTAACTTGACAAATAATAACAAAAAAATTAGAAGAAATGGTTTCAATGTTAATTGCCAAGGGCGAGAATGAAGTAGAAATGGTGTGAAGAAAAGGCTTGGTGAATAATCGAGTAGAGGGAACCAAGGGTAGATAATGTGTTTGTGGTTTCTTCTTTTAAATGAGGTCCTCAACAATCATTAGAGCTTTTTAATGAATATGAAACCAAACCCAACACACCTCCATCTCTTTGTATGTAGCACCTTATCGTACCAAGTTCCCATATATCACCAATCTTCCATAAGGAACTGACATCATAGTGAAACGTGGACTGACTGCTGAAATCAGTGCCTGCAGTGGTTGTACAACTTACCAAGTTTAGTGGAACAGGAACTAACAATAGTGTTGCTTCCTTTTCCTGTTCCTGGTCCTAGAACCGTCTGTTCCTTTACTGCTCAACGAGTGTATGAGTTTAAATTTCTGTAACTCATTGATATTATTCATAATAATTGAATTCTAGGAGAAAATAATAAAGTACAAGAATTGATCACCTTTGCTTCAATTTTTTGATATATTTTTTTTTTTTTTTTGGTTTTTTTTTTGATTTGTTTTTTTTTTTTTTGATTTTTTTTAGTTTCTTTTTTTTTTTTTTTTTTTTTGAAACAAAGGCGTCATTACAAAATTTTGAGCTTTCCTAGAGTATAAGATCATATAATAATATAGAAAGGACTTACCATTAAATATAAGTTCCACCATCGAATATCAAAATCATGTTCAATGTTCCCTACCTTATTCCCCCTGAGTTCCTTACCATCTTCTTTCATGCGGAACCTTATAGAAGTGAAGTTCCATATGTTACCTAGTAAATTTCTATGTGATACGTACATCATACGGTGATTTTCCTTCAAAGATTTTATTGATAAATAATAACACGCTGCTTCTACTTCATCTTTGACTTCCCTCTCAAAACATATTCATAATTATTACTCTTCATGCATCGTCGAACCATAGGAAAGAAGAATATATATTTTTGGAGTTCAAGGGTAGTGAGAATATGAAGTGGTAGAGTACACATATGATATGAGATAAGGAAAGAATATTCAAAATTATTGAAAGATGATATGGAGAAAGACAAGATCAGGATTGTAGAGTATGATTGAACTTAGCACACACCCACAATCATAAGATTGTAGAATTATGCTAATGGCTCGGCCTGGGTAGGCTCAACCCAATCATGAAAACACAAACCTGACTTGGGGAATGATATTGGTATTGAAAGTTTGTTCCCTCTAAAAGATTTAAAAAGAAGTACAATATTTCAGGAACACTACTGCCTTGTTCCTTCAACGTTTCTTTCATTGTTCCTTTGGCAACTTAGGAATTTTGTATTGGGACAACATCCAAATTTCTCAACGAGTCCTCTAATAATTTTGGGCAAGTGAATATGTCTTTTAAAACATGAGAATTGAGTGTGACACATTGACTTATAGGTGTGCATGATTTACTTCAATTGAAAAGTGTACAAGGGCCCTAAACGAAAAGTTTATTTGTGAAAAGAGTACTTTATGCTCATGTTAGTTTCAACAAGTCTTGTTCCCTTACTATTTGGTGATAGCATCAAAAGCATTTATTCACATGAAATAACATTTAGAAGGTTGCTTAAAATAAACGGTGCAATATTCATGCAATTTGACACATTATTAACATGAGTAAGAGTGTTATACCTCACATGGTTTGATCATTGATGGCTTACTTATGAGTTTCATTAAGTGTTAGTTTCACATTTACTCCAGTTGATCATTGTGGCCCCTTTTATTAGTTGAGATCTTGTTCGTGTTCCTTTTTCTTCTTTGCTGGAACGCTCTAAGTGATGCTGAATGGTTCGTCTCAACTGCTCCCTGTTCCCTGTTCCTCTTTCATCTGAACAGGAACTCGTTCTATTTCCTTTTGTCTTTATGCTTGACCATGCTTCTTCATCTTGGTTTGTCTCTCGTAGATCTGAGGAATAAGTTGCATTGGCCGGTTTGGGGTCTTTATTAACCAGTAAAGCCTTTGTTTTCGCTCACAATGATGTAATCTAAAATCAAAACCCAAGTGTAATCTTTTGTGCAATTATAAGGTTAGTAGATTAGTCTTCAAGAAATAAATATATATATTAGAGCATAGAAATAAATATACAGAAAATTCAAGATGTGAATACTCCCTTTTGATAATCTCTTACAACAGTACACCTTGTTGATGTTCCTTGTTGTATATTTACTAAGAGAGTTGTTCCCGAACTTCTGTTATATTTCTGAGATTGAGTTCCTCATGAGTTGGACCAGGAACTTATACGTCGGCGTCAAAGCCTTCTCATGGATAAGTTGTTTTTCGTTCCTGTATTCTTAGGTACTTCAGTTGTTCCTCCAAATCTTGGTCTCTGTTCCCTTGATACGTGGAACATATTTTTACTCTTCAATTTCATTTACTTCAAGAATAGACCTTCAAAACCTTATCGTTAATTTGCACAACTGAGCAAACACAAAGTGAAGTTAATAATATAAGAAATAAAGGAAACAAAGTAAATCACACAAAGTAAATAAGGATTTTGATTAAACTCCCTTCTTCATATTACTCATAACTCAGTCTCCTTAACGTAGTCTTTGAAACTTCAATTTAATTCATATGAATTTGTTCGTTGTCTTCATCCATCTTGATTACAAGGAACTGACTTGTTGTGGAGGAATTGGATTTACTTTTTACTGTTTCCTTATCCAGTTCCTACTGCGTCTGTTCCTAATATTTCAACGGACCTTAAGGGATACACCATCTTTCCTTTCCTTTTTCTGTGATTTGTTTGCTGTCCATTTCTTCGTTATAGATCTCTTGCATGATGATATAAACATGTAACACAGCTTCTCTTCCAGAACCTCTTTTAAAGGCTTTTCGTGAGACACACTTACATGTCTTCAAATATGTGCATGAATAACATTTTTGTCATGCGCTTTATATTGTCTTTTCTCACATATGGCCTGCAAAATAGATCAGTTCTTGATCTTGGGTACCCAAATTTGCTTGAGTCCCTTGTTGTTAGTAGGAGTAGTCAGATGTGCCTTTTTTCAAACATGTTTTACTATACTACTAATACTAACAAGATTAATTATGCATTCATATGGTACTGAATAAGTAAATAGTTCATAATGCATAACCTTCTTGACTTTAGGCATACTATTTGAAAATATTAAAATAACAGTGCCTAAATAATTCAGTTCCCATAAGTAGGAACAATCAGTTCCTCCAGATCTGTTCCTTGTACTGTTTCTAGTGAGATGAAGATTGATAATTTTTTGAATGATTTGAAAATCTTCTCTTCCATTGAAGACACATAAAAATCGTATTTAAATCAGTTAAAGTCGGATTTCAAATTCTAAAAATAGATAAGGTCATCTTTACTAGAAACAGTTGTAGGAACATGTCTGAGTTCCATCAAAGTCAATTGAAAACTTAAAGTCGGAAATTTCCATATAAGCTACCTACATGTGTTCAACACTTCACCAATAAGAAACTTATTTTGATTCGTAAAACCTGTTTTGAAATTGATATGACTTGTTCCATAAGCGATATATAGGTTGTTCCTAGTAAATTCAAATTTTGAAAATTTTATTTTGAAAATCTGATTTTTCCTTTTTATTTGCATTATGAAGAAGTTCAATAATTTTTAAACACAGATTTCAAAACTCTTTTGGAACCAAAAATTGTTTTACCGAAAACAACACAAGGAACAACGAATCTCAGTTCCATCTCAATAATTTTGGTGTTCATGGTCACGTGGTTCAATTCAAGTTACATGACCTTTTCGACAATTTGCAAAAACAATTTTTGATATCTCAAATCAATATTGCTTTTAACAAGTCTTGTTGCACACATGTTCCTGGTAAAATATTTATGAAACAAATTCTTTGTAATTTTTAAAATCTATTTAAAAATCAAACTTTTCAGATTCAAGATAATAAAATTATATTTCAAACCTTTTGGAAAAATAGAAATATTTTTAATATCGACAAGACTAGTAGAAAATTTTAATTTTGCTGGAATTGTGCAACAAACAAGACCACTTTGTTCCTCTTCAAAACCGCAAGAACTATTTTAAATTTAAAGCAAAGCCCTATTGAAAACTTGTAAATGAACATGGTTAATTCAAGGTTGCTCACAATCAATCGTTGATTTCTATTTCTGCGTTACGGAATGAACACACATATGGCCAATAATATATAAAGTATGATGTTCATAATATTTAACAATTAAGAGCGAACATAAATAATATCATAAAGATTGAAAATTTACCTCTAATTATTTTTCTTCAATCTTTGTGTTAATCATCATCATCAAATACGTGCTATCCTCCTTTTCGTCCATCAGGAACAGCTGAATTGTGGGAACTGTTTCTTTCAAAACATTGTTCATCTTTTCCCGGATCACTCATCAGAATTACCTGTAAAATATAGAGCACCAGCTCTGATACCAATTGTTAGTTTAGATGAACAACACAAGAGGGGGGGTGAATTAGTGTTTGTAGATGTTGGATCTACTTTTTCGCGGAATTAAAAACATTAAGAGATTGCAAGAGAGATTTTAGCGTGGAAACCTCTCTACCCTAATAGAGAGGAAAAACCACGGCCCCGTAGGGACTTAAACCCTTTAATAATTAGGAAAATCACAGTTCCCTAAACTCAACTCCCTTATGAACAGTCCCTCAACCGTTCCTTCTCAATGATCTCTCTAGAGATCTTCTCTCTCAACTCTTCAGCTCGACTCAAGCTGATTCTCTCAATTACAAGGTTCACTCAAACCCCTTCCCAACTCTCAAGTATAAAAGATAGAAAATAGAATCTGAAATTCTGCTGGAGCAGGAACTACGTATGTGGAACATGAACTGACGGTACTGACGTGGGTTATAATGTAGATTTAACTTAAGCACGTAACACCACTAAGTCAGACAATTTTCCTAGACTTATGAATGCAGTATATATAGTGATGCATGTTACCTATTAACCCTAGAAGATATATTTTATGTTTATCTTTTATTTAGGAATCCTAGACCTAATAGAACTCTATCATGATAGACTTTTATCCTAAAACTCTAACAAACATATGATCGAATAATAACTCTTTATGCAGTAGATATATTAATGAAAACTCTATCTAAACGACACTCCTTTCCTATCATGACTCTTAAATAAGATAAACATTATTTAACCATTAACTAATGCAGTCCTAATTACTATCAAACACATAATCCTAACTATACTAAAACTCCTTAGTACATGACTTAATATTATTATGTTTAGACTTCTATTAGGACATAAACTCTAAGGTAACGTGATCTAAATACTATACTCATGCAATCCTATATACTATGTGCAGACTAGGACCAGTACCCTCGTCATTGACACTGTTCCACGTACGTTGTTCCACCAGCTCCGAACTTTCAGTTTCTAAGACCAATCTATTAAGCACACTAATGCTACTAGATTTTCTTCTCTTCTCTTTCTCTGTACTTGTACTCTTAATTCTCCTCGAGTCCAAGTTTCTCTTCTCTTGGATTCTCTAACTCTTGAATCCTCGTTCTTCCTGTAAGTCTTTGGGTCTTCTTCAAAGTCTTACCTACACACGTCATTTATCATTTCTTTGCATGCATAATAAACCACGTTAGATATTGAGTCAAGTATGATAGATATGCATAAATCATATATTATAATATTTGCTTGACTAAAATACACATAAGATAATATGGAATATAATATATTAATACATAAATAATATTCCTACCCTAATAAGAACTTTAATATGTATGGAAAATATTATGTGACTCAAATACCTAAAATACAGTGAATCTAAACAGTCCTATATTATGCATAATACTAATTATGAAAGCTTAAACTCTAAGCATTTAATCTTTCCTAAAATGCTTATGCAACCTAAAACTCTTAGACTCCTAAACCGTCTACAATACATCATAATATATGATAAATGACACCAGCTATGATATGCATTCCTAGAAGACTCCTAATGCATATCTAACTATATGAAGAGTCCTAAGCACATACAACTATATGTACTTATGATAGGATAATATGAGAGTCCTAGACTAATGCAAAATCCTTTGTCTAATAAACAACTTATCCCAATATGGACTCTTACCTACAATATAACCAATATATTAGGATGCAAATATGAAAGTATTATATGCACTCCTAAACTCTATTAACGCATACAATTACATGTCGTACATGTGACTAGGAACAGGAACAGTCAGACAACTAGGAACTCTGATAAACAGTTTCTGATCTCTTTCTGGTTGTTCCTGCTGGACCATATAAAGTATCATTTCGTTCTTCCTTTGTCACTGTACTTACCACATGAAGTTTACCAATGTAAATGCTAATTTACATATAACCAACATGTATGACGTAGCCATCTTCACTTTAGTGAACAATAACTTCTTATTGCTCGTGTTACTTGTTTCTTGTTTCAATCATAACTTGTTCATCCTGCGCGAATCTTGACACACATGTTAAATAGATAATCATCATTAGTTTACAATCATCAAAACCTCATTACTCAACAAATAGCTAATAAGATAAGTTATGGAACTGTAGGATATTTAATTAAATATTTATTAAGATTTTATCAAAATATTTAGCAGCAAGTTTTAAGGAAAATTATACAAATAAAATTTTCTTTAATAAAATCTGTTTTTATCTTTCTAGTCAAAACAGTTTTACTTTCCCTAAAACTTCTCCTAAAATCTGATTTATTTTATTAAGTATTTTTCGCAAATCTTTTAGTGGTTGACAAAGTCTAAACCACGATTTTCTCTAAGGAAGTTTTCAGGGAAGTGGTCTTCCCTTGATCCACAAGTTATGGATCGTGGAGACCAAGTAGTGTAGGTGTGTGAACAGTTGAGATTTGAAGGGAACTAACCCTAAGGATTATCTCTATAAAAAGAGTCGTCTGTTTTCTGAGAAAAATACACAAAAACATTCTACTAACTTTCTTATCTATCAAAACGCTTTCAAAAGAGTTTATAAAATCGATTTGTGTCCTAGCAAAATTCGAGTTCCTAAGTTCCATAAATATCTAAAAAGCTTTATTATTATCTAGAGTCTTGAAAACAAATTGTAATCTGAGTGAGAATAGATTGAGTAATCTTGTAAAGACTTTGAGTTAAAGTCGAGAAAAGAGAGAAACAAAAGAGAGGGTAGTCAGAGTCGATTACGGTGAGAAACTTGAGTTAGAGAGGAACTCAAGTTGTTATATTATTGTAATTGAGGAATTATATTAATATAAAAGAGTTTTGAGGTTTTCTCTTCTTGATTAGAGTCAGGAAGTTTCCTCAAATTGAGTAACTTTTGTTTCTGTGTTTTTCAGTTCCTTTAAATTGCTTTAAAGTCGAAAGAAACTCACTAAAGTTCCAAACACAATTCACCCCCCCCTCTTGTGCGTGTTCCTATTAAACTATCAGATTCAGTTTAGTTATAATTATCGAATGAAATCGGGATGATTATCATATTATAGTGTAATTTAAATCTTCCAGTTCACAGTAGTAATCAGATACTTCATGAATTCCACCTCCTACAATTCGAATTTTCATTTTTGGATACATGAACTCCACCTCCGTACTCCATATTCAATTGAATTTTTGTATTTGATTATTTGTTCAAAGTAATTAAAAACTATCCATTTTACTTTTAAAAAATAATAAAACTTTTATTTGATACAACTAAATTTGTAGGCCCCTAATCATTTACAGCTAGTGTGTGGTTTGGGCGGATGTCCTGGTTGATACTTTGAAGTTTTAATGACTAAATTTGGATTTTTCTCAATTCAGCTCAATATTTGACCAGAGTACGTGTAGATGTAGTCCATAAAAGTGAAAAGATTCTTTAAGTTCATCAACTACACATGTACATTGCGTCATTTATCATGCCAATTAATTTTCAATTAGATTAACTTACAATTCGTTTAATTTTATATTTTAATGGAATTGAATTAAGTGTTTCAAATTAATAAACACAAAATTAGATATATGCAGTGCATTTTTATAGTTAATGCTTATAAAACTTATGATATGATATTATTCGATACAACTAAATTTATAGGCCCTTAATCATTTACAATGTATAATGTATTCACAACCGGCCTTAGGTTCAATTCCTCTTCCTCCATAGCCAACTCAACAATATTCCGTAGCAAGATTTTCCAACTACTACGTAGATTCATCGACTCCACTTTCTAATAATGAGTTTACTTTTTCAACTTCTTTGACATTTGATTCCATAATTTTATATTTGTATACTTTTCATTTTCTCAATTATAAGTATAACACATTTAGAGACGGCCAATGTGATGGGTTGGGTTGGTCGTGAGTGGATTTGGTGGGTCGAGGATAATTGATACACGATCCGCCTCAGGTAAATAATGGTGGGTCGAGTCGTGGGCTGTATCGGAAAAAATGGACACAGTACATGATGGGTCGTGGGTTACGTGGGTCGTGGGTCGAGGTGGGTTGTGCGGGTCGGGTGGGTCTAATGGGTTTGGTGGGTTACGACAATTATGTTCCGGTGGGTTTAGTGGGTTTACATGAGTTTTAGGAACTGATTTGGATCAGGTGGGTTTGGACAATTAATCAAGCGATAAAAATTTATGAAATTTGTATGAACTTAAATTAATTAATTTTTATGTTATTTGCTTACATAAATATGGTTAATGTATATTTGCAAAATAAAATTAGAACTTATTAGCATTTTAAACACACAAAATTGTTTAAATTAGGATGAGTTTCGCGGGTTGCGTTCGTGTGTTGGGTGGGTTGAGTTTGTGTCTTGGGTTGGGTGGGGCGGGTGTGCCGTGGCGGGTTGTGCCAGGTCCGATGGGGTGGGTCGGAATGGGTTGTGTTGAAAAAATTCGACCCACAACACATCAAAAAAATATCCGGGTTGGGTTGGGTTGTGTCATGGGTCATAAGTGTGTCAGACCCATGTAACCCACTATAAGGTGTGTCAGGGTGGGCTGGGTCAAACCCGACTCACTGGCCATCTCTAAACACATTACGGGTTAATTATAAGTATAACACATTATGGGTTAATTTTATATTTGTATAATTTTCATTTTCTCAATTATAAGTACGACACATTATGGGTTAATATTTTTTTGAGGAAAGCTAGTGGCCTAATTATTTTGATAAATCAGAGTTATGCGATGATTTTCTTGAAATGTATTTTAATTTATTCCATCATTTGGATGATTTTTACACTAATTGTATATGATTTAATTAATGATTAAATAATTTTAACAAGTTAATTAATTGTTCAAAGGGGATGTAGCTCAAATGGTAGAGCGCTCGCTTTGCATGCGAGAGGCACGGGGTTCGATCCCCTGCATCTCCATTTCTATTTTTTTTAACCATTACAAAGGGTTATTATAGGATCTATTCCAAAATTAAAACACCTTTTTGCAGTATTTTTAGGGATGTCAATGAGCTGATACACTCGTGAACAAGCTCGGTCAAAGCTCGTTCATTAGTAAATAAACGAGCTTGAACAAAAAATTTAAGCTCGTTTAATAAATGATACTAGCTCGAACAACCTACTGTTCAGCTCGTTTAGGCTCGCGAACAACTCGTTCATGTTCGTTTCTAAGCTCGTTCGTGTTCGTGTATAAGCTCATTTTAAAGCTCGTTTATATCACATTTTTTAAAAATGTTTCTATAGTAAATATAATAAAGTATTAACAAATAATATATATATATATATATATATATATATATATATATATATTATGATATTATTCATAAAATTTAGCTAAAATTAAGGGTAAGAAATTGACTAAATACTAGTATACTACCAAAACTACCAAAATTGCCAAAACTACCAAAACCGTATATGTTTACTATTCTTATTTCTTCAATCAAGGATATATTAATATTCTTAAATCTCAAAACCCTTAGGTTTATATTTTATGTTTTATAATTTTTGAAAATAATATTTCTCTTATTAATATGATTGTTTAAATTCGATCTTGTTTGTTTATTAAGGCTCGTTTGTTAAAAGCTCGTTTATTAAGGCTCGTCTGCTAATATCTCGGCTCGACTCGAGCTTGAACTTAAACAAGCTACTCGTGAGCTAAGCCCGAACAACGAAAAATTAAATGAGCCAAGCTTGAACCGGAAAAATGAAAGCTCGGCTCGAGCTCGAAAATTTCTTATTAAGCCTAGCTCGAACAGCCAAATACTCGGCTCGACTCGGCTCGTTGACATCCCTAAGTATTTTAGAGGGATACAAACATAATATTAACTTAATCTAGGTGATTATTTCTTTTCTTTTGGGTCCGAATAGCTATAAAGTGCAATAATATTACAAAGGAAAGAGAGACATTCGATATGTACCCTATTATACATATGACCTCATTTTTAATCATTATTAGTTGTTGGACGACGCGCTATCGCGTGCCGTCCTCCAAGGTAGGGAAAACGTATGACATAGTTATTTTTATTAAAATATATCAAAATATGTTTAATTAGTATTATAACCATGTATTTGTAGGGAAAAAAACTTATTGTTCAAGGATTGCTAATAACATTTGTTTTGTAAGGGAGCTGAAATAAATTGTGTATATACATATCATGTTGCACACCTCCATTTACGAATCTAGTCGCAATCAAAATATGATGTACAAATACGCCAAAATTGAAACAAATCCAGCAACTTCATCTCATATTAACAACTTAAACCATAGTATCAGAGGGGGTTAAAGCGATACAACTTAAACATTTTATGGGGATTAATTAAAATCAGCTATTCTTTCCTATGGGACATGATACAACTTAAACATTCTATGGGGATTAATTCCTTTAATTTTCCGTTTCGTAGCTGCTCTTCACATTCTCATTCAAACTACAAGCTACTGCAAAGTGTTTTTTAATTTTTTATGTAGGTTCATCAATACCAAAATATTGTAGATCAATTCTGAAACAGCAAAAGAGGCAACAGTTGCACAGCTGGTCTATTTCTTAATGCCCTTGTGCTGCTTATCAATATCACAGAGGACAAATGCAGATGATACAGAGGGAACTAAAGGGAGAGAACAAAGTGCAATTCAATCTCTTAAGTATGGCCGGAGCAAACTGACGAACAATTAGGCTCACTTTGAAGGGATCCAACTGCTCAACGATAGTCTCAAACTTTAATTGCTTCCCCGGCTTTCACAAGATCCTCCAGAGCCTTTGATATGTGTCCCTCATTCAACCCATCCAGATGAACACCTTTTTCAAAACCAAAGTCTACACAAAATATTGGAAAGTGTCAAATTTGGTGATGAAAATCATCAGAAGTAGCCGATCAAACCTCGAAATTGCTGGGACCAAGAAAGTCCAGACGAGAAACAAATCATTTAAGATAAAATTTTAATCCTCCATTACCAGTTTTAATTTTAAACATCGGGTTTGACTTCTATCCTTGCTAAGAAGTCAATGACATTAAAAAGTCCATCTACTACGACTCATATATAATGTGAGGTTGCTGATAATCTTAGATTAATTGATTATATATGCCAGACTAAGTTTTTGAGAGCCTCTTAGATTAATTGATTAAGTAAAACACACCAAAAACCAACCACAACCTATATGCCACACTGCTAACATAGACCTACAGTGTTCCTGATGACAAAGCTACATAGAGCCTAGCCTAATTCTGTATAATTTCCGTTAACTGGCCGGGAATTGACATGACACCTTCCATACAAAAATATGTAAGTGGTCACATAAGGAATATACAAACAATGGCAACCATATCATTTTAAATTCATATTTTACGCCATTCTTTTGATCACTTGTCTAAATTCACTTTATTGTTCATTTCTTCTATCTTTGTAACATTGCACATCCTACTAATCATCGTTATATCCACCCCTCTCAATTTATCAAACTCGAATTTGCTTAATTGGATAACATTTTACTCACACATTTAGTTGCATATTATCCAGCTAATGCTAGTAACTGGTCGTCATGCCAAATTATACAATATACACATCAGAGCAAAGATTATCCGCTAGATTAAGCATACTCTCCCTCCCCTTCCCCAATCGACAAGTTTATTATCTCATACCAATATCTAGTCATTTGGCTTTGTAAGCTGTAACCAAAGAACTTAAGCTAGGTTATAATAATTAAGTTTCAGAAAAGGGGAAAAAGATAGAATTCATTCTTAAAATCGAAATGTATAAACATAGTACGTACACCTAGAAAAATGTTAAAATTCATAAATTGAGGGAAGATAAGAAGAAAATACCTAAAATTCCTTTGAAGTCAAACGAACGAGCGAATGAGATAACTTGGATAGCATCACATGATCAGAATTGTAAACCCTAATCTGAAATATCAAAACCCCAAATAAATCAAAATCAAAATTTATAAACAGGATTACATAACCTAGAAAAATATTTCTCGCAGCAATAATCTAGGTATACCAAATAAATACCCATAATCTTTAATCAAACCTGTGCAGATCGACATGCAAGCAGATGAGGAGTCAAGCCTAATGCCCTCAATTGTCGCACACTATGTTGAGTAGGCTTCGTTTTCTGCATAATAATACAAGAGGTCACAACTCACAACAGACAAAAAAAATGCTCTGAGAAAAATAGAAATGAGCAAAATATGAATTTTATATGGCCATATAACAAAGAAAATGCAAACAATAACAAATTATCTGAGCCCACGAGTCATTTTAGGAGTAAAAAAACCTGCTCACCCATAACACCTAGAACAAGAATCAGCTGACATGAATGAGGAAGATTTTTTTTTTCCTGTAACACACCCAAAAAAATTAATTGTATAGCAAAAACTACTTCAAATCCAACACAAATAATTAGACATACCAACAGTAAAAGATAATGTCCGAAACGCTTCAATAAATGACATTGACTCAATGTCACCTACAAAAGTCGCACAAAGATATTCACGGGTCCAGTTCTCGGAATCAAAAAGAAAATTTCTGTCATTCATGTCAGCCTGACTCCTCTTCTTTTGAATCAAGGATATCAACAGCCACAAATCCAAACTCTATGCTCATTCCGGTCAATTTATCATACATAACCTGAATTAAGCCAACAACTATCGCTTATTAGTTTTACCCAAATGATAAACCTTTCATATATTACCCAAAAATCACATTTAAACATCAAATATTACAAATTCAACGGGGAATACCCAATTACCCACCACCCAACAATTTCCCACCACCGCACTCGCCCCTTTTGTAAGACTGTAACTATGACATATGCTGCAAGTAAAATAAAGGGCCATACCATTACCTTTAGGAAGCCTATCTATAGCTAGCTTCCACCCTTTCACCCCCCCCCCCCCCCACACACACACACATTTAGCTAGCCTTCATCTTCTCGTTCTTTTTGCCTAATGCTCGAATTTTTTGACCCCTTCAGAATTAATCACAAATTTCAAAAACCCACCCTAAAAAATACAGAGTACCTAATTTGTGCTATTAATCAAGAAAAAGAAAGAAAACAAAAACACCAAATCACATCAGAATTCAATTAAACCAAACATATTTCAACAAAATCAACAATTAAAAACAAGAAACAAAACCGTAGTTTGAAAAATTCAGAGAAAGGAGAATCATACCAGGGAGAAAGAGACGAATTGATAGGGAGGAGATTCAAAAGGAGTACGCGTAGTGAGGATAAACCTTCCCTCGGTTCCTAACATCTGCTCCTACTCACATAACCTTCTCTCGGTTCCACCTGATGTGTCTCCTCAATCCGATTCTCCTCCCGTTGGTCCTGATAACAAACCACCAAAATCACTCAAAATTAAATTAACCTAATTTACACAATTCAAACTAATTACCAACATAAACCTAATTACCAACAAAACAAACTCTAAATTTTCACTGGGCTCTATACTCTCAAAAATATGAAACCAAATCGAATTTCAAGCAAAGTGAAGCCCAATGTTAAGAAGATTCTAACCTTAACAAGACAATTGACTATCAAATCTAGGTTTATGGAGAAGGCCATTTTGTAACTGAAATTTTTGGAAACCATTGTGGATCGAAGCTTTCCGAGTTACCAAACGCTGAAGTGAAACTGAAGTTTCGTGTGTGTACTTAGGAAGTTTGAGGGATTTCAAGATCTGGGAGTTATTTTTTTTTGGACGGGAAGACAACTGGGGAGTTGGAGGGAGCCAATAAGTGGGGGAGTAGTTATTACCACGGATCCGTTTAAGGGCGTTGTTAAAACCTGCGTTGGCTTTTACAACTTCTGTAGTAGTGGTTATGCCTGTAAGTTCTTTCTACCCTACTTTGTGTTTTATCTATGGTAAGTTTCTACTGGCTTCTGGATCTCAAAAACCCACCGGTTAATCTCAAGTGACAATGGCACTGAAAATAAACTAAATGATTGGATTAGTAAAGAGTACCTGCTGTTATAGTCATGAAACTCTTCTAATTCCACCTCATCACCTCCATCACCATAACGACTTTGCTATGTGCTTCCTAACTGCCTCAAGCTGCTAAATGGTTGACATCTCTCATTGCAGTACAAGCATAAGAATCTCATTTCACCTAACATATACAGGTAGATAAGAAGTAATGTACAAATTAGACGACATAGAATGAACTACTTGGGTAATGCCTTCAGAAAGTTGTAGTTGCTTGTTACCTTCCCAAAATATGTAAGGAAGCCATTCAAATGTTTTAAATACTCTTCTGGGTGTTTTTTGTGTCTCTAGACGACAGTATAGAACTATTCTTCTCCCTTCACTTGGACAGATGCATATATAGCTGGTGACAAAGCCTCCTTTCTTGCAATAATCAAGGTATTCAACCTGAGAGAAAGAATAAAACAAATTAGCAAACATAAAACAACTCAGCAAGCCTACTACCTCAAAAACAAGCAGCTGCAGCGACTATTGGCCCACTTATCTATTTTGTGTTGACCTCACAAACAGGATGTCATGCTAAACAGTTTAATATGCCTTAAAATCAACCACTATACCAACCAAACATGCCACTGACTGAAAAGAAGCCAAGGAAAAGATCATTAATAAGCGGCATAGAGCTCTAAGTTAGATATGTAACCAAGAAGCCAACTTTTAATCCAAGTTTAGCCGATTTTGCTGCCAAAGCTAGACCAGCTGGACCACAACAATAACCACCATATCCAGCAGTACATTGGCATCTATTTGACGCAGTTGCAAATAAATGAACCAAATAAATTCATAAAGCGCGAATGCATATATGCTGTAGCATCTCGAAACTACATCCAACTGCAGATAACAAAGACACCAACTCTATGTCCGAAGATCAACATTCAAACAATGCTAATCCAATTCAATTTTATCAAAGTTATTCTCACACAGTAAGAATAACCCCTCACCTATCAACTAATAGAGAAAAAGTACAGGGGATGTGTCACATTTCCAAATGATAAGAAGCTAGATATTGTATGTATATCATGTAGGAAAATAGTCCGGTTAAAACAGATAAGCCCTTTATTTTGTACATAAATAACAGACTCAAAAGGAGTAGTTTCAGACTCAAAAGGAATACTTTTTAAAATAAATGGCTTACGGAGTGTGGTCAATGATGTCATGATGAACTGAGCAATATTTCCACGGTGATCAGGACTGTTAGATGGTGAAGGAAATAATGCCCTTGGTCCAAGTATGCATTCTATGTTAAGTCTAATAAGTGCGGTTCAGTATTAATTAACAAGTTAATAATTCAGTGAGATCAAGTGAGCTGAATGCCTAGCTAGAGGCCGCTTCAGTTCAAGTGGAATTAATGATATTAATCCACAGCTTACTCTTGACTGAACCCGTAGGGTCACACAAATAGTACGTAAACGGATCAAGTATTTAATACTCCATCTATGGATATTCGGAATCGACGGATCTTGGTTTCAGTGGGAGCTGAGATCGTCACAGGCAAGAAATGAATACTCCGGAAACGATGATATTGCCGGAAACGGAAATATGGATCGTATCGGAAATATAAATATTATCCAAGTCGTAGATGTTGCCGGAAACGGAAACATGGTACATATCGGAAAATATTATCGGAAATGGAAATATTGCCGGAATCGGAAATATTGCCGGAAACGGAAATATTGTCAGAATCGGAAATATTATCGGAATCGGAAAATAATTCCGGAAACGGAAATATTAAATATTTGTTCGAAACGGAAATTAATTCCGGAATCGGAAATATTAAATATTGTTCGTATCGGAAATGAATTCCGGAATCGCGAAATTAATCGGAAGCGTATCGTACGAATTAGCATCGGACGAGGCCTGCCAGACGAAGGCCCAGCACGAAGCCGGGCCATCGCCCAGCAAGCCAGCGCGCCACAACGCACCAGCCAAGGCTGCGCCAGGCCCACCGCAAGGCAGGCCCAGCGCGCGCCAAGGCTGCGGCAGCGTATGGGCCTCGTGGCAATGGGCTGCGAGCTCACGGGTTGCGCGCGCGCATGGCGCCCCTCGTGGGCTGCTGTGCGCGCGTGTGTGTGTTTGTGTGCTATACGAATCCTAAAGCTATCAGGTTTCGACATATGATTAAATTCCTAAACCTAAAAGGATGAATTAATTAAATAAGAATTCTATTAGGATTGTAGTTTAATTAATTCGTATCCTAATAGGATTCCAGTTCCTTTTCCATACCTCTATAAATAGGTGCCTAGGGTCATAATTTATAGACACGATTTCAAGTATTCAAAGTGATTTTTGAGAGCAAAAATTCAGTCATACAATTGCCTACACTAGCCGAAAATTCTAAGTACCTTAAGGGCGATCCTAGTTGGTCAAACTTAAGGCGGATCCGGACGTGCTGTGGACTATCTACGGAGGGACGACACTTGGAGTCCTAAAGACTTGTTCTTGTTCGGTTCAGGCGCAGCTAGGGAAGGCACGCAACAAAGTGTATGCATCTAAACTATGCTAAATGATTATGTGTAAATAATATGCTTTCCTGGCTTTATGGTTTTTCCGCATGATTTATGAATTGTCACATGTATCATAACCTTACAGATGGATATGTTGTAAGAAGAAGGGGACGTCTGCATTGTCACACAAAAGATGGCAGATGGCAATGCAGAGGGTGACACTACAGAAGAAGGATCAGCCAGGAAATTTAGTAAAAGCATATGCAAAAAAGAGAGGATGTGGCAGAGATGAAGAAACCAAAGAAAACTCAGGATTCAAAACAAAGAAAACTCGAAAACCAATACATCATCCACATCCACCAAATTAAGCATATTAAAAACACAATTTGAATACAAGAAGAAATCAGAACTAACAAGACTCGGGAATAAAAAAAAAAACTCGAAAATGAAATTCTGCAAAGAAAACCCAGCTACCCAGAGTTTATCTGTCAAAATTTCTATCTACTTTTAAACATTCCCACTACAGTCAGATGTTGATGAGAGTTACAGTAAGTATATGTGTAGCATAGATAGTTAACATTTGACAAATTAACACTAATACTCGACTAATGAAAGAAAACTAAAATGAGAAAATTAAAACGAAACCCATAAACAACAAAGAAAGGAATTAACACTTTCAATACATAAATCATGGAAATAAATCAATCAAAGAGTACAGATGAAATCTAATTTGAACTGCAGAAGGATCAGTCAGAAATTTTTTAGTAAGAACATATGCAAAAAAGAGAGGATGTGACAGAGCTGAAGAAACCAGAGAAAACTCAGGAATCAAAACAAAGAAAACTCGAAAACCAATACATCATCCACATCCACCAAATCAAGCATTCCCACTAAGTTGCAAACAAATGGGATATAAAATAAAATCCTAACATCAGTCATGCAGAACTTTAAGTTGTTGTTAAGTCTTGGAAGCAATGCAGAATATGGTGTTGCCAGCCAGAAACCCCCAAACATGACAAAAGGTACCAACAAGCATAAAGGTAGAAAAGATTAAGGCACTGACCTTTAAATCTTTAAGGGTAAGTATAGACACTCGACTTGAACAAAGCTCCAAAAAAACAACCTAAAACCATCATAGCACAGCAAAAATAAGACTTAAAAGCATTCATAAAATCAACCAAATACATAATGATAACTAAAGCAGGCACCTGAATTGGTAAATAACAAACTCAAAGTTGTAATATAGTGATAGAGAAGCACCTCCGGTTTGAAGAAACTGATTACAGATTGAACCTCTCCGCACGAATCCTGCAACAAAAAATTAAAACATGCTTCAACCCTGCCTCTAAATTGAAAGGAAGAAATTAATGTATTTTTTGTCAACATATCACCTAGAATAAAAATTGACGACTGCATGAAAAGCATACTCCGAGATAGGAAAGTGGCTGTTCTATTTCAACACACCTACTTAAGAATATAATTTCCCCTATGGGCCCTCACTGGTAAATTGGACTCTCAAGATCCAAAGTCAAGCCATTTTTATCAACAACGTGAGAAAAAAAAAATCACACAATAACCCACCCAATGCTTTTATCTTTCATTTTCAAATAGTTATATTATTATTGGTAAATAAGAGCAAACAATCATAAAAATTTACCTCAAAGCTGATTCTATTGACCTGAAACTCTGTAAGCCATTACCTAAACAAATTGAGCTTCTTTAATTGTAGATGAGTATGATATCCCTCATCCAAACATAGAATTCATGCAACTGATATTTGTGAAGTGAAAAGAACAAAGATTTAACTGAGAAATTTGCCGTTTTTGATACACGGGTGACTGGGTGGGACTCAAGGTCAAAACCAACTCATAATACAACACCAAAAATGCGCAATGTAATTCACTCCGCCGTGTCAAACACATTTTCCAAGTAAAACAAAGGAGAAAGAAAAAATCAAAACTTATTTGTTTTCCAAATAATTAATATAAACAGATACACCCCTCCCACTAAACATTATGATAAAAGCATTGGTAATTCGTAATTGGGGCAGGATCATTACCCTCGTTGGTAATTGAGGCTCTCGTTGGTAAATAAATCTAATCCCAAGACATTGTTTCAACATTTCATATTTCATCCTTAAATGATAATATTGTTGGTAAGAACAACAACAAACCATCAAGTAGAAATCATATTTTCTGACTAACCCGGCAATTCAATCAAAAAAAATAGCAGTGAAGTGTCAAAATTAAATCATCACATCTTAAAATGTCAAATAAAATTTTCAACAACTAAAACAATGTTCGAATCATCACAATCAATGAATTAATTCCACGAAAAACAATAATCCGACTCAACACTAATTCAGGCCAATTAATTAACAACAAACATAGGAAAAGCAGTAATATAAGCCAGTTAATTAACTACCTCAGACACATGAGCAGTTCCGATGACATAAACGTCGCAAATTTCACCGTCGCCATTGTTGCACGACAAAACAACATTACTTGAAAGCTCTTCAGGAAGAGACCTATTTTCCGATTCTCCGCCGCCGCCAACGCCACCTTCACTCTCACTTTCCCTTCCACTAATTCTCTCTCCTCCATAAGCAGACCTATCATCACTATCAATTGCGATCAAATTAGGGTCGTTGCCGTGAATCGGCGAAAGTGGTCTAATTTTGCGTATGAAGATGGTCGTTTTGTTTTTTTTAGGAAACCACATTCAGTAAGCGTATGAAGATGGTCGTTTTGTTTTTTGTAGCAAACCACATTCAAGGAAAAACTGGAAAGGCGAGCACTTTTAGAGTTACACTCTTCTTATAATTATAGTAACAAAATATATTAAGACGACAAGATCATCAGAATCAAGAGCACAAATAAATCTAATTTTTCATTACATTAGAGCATCAATCCGAGTATATCTTTTATTCTTTTACTACCAAAATTAAACTAACATGCTAAAATAAAATCAGCTACAAAACCAAAAAAAACAGCAACTCATAGCGCTGACTTTGCTCATTAGACTATTGTCGAATCTCAGATATCTCGTTGCCTCTGCTGTAACAAAGAGTGTAGACAATTACAAGTAAGAGATGTGAAGACCAGTCAAAACAACAAAATACAAAGTTAATCCTAACTAATCCACTCACTTTGCACAAATTCAAAAGAAAATCAAACAAAAAGCTAAGAAACATACAGGATCATTACCAAACAGATAAAGCGAACCTGAAAAGCCGAAAGTACCAAGAGTCTGGTTCAAATACTTGATACAATGCTCCAAATTGTTCACATCCGCCAAATACATGTTACTGTCATCAAACATCACAATCGGTTTCTAAAATTCTATGTCATTGTCATGAAAAATCACAATCAGTTTCTTTGAAAACAAAAATAATCAAAACCCTAACTTCAAATTGAGTTCGGCGTTGACGATGAAGCTCATTTTTTAGCAAACTCAACCACTAACCCAAACACAGAAAGGTGAGAAGTTTAAAATACCTTGCACGAAGACGGATTAAGAGCTCGTAGTTTCTCCGGTTTCATTCCCTTTCTGTTTAACACCAAAGCCAAACCATGAATTTTATAACTCTGCATAAATCATAATCACGATCTTTAAACCTAAACCTAATCTAAAGAAAAATTACGAAACTTAGAGAAATTACCATAGAACGCGGAGATAAGAATATTTAACATAACTCACCATTTTCGCCGCGAGGAAGCCTTGGGAAGAGGAGATAGAAAGCAGCAGGGAGGAGGGGAGAGAGTCGCAAGGTAGAAGGAGAAGAAAACAGGGATCGAAAATGACCCGCAAGAAGAGAGGAAAGAGAAAGGGTGAAACAGAAAACGAAGAGGAGGAATAAAGCAAGAGGTTGAGATCAGTGAGTTTCAACACGTGGCAACATCCAATAGCTCGGATAAAACCGTAGTAAAGAGTTAGAGTCGGGGGTAAAATTGTAACAACAGTATTGGATGAATAGTTAATTCTCACTCCTTGCTTTTAAAAGGGTATAAGATGTCAGTATCTCATTAAATTGAAAATTATAAGATGCACCCGGGTGCCCGTGATCCCTCTCGCGTTTTCTTCTTACGTATAAAGGAAAAACTGAGAGAAGATGTCGTACACCCGGATACACCTAATATATTTGCATTCAATTGGTTACCATAGACGATTATGATTCTTTTTCTTTTTCTTTTCTGCCTCGAGTCTAGAAAAAGATCAATTATACTTATAAATTTGAACTACAAGAAAAAGATTAATTATATATATATACTTGTAAATTTGAAATACATAGATGAGTATATATTTTGGCCTAGTGACCAAGATTGATTGCCCACGTATAAAGTGTTGTGGGGTTTTTCCGGTGAGATACCTGGGAGGTTTCTTGGTAACTTTTACAGATTAAACAAGATTGTATTTTTATAGAGAGAGGAAGTAGAGAGAAGGCAGAGCAGTAATTGCTCTAGAATGTATTGATTGTGACCCTTTTTTCTAGGGAAGTGGGAATATTTATAGTACTAGGTTTTTGGGGGAATGACCTAATATTCCCCTTACATGATTGGCTGGGGAATGGGAGGAGGACACGTGTCCTTTCTCCTTACAATTCTCTGGCCTCTTTTGGCAATAGTGGGCTGTTTGGGCCTATTGTGCTTAGTCATTCACTTGGGATACATACTAATTAAGCCCCTTTCCAGGTATAGGTTTTATACATACATTTATACACACTTAAATACATACACTGTAGATACCTAGATTAATACCCATGCCTCGGAGTAGACTTCGTATGATTTCTGCTTTAGGGGGCGCAATACGTGCCATGTGTCACGTCCTCATTGGTACACGAAGGCACGGTAATTTTGCCCACAACATTTGCCCCTCAAGAAGGGCATTTCTGGAAACACATTCCGGGTATCGCTTCTTGACTCTTGTTTTGCATCTTCATCTTTGGGTCAGGTGTTGAGATGGTGACACGTGTCACCTTTCTCCATTTTGCCCCTCCCTATATATAGAGGTGAGGGGGGGTAAATTTCATTTTTTACATTTCATTTTCACAGAGCTTTCATAGGCGATTTCCGGCGTGTTCCTACCACCATCAGGCGATTTTCGGCCACCAGGAGACTCATCCTTTTCCTCGTCACACTCATCCCGTTCTTCGCGAAACTCATCTCGTTCTTCGCGAAACTCATCCTGTTCTTCACCAAGTACTTCGCAGATCTTTCAAGGTTAGTTTTCGCCTTTCTTGTTTTTGTTATCCTCTCGTCATTTTTCCCTTTGTTAGCGGCCGACCTCTTAGTACTAGGTAAGGGTTTAAAGGTTTTATTTAAGATTTTTCCGCCGTTCATCTTTTGTCGGGGCGGACGTCCAATCGCGTCTTTTTCTTCATTGTTGGTCACCCCTAAGCCGTGCTTCGTTCACTATGCAGAAGGCATGGCTAGAACCAAGCAAACGGCAGATCCGACGCGCCTGCGCTTGCGGGAAGAAGCATCGACACCTCCTAGGGAGAGATATTCTTCCACCGCCTCGGCAGTCGACGAAGAATTTGCCGAACTCTTTCAAGAGATCGACGAGTACGTCGAGGCGGGGGAGCAGGCGGCAAGCTCGTCGGAGGGTACAGCGAGCCAGGCAGTGGGGGAGCCAAGCGTCGCTCCATTGTCATCGGCCGCCGAGGAACAAGAAGCTGCTCCCCAGCTTATTAGGCCCAGAGGACGGGAGGAGGCCCAATTGCTTCCGTCAGAGATTCACCCAGACGTGGGCTGGATGCGGTGGCTAGACAGGCACGGAGCCAAGATGAGGGATGACCTCTGCGTGGGGGAAGGGTACCAAATGCGCGTGCCGGCCGGTCTGGACTCGACCGTCAGCCTGCTTGCCGAGGGAGAATTCCCTGTGTATGCCGCGTCAATCAAACTCGGCATGAGATTCCCTCCACACCCCTTCGTTGTGGAGGTGTTAGATGGTTTCAATATTGGGGTGGCCCAGCTGACCCCCAACTCATGGGCGGATATCTTTGGCTACATTGCCAAATGTGCATTGAACGACGTGGAGCCGTCCTTCAACGCCTTTCTGCATCTGGTCTCCCTCTCTCGTTCCCCCAGTGCCGCCAAAGGGTGGTTTAATCTGAGCAGCCGTGGTACCTACCAGACAGTGGTCGGCAAGCTCAGCAAGTGGCATATGTGGAGGAAGAGGTGGGTCGTGTTTTATACTGACGACCAGGAGATGTATGAGAGAATGAGCCGTTGGAACTGTGACGCCAACTTCATGGATCGTGACGAGCCCCTTCCCCCCCTTACTGCCGAAGAGTGGGATCAGATAATGGTCCTGTTCAAGGCCAACACTTACCACTTAACAGTGGATAAGAGTTTCCATGTGCCGGCCGAGTGGTTGCCGCACATTAGCCAGTTTCGGAACGAGGCCTTTCTAGCGGCCGTAGGCTTAGGATATTCCATGACTCGAGGTTGTATGCCAATTTATGTGCCGTTCTGCGTTGGTCTATTCATTTTTTCTAACTTTGGATTTCTTTTGTTCACAGAGGAAGGAATGAGCAAGCTATCGGCGGCGGATATTGGGAAGGGCGATATGACCGATTGGATGGCGGACATCTATGAGGCCAAGATGCAGAAAGCCAAGGCCGAGTTGGAGGAGAAGGTGAGTATTCTTCTTAGGTTGTCGTTTTTTTTTTTTTTTTTTTTTTTTTTTTTTTTTTTTTTTTTTTTCTTTTTGCAAGTTAAACTTCTCCCGTCCAGCGTCTATAGTGGACGTCTTTTTAGTGACGAGCCGATATCCTGATATCTGACCCGTGTTTGCTAAGGTAGGCCTCGTCACTTTTTATTGACGGGCCCCTTAGTTAGCGTTTTTTCAAGTGACTCGTGATTGATAGGGTACGCCTCGTCATTTTTGGGACGGGCGTCCTTTTTAATGACGAGCCACTTTTCTGCGATTGACTTGCCCTTGATAAGGTACGCCTCGTCATTTTTAAGACGGGCGTCCTTTTTAATGGCGAGCCACTATTTATTGAGTGACTTGTGATTGATAAGGTACGCCTCGTCATTTTTAAGACGGGCGTCCTTTTTAATGACGAGCCACTATCTTGTGAGTGACTTGTGATTGATAAGGTACGCCTCGTCATTTTTAAGACGGGCGTCCTTTTTAATGACGAGCCACTATTTGTGAGTGACTTGTGATTGATAAGGTACGCCTCGTCATTTTTAAGACGGGCGTCCTTTTTAATGACGAGCCACTATCTTGTGAGTGACTTGTGATTGATAAGGTACGCCTCGTCATTTTTAAGACGGGCGTCCTTTTTAATGACGAGCCACTATTTGTGAGTGACTTGTGATTGATAAGGTACGCCTCGTCATTTTTAAGACGGGCGTCCTTTTTAATGACGAGCCACTATCTTGTGAGTGACTTGTGATTGATAAGGTACGCCTCGTCATTTTTTAAAACGGGCGTCCTTTTTAATGACGAGCCACTATCTTGTGAGTGTCTTGCGATTGATAAGGTACGCCTCGTCATTTTTAAGACGGGCGTCCTTTTTAATGACGAGCCACTATCCTGTGAGTGGCTTGTGATCGATGAGGTACGCCTCGTCATTTTGAAGACGGGCGTCCTTTTAAATGACGAGCCACTACATGGTGAGTGACTTGCGATAGATGACGAGGCCTAATATTTGACTGTCCTTTCTTTTTTAGCAAGCTAAGGACGCGGCTAGGGCGTCAGGGAAGAAGAAGGGGACGACTCTGTCCCAGCTGAAGAAGAGAGCTGTGCCGGCTGGCTCGGAGACTCCGAGTACCTTCAAGAAGCCAAAACCCCTACCTCGCCGTCTCGTGAAGAAAGACGAGTCGAAGGTTGCTGAGGGGGGATGCCCTGATGACGAAGAGATGGGCGTGGACAAGCCGTCTCTGGTGGTGGACTTGGTGGAGGACCCTCTTTCGGGAATCCCGGCCGACGTCCGCTCTCAGATACCGGCGGAGGTGGCCCGCCGAGCTAGGTCTTCGGGCGGTAAGTATTATTCGAACGTCGTTCAGACGTATCGAGCCTCCTCTGGCAGTTCTTCTTACTCTCCGCGTCATCCTAAGGCCATTGTTTTTCCTATAGCCAAAGACAAAGGGAAGGATGCAGCTGCTGCCGAGGATGAGAACGTACCTGCTACTCCACACTATTCGTCAAAGGATAGGGTGGCTATATGCCGCAAGGTTTTTAAGGCCGTCCCCGCTGAGTATGTTGCTTCTCTTCCTGGCCGCAAGACTGACGCCCAGTTTGGTGCGATCCAGGCCACTCTTCTCGACGTAAGTCTATTTCCAACTTGCTTGTACTTGTCTTCCCTTTTAGAGTCATTTACTAATATGTAGCTTCTTCTGCAGTTGTTCTGCCGCATGGAATTCTGCAAGAGCTGGAAGGCCCGCACTGCTGAGGAGCTCAAAGCTCAGGTGGCTGAGTCCACCCACCATGGTGACTATGCGTTCAAGTCCATTGAAGAGGTCCGCCTGCAGATGCAGACGACCATAGACCTTCAAGCGAAGGAGGTGGCTGCGTTGAGATCTGACAAGGCCGAGCTGCTTAAGAAGATCTTGGCGCAGGACAAGGACATGGTGGCAATGGTCGAGGAAGCCAAGACAGCGGCGGCGGAAATACGGGCGCTTCAGGACCAGTTGCGGGAGTACCCTCAGGTCAAGGAGGCGGCTGAGGAAGCCGAGCATCTTCGTGGGGAGCTAGAGACGGCCAGATCGCAAGTTCGCACCTTGCGTGAGCGTCTTCTGGAATCCTATGATCAGGGGGAACAAGCGACCAAGGACGCTGTTAAGCACGCCTGGGAGAGCCACATGTCAGAGTATGATCTTGGGTGGTTCCAGCGGCGAATGGAGCACAGTGCCGCTGTGTTGGCTGCTGAACGTCTTGGTCAGCCGCCCCCTGAGTTTGTATCATCTGATGACGAGGACGATGCGGCCGCCCCCTGATTTGCTTCCTTTCCTATTTTTTTTAAAAAATTTTATTCAAGCGTTCCAGTGCCTAAGGGCAAAAACAATTATGTTGTAAAGTTTTGGCGCTGATGGCGTCTGTATCATTGTGCCTGCTGAGCACACAACAATTCTCTTTCTTTTTCCTGGTCAGGAATTCTGAGCTACTTTCACACGCCTTTCTACGGGCGTTGTTTTATAAGTAAATAGGTTTTTTGATGTTTCTCCTATCTCGCATTTACTTGCTCTTCATAATTTGATTATTCCTTGATCAATAGGCTTAATAGGCTTAATCAATAGGTATGGTTGCCAAGGTGCATCCGAGAGTACACTAAGCACGTTAATGCCGCAGGCAACTGAGTAGGCGCTAGGCCCTACTTTGGTCGTCACTTTCTTTGGCGAGCGTGTCTATAACGATATTGATTGGCGCAAGTCAATCAATAGGTATGATTGCCGCTAGACATGCTCGTCAAATGGACTGGCCGGCCAAACATTCGTGCCGCCGCGCTTTTTAGCAAGCAACCTTTGTTTCGAAGTTAATCGTGCCGCTGAACTTTTGAGCGGACAACCTTTGTTTCCAAGTGTTTGGTGCCGCTGGCAACTGAGCATGCGCTAGGCCCTACTTTGGTCGTCACTTTCTTTGGCGAGCGTGTCTATGACGATATTGATTGACGCAAGTCAATCAATAGGTATGATTGCCGCTAGACATGCTCGTCAAACGGACTGGCCGGCCAAACATTAGTGCCGCCGCGCTTTTTAGCAAACACCCTATGTTTCAAAGTTTCGAAGTTATACAATTAGGCTTTGTTTCGAAGTTAATCGTGCCGCTGAACTTTTGAGCGGACAACCTTTGTTTCCAAGTGTTTGGTGCCGCTGGCAACTGAGCATGCGCTAGGCCCTACTTTGGTCGTCACTTTCTTTGGCGAGCGTGTCTATAACGATATTGATTGACGCAAGTCAATCAATAGGTATGATTGCCGCTAGACATGCTCGTCAAACGGACTGGCCGGCCAAACATTCGTGCCGCCGCGCTTTTTAGCAAACACCCTATGTTTCAAAGTTTGTTCATGCCGCTGGGCTTTTGAGCGAACAACCTATGTTTCAAAGTTGTTCATGCCGCTGGGCTTTTGAGCGAACAACCTATGTTTCAAAGTTGTTCATGCCGCTGGGCTTTTGAGCGAACAACCTATGTTTCAAAGTTGTTCATGCCGCTGGGCTTTTGAGCGAACAACCTATGTTTCAAAGTTGTTCATGCCGCTGGCACGTATTATGCTGTACTGGTCGGCCAGCGGCTTGCTTATATTAGGAGGGTAGTTGGATAGGTGATCAGCCTACAACTTGGTGCTAATCTGGGCCACTACTTAGGCTTCAAACAATTAGTCTTGCTGAGTTTTTGCTAATCTGGGCCACTTCTCAGGCCGTCATACAATTAGGCTTTGGTTATGCATTGGAGTGTATATGTTTATATTCATTGTGCGAACAATAAATATTACGAAACAAATAGAGTAGTATTATTTATAACTTTGCAAGGCGAATTTAGCCGGTTACAAAAGTAATTACTACCCTACTATGACCATTAGAGGCCGCCCCTTGGGCAATGGATCGTGGTAAGTAAGACAAGGCTTAGCACATATCTTAGAAGAAATATTTCTTGAGGTTGTCGGCATTCCAAGTGCGTGAAATAGGGCGGCCTTGCATGTCTTGAATGCGGTAGGTTCCATCTCTAACTTCATCATAGATCTCGTAAGGTCCCTCCCAAGTGGGCGTCAGCTTACCTTGTTCATTTGCTCGTCCTGTGGACTCCATTTTTCTGAGGACAAAATCTCCCACTTTGAGCACTCTATTAGAGACTCTCTTGTTGTATTCTCTTGCCATCCTTATCTTGTACAGCTGTTGCCTGAGCGCTGCATTTCCTCTAACCTCGGGCAGAAAGTCCAAGGCTGCTTTCATTGTCTCCCAGTTAGCATTTTCGTCATACAGCATGACTCTCAACGTTGGCTCACACATTTCTATGGGTAGGACAGCCTCGGCGCCATAGGCTAGCAGGAAGGGCGTTTCACCGGTTGAATTCTTAGCCGTGGTGCGGATGGACCATAAGACATTTGGCAGCTCATCAGCCCATAGACCTTTGGCTTCGTCAAGCTTCTTTTTAATTCCTTCAGAGATAATTTTGTTGAACGCCTCAACCTGACCATTGGCTTGGGGTCGTCCGACTGATGCAAAACAGGTGTGTATACCGTGATCTGCCAGCCACTCTTTCAGCTTAGGCGTCTCAAACTGGGGCCCATTATCGAAGACTATAGCCTGTGGAATCCCAAAGCGAGTCATGATGTTCTTCCAAATGAATTCTCTCACATCAGCAGTTTTTATGTTTTTGAGCGCTTCTGCCTCCACCCATTTGGTGAAGTAATCTACGGCAACGATGACATAACGCCTTCCTCCTGGTGCGGTCGTGAATGGGCCTAGGAGATCCATCCCCCATTTAGCAAATGGAATTGGGCTTATAATGGGCGTCAGAACTCGTGCCGGTTGATGTATTAGGTGAGAAAAGCGCTGACATTTGTCACACTTCTTGACCAGTGAGATTGCGTCCTCCTTAAGGGTCGGCCAGTAATAGCCGGTTCGAAGTGCCTTTTCAGCCAAAGCCCTTCCACCAATATGCGAGCTGCACAACCCCTGATGAAGGTCTTCTAAAATTTCCTGCCCCTTCTCAGGTGTTACACATCTTAACAAAGGACGGGAGTAGGCCTTTTTGTAGAGGGTGCCGTTCCACATTTCAAACCAAGAACATTTCTTTTGAAGTTTTGCCGCTTCCCTTGAGTCTTCGGGCAAGACTCCATTCATTTTGAAGTTTACTATGTCATCCATCCATGTGGACGTTCTGTCAAGAGTTTCCACTTCCATTTGCTCAACACTTTTGTGCTCTTTTACCTCCCAGAACACGTGCCGAGGGGTATCACAAGACGCGGAACTTGCCAACTTTGACAGGGCATCAGCTTGGTTATTTTCCGAGCGAGGGACTTGCCTTACTTCAAAACTTTTCAGTGGCTCTACTTCCTGATGGACGGCCTGCATGTATTTGACCATAGTCGGATCCCTAGCTTCGTAGGTCCCATTAACTTGGCTCACAATCAGTTGGGAGTCAGATAGTGCTACAATCTCCTCGGCGCCTGCCGCCTTACACATTTTAATGCCACAAAGCAGGGCTTCATATTCGGCTTCATTATTTGACGCCTGGAAGTTAAATCGCATAGCATATTCAAAAGTATCTCCTTCTGGGGAGTGACAGATTATCCCTGCTCCACATCCATTCTGTGTGGATGAGCCGTCTACATACACTGTCCACACTGTGCTTGTATTCTTGGCAAAGTCTGGCCTCGTCATTTCAACAATGAAGTCGGCACATGCCTGCCCCTTGACAGCTTTCCTCGGCTCATAGGTGATATCAAAGGCGTTCAGCTCTATTGCCCAATTCAGCATTCGTCCTGACGCCTCCAGCTTTGTGAAGGGCAGTTTGAGCGGCTGATCGGTGTAGATCACAATTTTGTGAGCTAAGAAATAAGGACGGAGCTTTTTGCTGGCCATGAACAGAGCTAAGCCAAACTTTTCCACTGTAGGATATCTAACTTCAGCATTTTGAAGAACATGACTGACAAAGTATACCGGCATCTGTATTCCCTCCCTCTCTGTCAGTAGAACGGCACTCAACGAGTGCTCGGACACGGCGAGATACATGTACAAAGTCTCTCCTAGCAAGGGACTAACAAGACGAGGCAAGGTGTGTAAGTGCTCCTTTAATCTGACCAATGCCGCCTCGGCCTCGTCCGACCATTCAAACTTGGCCTTCTTTCTGACAGATCTAAAAAAGTAGTGGCACTTGTCTCCAGCCCTGGAAAGGAATCTGCCCAGGGCGGCCAAGCAACCTGTGAGCCGCTGGACCTCCTTCACTGTCTTTGGTGAGCTCATATCAATTACTGCCTGGATTTTGTCTGGGTTAGCTTCAATTCCTCTTTCATCAATCAAGAAACCTAAGAATTTGCCTGCCGTCACCCCGAACACACACTTCTTAGGATTCAACCTCATGTTGTAAGCTCGAATAGTCTCAAATGTCTCTCTGAGATCAGTTATATGCGCCGCCCTCAGCTTACTTTTTACGATCATATCGTCAATGTAAGCTTCAATATTCCTGCCGAGCTGCTTAATGAACACAGTGTTAATAAGACGCTGAAAAGTGGCCGGTGCATTTTTTAACCCAAACGGCATCACCTTGTAGCAGTAAAGGCCTTGTTCAGTAACAAATGACGTTTTCTCCTGGTCGTCAGGCCACAACGGAATCTGGTGAAACCCTGAGTAGGCATCCATAAAGCTCATCATGGCATGCCCCGCTGTAGAGTCGACGAGCCGGTCAATCTTGGGCAATGGGAAACTGTCCTTTGGACATGCCCTATTGAGGTTGGTGTAATCAACACACATTCTCCAGGTACCATTAGGTTTTTTGACGAGGACCACATTAGCAACCCAGTCGGGGTACTGACTAGGCCTGACGAACCCAGCCTCCATCAACTTCTGTATTTCCGCGGCTGCCGCCTGATTTCTATCTTCCCCATGGTTCCTTTTCTTCTGACGAACCGGTTTAACGGTTGGGTCCACATTCAGCTTATGGACGGCCACAGCAGGGTCAATACCCGGCATTTCGTCCACCGTGAAAGCAAAGATATCTTCAAATTCTCTCAAAAGGTGGACCAATTCTGCCGCCAGCGGGTCGTCAGGAGAAATCCCAATGGGCACTACTCTGTCAGGTTTGTCTGTGTTTAAAACCACATTGAAATGGGCCCCAACAGGCTCTGGGCGTCTCTCTTCCATGTGCCCTGCTGAGATAGTTAATGTTTCTTTGACGACCTTGGGTTGCGTGTCGCCACATTTTCGTTTGTTGCTCGACGTCCCTTTCTCTTCACCCGTCCCCCATGCTTCTGGACTCAAGGTGGTTAGGTAGCAATCTCTAGCTTGTTGCTGGTCACCATGTATAGTGCTGACGCTCCCATCGTCACAAATGATCTTAAGAAGCATCAGATGAGTCACAATGACAGCCTTTGCCCTGTTCAATGTGGGACGCCCCAAGATGATGTTATATGCCGTCAGATCTTTCACTATGAGAAAACGGACATCCATTTGCCGAGATTCCTTTTTATTTCCCATCCTCAGAGGAAGGGTAATTATGCCGACTGGGTGGATGACACTACCTCCGAAGCCTATAATGGGATAGTGGATTTTCTCAATTTTTGAGGGATCATGTTGCAGCCGATTCAAGCACTCTAGACTAATTATGTCCGACGAACTTCCTGTATCAACCAAAATACGCCTAACCCTTAGGTTAGCTACTTTTAACTCAATTACCAAAGGATCGTCATGCGGGGTGGAGATTTTACCACGGTCGGCCTCGCCGATTTCAACTTTTGGAAACGGGTCAACTGTGGCCTTGCCGGACAGCATCACTTGTCCCAGTCGCTTGGCATAATCCTTCTGGCCCCTCATGGTCGGCCCGCCGGCGGCCAATCCTCCTGAGATGACTGCCACGCACTCCGGGTCGGTACGATTCCCATCTTCCTCCGAGGGGGGGGATTTGTTTTTCTTGTAGAAGGGTTTGCCAGAACCTCCCGTGTTCCTGCTGATATAACTTTTTAAGAACCCCTTGGTGGCTAGGCCATCCAATGCCCTTTTCAAGCTCTTACATTCATTGGTGTCATGCCCAATGTCACTGTGAAAGTGACAGTACAGTTTGGGGTCCCTACTTTCTGGTGGTGACTTCATGGGAAATGGACGATCAATGTCATATTTGGACCCGACGTCCATCAGGATTGTGTACATGTCTGTGTTATACTCGAAACGCTCCCGATCATAAGTTCTGGGCCGTTTCTGACCTGCCGCTCCGGGGGCCCTGTCTGATTCTTTTGCAATAGCCCACGTCCCGTTAGGCCGGTTCTTCTTTTCAAATTTCTCCTTTTTTGCCGCTAGCTCGGCGTTATCACTTCCTCTGGGGTCTTTCGGGACGCTGCAAATCTCTGTTGCATGAATGAAGGCCTCCGCCTCATCCAGCACTTCTGCCATTGTTCGGACGCTTTTCTTTACCAGATCAAACTTGAAAGAGCCCTTTTTAAGCCCTCGAATGAAGTTATCGAATGCAACACCATCTGGCAAATCCGGAATTTGCCCTGCCTCTAGATTGAATCTCTTCACATAACTCCTCAGGGACTCGTCCTTCCCTTGCTGAATCCTACTCAGATGCATGCTCGTCTTCTTCTCTTCCTTGTGAGCCATGAACCGAGTAGAGAACAATAGCTCGAGCTCCGAAAAAGAGCGAATAGTTCCGGCTGGAAGTCTCTCGAACCACTTAGAGGCTACTCCTTTGAGTGTGCCCGGGAAATACTTACACCAAGTTGAGTCAGTTGTTCCTTGGACATACATGTGATGCCGGTAAACCAAGAGGTGCATGTCCGGATCTGTGGTACCATCGTAAGCATCAATGTTGGGCGGCTTGACTTTGGGTTCCCTCGGGGCTCTCATGATAGAGTCTGCAAAAGGGGTGGTGTGCCCTAATGCCATGTTGGACACCCCCTCCTGAATGTGATATACAGGGTCTTGACGCCTGGAGTAAGGTAGCCGCAGGGAGGACTCGCGTCCGCGAGTTTGACGGGTTGGACGGGTGGCCCCTGGACGTGCCTGGCTCAGATGCGTATAAGTTGGATGAGGGAGAGGTCTATCCGGCATGACGGGGGTTGACCCGGTGTCAGAAAGTTCCGACTCAGAGTCGGGCAACTGCTCTGCGCGTGGCTGCTCACGTCCTCGGGACGTTTCTCCGACCAGCCGCCGTGGCATTCGGCGTGGTAGGTAAGACATGGTCTGATTTGGCTGACTTGTTGGCGGCTGTCTCCTTAGGTCCTCGCCTGTCAGCCTGGTCCAGACATTTGGGGGGCGTAAAGAAAGTGTTGGCCTATTGCTTGCCGGCCTCTCATGATTTGCAGCCACAGCAGTGGTGTAAATCAGCATACTCTTCTGTACCTCAGCATTAACTGTCTTCCCTACATCAGCTTGGAACTCGGCCAAAATAGCCCGAAGAGCACCCACAGAGACAGGCATATCAGGGTTCTCCTCTATTACCGTATCCACCCGAGGATCCAGGTGTCCTCCAGGAGGGGTGCGATTGGCCTGGTCGTCCTCCTCGCTGAGCACCTCTACCTCGGCAGTGTGACGAGGGGTGTGCCCGGCCGCAAATGTACGTGCGGCATCTTCAGTGATTCTTGTGGCCGGCGTATGATGTTCAGTCGGCATTTCTCTTTCGAGGGGTGGCCTCTCTACGCGTGTAGGCCGCCCAGCATCGTTGTCCTGTCGTTGATCTTCCATGTTACCGTACCTCCCCACAGACGGCGCCAAATGTTGTGGGGTTTTTCCGGTGAGATACCTGGGAGGTTTCTTGGTAACTTTTACAGATTAAACAAGATTGTATTTTTATAGAGAGAGGAAGTAGAGAGAAGGCAGAGCAGTAATTGCTCTAGAATGTATTGATTGTGACCCTTTTTTCTAGGGAAGTGGGAATATTTATAGTACTAGGTTTTTGGGGGAATGACCTAATATTCCCCTTACATGATTGGCTGGGGAATGGGAGGAGGACACGTGTCCTTTCTCCTTACAATTCTCTGGCCTCTTTTGGCAATAGTGGGCTGTTTGGGCCTATTGTGCTTAGTCATTCACTTGGGATACATACTAATTAAGCCCCTTTCCAGGTATAGGTTTTATACATACATTTATACACACTTAAATACATACACTGTAGATACCTAGATTAATACCCATGCCTCGGAGTAGACTTCGTATGATTTCTGCTTTAGGGGGCGCAATACGTGCCATGTGTCACGTCCTCATTGGTACACGAAGGCACGGTAATTTTGCCCACAACATAAAGTATTAAGTTCAAGTCTCATTTCCCATTTGTAAAGTGTACTCCCTCCGTTCCATAATGTTCCTCACTTTTCCATTACGCGTGGTCTCCAATGCACTACTTTGACCGTTAATAATTTTGATTTCGTATTAGTAAAAATTATAAAAAATTGATATTTAGAAAATTTATATTGAAACGAATCCAATGATATCCCACAGGTTAACATTTATACTCTTAATCATACTATTAATTACGGTCAAAGTTTATACCACGTGAATAGTACACATGAGGAACATTATAAAACATAGGGAGTATGAGTTAAGACTCATTAGGATTTAGGACCCAAATAAAACGTAGTAATGCACTATCATTGCAAAAGAAATGTAATTCAATTAGACATTAATCACTATTCTTTTTCTGTGCAAATGAGTAAGAAAGGGCAATATAATCAGAGTTAAGTTAAAGGTTGGGGTTCAACCTTTCACATTTTTCACTTTTTAGGACCTACATCTTTTTTTTCACCCTTTGGGACCTCAAACCTAAATTCTGGTGAGTTAACCATAGTCTAACTCTCTTAACCCACCGTTAACTAAAGAAGGAATTTAAAAAAAAAAAAATGCAATTGAATACAATAAAAAATACAAACAAAATATTTAAAAAAAAACAAAAACAAATTTTCTTGTATTTTCTTCAGTAACCCGGAACAGGCGAGAGTGAAAGTAAGAAGCAGGGAGGAAGAAGATGAAGAGAAAACAAGATCTTTTGGTCTCCTTGTTTGCTTCTTGGTTGAATTCAAGGTACTGATTAAGTTCCATCCTAGTTTCCTCTTGTTGTCTTCCTCTAATTAATTTAATTGCTCCGATTTCGCGTTTTTCTTTACTGAAAATCTGCAAATAAACTTCTTTATCATCCTAGTACTTCTCCTCATATGATTTCTTCTCTCCCGAAGTGAGGCTTTTTCACTTGCAGCCATCTCGTTTTTTTATCTAAAGTACAAGTGTACAACCCAACACCCCAACTTTTACTTTACCAAAACCCCAAATTTTAATTAAATAAAAAATCTACCCACTACTATTACCAATCTTTGCGCCATAAGGCGTTCTTTGTTTTACTTTTCTAATTCTTTGTCATTTAAGTTTTAGGAAGACAGATAAAATCTGATCATAAAATCACAATTGATAAATTTCATAAAAACCAAAATCTCCCAAATTAAGAACCCTAAATTGAAATACATTTCAATTGATCAAATTTATCAAAATCGTATATCTTTCCAAATCCAATATTCTAAGTCGAAACTCTAAGTCGAAACTCTTAATATACCAATTAATCCCAAGCACATTACAATTGAAAATACCCTATTTAATTACAACAGATTACAACGGTGAATGTGATTTCTTCTTCATGTTGGTCATTATTTCGCTTTCTCATTGGTTGTTGGCGTGCAAATGTAATGTCGCCGCGTGGAACTTAACCCAAGGGACTCAACTTTTAACCCAAGAGACTAAGCTTTTGTTTGATTTAGTCAATGTTGGCCGGAAAATGAATAATAGGTTTCAAACGGTGGGAAAAAAAAAGTATAGGTTCCAAACGGTGAAAAATGTGAAAGGTTGGACCCCAAGTTTTAGCTTAACTCAATAAAATCGCATGCCCTCGTACTTAACCATCTTTCTTTAGGGGTCATTCTTAACCAAGATTCACAAACGGAAAATGAATTCGAACCTGAGACTTATCGTACATTAATTTTGTCACCGTTGGTAACGATTTTATCATGATTCAGGAGATAGTCGTAGGACGAAATATACATAGAAAAAAAGAATTGAGTTGAATAACAAAAAAGTTTTTTTTATTAATATAATAATCCAATGTACATGGGATTCGTTACAAAAGAATTTCTACTCGACAGCCCAACTAGAATCCATGAAATAAATGTAATCAAATTCAAAATAAATACAAACAAGAAAGACAAATTAATTAATTTAATTTAAAGAAAAAATGATCTAAAAAACCAAGAAAACTCGATTATTTTTACACCATCAAAGCAGCAACGAACCCACCAAAGATCATGGCGCCTGCAACGGCGGACCTTCCGGCGGAGTTAGGGGTGTCACTAGCTGGGGTATCAGCTGAGGGACCACCAGCACCTGGTCCGTCAGCGGAGGGACCACCAGCACTTGGGCCGTCAGCGGCGGGAGTAGGAGCTGGGACGAAAGCGGCGGGGCCAGTGGCGGTGGTTGGTGAAGGGGTTGGGGCGGCAGTTGGGGTGGCGGTTGGGGTGGCAACTGGGGCTTGAGTTGGGGTGGCAGTTGGTGGTGCGACGGGAGCGGGAGTGGTGGTGGTAGGAGCGGGTGCAGGGGTGGTGGCGGTTGGTGGTGCAACGGGGGCGGCGACGGGGGTGGGTGATGGTGCTTGGGCCATACAAGTGGCAACCAAGAGGGACAATAAGAAGAAAACTTGAGTCTTAGTGTTATACGCCATTTGTTGAGATTGTTTTAGAGAGAGAAAATGCGGCGGAGGCGGAGGCGGAGGCGGCGGTTTTAGAGAGAGAAAATACGGTGGTTTTAGAGATAGAAAGAAGAAGAAGGTTTAAAAGTTGTGAGATGACAAAGGAAGAGAATAAAGTATTTATAATGAGGGGTGGGATGACTTTTTTGGTTTGGCCATGACTAAGGCGGTGGAAATGTGGAATGAGTTGGAAATTTCATTCTTTTTAAAAAAAATATTAATAAAATTATTGAGGATACTTTTGTGTAAAATAAACTTTTAATTACTTTCCATGTTTCTCTTATTCTTAGCTAATAAAGCATCTTATTTGTTTCCTTAATGAAAAGGTTTTCAAAGATCAAATAATTGGATTTAATGTGCAAGTATTCAATTGTATATGTATGTTTAGAAATGATTATGAAAATGAGTAAATGTGATCTTCTTTTGATGGGATTTAAAATCATGTTTTAAGTGAGTGTGATCTTCTTTTATGGGACGTAAATACGTAATATCATATGTTTAGAAATTATAATATTCATTTTCACCCTCAAGATTAAGAGCGTATGTAATTTTTGAGTTTTTGGGAGAGTATCGATCCATACACGAGCCTTTAAAATAAACAAAAACAATGAGTTCATTTAGCTATTTATTTAAGTAGATATATGTGGGCTTCAAATGAACGATCCATAACTTTTTATAAATTGTACGGAGTACAACATTGTAAGCTAAGGTGTACAATACATAAATTTTGTATGAGTTTGTTGTACGCCTGTACGCCTGTATGGTTGTATTATCTAGTTTAGGACTTTAGGTTAGATAGCGAAATTTTCATACAGGTTTAAATAAATGTATAAGGTCATTCTCGATATTAATATAGAGTAGATATATGCCACAATACACTATAAATTGTGAAGCTAAAACATACTCCGTAATATTTTACGAGTATTAGTAGAAAAGTTAATTATTATTATTTTTTACGAAAAGTTAATTAATTCAGCTCAAAAATTGTTGATTTTAAAATTATTTTTTACTCAAACATACTCTGTAAGCTTAATTTCGTGTCTACATAAATTGGTACAACTTATTTTCTGTCAAAGGAAAAGTCGAAATAGAACACATATTGTTAATTGCTTGGGTCATAAAATAATTATAAATAAAAAAAAGCTTGTTAATTTTGACTTTAAAACTCAAAAAATAATTAGTGAGAAATGACAATGATATAATTAACCGCGTGAAAGTAGTCAAGTACATTTAGGAAATAGGAATTAGGAAGTTTCTTACTCGTACCTAATTTGTCAATTATGTGAGAGTTTGATTACTTATATTTAAGCATTAATTCTGCTTGCCACCTTTGAAGTTTTCAACCTTTCTGTTTTAATTTAACAAAATAAGCATGTAAAATTGTAAATACTTCGAGTGAGTTTATCTCTCATACTTAATTTTAAATTTTAGACTCTGTCACGTTTGTTTTTCACTGATTTTGGTATTATTTAATTATTATTCAAATTTTTACAAACCTTTCTCCTAAAGCTCCTCAAAAAAACACCTCGTAATAATTTTAGATGACGTGCCATTATGCCATTGGTTAATAAAATAATCACATGTAACTATTTTCCATCCCCGTGTTTACCCATGTGCTCTACCAAGACCAAACAAGAGTACATCTTGGAATGAGTTTGTATTTTTCAAAGCTAATTCCCTATTTTTTTTGGTTAATTTTAGAAAAATCCACTTCAGTAAAATTCAGCTCAAAGAAACAAAGTCTAACTTCAAGACTCGTGATAGTCTTGAACTACATTAAAAAGTATTCCATATTACATAAGACCGAGTAAATTCTCATATCAATACTCCTTCCAAAATTGATATTTAATCTGATCTGATCTGAAATACTCCGCAAATAATAACTTCTGAAACATGGTAAACTAAACAAGGCTCTGTTTTATTGGACTTATTTTGACTGAACTTAACTGAACTTATCTAAACTTAACCGAACTTATCTGAACTTATTTTATCTGGAAAAAAAATATTTTGTCTGAAATAAACTTTTTTGTGTGTGGAAATGTCTGAAAAAAAAACTTATTTTTGCTAAACTTATATTATCTGAACTTATCTGAACTTAACTGAACTTATCTGAATTTAACTGAATTTATCTAAATTTATTTTTTCAGAAATAAGTCAAAATAAGTTAAACAGAACATAGCCTCGAACCTTAAAAAAAGAGGACACGTGTAAAGGTTTAAGGAAGAAGTCAGAGATGTAAAAATGGCGTGATGGAAGTGACAACTATCAATGTCAAAATTAACACGTGTGATTAGTCAGTAAAATGTCCGCGTCTATTTCCGCCATCTTTTCTTTTACTCGAATTTTGGTTATCCGATACTTCCTTCTACGCGTTATTTATTTCTGTGTTTGGTATGTTTGTTGTTCATGAATTTTATGATTAAACAATTAAAATAAGGTCATGGTAAATAGAATGGGTCAACTTTAACAACTAAAAAATGGTCAATCGATGGTTAGAAACTTCTTTTAAGTGTTAACATAAATATTATAAATAAATAAAAATATTATAAACTTTCTTTTTTCCTCTCATTCATTTTTAAATTTGCTTATATACGAGAAGAGATGTAAACGAGTCAAGCCGAGTAATACCATGTTAATTTATATTCAGATTATATTTATTTAATTTTAACTTTGGTGGCTCGAGCTTGAGCCCGAGTTTTCAACTGAGCTCAAAATTCTATTCAAGCCGAATGTCTCGTTTATTATTCGAGTCAAGTTAATAATCGGGTTTTTCTTAAATGAGTCTTGCGCTTTAGCGTTTAAACATTTGAAAATCTCACAAGTTATAATGATATCTAATAATAAATAAATCCTAGAGTAAATCACTTTATTCGATAAACAAACTAATAATCTAAACTAACAATCGTGAATAACATTATAAAACCTTAATTATGTCCTATAAAATTCCTCAAACTCATAATCTCAATTGACATCATAGTTGTTCATTAATTTATATGAACGAGTATAGATGTGTTCATCTTCTCCCTCTAAAATAAACAACATTCCTCCAAAATTGGAGATATTTGGAGGAATAATAGAGTTCACCTTCTCCCTCTTTTTCTTTCCCACTCCCGTCTTTTTCCTTTTATCTTGCTATCCAAACACAACGTTAAAGATGTCTCAAAATCTGAGTTGGAGTTACTTGGTACATAATTAATTAAGATAATTTATTAAATTAATCATAGTATGTTCCAAATAAAATTAATAATTGGAGGACTACCAACTACCAAAGATAAGTTTTAATTTTAGAGCCAGCAAATTTCAGCTTGGAAGAAGCCGGTTATATTATACAGTAGTTATGACCTTGTGTGCGTCAATTATCAATTAATGATTGGGATAATTAGCCTCAACTATAATTTATATGTTTTTTTTTTTTTTTTTTTTTGACAAGTATATATATATATATATATATATATATATATATATATATATATATATATATATATATATATATATATATATATATATATATATATATATATATATATATATATATATATATATATATATATATATATATTATAATTTATATGTTTCCCTCAAAAAAAAAAAACAAACTATAATTTATATGTTGGCCAACAATCAAAGTGATGATTTTCATTAGATACATTTCACCTTTGTGGGTTTTTAAATGATTATTATGGAACAAAAGATTCATAATTAAATACTTCCTCCATTCTTTATTAAACGACACAATTGTACTTTTGGCATTATTCATATAATATACTTTGACCATCAATTGTGATTTATACTTAACAAAAAATATAGTCATGTGGGGTCTTGTTATAATCGTCTCATCCTATAGATTTATAATATCAAACTTTTATAATTTTTAACCATTGATAATAAAAGGTATTAATGGTTGAAATATTGCATTGGCAAACGTGACAAAAAAATTGTGTCATTTAATAAAGAATGGAGGAAGTAGGAGTTAAAATTCTCTATTTTATAATACGTGTACATTTTACGACACTTCATAATTAATCAACCATTTATTTTTATTTTTTTTGGCTACCGGCATCTATTTCTCTCTCTTTTTGTTATTTTTTTTATTTTACTGAAGTCCGATTCTCAGTTACGCGGTCTCTCTTTCCAAGAGCATAACTTTAGCTATTACATTCCTTTAAGTAGAAGGCTCATTTTCTACTAAACTTTTGAACTCTAAAATAAGAATAATAATTTGTATTAACCAATCGAAAGAAATGATTCATAAATTGTGGAACAAAAGATTCGAACACTTAGGCCCTGTTCTGTTCACTTTATTTCTACTTATTTCAGGAAAAATAAGTTCAGATAAGTTTAGTTGAGTTCAGATAAGATAAGTTCAGGAAAAATAAGGGTTGACCAAGTACAATTCATAACTAAAATAACTTCTAATAAGTTCAGATAAGTTCAGATAAGATAAGTTCATAAAAAATAAGTGAAAATCAGGTAAATAGAATGCACCCTTAAATTAATTGTAGTAAACTGAGCAACAATGAGTAGGCCCACTCAATGAAGCTGCTTGAGTGCGAGAGGGTTAACAAAGAAAGCAACAATAATTAACCAGAGTATTTTTTTATGGTAAATGTGCTGTTAATTATGCTTTCCAGGCAACGTTGCCTGGTTAAGTTTTGTAAATGTGCCAGAACGTTCGATCTTATTGCTAGTTTTGCTGCCCACTATACAACTATGCTCATTTGTGACTTTTTCATTCTAAATGGAAATATTGCTCACAAATTGACTACACTCATTGCTCTCCATCTCTTGTTAAATATGTATAACTAAAGAGGGTTGTGGGCCGGGCCGGTCCGAAGTCCGATCCGATACGGTAAAAGCACGTTCCAGCACAAGAAAGAAGTTGTGCGCCGGGTGCGGACCAAGTTTTTCGGGGAAAAAACACGACAAAGCAGGACATGACTCGACTCGGCACGATAAAGCACGCTAAATTTAGTAAAATTAGGCCTGGACACGACAACCCGTGAGTTTGGGCTTGCTTTGAACTTTTCGGCTCGGCCCAACACGATGCAGAGTGGACTTGGCGTGGGTTGGGCATGTTTAGGCCCACAATACGAGGGCTCGGCCCGAAGTCCTACTCGGCCCACGACCATCTTTATATGTACTCGGGTTGAGGTCGAGACTCGAGACAGATGAAATATCTTATATGCACCTCAAAATTAAGGGTGACCCTACTAAATTGGTAGGTACATCGCACAAGTGTTTCTAGCCAGTTTCACAGGTCAGATTCATTGGAAATGATGGAGGATTATAAGGGAAGTCCTCACATATGTAGTTTGATCCCATAACCTTGAGGTAGCATTTACCACTAGGCCAAACCTTAATTGGTTGTTTCAAGTTAGATGGAGTATTTCACACTTTCATCACTTATACTTCGTATTCTTTTGGTGTAGTGTAAAAACAGTTCATACGAGTCTATGACCTAATTTGCCTTATACAGCTAACACAAGTTGGTGAAGATCATAAGGTCAAGGCCCATCAGCTGTGTTAGGGTGGCTTGAGCGTTGACTTACATAGCTTAGCGTTTTAACTAGAGGTTTAGTAAGATTATTCTTCTTTCTTATGAAGTACTGTCTTTATACATACTTACTTAGTATTGTAGTACTGGTGTCTGCTGTCTAAAGATGGTCGTGGGCCATGCCTGCTCGAAGCCCAACCCGTCACGAAAAAAGCCCCGTCTGACACGGGCACGAAAAAAGTACAGCTCAACACGAGCACGAAGTCGTGGGTCGGGCCCGTGCCCCTTTTTTTGTGGAAAAGCACGACAAGGCTCGACCCGACATAGCAACACACGCTAAATTTAGTAAAATTAAGTTGGACACGATGACCCTACCCGACAACCCATGGGCCTTGGCACTGTTTTGAACTTTTTAGCCCGGTCCGATATGATGGAGAGTGGGCCTAGCGTGGGTCCGACCTGTTTAGGCCCATGGTATGTGGGCTCGGCCCGAAGTTGGAGTTGGTGTGCTATGTCTAAATTGGGCCATTAAAGTTGGACTTGGTGTGCTATATATTTTACATGGGCCTTGACATTTTATCATCAATAAAATTATTGATGGCCAGCCCTAAGTGTGTTAGAGAAAAGCCGGTCCATATCGAGGTAGAACACATTGGACTGAAATACAACTGGCCCGTTCTACGAGTAGAACACATATCGTATAATGATATGTTGAGAAGATCTATACTATATACTCCCTCCGTCCCGGAATACTTGACATGTTTTCCTTATCGGACCGTCCCTTAATACTTGACCTGTTTCTAAAAATGGAAATATTCTAACAATATTATATTATTTCTCACTCCACCCCATTAACCCACCTACCCTCCACTCTATACAAAAAATAATTAAAAATTCAACCCCTACTCTCCCCCAACCCCACCTCTTAACCCACATCCCACTAACTACATTAAAATAATACCCCACTATCAACTACTACCTATTAAATTAAATAAGTCAATTCAAGTTCCTTAAACTCTGTGCGGTCAAACCGGGTCGAGTATTCCGGGACGGAGGGAGTATTAAAATGCATTATTCTTCAAACAATAAAGTCTTTACCAGTAAGCTATTACATATTTCGTGTTATCATTGCAAAAGAATATAGAAGTAAATGTGAATGTCATTAATGTATCGTCCAGACCCAAAAACTAGTTATTATGTATACTCCGTATCATGACCTTATAGGCTTTGAACAATTATGATTTTTTTTATTCCTTTTCCTTTTTCCATAATGTTATAATTTCTTTTTAGATACAGATAAGGTCTGGTATGATTATAATCCTAGCATAACCGATCCCGAGTTCTTACCTTAAATTATCAAATTTGCGGTCTCCATTTCATTCTGATTGGGCCGATGAACAAGGAGCAACACCCCATATCTACAAACTGTATAAGAGAACGAGAGAAAAAAAGACAAAAGTTTTCTCAATTTTAGTTAAATGCCACTTACCAACAGTGGCGTATCCAGGATTTTGAAACAGGGTAGACACTTTTAAATGGAAAAAAAAACTACAATTTTTTTTAAAAAAGATACAATGAAAATGACGATTTGCGGAGTATTAATTATAATTTCACCGTTCACCGTTATTTTATAAATTCTAAGATTTTAAAGATTATACAAGATAAATATGTATACGCAGTACTCCGTGTTATATAAGCAAATAACAACAAAACTTTAAAAATATACGAAGTAGAAATTAAAAATCAGTTGAGAATATGACGTGCCACCCGAAAAAAAAAATTGAAATTTTAAATACTTGGCGATCTAAACATGAGGTTTATATTTTTAATCTGCAACAAACTACCATAAAGGCAAGATGCTAGATTGATTAGTGAGGAAATCTAGTTAAGATTGTCACCTTTGGTCATGGGTTCGACTACTACATTCAACAAATTTGTGTTTTTTTTTTCTTTTTTTAAATACCCAGTCTATTAAAATAATTTTTCCGTAAAAAAATTGGGTAGACAAATGTCTACCCAATTTACAATGTACATCCGCCACTGCTTACCAATCGTATTATTTCTATATGTTCATACATATATTTATTTATTGACAACAACACCGTCAAATTTTAGTTCCAAACGAATGAGGTTGGTTGCATAAATAAAAGATTTTGTATGCAAATGGTCTTCGACTCCCTTCTAATTTTCTGAGCTCTCTAATTTTCAACCCGATTCGACCCGAACCCGACCCGAACTATATCCATATCAAGATTGGGAGCTAATGACATTTGTCGAAAGTGGAGGTTGTGTTTGAACGAGGAGAGAGCAAATTCAAAAAGACAAACACGTAATAGAGTTGAATTCTCCGTATCTCCCAAAATTCCAAATTTCCTCTTTCATTCTAACCCGCAAATCAACGTAATTCTCACCTCCACCGTCATCTCGATCCCTAATCTCCGATCAACTCGCCGCCGTAGCCACCGCCATGGAGGAAGTCAAACTCGCTCCCGACGCCACTCACTCCGTTTCGCTGGACGAGGTAGCGCTGCACCGCGAAGACGATCTCGAGCAAGGAGGCAAAAACAAAAAGTCGATGCCGGAAAATGACGTCGTCGATGACACAAACGGATCACCGGATGGAAATTTGAAGGCGGCGAAATCGGTGAAGTGGAGCGAACAATTGGTGTCTGAATCGACTTATACGCCTTCAATTGAACCAGATTCTTCGCCGTATTCTCACTCTTCGGCTGGATCTAACCCTTACGTTTCGCATTCCTCTACTCCTTCTCTTCCCGATGCTCCCTCTTTTAAAGGTCTGGCTCTGATCATCATCATCATTGTAAATGTAATTGTAATTGAATTCTGAGATAATTTGGAAAAAAAAAAATTGATTTTGATTTGAATGTGCTATTTTTGGTGGAAAAACAGAAAGGATGGATTCAGTTAAAGATGTGCTGGGAAGATGGGGGAAAAATGTGAAGGATGCTGCAAAGAAAGCTGAGGATTACGCTGGCAATACCTGGCAGCATTGTATGATTTCTGTCCCCTTTTCATGATTTTGTTTTCTTTGGTTTGTTAATTTGTTATGTTTGACGCTTCTTTTCACGAATTGTCAGTAGATGGGCATTATTTTAGGTGCAGTTGATTGAATATTAGCTTCGTTTCGGTGAACGATAACCTGACAAATGATGATAGCATGTTTTCTGAATAAGATGTAGTTGAATGATGCCTAATATTTATCTATATGGTGCATATTATATTATGTAGGCTTTTTTGTGCAATATGCATTTAAGACTGTTTGAGATAGGTTGAGATTGGAGATGAATGGAAAATGCCCAAATGCACTTTGTTCGAAAATGAAACACTCTTATCTGAATTAAGGACCGACTTGCTTGTTTGGTAGTGTGCAAATTCTGTTGGGTAAGGTGTGACAAAAATATAAGGATAATGCTTCCTCCCTTTTAAAATGGGGTCATAGGGGTAAGTCTTGGGTTAGGATGCTAAAGAAGTTGAGCTTTGAGCTGCAGTAAGTTGTGAGATTTATCATACAAAGACTCCTCATGTTGAAAAGTTTGTTTACAAGGCAAGCTCTAATTTATATATAGGAAAGATATAAGTTTCAAATGTGGACAAATACTCCATCCGTTCCAAACTAGTTGCAGCATTAGCTTTTGGCAAAAAATTGAATGGAAGTGAAACGAGTAGAGAGAAATGTGAGTTGATGAGTTTGGGCACTGGGCAGCGGGCACCAACTTAATAGGTATAGACTAGGGAGGGAGAAGCTTTCCAGAGAGTGTATGTCTATACTAATTTGGGACATGCCTAAAAGGAATACGTGGGGAACGCTTTAGGACAGAGTGCACGTTATGGTGAGAGAAGAAGTGAAGAGTATACTTTGGAAAACAAGTTTTAATTTTGAGAAATTTGTATAAGATTAATGAGAGACTGGACTCTGAAGAAAAGCAGCAGGGTTGGTTTAGTTGACAACTATGACAAGTCTATAACAGGAGAGAAGATGCTTGGACCAATATAAACAAACCTATGTTAGCTATCAACGTAATTTTTTGTGGCGTCTTAACCTACCTTCAGGCCAATCTTGCTATCAATGCAAGTCTTCAACCGTTATATATTTGATTATTAATAAGTAAAGCTTATAAAAAGTTGATTTGTTGATAATATACTTTGAGAAGAATCTAACAAGATCTGGCACGACTATGTTTTTCCGGAAGTATAAACTACTAAGTATAGTCAAACTGTCAAAGTAGAGTATGTGAATAACACAAAATCATAGCGCTACATCTATAAATAAACAGTGGAAGTATGGGACAAAGGAAAGGGAACGGGGCTTGTTTAAAGTAGTTCGTTTAGGGAAAGGAAAACAAGAGGCTTGAGTCAAGGGAGATGCATCATGTATGGGGTTATCATGTCTTGTAAATAAGAGTGTCAACAATGTAACCTTAAGGTTCAGTGGGGTGCCTTAGAGTCAAGGGCCTGGAGCCCTGGATAGTATGATGGAAGTGCAATAGAGTGCTCTCAATTCAGTTGGTTAGGAGCAAGCTTAAGCGGAATGGTGATAGCCTAAGAGGAGGGCTTTGTATCGGTTCTACCATTAAGGTCAATCATTAGTGGATAGATTATAGAAGACACTACCTGACATGTTGTTGGTTGTATGCTTGGAAATGAAGAGTACATTCAGTTTTTTTTTTGGTTTGCAAGTGACCACAAATTTCTTTTAACACACCAGGGAAAATACTAAAATGTCATTTGACTCACGGTGATGAAAAATTGATAAATTGGAGACATGGATGATCAGTGACCACAAACCATATGTTAGATGGGAATATGGGATACATGAGAACCAATGAACCATATGGTTTTATCGTAATTATAGAGGGACTTGGATGCTTTGTTGTGGAAATGTGGGAAGGTCATTGAAACAGGTTGAGAACAATTGAGGGGAGGTGTCATAACTCATAAGCTAAAATTATCTCAATATTTTCTTATGGATGGCATTCCTATCTGGGTATCCGTCACCAACCTATGACGGTTGCCCCTCCTCAACACTAATGCCTCCTAAACTCAAACAACCACCTTTAACCAATTTTTTTTTCAAAAAATTAGAACATCAAATAAAATTACCCGCCTTGTTTTATCCTCAATTTGACAAAATTGGACATAGATCCTTTATTGGCTGGTTGACGGGTGTGTGTGAGAAGGGTAAGGACAGTGGTGAAGAGGCGGATTGTGCTAGTGAACGGAGTACCTGAGAGAGGAGGATACAGGTGGGTTGAAACATTTTATCTCAGTGGTGGTTGTTGGTGAAGGATAGATAGGGGGTGGTTGGGAACAAGGCGAGGGAGCATGTGGAAGAAGAAGAAGAATAGAAGAGGAGAGAGAAATGTTAAATGTCGACCTTTTGGTAAATGTTAACAGATGATAAGTTTTCATTGTAATCGCGTTAGCAATGGTTTTTAGTAGTAACTAAAAAGGTTATTTAGGGGATGGAACAGTAACCTCAAGGCTCCATAGGCAATCTCAAAATGTGAATGTTATTTTTTCTTGGTCTTTTGTTAACTCCGCCACTAGCCCACTAGTCTTGGCTTATCAGAGATGAGCAACTGAACATACTAATATAAAATTCTTCTGCTAAAATTCCGAGTATTGGGGAGCTGACTAATCATGCAATTAGTTTTGTTGGGTTTGGTGGGGAGAGTGAGAAGGTTGCTTTGGCTAGATGCCATTGTCGCTATTTTGTGGACTGTTTGGCTACTCTTGCTGGCTGGACTGGAGTTGCCATTTTTTTCATGATAATGATGTCCCATGTGATATGCTGTGGGAAAAGTTTCCTCGCTAGCTTCTATATGGGGTAAGGCGGTTCGTTCTTGCCAAAATTTTCGACAGGGGAGATTCTAAGAAATTGGGTAATTTAAAGTTGGGGTTTTTCAATCAATTTATGAGCACATTTTATCCTCCTTTTGTACTTTTCTACGTGCAGTAAATAATTAAAAAGTTACGTGTGAGAAGCTCTTTCATGTCATTGATATTTCCCTGTTCTGTTCTTATTATGCATGCGTCTTGGATCACAGACAGAGTGGGAGGTCTTTCTGCCTTCTAATAACTCTGCGCTAATTATTTTAAGTGTACACAGTGCCTGATTCCCTTGTTTTCTGTATGCAAGTGTAGTGGTAAGCTTTCAAAGTAGACTCTACTAGCTGCTTTTGAAGAGCTAGTGTGATGAGTTAGACTGGATGATGTCTATTATTTAGAGTGCATCTTTTTCTACTCGGAGAATCAAAATTATAAAGTTTCATGTTAGTTTGTCCGCATGGAAGTTATGTTGTGATGTGTCGGTCGGGAACTATTGAAAGGCTTGACCACTTTGAAGATCATTAGCATTGAGTTGTGATATGCAATTGGTGGCATTGCTCACACTGGCTTTTGTATGAGTTAGTTATGACTTATGAGCACAATGAAGCTGCATGCTTGCTCTCTTTTGCTCAAGGAAGGGATGTTGTTGGAGCTGTATTTTCTATTTTGTGCATAACAAAATATCACAGGGTTTCTTCTGAAGTACAGTGGGACAGCAATTACTCGTTTTTGAAATATATGAGAACCACATGTTGAAGTGAAAGCATTGATTCCTCCTAGTTGAAAATTCAAAGCCTTGCAATGCATCATTCAAAGGCTTGCATAGTTGTTGCCCTGCTGATTTTGTGAACTTGTGATTAGGACACGTCATTTTCTTCCTTTCCATTCTCAAATTAAGACTTGCATGTGTAAGCTGAAATTGAGGAATACTTTTTCATCACCTTTTTTGGAGGAGGGGGGTGGGGAACACTTTCTTTTCTGAAGAAAAGCCTATCCTCGTTGAATTGGGAGTTGCTTATGAGTTTGGTTTCGTGCCATATGTGGCTGTGTCCTCCGTGGACTTCTGTATACTTTTAGGATTATTTAGGCTGCATGTGATGTCGATTCAGTGGCTAATAGCGATACAGTGAGAGTATTTTCTTTCAATTAAAGATGTAGGTGCAAATTGGATTCTTTTCTTTTCCATATGTCATTTTACAAATGCTAAATGCTAGTGATTTGTTAGACATGCCAGTCTTATTCTTTGACATGTTTTTTCGTGTGCTTTCTGATAGTGAAAACAAGTCCTAGCTTTGCTGATGCTGCTATGGGAAGAATTGTACACAGCACTAAAGTTTTAGCCGAGGGAGGTTATGAGAAAATCTTTCTCCAAACATTTGACACAGTTCCTGAGGAGCAGGTCCAGGATTCTTATGCATGTTACTTGTCTACATCAGCTGGCCCGGTGATGGGAACACTATATGTATCTACAGCCAAGCTTGCCTTTTGTAGTGATAACCCGCTTCCTTACAAAAATGGCGATCAGACTGAATGGAGTTACTATAAGGTGAGAACAATCATATTGGCTCTTGAATCTTTTCAATGATTTTTGTTTTTTTGTTTTTGTTTTTGTGGGTAGGATTGGTGGGAGGGTGGGGGATAAGGATAAATGCTGGAGTTGATAGGATTGTTGGAAGAAACCTGCTATTGTGCTACTATAATAAAGTTTGGCCTCAGTCTATCACTCTTTCAGTACCATAAGGTAATTTGTCATAGATTTGGTAACTGCAAAGGTTGTTATAGGCAGTGCTAAAGCTAGTGATCGTTGGTCTCAATGATTCCAAATTCAAATCCACTCCTTCATATAGCAAGTGTTAAGGGATTTAAGACCTTCCATTTTGTTCGACTTTTTTCTTACGTGATGTCAAAAGTGATTTTCATAAGGCACGTGGAGGTCATGCTGCATTATACTTGAAGCTTGAAGGATATTTTTGATTAGGAAATTATTTGGATCCATATATTTCTTATCTAGGACATAACAAAGCTTATTTTACAAATGTACCATTTAGTGTTTGTAAAGTCCTAACCAAAAGTCAAGTGTATGCGTCTCTGGTTACTATGAAATTATGGTTCATGTGTGAATTTAACACACATATCGGTGAAAGAACTAGACTGTTGTGTTTTGGTGACTAGAGAAGAGTTGATTGACATTTTTTTTATGCTGCAGCAGACTGCAATCAGGTCTCCATTGATTTTGAGCTTTTTTTTGCTTAGTACACGGGAAAACAAAATCTGTAACTAGACCAAGGATTTGCTATGTTCTGCTTGGTTGTTGTTATAGTTGTTTGTCAAGATGTGACTGCCATTTTGGATAATCCGTAGTATAGTTACCTATCTGTCGCGAATTGAGTTGAAAGAATTACCTAGTCTTTCCAGCTTTGGGTTATACGTAGTATGTACTAAAATAAAAATGTCTCAGAAAACTTCCTGTGCTCATTTCCTGTGAAGTTACAGGCAGTCTGCAAAGAAGCAATATTAAGGGGAACCGCTAATTAGTGAGGAGGAATATAATTCAGTTACTGTTGGCTTGAATTAATAGGTAGTTAGTGTGTTAGTGACTTAAGAGGGAAAGCCCTATAATCCAGTTAGTTTGTTAAGAGTAAGAGTAGCATGTTGAATATTATTAACAGTGACTAGTAATCTGTAGTCTGGGAGAATGCCATTCCTCTCGAAAGATAGTCTAGGTTGTAATTGATGATTAGTCACCTTAATTAGCATTAATACAGTCATATCTTTGCTTGTTTTTCCCTAATCATTCTTCATCCTCTCTTAACATCTCTTTCCTGTCCTAAAATCTTGCCATTTTTGGCTAAAACTCTGAGCTAATTCATAGGACAGTTGACTTCAATTAGGGTCACTAACTATCTTCGTTTAGCAATTAGGCTGCATAAAACTGATCTCTTTTGAAACACTATGGTAGCAACTGACTTTGATTGACCTCTTATTACTCGAGGTTGGGGTTAGGAAGCTGTTCTGAATAGAGTACAGTAGACATCAGGTGATTCCTAATGGAACTTCTGTTTTCAGATAAAGAAATCAATAGTCATATTGGTAAAGGTTGGGAACCTTGAGGTATGGACTTGTTCTGGCTAGTTATCGGCACAATCTGGGAGTGGTTTTCTGCTTTCTGTTTTTTTTCATACGTATTAGAGTAAATTTTTTTTTGCTTCCTATGCATTGATAAATGTTTACTACTTTCTATTCACCCTCCGATAAAGTTTTATGACTTCGTTTAAGGGTGCATTCACCTGATTTTTACTTATTTTAGTTATAAATTGTACTTGGTCAAACCTTATTTTTTCTGAACTTAACTGAACTTATTTTAGTTATAAATTGTGCTTGGCCAACCCTTATTTTTCTGAACTTATTTTTCCTGAAAAAAATGGAAATAAGGTGAAAGTACCTGAAATATGTCAACCAGCTAAGAATATGTCGAATCATTTGAAACAGGTGATCATCCCATTGCATCAGCTAAAAGCAGTGAACCCTTCTTCAAGCCGAGTAAATTCAGCTGAAAAATACATCCAGATTATATCCGTTGACAACCATGAATTTTGGTACATGGGTTTCTTAAATTACGACAATGCCGTCAACATTCTTCAAGGAGCTTTACAATCCCGGGATTTGCAATCCGTATGAGAGACTCCTCCGTTGATAAAAGGTAGCCTCTTGACATTTCAAGATGTGCTTTTATTTAAAGCTTATTATTGTGCTCGTTATATTGTAGGTTTTTGACAATGTAGCTTTTATGTGATTCTTTTGGGAGGATAGAGAAATCTAATTGACTATTTATATAATTATATATACTTGTTCGAGTCCAGATCGTTGTAATTTTGCACCGTGCAACGACCTGGCTATATACTAGTACCAATAGCGCTTATCACCGTTATTACTGCTTCGTTTGTTTTCCTGCTTGACTTGGTTGCGAAAGGCTTTAGAGCTTATGTTGGCACGTTTCGAGGACAACTTGCTCTTGTAACTTGTAAGAAGCTTGCCAACCCTAGTTCTCAAGCTTTTGTATGCCTTAAGATGTGATTAATAGAAATTTTTTACCGTTCTATGTAATTACTCTGTACTTATCTTTATATTAACTAGTTTTTTCACCTGGGTGATGCACTGATTTCTTAATTATTTTTGTTGTTGTATTGTTTACATAGTATAGGAAATGATAGCAAAACTTTGAAACTATACAAGATGATGCATTTAGATTATGATAAAGTTGTAATTAAAATGTGAAAGAAACAAATTAATTATATGAGACAAGACATTAAGGAGAAGTTGAGAAAATGATAAAGTCATGAGGGAAATAAAAGATGGATTTTACAAAATGAAAATTGAAAAAAATAAACAAATAAATGTGATGACATGTAGCGTCATTGTTTTCAAAACTTTATGTTTTAAAATATTAGTATAGATTAGAGATATTATCGAATAATAGAGTATGTTCAAAACAATATATGTCTTGGTGGTTAAAACTTACGAGCTCAAATAATGTACAAGGGTCAGGGGGGTGTATAAGTGTACGTATAAGACGGATGTATTCGCATGTTATTATATTATTATTATTTATACTTGCTATTTCATCTCCTTCCCCCCCCCCCCCCCCCCCCCCCCCTCTCTGTCTAATAAGTGAATTTAGGTACTGGGGAATTAGTCACTTTGAGATACATAATATAGTGATGATAATATTATTTTGATGTCAATGTGATATATTTAGGGGAAATAGCAGAATTATTTGTAAACAACCAAATGTAATTTTGCTCCAACTTATGTTTGTATTCGGTAGTGAGTCGGCTGAGTCCGAACTACGTACGACCACACTTGAACATGAACAATTCTCTGTAGTCGTACGGCTCATATCTCTGTGTCCTTGAGCTCGAATGTACTACGTATTACGTATAAGCGTTTTTTGGAGCTTGATTTTGAGTTAAATAAAGAGTAGAAAAGAGGAGACGGTGAGTTTGTGCGGTATATGTGTACACCTATGTGTACACCTGAGTGTATCGTGTACCCTCTTAAATTTTTCTGTTACATGTGCATATCATGTGATGAAAGAAAATAAGAGGAAGGATCCATAAACATAAAATATCGGTGGGTATACATGCACCTGAGGAGGAAGTAAATTTTGATATGAGAAGTAGAGCGATTTTCTTCCATATTGTCTAAAGAACGTTAAATTCCCAAAATAGCCACTTTATAACTTATTTTTCACTATACCGTTCACGTCAGCAATCAAACCGGTTTTTTTAATTGATCGGCGATAAACCGCCAACTGAAATAGCGGTTGACACACATAAACTGCTATTTCAATTAACGATTTAGCTTAAATGAACCGCTATTTCATTTAGCGGCTCGCTTGCAGGCCCAGATAATCAGACTCCCTCTTGCTTTGATTTTAAAAAACGAAATCACAAAAAAAAAGCTATGTATGCGTCCCACCTTGCGCTATTTGCGTGTCACTCATCTGCTCCGGTCCGGCGGAAGACGTCGCTGAATTCTGCCACACTGTCATCGGCCGTCATCGATTTCGCTCCATTCGCTACAGCCTCACCCTTCTGCCGCCAACCACCTCTTGAGGTGGCCGAACGAAGGTAAAACCCTAACTTTTCATTTTGAAGTGACCTATTGCGGTGGAATTCCGAAACCTTTTCAACCATCTCAGCGTCATCTCGTAGAGGCGATCTTTTCATCGAGGTTGGTAAACTAGCAGTTGAGTATTTGGTTTTGCGTGGATTGTTGTCTACAAATGTTCTCCCATTTGTCTACAAATGTTCTCCCTGGCAAATATCAAAATGGCAGTTTGAGAAATAATTTTGGGTTTTGTTTTAAAGCAACCGCCAATTTGAGTTGGCAGTTTATACCATTGAACCGCCAATTCAAATGGTGGTTTGTGTCAAAACAAAACCGCCATTTCAGTTGGCGGTTCTAAGCTGAACCTGGAAAAAAAATTAATTCTCTTTCTTCCATGTTGACGTGGACGGTATGGAGGAAAATAAGTTAGAAAATGGCGTATTTTGAGAATTATTTAATCTTTAAGCTATATTGAAGAAGTAATTACTCCCTCCGTTCCTAAATAAGTGTCACATTTGGGCTCGGGCACGTTAATTAATAAAATTGTAAAGTGCGTAAGAGTTAATGATTGAGAATGTTTTTTTTGGGGAAAGGATAAAGTAGATAATTGTTTAATTGAATAAAGTACAAATAAAAGTGTATGTGGGGATTGAAAAGTGGAAAAGTGGAGAATGTGTAAGTAAAAGTAATTATGATTTATAGAAAAGTGGGAAAAGTGTATGAAAAAGTGTGAAAAGTGTATGGAAAAGTGGGAAAAGTACATGTTCAAAAATAGAAATGTGACACTTATAAGGGAACGCCAAAAATGGAAATGTGACACTTATTTAGAAACGGAGGGAGTACATATCAGCCACCAAAAAGACAAAATAGGAAAAGAACAAGCACTAAAGGACAAAACATTAAAGGACAAAACACAACAATCAAATGGTGTTTAGTAATTTTATGTGATGACCCTCTTTTTTCCTGAAAAAATGTTTTTTTTTTTTAAAAAAAAAAAGCGTTTTATGTCTCTGATATGTTTATGTTTTTGCTCGCACATATCTGAGTGTCGCCTCGCTGATCTCTGCCCCTGAGCGGCCCTAAGAATTTTTAGAGTATGTGATGATGATAGTGACGTGGCATATGTTATTTCCTATAATAGCAAGCCTCCTCCCCCCTATCATTTAAGTGCTCAATGGGGATGACCCTAATGAAGTTGGAGATGATGATGATGAAATCGTGGACGTCAAGAGGACAATATGTTTGCGTGTGAACGAATGTGTGATCGTCGACCAACAACTTCCCCTAAAATACACTAGGTACATTTTTGTTGTATTGAATTTTGTGGTATTACGATTAATTGCGGAGCTAGGAATTTATCGTTGAAGGGCGAGGAAAAAAAGTAGGATAGATTGTTTCACAAGGAGTGTAAAACAATGGAGGGAAATTGAATGAGGTAGTCGATCACACATAAATGTTTCATCTATTTCGTTTTTAGGTGGTAAAAATAAGTTTTAATTTTTTTAGATGGTAAAATACAAGTTCTAGTTTTGTAAGTGATAAAAAATAATTTTTCGATTATTTTATGTGCTAAAAACAATTTATCCAAAAAAGTATAAGTAAATTACCTAGAGAAATGAAAAATTAAAAAAAGAAGCAAAGAATTTACTAGGGTAGAGATTTGAGCCATGAATATTTGTTCCAATATGATTTATTTCAACACATGTTATCACTAAAGCAAAAAAAATTTAACACACAAAAAAATCATAACCCCCATACCCGCCCCTCTCTGTCTCCGCCACTGGTATACAAAGTACGTTGTAATGTCCAGAAATGGTGCGGTATGTTGGACGTTCGAATCCTACACGCTCCAATATAAGTTTGACCATGGTGCGGTAAGTTGGACGTTCGAATCCTACACGCTCTAGTGTCTGACCATGGTGCGGTAAGTTGTGTCCGACCATGGTCCGATAAGTTGAACGTTCGAATCCTATACGCTCCTCTCTGACTAGAGATTTGAGAGAGGATATTGAGATATATTAGTATACGAGAATAATAATAATGTAAAAAACATGGTATATGGAATAAATCCAAATTTAAGTTGTTTTCTCCTACCTCCTTCCTATTCTCTCAAACCCTAGCTCTCCCAAATTTTTTTTTGAATTTATTTGTTTTGTTTTGTTTTATTTTCAGGTTTGCAATAATGTTTGTTATTGTGCGAAAGACGTTTTTCCCTCGAAAGACATACATTGGTCTCTCTCCTTGCAAGAGAATTTTCATTTTGTTTTCTAATGTCCAATATCGCGAGTCTAAGGGCGTGTTCGGCGGTAGCGTTTGAGGTAGCGGGTAGTGTTTTGACCTAATCAAGACGCTACTTGTAAAATTTGTAAGTGCTTGGTAAAGTAGCGATTTAGGTAGCGGTTAGCGGTTGAGGTAGCGGTTGGGTAGCTTTTGTCAAACGTTAAAATTAGTAGCGTTTAAGGTAGCGGGTAGCGTTTGACAAATTTATAATAAAGTTTTAAATAATATTCTTGCGTTTATTTTTATTTTTATAATATCAACCGCTACTTTTACCGAACACTCATATTAGTTACCGCTACTTTGACAGCTAACCGTTACCCGCTACTATTCACCGCTACTCGCTACTTTAACCGCTACCCGCTACTCAACCGCTAACCGCTACTCGCTACCGCTAATTTTGCCGAACAGGACCTAAAGGAATACTATAAAATTTGTTTGTTGATTAACATTTTTATGGAATTGCAATGGGTATCATTTTTTTGAATACGTTTAGATATGATGAATCAAATGGAAATTATCCTCACAGTTACAACAATAAATCATTAGATCGTCTATCCAAAAAGGTTGTATGTTACATCGATATGTTCGAGAGATGTACCACATTGCAAAATCACCTCGACGATTGTAGTTATGATCGATGAAAGAAAAATTGCTTGAGTCAATTTGCTATGTATTTGTCAAAGTCAAATTTCCAACGTCTAACAATAAATAGGGAACTTACCACCAACACAAGATGGCGGGGAATTCACCTTATGATTTAGAGGTCACAAAATCGAGCCATCATAACTACGTTATGCTTGGAAATGGCTCAAGCGTTGACCTAAAACTGGTGTGATCAAATGATGTGATTAGACCACAAATTAACACAAAAAGGAAAACCAATTATAAGGATCAAAGACTTAATTTATCTTCATGTTGCCTTTAGGTTGGTTATTATTCCCTGCCGACAGTGGGTTTCTTTGCTAATAAGCATGATTTGTGTCTTAATTATCATAATTAGGTTTTAACAATGGTTTACCACGTTGTCTATGTTCATTTGTTCTAATTAATTTCATCATTGTGTTTTAAAATTAAATTTTTTTTCTTATTAAATCAGCATCTTCAAATGATTTGTGGCCCTCTAATAATGTTAATTTCATTTCTTAAACACCAACTAATTTCATTTTTTCAATCCTTGTTGCACGTGCACAGAAATGTCATACGGGTTTTCTTTTGGGTGAAATACGGGTTTTACAAAATGATAAAGGTACTTAATCGTTTCCTAAATGTTTAACTTGCTTATCTTAAATTTTAACATCTACAAATATTTGAAAAATATTATTGTGTGTGAATTAAAGCAAATATGAATAAAGTTCGAGAGATGAATAAAAAAAATTAGTGTATAAGAAAAAATCGGATAAACTAAGATATACTCCGTAGTGATTAGTAAGTGCTAAAATATTGGAAAGGTTGTAAGATTAAAAGGACATTTACTAAAAAAAGAATAAATTAGGTTGTATGATTAAGGTTCTGTACGTTATGTTCACCTAATTTCCACTTATTTTAGGAAAAATAAGTTCAGATAAGTTTAGTTAAATTCAGATAAGATAAGTTTATGGAAAATAAGGGTTGACCAAGTACATTTTATAACTAACATAAGTTTTGATAAGTTCTATAAGTTCAGATAAGTTCGGATAAGTTCAGTTAAGTTCTAATAAGATAAGTTCAGGAAAAATAAGGGTTGACCAAGTACATTTTATAACTAAAATAAGTTTTGATAAGTTCAGATAAATTCAGTTAAGTTCAGATAAGATAAATTTAGGAAAAATAAGTGAAAATTAGGTGAATAGAACGCATCATAAATAAGAGGATTCCCTAATTTTAGTTTGTATGGTTACGAAATTAAAAAGTGTACAAAAAGAAAATATCATAAAATACGTAGAACTCACCTTATTATTATTTTTTTGCATAAAGTAAAATATTTAAAACTTTTCAACCAAACCAAGACATAATTACAAATAAACTAAATTTAACTTTAAACAATGAAATGGTACTGGATTATGATGATACACTACTACTATAATATATAGCCTTGTATTATAAGCGAGACCCAGGAAGACCATGTCGATCAATTTTTTTATGTTATGATCATCAAATTTCCAAATTTGGCTCAAATTTATGGAATTTGATGATTGCTTGGAATTTCATACTCCATAAATAGCAATAAAGTTTTTAATATCTTATTTTAGAGTTCCCTTTGTTTTTGTTTTGTTGTTTACGATTACTATATAAATACATGATGTGGATCTTGATTAACCTATATAGAACTTAGGGCATATTTAGCTCACCTTAATTTTTATGGTTTGATCTAATCTGAGTACTGTTTTATTATTTTATCATACAGGCCCTCAAAGTATAGTTTATTTTATCTTATTGGTCCTTATTATAATTTATAAGAAGGTGTCATTATATTGAGCGTATTGACCCTTATCTAATCTTATTTTTCGTATTATCTTATATAAACTTATCAAATATGAAGTATTATCTTATTTGAATTCTAAACTTACTGACCCCTTATTTTACCCTATATATCTTATCTTAGTAGACATGAAACAAGGTGAACATAACAGAGCCGTAACCTAAAATTATTTTTTCTAATCTGATATGATCTGATTTTATGATTTGTGTTTATGTTTAAGATGCAAGAATGGAGACTTAAATAAAAAATTATAATTAATGTTAATTGATTTTTAATGTTATAAAAGCTATACAAATAATTTATATTTATATATATATATATATATATATATATATATATATATATATATATATATATATATATATATATATATATATATATATATATATATATATATATATATATATATATATTCAATCTAATATATATATATAAAGGAGGCATATTTGCTGAAATATTAGAGCGCCACCTAGGATTACTAATGGTTTCGGCCAATGAAAAATAAGATTTCTAATTTATTTTTGAATTAAAAAAATTGATTGCCACGTAGATAATTAGGTGCCACGTAGATATTTTAATTAATTAATTGTTAATATATACAACTCCATCTAAAATCAAACACTCTAAAAATTAAAAACTAAATCTAAAATAAAAGTCATCCAAAATCAAATTCTAATTTAATAAATAAGATTTAATTTAAAATCAAACATTAATCCAATATTAGAGCGCCACGTAGGAAATATATATAATGGTTTCCGCCAATGAAAAATAAGAATTCAAAATTAGTTTTGAATTAAAAAATTCGTGTGCCACATAGATAAATAATTAATTGTCACGTAGAAATTTTTATCAATTAATTATTCATATTACGTATATATATACAATTTCATCCAAAAACAAACACTCTCATAATTAAAAAAAATCTAAAATAAAATTCAATGAAAATTAAAAAACTAATCTAATATAATATATATATATATATATATATATATATATATATATATATATATATATATATATATATATATATTATAGGAGTTTTATTTAAAATATAACAATTTAATAGAATCCGTGCATCGCACGGGCTAAAATCTAGTTTTATAATATTGCTATTGTAAATTGAATACAAATTTATAGAATTAAAAAAATATGTTATAAATACTTCTTCCGTTTCTTAATAGACACATCAATTAGACTTTTAACACTATTAATTTACTAACTTTGACCATGTTTATTACTAATTTATAAGGATAAATTTATTTATTTTCTTTTTAATTGTTATTGGTTACTCTCAATATATATTTCAACATTTTCCTCCGTAATTTTATAATTTTTATTAATATGCAATTAAAGATATTGATTGATAATTTGTTTTAAAAGAAATATTGATAGGTCAAAGTTTGATTCTAAATAGAGTAAAAAGTCAATATATTTATTGTGAAAGGGAAGAAGTAAAGTAGAGAAGTCCCCAAAACATTTTCGATTTGCTTTTTTTTTTTTTATGGGGGTTTGAGTTTTAAATATTAGGGATAAATTTATGAATTTTATGATTATGTTCTAAAGTTATAGACCTATTGCAATAATATATTCCGTACTGCGTAAATCCTGGAAATCTCATAGTAGGCTAGCAATCTAGCATACCTATAAATAGTTGTTCATAAATCATAACTCATGGTAACTAGATGTCTATACAAATTTAGCATCCCTTTCCCATTAAGCCTCGTCTATAAGGTCACTAAAGTACTACTACTAGGAAGGTTTTATGAATGCAATAACGTGATCCTTCCGTTTCTAAATAATTGTACGAGTAATAATTTACAAAAGATTTTGCGCGCATAATGTGTATAATACATTTAATTTATTGTACATTAAAATAATTTTATGTAGATTTTTGTAACTTTAACCTAGTTTTTAATAACTTTTATATTGTACAATAAGTTAATTGATAGATAAATATTTTAAAGGTTTAAATGGTTAATTTTATACATTATTAGTGATTTTAAGAAATACGGAGTAACTTTTATTAAAATGAAAAAAAATTATCCCTAAAAAATAGATAACTTTTACATATATAAATGTAAGTTTTAACCATTTCGAGTCAACTTTTACTCCGGTGTACAATATTTATTGTACATCACTTGTAAATAAGAATTTGTGAATAATTTAACGGTATATTTGTAATACTTAAGCGGACGACGGGACTATAAATATTACTTAGGTGTATCAGTGTATGTGTGTTATGTATTAGTAAAAAAAATACTATGTAAAATATATTACTCCGTATATTTAAATATATTGTTTGGTTCAATTTATTTTAAATTATTTCTTATACAAAACAAGTTTAGTGAATTAACTAGTATAATACCCGTGCGATGCACGATTTATAATCTAAACATATATTATTATGAAATCTGATAGACAATTATGATCAATATAGAGTTTATAGATATTCTTCAAATAAAAAATGATTAATAATGGATAAACTGTTATTGCTCATTCGGTATCTTGCTTATTAAAACAATTAAAACAAATAAAGGTACATAGATAAAATTATTTCCATTCTCATTCACCACTTGTGTCAAGCGTAAGTTATCTTACCCGTCTTTCACTTCGTTATTAATACTCACTTAATACTCGCACAGTCACTCGTCAACCTGATTACCCGGCCACTTAACATTTATCTAGACCATGTACTTTATTGAGCTAGAGATGACTTTGAGGCGGGGGAAGACTTGCACACCCGCACCCACCTACAATTCTCATCTTCATCCTCCCATCCACGATAAGAAGGATACCCACCCCTCTCAACCCTCGTCTCGAGAGGTATAAAATAAAATCCATCACCTTTTCACCACCCCCATCCCCGTGTATCCACACCCACCCCTAAACTCGACTTTTTTTTGGTAAGAGAGTTTGAATTTTAAAACTCTATTATGGAGCTTCTGAAAATCCGCATGTCTGATTAGAGTTACTGAGTAAATAAACGAAACATTATAATATGTAAGTTAGATGAAAGATTAACGACTCAGACGGGTACAATCTAAAATCCATCATCGCCCCTTCGTCCGCCACGAATACATTTGTTGACCCCATTGAACAATAAACCTTCGTCCATTGCCGCCCAATTAGGGCGGATGCACAGAGAGATCTCCCAAAAGACCCTCCCCACTGACAATCTGACATCCCTATATTCCATAAATAATCCAAATTTCCTTTCAACTAAATTTTAAATATATTGACTTAAGTTTATTACGAAGTTTTAAAATTAATTGTATTAGTTATAATATTGAAAAAATTGTATTTAAAAGTGACATACATAATTAGGATTGGTGAATGTTCTTAAATTCGATCAATTCAAACTCACCCTATCACCAAGGTGGTTACATGTTATTCTTATACCCATCAACTAAATATCTCTTTTTGTTAGTCAACATTAGTCAATCATCTATGTTTAACTTTGTCGTCCGAACAATCTAAAATCCAAACTCGCCCCATCACCAAGGTGGTTACATGTTATTCTTATACCCATCCACTAAATAGCTTTTTTTGTTAGTGAACATTAGTCAATCATCTATGTTTAACTTTGTCGTCCGACCAATCTAAAATCCAAACTCGCCCCATCATCAAGTGTGATTCACCATTTACATATATTAATATTTTTTTGCACAAAATTTCGTGATATTGCAATCATTTACATTAATACATAAAACTTATTTTGTTATTGCAAACATCTATTACTATATACTAAAAGAGACACCAGGAATGACACGTGTCAATTCCTCGTGCGATTTTTTCCCGCCAAAAACACTTTCCCAAAAAAATATATCTGTTTGATTTTATATTTATTTTCTACCTTTTTTTATAAAATATTTATGTATGGAAACAAAATTTAGTTTATAAATTATGGCAATAATAGATACGGCGTAATAATAATTATTTTAAATTGGTAATATTTTAGTCAAATTGCTATATTAATATAATGGAAAATATATCACTCAATATTTTGGTCAAATTACCATATTAGCATTTTAAATAATAATATTAGATGAATAAATTTAAACGAACATGTTAAAAATGTTATAACTATGCAGTAGTTTGGGAGACATTCTGTTAAATATTTTGTGAAAAATTTTATCAAAATTCGTGCGTGCACGGGATCTAATCTAGTATTAATAATATGGAAGTTAATCATCTAAATCTTATGACTTTGGACATAGTTGATTTTGATATATTATTCAAAACGTCAATCAACATGCTCTTAAGACTTCAATAATATAAGCGAATAAATTATTATTCGTGCTCCGTATAAAAATATTACGATAATTAGACCTATAAAATGTTTGAGACAACCTTATTAAATACATTAAATCAATAGCTAACTTTTATTATGCATATTGTACGGGTAGCCCTACCGGCATACCGGTAGGACAACCCATAACAGCTGTATCATAGGCATATACTCATAAAAAGCACCAAAGGTGCAGTCGGTATCCAGGGTTTACAATCCCAGCCGGCATTGCTCTGACATCATCTACCTATCAGAGCCGAAAGAGAGGATCCGGAACCAACGGGTAATAACCCGGGTCCTCCGTACAAGTAACCCGTCTATATATACGGACCCCCATCAATGCCAAAGGTACGCAATTCCAACCCAATCATTCTTACAAGCATTTATTACAGAGCTATCAGCATAATCTGACTTAAGCATCGGAGGGGTAATTCTCGGATCACCCCCGAGACTAGTTAACGGTTTCACTGTGCAGGATCCAGTCAGCAATCTCAGTCGGAAGTCAGTCATCCCTTTCCTGTTCCAAGTCCACTACCGGAACAATTGGCGCTAGAAGGAGGGGACCCCACTTGTAAACAGAACCCACAGCCAGACCAAAAAAAAAAAAACAAAAAACCCGGACCATCAAAAATTACCCTTGAGAATGGAGAGTACGCAGTCGGATTCGTACAAGAGAAGCAAAAAGCAGGCCTCGAAAACAACCCCGCGGAGTACACAGACGACAAAAGCAACAACCCCATTGAAATCCACGCTGTTCTCAGCAGAGCCAATAATAACACCCGTCAATGACCAACCCACCCCCCAGCTAGGGAGCCAGTCGGTAGTCAGCAAAACTACGACTGCAGCAACACCCTTACATGTCCTTGGATACTCAGTCGAGGACGACGACTCAGACGGAGAGCCCGAAAGCCCAGCCCAGGACGATACACAAATACCGTCTGAACTCGCTGGTCAATTCTCGGAGGAACAGTTGGCTACGGCAAGAGCGGTGATGGCCGCGTTGTCGGCCCTGAAGCCAGCGAGAAAAGCAAACACAGAACCCGCACCCAGGACAATCACAAACCAGGCTACGGAAACACCAGTCGGCGAGAAACGGAAGAGACTGCCGATAAGAAACCTATTCGGAGAACAGATCCTAGTGCAACACGAACAACACCCCAATACAAACCAGGCGATTGCTCTGCGCAGTCGGCCAGAACCCATGGTCATCGAAGAGACAAGAGAAGCGCCCCAGAGATACGCGCCGCGCCGTTACACCATCCAACCTGCAAACTCCCCCCTGTGCGCGGACATTCTGGAGGAACCAATGGAGAAATTGAAGTTCCCACTCGGCAAGTATGACGGATCCACGGATCCGGAGGTCCATTGCAACACATTTGAGCAACATATGATGCTGTATACAGATTCTGACGCCATGTGGTGCAAGGTATTTTCCTCAACGCTGCTGGGAGTGGCATCCGGCTGGTATAAGGGACTACCAAAGGGGTCGGTATACAACTACCGACAGTTAGAAGCAGAGTTCATGCTACGATTCATTAATCGGCAACAGAGAAAGAAAACGTCGGGAGAACTGATGGCAGTCACCCAAAGAAGCGGAGAGTCCTTAAGAGATTACCTCACCAGATTCAACAACGAGTCCACCAGCATACCAAACTTGCAACAAGAGATAGCTGTGGTGGCCCTGATGAGAGGAATGAACCACTGCGAGTTCAAAAAATACTTGGGAAGGAAATCCTTCACCGATCTGGGAAGCGCATTGGTAAAGGCCCATGACTACATCAAAAGCGACGAGCTGATGACAATCCCAAATCACTTTCAGTCGGCACAGACTAAAAATGTCGCACCAAGGCCGGTTCAGCCGGCGCAGCAAAGTCAGAACAGGGGGTTCAGAAAGGATGAACAGAGGAGGGACCCAAGAGGGAGAGATTACCAGAAACAGTCAGCCAGCATATACCCCACATTCCATGAATACACCCCGTTGAACGCCCCAAGAGCCGCAATTTACAATGTCAACAAGAACGAAAACTGGAAGAGGCCACCACCAATGAGCGACAAACCCAGACCACAGTCGAAGTACTGTGCATTCCATGATGACTGTGGACACTACACGGAAGACTGCAGAGACTTGAAGGATAACATCGAGGATATGATCAGGAGAGGCTACCTGACACAATATAAAGCCCGACAGAACAACAACAACAACAACCAACAGAATAGCAGCCGGCAAGGTAATAACACAAACAACAGGTTACCATCCACCCAAACACCACTCCGAATAGAGCAGAAGGCACCAGAAATCAGTCGGAGTGGAGAGGTTAGAAACAATGGCCAGAAAGGGCCGACAGTATGGGTCATATCCGGAGGACCGTGCCATGGAGGAACAATCAGTAGAGCCGGCAGAAGACTGGGCGAACACCGCCACCTGATAAACTACCATAGCACCAGAAAATGGCCGTCACCCCAAGTCATGCCAAACATCTCGTTCACCCCAGCCGACTGCCGCGGAATTATATACCCTCACGACGACCCACTGGTTTTGGGCCTCGAAATAGCAAACTTCCCAGTAAAACGAATACTGGTGGATGGAGGGAGTTCAGCGAACATTATCTTTTGGGAAGCCTTCGTTCAGCTGAAGATAGACGAGAAAGAGCTCACACGAGTCAACTATCCTGTGATAGGATTTTCCGGAGCCACGGTCTTCCCGGAAGGTAGCATCAGGCTACCAGTGCAGATTGGAGAGGGAAGGACCGCAAGGGACCTAATGGTAGACTTCTTGGTAATCAAAGTGTCGGCTGCATACAACGTCATAGTAGGCCGACAATTCATCCACGATGCACAGGTAGTGGTATCAACATACCATCTAACCATGATATACATGTCTAACTTTGAGAAGGCTGAGAGAATCCGAGGAAGTCAAGAGTCAGCAAGATCATGCTACTTGACGGCATTAAAAACACCAGGCCGACTGACCACATCCAGGAATATAACGAGAGAGGCAGCAATGAAAAGACCGGCAAAAGGCCAAACCCCAAAATTGGAGGGTGAGCAATCTCTGTTGCCCAAGAAGGAGAAAAGACAGAAAATGGAGTCACCCACAATCGAAAGCATCGAAAAGGGGGCTACTTTACCTAGGGTAGAGGCCGGAGGAGAGTCGGAAGAAGTCGAGCTGGTAGAAGGAGAAACTGGCAGAACAGTGAAGATAGGAACCGACATTGACCCCCAATTGCGGGTAAACATGATCGGTCTATTGAGAGAACACGCGGATGTGTTCGCATTTTCCGCAGACGAAATGCCAGGTATAAGCCCAGACGTAATCGAGCACCGACTGAATGTCGACAGAGCAGTCAGGCCGGTAAAACAAAACAAAAGAAACTTCTCAACAGAAAAAAAATCAAGCAATACAAGAAGAGGTAGAAAAGTTGCTGGCAGCAGGATTTATTGAACCATGCGACTACCCAGAGTGGTTGGCCAACGTCGTAATGGTTAAGAAGTCAAACGGCTCGTGGAGAATGTGCGTAGATTTCACAAACCTGAATAGAGCATGCCCGAAGGAATGCTACCCACTGCCAAGAATCGACAGGCTAGTCGACTCCACATCTGGCCATGCGCTGCTCAGTTTCCTTGACGCATTTTCCGGATACCACCAAGTCAGCCTTGCAAAGCCCGACAGGAGGAAAGCAGCATTCATCACTGAGGGGGGAGTATTCTGTTACAAGGCTATGCCATTTGGGTTAAAGAACGCTGGGGCAACATACCAAAAGCTGGTCGACAGAGTGTTCGCAAACCAAAAACGCCGCAACATTGAAGTATACGTCGACGACTCCATAGTGAAAAGCAAATTGGAGACCGACCATTTAGACGACCTCAGGGAAACGTTTGAAACACTACGCCGTTACCAAATGAAGCTGAGCCCCAAGAAATGTGTGTTCGGAGTGAAATCGGGGAAATTCTTGGGTTTCCTTGTCAGCGAGAGAGGCATAGACGCAAACCTAGATAAGGTAGAAGCAATACTCAGTCAGCCCCAACCAAGAAGCGTCAAAGATGTACAAAGGCTGACAGGAAGAATGACAGCTCTGACAAGATTTGTTAGCAAATCAGCCGACAAGTCGATCCCATTTTTTAACACTCTTAAGGAGAACGGAAAATTCCAGTGGGGAGAAACCGAGGAAAGGGCCTTTGAGAAGGTAAAAGACCATCTTCGTGCTTTGCCGACGATAGCCAGGCCGGAAGAGGGCGACAAGCTACAGTTGTATGTGTCCGCTTCAGCCCAAACCGTTGTTGCCGTACTAATCAGTGAAAAAGACAGAGTCCAGCAGCCGATATACTTTGTCAGCCACATTTTGAATCCGGCAGAAGCGAGATACTCGTTGATAGAGAAAGTAGCCTATGCAGTCCTGATAGCCGCCAGAAAGCTCAGACCATATTTTGATGCACATACCATACAAATCCTGACGAACTTCCCACTAGAGAAAGCTTTGCAAAAAATGGATACAGCCGGCAGGTTGTTGCGATGGGCAATAGAGCTGTCGGAGTACGATCTTGAGTTTCACCCGCGCAATGCAATTAAAGCACAAGCCTTGGCCGACTTCGTAGTCGAAGCATCTTATCAAGAGGATGAAACCAAAGCAGAATCCTGGGAAGTATCAGTGGACGGATCAGCCGCTCAGTCGGGAGCGGGAGTCGGCGTTGTCATGACTTCTCCGACAGGAGATAAGTTCGAATACGCAATCAGATTCACTTTTGCAGCTTCGAACAACGAAGAAGAATATGAAGCAGCCATTGCAGGGGTACAGCTATGTTTGTTGGCAGATGCCAAGAAGATAGTAATGACAACAGATTCTCAGTTGGTAGCAAATCTGTTTTCGGGAGAGTATGAAACAAAAGAGCCATCAATGCGGCGATATCAAGAAAAACTGAGGACGCTGACAGCGAAATTAGAGGCTTTTGAGATCAAGTTGGTCCCTAGAGCATTGAACACTGCCGCAGACAGCCTAGCAAAACTGGCCAGTTCGAAAGCAATCGAGCTTAGTCGATCAGTAATGATAGAAATCATGCACAGAAGGAGTACGGAAGAAAAAGGAAAAGAAATAATGGTCATCACGGAAAACAGAGAGTGGTACGACGATATCTGGTCGTACAAGACGACGAGAGTGCTCCCGGCTGATGTCAGGGAGGCAAAGAAAATAAAAAAAGACGTCTGCTGGTACGTCATATATCAGGGACAACTCTATAAAAGAGCATTCAACCTCCCCCTGGTGCGGTATTTGACGGCATACGAGTCCGCAAGGTTAATCGAAGAAATGCATGAAGGAATATGCGGAAACCATGTAGGAGGAAAAACACTAGCCTTGATCTGCCAAAGACAAGGTTACTACTGGCCAACCATGCTCGAAGACGCACAGAGCTACGTCAAGAAATGTGAAAAATGACAGCTGTTTGCCCCAGTAATACGTATGCCAGCAAATGACTTGATGCCTATTCTGAATCCAATTCCATTCGCCCAGTGGGGAATGGATATTGTAGGACCCTTCACAACAGCCTCAGGAGGCAGGAAGTTCTTGATCGTTGCCGTCGATTACTTCACAAAATGGATTGAGGCCGAGCCGGTAGCAAAGATAACAGCCAACCAGGTACGGAAGTTCATCTGGAAAAACATCATAACAAGGTTTGGAATACCGACAGCAATAGTATTCGACCATGGATGCTAGTTCGACTGCGAACCTATACGAGCATTCTTGGCAGACTACCGGATCAAGTTCGCATACGCGTCAGTCTGCCACCCACAGAGCAACGGGCAAGCCGAGCCTGCAAACAAACAAATACTCATAGCCCTTAAGAAAAAGCTGGATGAGTTCAAAGGCAAGTGGGCAGACACAGTCCCAGAGGTTCTATGGGGTAACAGAACAACGGTTAAAGAAGCAACGGGAGAGAGCCCTTTCAAACTATGCTTCGGATCAGAAGCAGTCATACCGGCTGAAGTAGCACTACCCACCTTCCGCATCCAGCATTATGAAGAACAGGGAAACGACAGCTTACTCAGACACCAGCTAGATTTCTTACCAGAAGTCAGACTGCAGGCGGAAATTAAGTCGGCTGCATACAAGAACAGAATGAGCAGGGCCTACAACAAGCGAGTAAAACATAGGAATCTAGAGGTAGGAGACCTTGTACTTCGCCGGACGGCAGCAACCGACAAAGCTCAAAAACAAGGAAAACTGACTGCAAATTGGGAAGGGCCCTATCAGATATGGGAAGAAGTGGTAGCTGGATCGTACAGACTAATGGAGATGGATGGAACACCGCTGAAGAACTCATGGAACGCAGATACTTTAAGAAAATTCCATGTATGAAGTTGTATGAAAAAATGATGTAGTAGGGCCGACAGTGCCATATTTTGAAATCTAATATATGAGCTACAAGTATATTCCAGGTAAACTATACGACACAAAACGAAGTAAAAGGTTGAGCACATTGGCTCCGTCAGCAATGTTGCAAGATACGATATAAATGAAATCAAAGGTTGAGCACATTGGCTCAGTCAGCAATGATGCAAGATACGATATAAATGAAATCAAAGGTTGAGCACATTGGCTCAGTCAGCAATGTTGCAAGATACGACAAAACGAAATCAAAGGTTGAGCACATTGGCTCAGTCAGCAATGATGCAAGATACGATATAAATGAAATCAAAGGTTGAGCACATTGGCTCATTCAGCTATGTTGCAAGATACGACAAAACGAAATAAAAGGTTGAGCACATTGGCTCAGTCAGCAATGATGCAAGATACGACATAAATGAAATCAGAGGTTGAGCACACTGGCTCAGTCAGCAATGAGGCAAAATACGACATAAACAAAAGCAAAGGTTGAACACATTGGCCCAATCAACAAAGAGACAAGATGCGATATATAATGAAATCAAACGCAAGAAGACGCCACTGCGTGACAAATTGCATAAAATAAAACAAGCGAATAATACATCAAGTGCATCACATAAATGTTAACAAACACAGGGACGACAGCCACCACCCAAAAATAGCTAAATGCGGAGTGAGTAGCTACTAAAAGGCACAAACATACGCCACAAACGGCGCAGTCAAGACGAAAATAACGTTCTTGAAACAATTAATACACGGCAAAAGACAAGTGCCACAAACAGCTAAAAGGTACCAAAAAAGAAATTGTTTATAAATTACATCCGCTAAATGATATTCAAAAACTACCAACAGACATTAGCAAGTATGAGGACTGAAAAAACTGTTGGAAGAGCCACAGGAAGAGCCTGGTGATGACTGCCAAGACCGTCAAGCTGAGCCGTCTGCATCACTCCAGTAAGCAGACTCAGGAATCTCTCTGTCTGGCAGAAAGCGAGGGTCAGCATTTTGAATAACGATGTCTGGGAAGGTCTGGGTCTCCATGCCAGTCGGATCAACATGGCCACCCTCTTCATAGGATACCTCCACCTTACCCCAGGCAGCCTCAGTCAGCGTCAAGGCTTTGACGGCACAACGATGGGCTGCAGTCCACCCACCATTGTAGCGCCCCTTCATCTCCTCGCAGTAGAAGTCAGACTTCATAAACTTCTGCACAGCCTTCAGCGCCACAGCCTTGCGATCATCCTTAGCAGCCTTTTCAGCATCCTGAGCTGCCTGCAGCGCCGCATCCAGCTTAATCTGCAGCTCAGCCGTCTTCTGCTCTTCGGCCGTCAACTTGGCTGGAAGAAGCTCTAGTTCAGCTTTCCTCTTGCCTGCGGCAATGACATCCAGCTCAAGTCTCGCAATCTCCTTCCGGCAGTCAGCTTCAGTCTTGACCGATTCAGCAAGGTCAGTCTGAAGCTTCTCTTTCTCAGCTTGCGATCGTTTTAAACGACGTTGATAACTCCGATAGCACTCCACAAGCTCGGTAGCAGATTGCGTCACCTGAAAGAAAAAATCGCTCAGAGCTGAAAATAAAACCAAGTATAAAAATAAAAGAAAGTATATAAAAATATATATATATATATAAAAAAAAACAAGCAAGTCAAAGAGGGAAGTAAAATACCGAGTACAGGTCATGCATCAACTGTGCAACCGGCGTCTCAATCTCCTGGGGTATACCGTCGGCGGGTGTAACAACTTGGCGCAGAGACCGGTAGCCTAGTGTACCTCCGTCTTTGGGACGGTAAAAAAGGATAGACTCACCCCTCAGAACATCACTCTGCGGCTGCCAGTGCTCTTCAGCATGACCGGGAGCAACAGCTAGACCGACAAGAGTATCCGGAGACAGCACAACAGTTTTGTCCTCAATAAACCCCCCAGAACGAACTATAACCCCATACTTAGAGGCCGAACTGGCAGACCGGTTCATGGAAGGACTATGCCTCGACACAGGCACAGGGTGGATCGGATCGCTAATCAAATCGCTCAACACCTGCTTCCGGTTCAGTTTGGACATCAGGTCGACATCCAAAATCTCAACCGACTGAGCAGGCTGTTCAGCGTTCTTCGTTCCAGCGCCAGATGTCTGCACAGGCTTGTCGACGCTGGCGTAGACGTCTTTCACCTTCTCCTGCGCTGTCTTCGCAGCGTCATTTTTCGACCGTTTGGGAGAATTGTGTTAGGTTATGATACATATGACATTACATAGATCATGCGGAAACAACCATTAACCCAGGACAACATATTATTTACACATAATCATATAGCATAATTTAGATGCATACTCTTTGTTGCGTGCCCTCCCTAGCTGCGCCCGAACCGAACAAGAACAAGTCTTTAGGACTCCAAGTGTCGTCCCTCCGTAGATAGTCCACAGCACGTCCGGATCCGCCTTAAGATTGACCAACTAGAATCGCCCTTAAGGTACTAGAAAATTTCGGCACTTTTATGAGCAAGATGTGTGTTTTAATTTTCTCTCAAAAACTCACTTTTTGAATACTTTTTAAACTTGTTATAAATTGTGAGCCCTAGCCTCATATTTATAGGGGTATGGAAAGGGAATCGAAATCCTATTCAGATACAAATTAATTAAACCTAGAATCCTACAAGAACTCTAATTTAATTAATTTATCAAATAGAATTAGGAATTTAATCATTAACCGAACTCTGCATGTTTTAGGAAACGTGCACGAACACAAACACTTGCACACACACGCACGACAGCCACGATGGGCCCCCATGCGTGCGCGCGAGCAGCAGCCCACGCAGCGCCCGCGCGCGCTGCGCGCTGCGCGTGCTGTGCGCGCTGTGCAGCCTGCTGGGCCTGGCCTTGCGCTGGGCCTGGCGTGGCTGTTTGTGCGGCGCGCTTGGCTTGCTGGGCGATGGCCTGGCTTCGTGCTGGGCCTCGTCCGGCAGGCCTCGTCCGATGCTTATTCGTACGATGCGCTTCCGATTAAATTTTCCGATTCCGGAATTCATTTCCGATACGAACAATATTTAATATTTCCGATTCCGGAATTAATTTCCGTTTCGAACAAATATTTAATATTTCCGTTTCCGGAATTATTTTCCGATTCCGGTAATATTTCCGATTCTGACAATATTTCCGTTTCCGGCAATATTTCCGATTCTGGCAATATTTCCATTTCCGATAATATTTTCCGATACGTACCATGTTTCCGTTTCCGGCAACATCTACGACTTGGATAATATTTATATTTCCGATACGATCCATATTTCCGTTTCCGGCAATATCATCGTTTCCGGAGTATTCATTTCTTGCCTGTGACGATCTTAGCTCCCACTGAAACCAAGATCCGTCGGTTCCGAATATTCATAGATGGAGTATTTAATGCCATTAAATACTTGATCCGTTTACGTACTATTTGTGTGACCCTACGGGTTCAGTCAAGAGTAAGCTGTGGATTAATATCATTAATTCCACTTGAACTGAAGCGGCCTCTAGCTAGGCATTCAGCTCACTTGATCTCACTGAATTATTAACTTGTTAATTAATACTGAACCGCATTTATTAGACTTAACATAGAATGCATACTTGGACCAAGGGCATTATTTCCTTCAGTCTCCCACTTGTCCTTAGGGACAAGTGTGCATTTCCTAATTCCTTTGTCGCTCGATGCTTGCTCTTGAACATAAGGTAAGAGTTGTCATCCTTATTACGTCCAGAGGTGTTCCTCGGTTTCAGAGTTCAACTGATCAAATAACCAGATAATCATAGCCTATGATTCATCCGAGCACGGCCATGCATTTCACAGTTTCTAGCTCTCCGAGTGGCCTTGTACAACTTTTAAGCATCTCATCCCGATTTATGGGAGGACAATCCCAATCTTGCGATCTTGAGATTAGACTTCGTTTGATAGGTGATTACCTGAGCGTTGCCTTTATAGCCTCCTTTTACGGTGCGACGGTTGGTCAACGTCAAAGCAACCAGTTCTCAAACAAGTAATCTCAAATCACTCAGGTATTGAGGATTTAGTGTCTAATAATTTAATGAAATTTACTTATGACAGACTTTCATCTCTTACAGTAAAGTTTCATAGGTCTTGTCCGATACTAGTCTTCCCAAAGTAAGTATCTATGCAAATGATTATGACATTGCCATGTCCACATAGTTCAAGAAACAGAACTACTAGTCATCTTGCATTCTAATCGTCTAACGTTTTCTATGCGTCCAATTTTATAGAAAACTCCGATTAGGGACCATTTTCAACCTTTGAAATTCAAGTTCACTTGATAGACATTTCTTAGTCACAGGACTGGTCCTGACAGTCTATCTTGAATATATCGTCAAATTGAAGGGACTCATCATTTAATAAACCACAAATTAAATGGAAAAATGAATTCATTTCATTTATTGTGAATGATTAACCAATAATGTTTTACAAAGATTTAAACTCTAAAACTTTAAAACATTAAACAGAGACATCAAAGCCATTCTCCAATATGCTTGATTCCCATAGCTGCAGTGTGCGAGTTGTGCTTCGCCTGCGGCAGAGGTTTAGTTAATGGATCTGATATGTTGTCATCAGTTCCAATTTTGCTTATCTCGACTTCTTTTCTTTCAACGAACTCTCGTAGAAGGTGAAATCTACGAAGTACATGCTTGACTCTCTGGTGGTGTCTAGGCTCTTTTGCCTGTGCAATAGCTCCGTTATTATCACAATACAGGGCTATTGGTCCTTTAATGGAGGGGACTACACCAAGTTCTCCTATGAACTTCCTTAGCCATATAGCTTCCTTTGCTGCTTCATGTGCAGCAATGTACTCCGCTTCAGTTGTAGAATCCGCAATGGTGCTTTGCTTAGCACTTCTCCAGCTTACTGCTCCTCCGTTGAGGCAGAAGACAAACCCAGACTGTGATCTAAAATCATCTTTGTCGGTTTGGAAACTTGCGTCCGTATAGCCTTTAACAATTAATTCATCATCTCCACCATAGACCAGGAAGTCATCTTTGTGCCTTTTCAGGTACTTCAGAATATTCTTGGCAGCAGTCCAATGCGCCTCTCCTGGGTCTGACTGGTATCTGCTCGTAGCACTGAGTGCGTACGCAACATCCGGGCGTGTACATATCATAGCATACATTATTGAACCAATCAATGATGCATATGGAATCCCATTCATTCGTCTACGCTCATCAAGTGTTTTTGGGCACTGAGTCTTGCTTAGAGTCATTCCATGAGACATGGGTAGGTAGCCTCGCTTGGAGTCCGCCATCTTGAACCTATCAAGCACCTTATTGATATAAGTGCTTTGACTAAGTCCAATCATCTTTTTAGATCTATCTCTGTAAATCTTGATGCCCAATATGTACTGTGCTTCTCCTAGATCCTTCATCGAAAAACATTTCCCAAGCCAAATCTTGACAGAGTTCAACATAGGAATGTCATTTCCGATAAGCAATATGTCGTCGACATATAATACTAGGAAAGCAATTTTGCTCCCACTGACCTTCTTGTATACACAAGATTCGTCCGCGTTCTTGATGAAACCAAAGTCACTGACTGCTTCATCAAAACGTATATTCCAGCTCCTGGATGCCTGCTTCAATCCGTAGATTGACTTCTTTAGCTTGCATACCTTTTTAGCATTCTTTGGATCCTCAAAACCTTCAGGCTGTGTCATAAACACAGTTTCTGTTAAAACGCCGTTTAAGAAAGCAGTTTTGACATCCATCTGCCATATTTCGTAATCGTAATATGCAGCGATTGCTAACATTATTCGAATAGACTTTAGCATTGCAACTGGTGAAAAGGTTTCATCGTAATCCACACCGTGGACTTGCCTGTAACCTTTTGCAACCAATCTAGCTTTGAAAACTTCAAGTTTCCCATCCTTGTCCTTTTTCAGTTTGAAAACCCATTTGCTTCCAATGGCTTGGTAGCCATCTGGCAAATCGACCAAATCCCATACTTGGTTTTCAGACATGGAGTCTAATTCAGATTGCATGGCTTCTTGCCACTGCTTGGAGCTAGGGCTCGTCATAGCTTGCTTGTAAGTCGCAGGTTCATCACTTTCAAGTAATAGAACGTCATAGCTCTCGTTCGTCAAAATACCTAAGTACCTTTCCGGTTGAGATCTATATCTTTGCGATCTACGCGGGGTAACATTTCTAGATTGACCATGATTCTCACCAGATTCTTCTAAAGATCTCTGAGTTTCATCCTGAATGTCATCTTGAGCATTCTCTAGAGTTTGTTGTTCGACTCGAATTTCTTCGAGGTCTACTTTTCTCCCACTTGTCATTTTGGAAATGTGATCCTTCTCCAAAAAGACACCATCTCGAGCAACAAACACTTTGTTCTCAGATGTATTGTAGAAGTAATACCCCTTTGTTTCCTTTGGATAGCCCACAAGGATACATTTGTCAGATTTTGGATGAAGTTTGTCTGAAATTAATCGTTTGACGTATACTTCACATCCCCAAATCTTAAGAAAAGACACATTTGGAGGCTTTCCAAACCATAATTCGTATGGAGTCTTTTCGACAGCTTTAGACGGAGCTCTATTTATAGTGAGTGCAGCTGTATTTAGTGCATGTCCCCAAAATTCTAATGGAAGTTCGGCCTGACCCATCATTGACCTGACCATGTCTAGCAAGGTTCTGTTCCTCCGTTCCGACACACCGTTCCATTGTGGTGTTCCAGGAGGAGTCAATTCTGATAGAATTCCACATTCTTTCAGATGGTCATCAAATTCATAGCTCAGATATTCACCGCCTCTATCAGACCGCAGTGCCTTAATCTTCTTGCCTAATTGATTCTCTACTTCACTCTGAAATTCCTTGAATTTGTCAAAGGATTCAGACTTATGCTTCATTAGGTAGACATAACCATACCTACTGAAGTCATCAGTGAAAGTGATAAAGTAGCTGAAACCACCTCTAGCATTTGTACTCATTGGTCCACATACATCTGTATGGATTAAACCCAATAGTTCATTTGCTCTTTCTCCAACTTTAGAGAAAGGTTGCTTTGTCATTTTGCCAAGTAAACATGATTCGCATTTACCATAATCCTCTAAGTCAAATGGTTCTAGAATTCCTTCCTTTTGAAGTCTTTCTAAGCGTTTCAAGTTTATATGGCCTAATCGACAATGCCACAGATAGGTGAGATCTGAATCATCCTTTTTGGCCTTTTTGGTATTTATGTTATATACTTGTTTGTCGTGATCTAATAAATAAAGTCCATTGACTAATCTAGCAGATCCATAAAACATCTCTTTAAAATAAAACGAACAACTATTGTCTTTTATTAAAAAGGAAAATCCCTTAGCATCTAAGCAAGAAACTGAAATGATGTTTTTAGTAAGACTTGGAACATGGAAACATTCTTCCAGTTCCAAAACTAGCCCGGAGGGCAACGACAAATAGTAAGTTCCTACAGCTAATGCAGCAATCCGTGCTCCATTTCCCACTCGTAGGTCGACTTCACCCTTGTTTAACTTTCTACTTCTTCTTAGTCCCTGTGGATTGGAACATAAGTGTGAGCCACAACCTGTATCTAATACCCAAGAAGTTGAATTAGCAAGTATACAGTCTATAACGAAAATACCTGAAGATGGAACAACTGTTCCGTTCTTCTGATCTTCCTTTAGCTTCAAGCAATCTCTCTTCCAATGCCCCTTCTTCTTGCAGTAGAAGCATTCGGATTCAGAAGTGGGTTGACTGACCTTCCTCTTTGCAGATTTGGCGCCAGTTTGCTTAGTTGGGCTGGCCTTGTTGCCACCTTTCTTAGCATTCCTCTTCTTTCCAGATTTCTTGAACTTGCCCCCACGCACCATAAGCACATCCTGCTTATCACTTTTGAGCGTCTTTTCAGCGGTCTTCAGCATACCGTGAAGCTCAGTGAGCGTTTTGTCCAGACTATTCATACTGTAGTTCAGTTTGAACTGATCATACCCGCTATGAAGAGAATGGAGGATGGTGTCTATAGCCATTTCCTGAGAAAATTGCTGATCCAGCCGACTCATATTCTCAATGAGTCCAATCATTTTGAGAACATGTGGACTTACGGGCTCGCCTTTCTTAAGCTTGGTCTCAAGAATTTGCCTATGAGTCTCGAATCTTTCGACTCGAGCCAGATCTTGGAACATGTTCTTCAACTCACTGATGATTGTGAAAGCATCTGAGTTGATGAACGTTTTCTGCAGATCCGCACTCATGGTGGCGAGCATTAGACATTTCACATCCTTGTTGGCATCAATCCAACGATTGAGGGCTGCCTGAGTAACCCCGTCGCCTGCAGCTTCGGGCATCGCCTCATCCAGGACATACTCCTTTTCTTCCTGCATAAGAACTATTTGCAAGTTCCTTTGCCAGTCAAGGAAGTTTTTCCCGTTCAACTTCTCCTTTTCGAGAATTGATCGAATGTTGAATGAATTGTTGTTTGCCATATTAAAAACTACAATTGAAAAGAATAAACAAATAAATAATCATTCACAGTTTCTCTTAATAAACTTAAATTCTAGCATACATGCATAATTCAATGTTTATTAAGCATTTTATTCAAATTATGTGTTCCGGCAGGTGTGAATAAAATGATTCCAAGATCCTAAAATCATTGAAGAACTAAGCACAGTTTGTCGACTTAATCCTAGAACATCTTAGGTAAGCAAAAGCCTTTTGCTAATAGTCTAGAAACTATTCTTGGTTGATAGGTACGTCTAAGAACTTATTAGGTAAACCTATCGAATTTGCCACGACATAAAAGGACTCCTTACTTATATCGTTGAGTTTCACCAAAACTAACATGTACTCACAATTATTTGTGTACCTTGCCCCTTTAGGACCAATAAGTAATACCTCGCTGAGCGAAAACTATTACTAGATTGATGTAAAGGATATCCAAGCAAGTGTATATTTTGGCATGGCACCTTTTAACTCAATTTTTAAGTTTGGAACTTAAGGCTCTTACTATGTTGGTTAGATTTTAAGTGAACTAAAATCCTTAATCATGCAACATAATCAAGCTTTTGATCTCATGCATTTTAAGACATATTTAAAACAATAAATAACTTAAAACATGCATAAGATAAATGTGATCTAGTATGGCCCGACTTCATCTTGAAGCTTTGACTTCAAAGTCCGTCTTGAAAATCTCCGTGGGAGGCACCATTTTCTTCAAATAGGATAAGTTATAACTAATTACAACTATTTGATGGTACGCAGACCATATTTGAATTGAAAAATAACTTTGGTACTTTAGACCAATTACATTCAAATTAATGGTACGCAGACCATATTTTCTATCCTATTTGGGCCATACTAGTCACTTCATAACCTGCAAAACATTACATATACAATATATACCATTCACCCATTCATTATCATGAATGGCCCACATAGCTGGTTAGTAAAACACATTATGCATCACGTAAACATTTGCAGCAATCAATCAAGGGCACCAATAATCTACCAATTATTCAGTCCTTATTAATTCTAATCAAGTTGTTTTAACCTTAAGGATTTGTAGACCTAATCAAGAGTTTATGACTAAAAAGCGCTCCCACTTAAACCAATAAATTTATATGCTTTACTAATTTTAAACATAAAAATGTATTTCTAGTCCAACCGGAAACATACAAATTTAATTAAAATTTAAAGCTCATATCAATTTATAATTGAATCCAAAAAGTTTAATTTAATTTCAGTCGTATTTAAATTAATTCATGATTTTAATTTTAGTAAAATAATTAGAATAAATAACATTTATTATAATTACAATATTCAAAATTAAAATCCAAGAAAATAATTTAAATTATTAATTTTAAAATTAATTAAAATTACGTGAACTGAAATTTTCAAATTAAACATTCAAAACGATCTTTAATCGTAACGCAAACACCCTACGCGTTGCACGCCCATGGGCCGCACGCACACAGCCATTGCTGGCCAAGTGCGCGCAGCCCATGCGCTCGTCGCATAGCTGCTGCATCCCCATCGCAAGCCTCCGCACGCATTGGTGCTCGATGCGCGCGCGACATCGCTCGCTGGGCGCGCGACATCGCTCGCTGGGCGCGCGACATCGCTCGCTGGGCGCGCGAGCCATCGCTCGCTGGGCGCGCGACATCGCTCGCTGGGCGGGCGACATCGCTCGTTGTGCGCGCGAGCAATGCTGGCTGTGCGCGCGAGTCCTCGCTCGTTGTGCGCGCGAGCAATGCTGGGCACAGCGCTCGTGGCACGCGAGCTTGCGCTCGCTGCGCGCGAGGCTGCGCGCTCTTGTGCGAGGCAGCGCGCGTTGTGGCGCAGCTCGCTTGCTGCCCACACGCGACTGCCTTGGCTCGCCCTTCGCCCATGCCCATTCGTCCATTGCTCGTGGCACACGACACAAGGCAGGGCTGCTGCCTTGTGCTCGTGCACTACGCCCTTGCTCATTGCATTCGTGCCGCACGGGCGACGAGCTCCCTTGCTCGTCGTCGCATGCCCGCATTATACAACACCCCTTAAGGGTAACACGAAGCGTCCATTGCTTCGTGCGTGCAAGTTTTATGAACGAATCGCATAAAAATTTAAAATTTATATTTAAAATTAATGACAAATTAATAAATAATATTAATTTCATAATTTTAGGGCGAAAAATCGAAAATTTATTATCCAATTGATTTCCGATTGTTATGGATTCAAGTCTAGGTCATAAAATTTAAAATTTATCATAAATTTACAATTTTTATGGTGGTTTTTAATCATAGGTTTCTAATTAAATTACAATTAATTATGAAAATCAAATTAATTCTAAATTATTCTAATTTTCAACAAATTAATCATAATTACAAATTAGATTGCATAATTAACAAGACTAGGCATTCAAACTTGTTAAACATATGCAGTAGGTCAATCAAAAATTCAAGATTTATCAACAAGAATCGCAAATATTTAATTTAACATCTTAAATTTACTAAATTTTGCATTCGAAAAACTAAAACCTTCGAAAAGTCATAGTTAGGCTTCGAATTTGAGAATTCTGGGTTCGGCAGAAAAATACAAATTTTGTCAAAATTTTAGAATGCCTTTTACATGCGGAATTGACACAAAAATCACTCAATTCGGATGAGTAACGAAGAAACTGCCGAAAAACTGCGTACGTATAATTAAATAAACGCAATTTGCAATTAATTAACAATTACGAAAATTAATCACCCCTTTTAATTCTTGCAAATTTGTAATATTTAACCATGTTCATGCAATTTAGATTATGAAAATAATAAGGGGCTCGTGATACCACTGTTAGGTTATGATACATATGACATTACATAGATCATGCGGAAACAACCATTAACCCAGGACAACATATTATTTACACATAATCATATAGCATAATTTAGATGCATACTCTTTGTTGCGTGCCCTCCCTAGCTGCGCCCGAACCGAACAAGAACAAGTCTTTAGGAATCCAAGTGTCGTCCCTCCGTAGATAGTCCACAGCACGTCCGGATCCGCCTTAAGATTGACCAACTAGAATCGCCCTTAAGGTACTAGAAAATTTCGGCACTTTTATTAGCAAGATGTGTGTTTTAATTTTCTCTCAAAAACTCACTTTTTGAATACTTTTTAAACTTGTTATAAATTGTGAGCCCTAGCCTCATATTTATAGGGGTATGGAAAGGGAATCGAAATCCTATTCAGATACAAATTAATTAAACCTAGAATCCTACAAGAACTCTAATTTAATTAATTTATCAAATAGAATTAGGAATTTAATCATTAACCGAACTCTGCATGTTTTAGGAAACGTGCACGAACACAAACACTTGCACACACACGCACGGCAGCCACGATGGGCCCCCATGCGTGCGCGCGAGCAGCAGCCCACGCAGCGCCCGCGCGCGCTGCGCGTGCTGTGCGCGCTGTGCAGCCTGCTGGGCCTGGCCTTGCGCTGGGCCTGGCGTGGCTGTTTGTGCGGCGCGCTTGGCTTGCTGGGCGATGGCCTGGCTTCGTGCTGGGCCTCGTCCGGCAGGCCTCGTCCGATGCTTATTCGTACGATGCGCTTCCGATTAAATTTTCCGATTCCGGAATTCATTTCCGATACGAACAATATTTAATATTTCCGATTCCGGAATTAATTTCCGTTTCGAACAAATATTTAATATTTCCGTTTCCGGAATTATTTTCCGATTCCGGTAATATTTCCGATTCTGACAATATTTCCGTTTCCGACAATATTTCCGATTCTGGCAATATTTCCATTTCCGATAATATTTTCCGATACGTACCATGTTTGCGTTTCCGGCAACATCTACGACTTGGATAATATTTATATTTCCGATACGATCCATATTTCCGTTTCCGGCAATATCATCGTTTCCGGAGTATTCATTTCTTGCCTTTGACGATCTTAGCTCCCACTGAAACCAAGATCCGTCGGTTCCGAATATTCATAGATGGAGTATTTAATGCCATTAAATACTTGATCCGTTTACGTACTATTTGTGTGACCCTACGGGTTCAGTCAAGAGTAAGCTGTGGATTAATATCATTAATTCCACTTGAACTGAAGCGGCCTCTAGCTAGGCATTCAGCTCACTTGATCTCACTGAATTATTAACTTGTTAATTAATACTGAACCGCATTTATTAGACTTAACATAGAATGCATACTTGGACCAAGGGCATTATTTCCTTCAACTACACCAAGTTCTCCTAAGAACTTCCTTAGCCATATAGCTTCCTTTGCTGCTTCATGGGCAGTCGGCCACCGTTTGCTCTTCTTTCGGCACAGTCAGCCTGTAGCCCTCAGGTAAACCCAAAAAACGACCACCAACCTCAGAATGCAGGTTGGCAATGGCCTCTTTTACAAAGTCACCATCTATCTCAGTGGTGAGGGCAGCAGAATCATTAGGGGGAGGGGCCGGAACCAAGAACGCAGCGGCCTCACCTTCGAAATTCACATCGGCGTCCAAGGCCTCTTCTTCAAACACTTGCTGCAAGATCGCAGCATCCTCCTCTTCTTCAAACACTTGCTGCAAGATCGCAGCATCCTCCTCATCTTCATCAGAGTCGGCAATGGGCGGCGCCCTTAACCCAGGAGACCTAGATTCAGAAGACTCCAGTATGGAGTCGCCAGGGGTGGAAGGCACATCACCACTACCGGCGGAATTAGCCTCACCCGCATCATGGACGGCAGGCTCCTTCCCGGCCCGTCGATTACTTGTAGACGGTTCGGCGTCTGACGGCATGGCCCTAGAAACATATATATTGCCGATGTTAGTACCGTACTGTTAGGTTATGATACATATGATATTACATAAATCATGCGGAAACAACCATTAACCCAGGAATACATATTATTTACACATAATCATATAGCATAATTTAGATGCATACTCTTTGTTGCGTGCCCTCCCTAGCTGCGCCCGAACCGAACAAGAACAAGTCTTTAGGACTCCAAGTGTCGTCCCTCCGTAGATAGTCCACAGCACGTCCGGATCCGCCTTAAGATTGACCAACTAGAATCGCCCTTAAGGTACTAGAATTTTCGGCACTTTTGAGCAAGATGTGTGGCTGAATTTTTCTCTCAAAAACTCACTTTGAATACTTTGAAACTTGTTATAAATTGTGAACCAGGCCACATATTTATAGGGTTATGGAAAGGGAATTGGAATCCTATTCAGATACAAATTAATTAAACCTAGAATCCTACAAGAACTCTAATTTAATTAATTTATCAAATAGAATTAGGAATTTAATCATTAACCGAACTCTGCACGTTTTAGGAAACGTGCACGAACACAAACACTTACGCACACACACACGGCAGCCTCGATGGGCCGCCCATGCGTGCGTGCGAGCAGCAGCCCACGCAGCGAGGCCTGCGCGAGCCACAAGCCCACGCAAGCACCCGCGCGCGCTGCCACGGCCTGCTGGGCCTGGCCTTGCGCTGGGCCTGGCGTGGATGTTTGTGTGGCGCGCTTGGCTTGCTGGGCGATGGCCTGGCTTCGTGCTGGGCCCTCGTCTGGCAGGCCTCGTCCGATGCTTATTCGTACGATACGCTTCCGATTAAATTTCCGATTCCGGAATTCATTTCTGATACGAACAATATTTAACATTTCCGATTCCGGAATTAATTTCCGTTTCGAACAAATATTTAATATTTCCGTTTCCGGAATTATTTTCCGATTCCGGTAATATTTCCGATTCTGACAATATTTCCGTTTCCGGCAATATTTCCGATTCTGGTAATATTTCCATTTCCGATAATATTTTCCGATACGTACCATGTTTCCGTTTCCGGCAACATCTACGACTTGGATAATATTTATATTTCCGATATGATCCATATTTCCGTTTCCGATAATATCATCGTTTCCGGAGTATTCATTTCTTGCCTGTGACGATCTCAGCTCCCACTGAAACCAAGATCCGTCGATTCCGAATATCCATAGATAGAGTATTTAATGCCATTAAATACTTGATCCGTTTACGTACTATTTGTGTGACCCTACGGGTTCAGTCAAGAGTAAGCTGTGGATTAATATCATTAATTCCACTTGAACTGAAGCGGCCTCTAGCTAGGCATTCAGCTCACTTGATCTCACTAAATTATTAACTTGTTAATTAATACTGAACCGCATTTATTAGACTTAACATAGAATGCATACTTGGACCAAGGGCATTATTTCCTTCAGTCTCCCACTTGTCCTTAGGGACAAGTGTGCATTTCCTAATTCCTTTGTCGCTCGATGCTTGCTCTTGAACATAAGGTAAGAGTTGTCATCCTTATTATGTCCAGAGGTGTTCCTCGGTTTCAGAGTTCAACTGATCAAATAAACAGATAATCATAGCCTATGATTCATCCGAGCACGGCCATGCATTTCACAGTTTCTAGCTCTCCGAGTGGCCTTGTACAACTTTTAAGCATCTCATCCCGATTTATGGGAGGACAATCCCAATCTTGCGATCTTGAGATTAGACTTCGTTTGATAGGTGATTACCTGAGCGTTGCCTTTATAGCCTCCTTTTACGGTGCGACGGTTGGTCAACGTCAAAGCAACCAGTTCTCAAACAAGTAATCTCAAATCACTCAGGTATTGAGGATTTAGTGTCTAATAATTTAATGAAATTTACTTATGACAGATTTTCATCTCTTACAGTAAAGTTTCATAGGTCTTGTCCGATACTAGTCTTCCCAAAGTAAGTATCTATGCAAATGATTATGACATTGCCATGTCCACATAGTTCAAGAAACAGAACTACTAGTCATCTTGCATTCTAATCGTCTAACGTTTTCTATGCGTCCAATTTTATAGAAAACTCCGACTAGGGACCATTTTCAACCATTGACATTCAAGTTCACTTGATAGACATTTCTTAGTCACAGGACTGGTCCTGACAGTCTATCTTGAATATATCGTCAAATTGAAGGGACTCATCATTTAATAAACCACAAATTAAATGGAAAAATGAATTCTTTTCATTTATTGTGAATGATTAACCAATAATGTTTTACAAAGATTTAAACTCTAAAACTTTAAAACATTAAACAGAGACATCAAAGCCATTCTCCAATATGCTTGATTCCCATAGCTGCAGTGTGCGAGTTGTGCTTCGCCTGCGGCAGAGGTTTAGTTAATGGATCTGATATGTTGTCATCAGTTCCAATTTTGCTTATCTCGACTTCTTTTCTTTCAACGAACTCTCGAAGAAGGTGAAATCTACGAAGTACATGCTTGACTCTCTGGTGGTGTCTAGGCTCTTTTGCCTGTGCAATAGCTCCGTTATTGTCACAATACAGGGCTATTGGTCCTTTAATGGAGGGGTTTACACCAAGTTCACCTATGAACTTCCTTAGCCATATATCTTCCTTTGCTGCTTCATGTGCAACAATGTACTCCGCTTCAGTTGTAGAATCCGCAATGGTGCTTTGCTTAGCAGTTTTCCAGCTTACTGCTCCTCCGTTGAGGCAGAAGACAAACCCAGACTGTGATCTGAAATCATCTTTGTCGGTTTGGAAACTTGCGTCCGTATAGCCTTTAACAATTAATTCATCATCTCCACCATAGACCAGGAAGTCATCTTTGTGCCTTTTCAGGTACTTCAGAATGTTCTTGGCAGCAGTCCAATGCGCCTCTCCTGGGTCTGACTGGTATCTGCTCGTAGCACTGAGTGCGTACGCAACATCCGGGCGTGTACATATCATAGCATACATTATTGAACCAATTAATGATGCATATGGAATCCCATTCATTCGTCTACGCTCATCAAGTGTTTTTGGGCACTGAGTCTTGCTTAGAGTCATTCCATGAGACATGGGTAGGTAGCCTCGCTTGGAGTCCGCCATCTTGAACCTATCAAGCACCTTATTGATATAAGTGCTTTGACTAAGTCCAATCATCTTTTTAGATCTATCTCTGTAAATCTTGATGCCCAATATGTACTGTGCTTCTCCTAGATCCTTCATCGAAAAACATTTCCCAAGCCAAATCTTGACAGAGTTCAACATAGGAATGTCATTTCCGATAAGCAATATGTCGTCGACATATAATACTAGGAAAGCAATTTTGCTCCCATTGACCTTCTTGTATACACAAGATTCGTCTGCGTTCTTGATGAAACCAAAGTCACTGACTGCTTCATCAAAACGTATATTCCAGCTCCTGGATGCCTGCTTCAATCCGTAGATTGACTTCTTTAGCTTGCATACCTTTTTAGCATTCTTTGGATCCTCAAAACCTTCAGGCTGTGTCATAAACACAGTTTCTGTTAAAACGCCGTTTAAGAAAGCAGTTTTGACATCCATCTGCCATATTTCGTAATCGTAATATGCAGCGATTGCTAACATTATCCGAATAGACTTTAGCATTGCAACTGGTGAAAAGGTTTCATCGTAATCCACACCGTGGACTTGCCTGTAACCTTTTGCAACCAATCTAGCTTTGAAAACTTCAAGTTTCCCATCCTTGTCCTTTTTCAGTTTGAAAACCCATTTGCTTCCAATGGCTTGATAGCCATCTGGCAAATCGACCAAATCCCATACTTGGTTTTCAGACATGGAGTCTAATTCAGATTGCATGGCTTCTTGCCATTGCTTGGAGCTAGGGCTCGTCATAGCTTGTTTGTAAGTCGCAGGTTCATCACTTTCAAGTAATAGAACGTCATAGCTCTCGTTCGTCAAAATACCTAAGTACCTTTCCGGTTGAGATCTATATCTTTGCGATCTACGAGGGGCAACATTTCTAGATTGACCACGATTCTCACCAGATTCTTCTAAAGATCTCTGAGTTTTATCCTGAATGTCATCTTGAGCATTCTCTAGAGTTTGTTGTTCGACTCGAATTTCTTCGAGGTCTATTTTTCTCCCACTTGTCATTTTGGAAATATGATCTTTCTCCAAAAAGACACCATCTCGAGCAACAAACACTTTGTTCTCAGATGTATTGTAGAAGTAATACCCGTTTGTTTCCTTTGGATAGCCCACAAGGATACATTTGTCAGATTTTGGATGAAGTTTGTCTGAAATTAATCGTTTGACGTATACTTCACATCCCCAAATCTTAAGAAAAGACACATTTGGAGGCTTTCCAAACCATAATTCGTATGGAGTCTTTTCGACAGCTTTAGACGGAGCTCTATTTATAGTGAGTGCAGCTGTATTTAGTGCATGTCCCCAAAATTCTAATGGAAGTTCGGCCTGACCCATCATTGACCTGACCATGTCTAGCAAGGTTCCGTTCCTCCGTTCCGACACACCGTTCCATTGTGGTGTTCCAGGAGGAGTCAACTCTGATAGAATTCCACATTCTTTCAGATGGTCATCAAATTCATAGCTCAGATATTCACCGCCTCTATCAGACCGCAGTGCCTTAATCTTCTTGCCTAATTGATTCTCTACTTCACTCTGAAATTCCTTGAATTTGTCAAAGGATTCAGACTTATGCTTCATTAGGTAGACATAACCATACCTACTAAAGTCATCAGTGAAAGTGATAAAGTAGCTAAAACCACCTCTAGCATTTGTACTCATTGGTCCACATACATCTGTATGGATTAAACCCAATAGTTCATTTGCTCTTTCTCCAACTTTAGAGAAAGGTTGCTTTGTCATTTTGCCAAGTAAACATGATTCGCATTTACCATAATCCTCTAAGTCAAATGGTTCTAGAATTCCTTTCTTTTGAAGTCTTTCTAAGCGTTTCAAGTTTATATGGCCTAATCGACAATGCCACAGATAGGTGAGATCTGAATCATTCTTTTTGGCCTTTTTGGTATTTATGTTATATACTTGTTTGTCGCGATCTAATAAATAAAGTCCATTGACTAATCTAGCAGATCCATAAAACATCTCTTTAAAATAAAACGAACAACTATTGTCTTTTATTAAAAAGGAAAATCCCTTAGCATCTAAGCAAGAAACTGAAATGATGTTTTTAGTAAGACTTGGAACATGGAAACATTCTTCCAGTTCCAAAACTAGCCCGGAGGGCAACGACAAATAGTAAGTTCCTACAGCTAATGCAGCAATCCGTGCTCCATTTCCACTCGTAGGTCGACTTCACCCTTGCTTAACTTTCTACTTCTTCTTAGTCCCTGTGGATTGGAACATAAGTGTGAGCCACAACCTGTATCTAATACCCAAGAAGTTGAATTAGCAAGTATACAGTCTATAACGAAAATACCTGAAGATGGAACGACTGTTCCGTTCTTCTGATCTTCCTTTAGCTTCAAGCAATCTCTCTTCCAATGCCCCTTCTTCTTGCAGTAGAAGCATTCGGATTCAGAAGTGGGTTGACTGACCTTCCTCTTTGCAGATTTGGCGCCAGTTTGCTTAGTTGGGCTGGCCTTGTTGCCACCTTTCTTAGCATTCCTCTTCTTTCCAGATTTCTTGAACTTGCCCCACGCACCATAAGCACATCCTGCTTATCACTTTTGAGCGTCTTTTCAGCGGTCTTCAGCATACCGTGAAGCTCAGTGAGCGTTTTGTCCAGACTATTCATACTGTAGTTCAGTTTGAACTGATCATAACCTCTATGAAGAGAATGGAGGATGGTGTCTATAGCCATTTCCTGAGAAAATTGCTGATCCAGCCGACTCATATTCTCAATGAGTCCAATCATTTTGAGAACATGTGGACTTACGGGCTCGCCTTTCTTAAGTTTGGTCTCAAGAATTTGCCTATGAGTCTCGAATCTTTCGACTCGAGCCAGATCTTGGAACATGTTCTTCAACTCACTGATGATTGTGAAAGCATCTGAGTTGATGAACGTTTTCTGCAGATCCGCACTCATGGTGGCGAGCATTAGACATTTCACATCCTTATTGGCATCAATCCAACGATTGAGGGCTGCCTGAGTGACCCCGTCGCCTGCAGCTTCGGGCATCGCCTCATCTAGGACATACTCCTTTTCTTCCTGCATAAGAACTATTTGCAAGTTCCTTTGCCAGTCAAGGAAGTTTTTCCCGTTCAACTTCTCCTTTTCGAGAATTGATCGAATGTTGAATGAATTGTTGTTTGCCATATTAAAAACTACAATTGAAAAGAATAAACAAATAAATAACCATTCACAGTTTCTCTTAATAAACTTAAATTCTAGCATACATGCATAATTCAATGTTTATTAAGCATTTTATTCAAATTATGTGTTCCGGCAGGTGTGAATAAAATGATTCCAAGATCCTAAAATCATTGAAGAACTAAGCACAGTTTGTCGACTTAATCCTAGAACATCTTAGGTAAGCAAAAGCCTTTTGCTAATAGTCTAGAAACTATTCTTGGTTGATAGGTACGTCTAAGAACTTATTAGGTAAACCTATCGAATTTGCCACGACATAAAAGGACTCCTTACTTATATCGTTGAGTTTCACCAAAACTAACATGTACTCACAATTATTTGTGTACCTTGCCCCTTTAGGACCAATAAGTAACACCTCGCTGAGCGAAAACTATTACTAGATTGATGTAAAGGATATCCAAGCAAGTGTATATTTTGGCATGGCACCTTTTAACTCAATTTTTAAGTTTGGAACTTAAGGCTCTTACTATGTTGGTTAGATTTTAAGTGAACTAAAATCCTTAATCATGCAACATAATCAAGCTTTTGATCTCATGCATTTTAAGACATATTTAAAAGCAATAAATAACTTAAAACATGCATAAGATATTTGTGATCTAGTATGGCCCGACTTCATCTTGAAGCTTTAACTTCAAAGTCCGTCTTGAAAATCTCCGTGGGAGGCACCATTTTCTTCAAATAGGATAAGCTATAACTAATTACAACTATTTGATGGTACGCAGACCATATTTGAATTGAAAAATAACTTTGGTACTTTAGACCAATTACATTCAAATTAATGGTACGCAGACCATATTTTCTATCCTATTTGGGCCATACTAGTCACTTCATAACCTGCAAAACAGTACATATACAATATATACCATTCACCCATTCATTATCATGAATGGCCCACTTAGCTGGTTAGTAAAACACATTATGCATCACGTAAATATTTGCAGCAATTAATCAAGGGCACCAATAATCTACCAATTATTCAGTCCTTATTAATTCTAATCAAGTTGTTTTAACCTTAAGGATTTGTAGACCTAATCAAGATTTTATGACTAAAATACGCTCCCACTTAAACCAATAAATTCATATGCTTTACTAATTTTAAACATAAAAATGTATTTCTAGTCTAACCGGAAACATACAAATTTAATTAAAATTTAAAGCTCATATAAATTTATAATTGAATCCAAAAAGTTTAATTTAATTTCAGTCGTTATTTAAATTAATTCATGATTTTAATTTTAGTAAAATAATTAGAATAAATAACATTTATTATAATTACAATATTCAAAATTAAAATCCAAGAAAATAATTTAAATTATTAATTTTAAAATTAATTAAAATTACGTGAACTGAAATTTTCAAATTAAACATTCAAAACGATCTAATCGTAACGCAAACACCCTACGCATTGCACGCCCATGGGCCGCACGCACACAGCCATCGCTGGCCATGTGCGCGCAGCCCATGCGCTCGTCGCATAGCTGCTGCATCTCCATCGCAAGCCATCGCACGCTGTGGTGCTTGCTGCGCACGCGCGCTAGCGCTGGTCGCACGCGAGCCATCGCTCGCAGTGCGCGCGAGCCATCGCTCGCTGGGCGCGCGACATCGCTCGTTGTGCGCGCGACATCGCTCGCTGGGCGCGCGACATCGCTCGCTGTGCGCGCGAGCCATCGCACGCTGTGCGCGCGAGCCATTGCTCGCTGGGCGCGCGAGCTATTGCTCGCTGGGCGCGCGAGCAACGCTGGGCGCAGCGCTCGTGGCACGCGAGCTTGCGCTCGCTGCGCGCGAGGCTGCGCGCTCTTGCGCGAGGCAGTGCGCGTTGTGACGCAGCTCGCTTGCTGCCCACACGCGACTGCCTTAGCTCGCCCTTCGCCCATGCCCATTCGTCCATTGCTCGTGGCCCACGACACAAGGCAGGGCTGCTGCCTTGTGCTCGTGCACTACGCCCTTGCTCATTGCATTCGTGCCGCACGGGCGACGAGCTCCCTTGCTCGTCGTCGCATGCCCGCATTATACAACACCCCTTAAGGGTAACACGAAGCGTCCATTGCTTTGTGCGTGCAAGTTATATGAACGAATCGCATAAAAAATTTAAAATTTATAAAATTAATGACAAATTAATAAATATTATTAATTTCATAATTTAGGGCGAAAAATCAAAAATTTATTATCCAATTGATTTCCGATTGTTATGGATTCAAGTCTAGGTCATAAAAATTTAAAATTTATCATAAATTTACAATTTTTATGGTGGTTTTTAATCATAGGTTTCTAATTAAATTACAATTAATTATGAAAATCAAATTAATTCTAAATTATTCTAATTTTCAACAAATTAATCATAATTACAAATTAGATTGCATAATTAACAAGACTAGGCATTCAAACTTGTTAAACATATGCAAGAGCTCAATCAAAAATTCAAGATTTATCAACAAGAAGCGCAAATATTTAATTTAACATCTTAAATTTACGAAATTTTGCATTCGAAAAACTAAAACCTTCGAAAAGTCATAGTTAGGCTTCGAATTTGAGAATTCTGGGTTCGGCAGAAAAATATTGTTTTTGTCAAAATTTTAGAATGCCTTTTACATGCGGAATTGACACAAAAATCACTCGATTTGGATGAGTAACGAAGAAACTGCCGAAAAACTGCGTACGTATAATTAAATAAACGCAATTTGCAATTAATTAACAATTACGAAAATTAATCACCCCTTTTAATTCTTGCAAATTTGTAATATTTAACCATGTGTGGCGACGAGGCCCAGCACGAAGCCAGGCCATCGCCCAGCAAGCCATCAGACGAGGCCTGCCGGACGAGGCCCAGCACGAAGCCAGGCCATCGCCCAGCAAGCCAAGCGCGCCACACAAACAGCCACGCCAGGCCCAGCGCAAGGCCAGGCCCAGCAGGCTGCGCAGCGCGCACAGCGCGCACAGCACGCGCAGCGCGCAGCGTGCGCGGGCGCTGCGTGGGCTGCTGCTCGCGCGCACGCATGGGGGCCCATCGTGGCTGCCGTGCGTGTGTGTGCAAGTGTTTGTGTTCGTGCACGTTTCCTAAAACATGCAGAGTTCGGTTAATGATTAAATTCCTAATTCTATTTGATAAATTAATTAAATTAGAGTTCTTGTAGGATTCTAGGTTTAATTAATTTGTATCTGAATAGGATTTCGATTCCCTTTCCATACCCCTATAAATATGAGGCTAGGGCTCACAATTTATAAAAAAGTTTAAAAGTATTCAAAAAGTGAGTTTTTGAGAGAAAATTAAAACACACATCTTGCTCATAAAATTGCCGAAATTTTCTAGTACCTTAAGGGCGATTCTAGTTGGTTAATCTTAAGGCGGATCCGGACGTGCTGTGGACTATCTACGGAGGGACGACACTTGGAGTCCTAAAGACTTGTTCTTGTTCGGTTCGGGCGCAGCTAGGGAGGGCACGCAACAAAGAGTATGCATCTAAATTATGCTATATGATTATGTGTAAATAATATGTTGTCCTGGGTTAATGGTTGTTTCCGCATGATCTATGTAATGTCATATGTATCATAACCTAACAGTGGTATCACGAGCCCCTTATTATTTTCATAATCTAAATTTCATGAACATGGTTAAATATTACAAATTTGCAAGAATTAAAAGGGGTGATTAATTTTCGTAATTGTTAATTAATTGCAAATTGCGTTTATTTAATTATACGTACGCAGTTTTTCGGCAGTTTCTTCGTTACTCATCCAAATCGAGTGATTTTTGTGTCAATTCCGCATGTAAAAGGCATTCTAAAATTTTGACAAAAACAATATTTTTCTGCCGAACCCAGAATTCTCAAATTCGAAGCCTAACTATGACTTTTCGAAGGTTTTAGTTTTTCGAATGCAAAATTTCGTAAATTTAAGATGTTAAATTAAATATTTGGGCTTCTTGTTGATAAATCTTGAATTTTTGATTGACCTCTTGCATATGTTTAACAAGTTTGAATGCCTAGTCTTGTTAATTATGCAATCTAATTTGTAATTATGATTAATTTGTTGAAAATTAGAATAATTTAGAATTAATTTGATTTTCATAATTAATTGTAATTTAATTAGAAACCTATGATTAAAAACCACCATAAAAATTGTAAATTTATGATAAATTTTAAATTTTTATGACCTAGACTTGAATCCATAACAATCGGAAATCAATTGGATAATAAATTTTTGATTTTTCGCCCTAAATTATGAAATTAATAATATTTATTAATTTGTCATTAATTTTATAAATTTTAAATTTTTTATGCGATTCGTTCATATAACTTGCACGCACAAAGCAATGGACGCTTCGTGTTACCCTTAAGGAGTGTTGTATAATGCGGGCATGCGACGACGAGCAAGGGAGCTCGTCGCCCGTGCGGCACGAATGCAATGAGCAAGGGCGTAGTGCACGAGCACAAGGCAGCAGCCCTGCCTTGTGTCGTGTGCCACGAGCAATGGACGAATGGGCATGGGCGAAGGGCGAGCCAAGGCAGTCGCGTGTGGGCTGCAAGCGAGCTGCGCCACAACGCGCGCTGCCTCGCACAAGAGCGCGCAGCCTCGCGCGCAGCGAGCGCAAGCTCGCGTGCCACGAGCGCTGCGCCCAGCATTGCTCGCGCGCACAACGAGCGAGGACTCGCGCGCACAGCCAGCATTGCTCGCGCGCACAGCGAGCGATGTCGCCCGCCCAGCGAGCGATGTCGCGCGCCCAGCGAGCGTTGGCTCGTGCGCCCAGCGAGCGATGTCGCGCGCCCAGCGAGCGATGTCGCGCGCGCACTGCGAGCGATAGCTCGCGTGCGATGAGCGCTGGCGCGCGCAGCGAGCACCAATGCGTGCGGAGGCTTGCGATGGGGATGCAGCAGCTATGCGACGAGCGCATGGGCTGCGCGCACATGGCGAGCAATGGCTGTGTGCGTGCGGCCCATGGGCGTGCAACGCGTAGGGTGTTTGCGTTACGATTAAAGATCGTTTTGAATGTTTAATTTGAAAATTTCAGTTCACGTAATTTTAATTAATTTTAAAATTAATAATTTAAATTATTTTCTTGGATTTTAATTTTGAATATTGTAATTATAATAAATGTTATTTATTCTAATTATTTTACTAAAATTAAAATCATGAATTAATTTAAATACGACTTAAATTAAATTAAACTTTTTGGATTCAATTATAAATTGATATGAGCTTTAAATTTTAATTAAATTTGTATGTTTCCGGTTGGACTAGAAATACATTTTTATGTTTAAAATTAGTAAAGCATATAAATTTATTGGTTTAAGTGGGAGCGCTTTTAGTCATAAACTCTTGATTAAGTCTACAAATCCTTAAGGTTAAAACAACTTGATTAGAATTAATAAGGACTGAATAATTGGTAGATTATTGGTGCCCTTGATTAATTGCTGCAAATGTTTACGTGATGCATAATGTGTTTTACTAACCAGCTATGTGGGCCATTCATGATAATGAATGGGTGAATGGTATATATTGTATATGTACTGTTTTGCAGGTTATGAAGTGACTAGTATGGCCCAAATAGGATAGAAAATATGGTCTGCGTACCATTAATTTGAATGTAATTGGTCTAAACTACCAAAGTTATTTTTCAATTCAAATATGGTATGCGTACCATCAAATAGTTGTAATTAGTTATAACTTATCCTATTTGAAGAAAATGGTGCCTCCCACGGAGATTTTCAAGACGGACTTTGAAGTCAAAGCTTCAAGAAGAAGTCGAGCCATACTAGATCACATTTATCTTATGCATGTTTTAAGTTATTTATTGTTTTAAATATGTCTTAAAATGCATGAGATCAAAAGCTTGATTATGTTGCATGATTAAGGATTTTAGTTCACTTAAAATCTAACCAACATAGTAAGAGCCTTAAGTTCCAAACTTAAAAATTGAGTTAAAAGGTGCCATGCCAAAATATACACTTGCTTGGATATCCTTTACATCAATCTAGTAATAGTTTTCGCTCAGCGAGGTATTACTTATTGGTCCTAAAGGGGCAAGGTACACAAATAATTGTGAGTACATGTTAGTTTTGGTGAAACTCAACGATATAAGTAAGGAGTCCTTTTATGTCGTGGCAAATTCGATAGGTTTACCTAATAAGTTCTTAGACGTACCTATCAACCAAGAATAGTTTCTAGACTATTAGCAAAAGGCTTTTGCTTACCTAAGATGTTCTAGGATTAAGTCGACAAACTGTGCTTAGTTCTTCAATGATTTTAGGATCTTGGAATCATTTTATTCACACCTGCCGGAACACATAATTTGAATAAAATGCTTAATAAACATTGAATTATGCATGTATGCTAGAATTTAAGTTTATTAAGAGAAACTGTGAATGGTTATTTATTTGTTTATTCTTTTCAATTGTAGTTTTTAATATGGCAAACAACAATTCATTCAACATTCGATCAATTCTCGAAAAGGAGAAGTTGAACGGGAAAAACTTCCTTGACTGGCAAAGGAACTTGCAAATAGTTCTTATGCAGGAAGAAAAGGAGTATGTCCTGGATGAGGCGATGCCCGAAGATGCAGGCGACGGGGTCACTAAGGCAGCCCTCAATCGTTGGATTGATGCCAACAAGGATGTGAAATGTCTAATGCTCGCCACCATGAGTGCGGATCTGCAGAAAACATTCATCAACTCAGATGCTTTCACAATCATCAGTGAGTTGAAGAACATGTTCCAAGATCTGGCTCGAGTCGAAAGATTCGAGACTCATAGGCAAATTCTTGAGACCAAGCTTAAGAAAGGCGAGCCCGTAAGTCCACATGTTCTCAAAATGATTGGACTCATTGAGAATATGAGTCGGCTGGATCAGCAATTTTCTCAGGAAATGGCTATAGACACCATCCTCCATTCTCTTCATAGCGGGTATGATCAGTTCAAACTGAACTACAGTATGAATAGTCTGGACAAAACGCTCACTGAGCTTCACGGTATGCTGAAGACCGCTGAAAAGACGCTCAAAAGTGATAAGCAGGATGTGCTTATGGTGCGTGGGGGCAAGTTCAAGAAATCTGGAAAGAAGAGGAATGCTAAGAAAGGTGGCAACAAGGCCAGCCCAACTAAGCAAACTGGCGCCAAATCTGCAAAGAGGAAGGTCAGTCAACCCACTTCTGAATCCGAATGCTTCTACTGCAAGAAGAAGGGGCATTGGAAGAGAGATTGCTTGAAGCTAAAGGAAGATCAGAAGAACGGAACAGTTGTTCCATCTTCAGGTATTTTCGTTATAGACTGTATACTTGCTAATTCAACTTCTTGGGTATTAGATACAGGTTGTGGCTCACACTTATGTTCCAATCCACAGGGACTAAGAAGAAGTAGAAAGTTAAGCAAGGGTGAAGTCGACCTACGAGTGGGAAATGGAGCACGGATTGCTGCATTAGCCGTAGGAACTTACTATTTGTCGTTGCCCTCCGGGCTAGTTTTGGAACTGGAAGAATGTTTCCATGTTCCAAGTCTTACTAAAAACATCATTTCAGTTTCTTGCTTAGATGCTAAGGGATTTTCCTTTTTAATAAAAGACAATAGTTGTTCGTTTTATTTTAAAGAGATGTTTTATGGATCTGCTAGATTAGTCAATGGACTTTATTTATTAGATCACGACAAACAAGTATATAACATAAATACCAAAAAGGCCAAAAAGGATGATTCAGATCTCACCTATCTGTGGCATTGTCGATTAGGCCATATAAACTTGAAACGCTTAGAAAGACTTCAAAAGGAAGGAATTCTAGAACCATTTGACTTAGAGGATTATGGTAAATGCGAATCATGTTTACTTGGCAAAATGACAAAGCAACCTTTCTCTAAAGTTGGAGAAAGAGCAAATGAACTATTGGGTTTAATCCATACAGATGTATGTGGACCAATGAGTACAAATGCTAGAGGTGGTTTCAGCTACTTTATCACTTTCACTGATGACTTCAGTAGGTATGGTTATGTCTACCTAATGAAGCATAAGTCTGAATCCTTTGACAAATTCAAGGAATTTCAGAGTGAAGTAGAGAATCAATTAGGCAAGAAGATTAAGGCACTGCGGTCTGATAGAGGCGGTGAATATCTGAGCTATGAATTTGATGACCATCTGAAAGAATGTGGAATTCTATCAGAATTAACTCCTCCTGGAACACCACAATGGAACGGTGTGTCAGAACGGAGGAACAGAACCTTGCTAGACATGGTCAGGTCAATGATGGGTCAGGCCGAACTTCCATTAGAATTTTGGGGACATGCACTAAATACAGCTGCACTCACTATAAATAGAGCTCCGTCTAAAGCTGTCGAAAAGACTCCATACGAATTATGGTTTGGAAAGCCTCCAAATGTGTCTTTTCTTAAGATTTGGGGATATGAAGTATACGTCAAACGATTAATTTCAGACAAACTTCATCCAAAATCTGACAAATGTATCCTTGTGGGCTATCCAAAGGAAACAAAGGGGTATTACTTCTACAATACATCTGAGAACAAAGTGTTTGTTGCTCGAGATGGTGTCTTTTTGGAGAAGGATCACATTTCCAAAATGACAAGTGGGAGAAAAGTAGACCTCGAAGAAATTCGAGTCGAACAACAAACTCTAGAGAATGCTCAAGATGACATTCAGGATGAAACTCAGAGATCTTTAGAAGAATCTGGTGAGAATCATGGTCAATCTAGAAATGTTACCCCGCGTAGATCGCAAAGATATAGATCTCAACCGGAAAGGTACTTAGGTATTTTGACGAACGAGAGCTATGACGTTCTATTACTTGAAAGTGATGAACCTGCGACTTACAAGCAAGCTATGACGAGCCCTAGCTCCAAGCAGTGGCAAGAAGCCATGCAATCTAAATTAGACTCCATGTCTGAAAACCAAGTATGGGATTTGGTCGATTTGCCAGATGGCTACCAAGCCATTGGAAGCAAATGGGTTTTCAAACTGAAAAAGGACAAGGATGGGAAACTTGAAGTTTTCAAAGCTAGATTGGTTGCAAAAGGTTACAGGCAAGTCCACGGTGTGGATTACGATGAAACCTTTTCACCAGTTGCAATGCTAAAGTCTATTCGAATAATGTTAGCAATCGCTGCATATTACGATTACGAAATATGGCAGATGGATGTCAAAACTGCTTTCTTAAACGGCGTTTTAACAGAAACTGTGTTTATGACACAGCCTGAAAGTTTTGAGGATCCAAAGAATGCTAAAAAGGTATGCAAGCTAAAGAAGTCAATCTACAGATTGAAGCAGGCATCCAGGAGCTGGAATATACGTTTTGATGAAGCAGTCAGTGACTTTGGTTTCATCAAGAACGCGGACGAATCTTGTGTATACAAGAAGGTCAGTGGGAGCAAAATTGCTTTCCTAGTATTATATGTCGACGACATATTGCTTATCGGAAATGACATTCCTATGTTGAACTCTGTCAAGATTTGGCTTGGGAAATGTTTTTCGATGAAGGATCTAGGAGAAGCACAATACATATTGGGCATCAAGATTTACAGAGATAGATCTAAAAAGATGATTGGACTTAGTCAAAGCACTTATATCAATAAGGTGCTTGATAGGTTCAAGATGGCGGACTCCAAGCGAGGCTACCTACCCATGTCTCATGGAATGACTCTAAGCAAGACTCAGTGCCCAAAAACACTTGATGAGCGTAGACGAATGAATGGGATTCCATATGCATCATTGATTGGTTCAATAATGTATGCTATGATATGTACACGCCCGGATGTTGCGTACGCACTCAGTGCTACGAGCAGATACCAGTCAGACCCAGGAGAGGCGCATTGGACTGCTGCCAAGAATATTCTGAAGTACCTGAAAAGGCACAAAGATGACTTCCTGGTCTATGGTGGAGATGATGAATTAATTGTTAAAGGCTATACGGACGCAAGTTTCCAAACCGACAAAGATGATTTTAGATCACAGTCTGGGTTTGTCTTCTGCCTCAACGGAGGAGCAGTAAGCAGGAAAAGTGCTAAGCAAAGCACCATTGCGGATTCTACAACTGAAGCGGAGTACATTGCTGCACATGAAGCAGCAAAGGAAGCTATATGGCTAAGGAAGTTCTTAGGAGAACTTGGTGTAGTTGAAGGAAATAATGCCCTTGGTCCAAGTATGCATTCTATGTTAAGTCTAATAAATGCGGTTCAGTATTAATTAACAAGTTAATAATTCAGTGAGATCAAGTGAGCTGAATGCCTAGCTAGAGGCCGCTTCAGTTCAAGTGGAATTAATGATATTAATCCACAGCTTACTCTTGACTGAACCCGTAGGGTCACACAAATAGTACGTAAACGGATCAAGTATTTAATGGCATTAAATACTCCATCTATGAATATTCGGAACCGACGGATCTTGGTTTCAGTGGGAGCTAAGATCGTCACAGGCAAGAAATGAATACTCCGGAAACGATGATATTGCCGGAAACGGAAATATGGATCGTATCGGAAATATAAATATTATCCAAGTCGTAGATGTTGCCGGAAACGGAAACATGGTACGTATCGGAAAATATTATCGGAAATGGAAATATTGCCAGAATCGGAAATATTGCCGGAAACGGAAATATTGTCAGAATCGGAAATATTACCGGAATCGGAAAATAATTCCGGAAACGGAAATATTAAATATTTGTTCGAAACGGAAATTAATTCCGGAATCGGAAATATTAAATATTGTTCGTATCGGAAATGAATTCCGGAATCGGAAAATTTAATCGGAAGCGCATCGTACGAATAAGCATCGGACGAGGCCTGCCGGACGAGGCCCAGCACGAAGCCAGGCCATCACCCAGCAAGCCAAGCGCGCCGCACAAACAGCCACGCCAGGCCCAGCGCAAGGCCAGGCCCAGCAGGCTGCGTGGGCTGCTGCTCGCGCGCACGCATGGGGGCCCATCGTGGCTGCCGTGCGTGTGTGTGCAAGTGTTTGTGTTCGTGCACGTTTCCTAAAACATGCAGAGTTCGGTTAATGATTAAATTCCTAATTCTATTTGATTAATTAATTAAATTAGAGTTCTTGTAGGATTCTAGGTTTAATTAATTTGTATCTGAATAGGATTTCGATTCCCTTTCCATACCCCTATAAATATGAGGCTAGGGCTCACAATTTATAACAAGTTTAAAAGTATTCAAAAAGTGAGTTTTTGAGAGAAAATTAAAACACACATCTTGCTCATAAAAGTGCCGAAATTTTCTAGTACCTTAAGGGCGATTCTAGTTGGTCAATCTTAAGGCGGATCCGGACGTGCTGTGGACTATCTACGGAGGGACGACACTTGGAGTCCTAAAGACTTGTTCTTGTTCGGTTCGGGCGCAGCTAGGGAGGGCACGCAACAAAGAGTATGCATCTAAATTATGCTATATGATTATGTGTAAATAATATGTTGTCCTGGGTTAATGGTTGTTTCCGCATGATCTATGTAATGTCATATGTATCAAAGCCTAACAGTGGTATCAGAGCCCCTTATTATTTTCATAATCTAAATTGCATGAACATGGTTAAATATTACAAATTTGCAAGAATTAAAAGGGGTGATTAATTTTCGTAATTGTTATGACTTATCCTATTTGAAGAAAATGGTGCCTCCCACGGAGATTTTCAAGACGGACTTTGAAGTCAAAGCTTCAAGATGAAGTCGGGCCATACTATATCACATTTATCTTATGCATGCTTTAAGTTATTTATTGTTTTAAATATGTCTTAAAATGCATGAGATCAAAAGCTTGATTATGTTGCATGATTCAGGATTTTAGTTCACTTAAAATCTAACCAACATAGTAAGAGCCTTAAGTTCCAAACTTAAAAATTGAGTTAAAAGGTGCCATGCCAAAATATACACTTGCTTGGATATCCTTTACATCAATCTAGTAATAGTTTTCGCTCAGCGAGGTGTTACTTATTGGTCCTAAAGGGGCAAGGTACACAAATAATTGTGAGTACATGTTAGTTTTGGTGAAACTCAACGATATAAGTAAGGAGTCCTTTTATGTCGTGGCAAATTCGATAGGTTTACCTAATAAGTTCTTAGACGTACCTATCAACCAAGAATAGTTTCTAGACTATTAGCAAAAGGCTTTTGCTTACCTAAGATGTTCTAGGATTAAGTCGACAAACTGTGCTTAGTTCTTCAATGATTTTAGGATCTTGGAATCATTTTATTCACACCTGCCAGAACACATAATTTGAATAAAATGCTTAATAAACATTGAATTATGCATGTATGCTAGAATTTAAGTTTATTAAGAGAAACTGTGAATGGTTATTTATTTGTTTATTCTTTTCAATTGTAGTTTTAATATGGCAAACAACAATCAAAACATCATCATGGGTTCTGAGCTTATGGTCAAGCTGAACCTGACAAATTTTCTTGAATGGGAAGCTAAGCTAGTTGAAATAGTCAAACTCAATGGACTTGAGTATGTACTGTCACATCCCATGCCAAGCTACTATGCCAGAGACATGACCCCTAAGAGATTTTACGCCTGGGATGCGGATCTCAAAAAGGTTATGAGTCTCATGCTGAACAATATCCCTGATGATTGGGCTAAAAGGTTTGTAGCCTATGAACCTTTTTCGCTCATCAAGAATCTAAGGGATATCTGTCGTGGAAGTACGGAGGACAGGGACCTGAACGTCCATGAGTTGATTGAATCAATGTCTGGTCTAAAGGTTAGTTCTCCCAACAGGTGTTATAGGATGGAGGTCCAAGAAACACATGTTCAGCTCCTTCGCACTAAACAGAGGGTAGGCGTCCCACTGAGGTTCCATGTGGATCTTATGTGTTCATATTTTGATCGCCTAAGTCTACTGGGAACACCAATAAGCGAAAGGATGGCAGTCTCTGTCTTGCTCAATTCACTACACAGTGGGTTTGGTCGCTTCAAGCAACTATACCTAAGTGAACCAAGAGAAGAAACAGTTGCAGAATTTGTTCACCTTGTCAGAAAGGCTAAAATAATACTGGACTGTGAAGCCAAAGATTTACTCAAGGCTAGAAGGAGACCGTTCAAGAAAGGTGGAAAGTCCAAGGGCAATGCTAAATCAAAGCAGGACAAGTCCACATCAAGCTGTCTTTATTGTGATGGAATAGGCCATTACAAAAGAGAATGTCCAAAGCTAAAGGAAGATCAGAAGAACGGAACAGTTGTTCCATCTTCAGGTATTTTCGTTATAGACTGTATACTTGCTAACTCAACTTCTTGGGTATTAGATACAGGTTGTGGCTCACACTTATGTTCCAATCCACAGGGACTAAGAAGAAGTAGAAAGTTAAGCAAGGGTGAAGTCGACCTACGAGTGGGAAATGGAGCACGGATTGCTGCATTAGCTGTAGGAACTTACTATTTGTCGTTGCCCTCCGGGCTAGTTTTGGAACTGGAAGAATGTTTCCATGTTCCAAGTCTTACTAAAAACATCATTTCAGTTTCTTGCTTAGATGCTAAGGGATTTTTCTTTTTAATAAAAGACAATAGTTGTTCGTTTTATTTTAAAGAGATGTTTTATGGATCTGCTAGATTAGTCAATGGACTTTATTTATTAGATCACGCAAACAAGTATATAACATAAATACCAAAAAGGCCAAAAAGGATGATTCAGATCTCACCTATCTGTGGCATTGTCGATTAGGCCATATAAACTTGAAACGCTTAGAAAGACTTCAAAAGGAAGGAATTCTAGAAACATTTGACTTAGAGGATTATGGTAAATGCGAATCATGTTTACTTGGCAAAATGACAAAGCAACCTTTCTCTAAAGTTGGAGAAAGAGCAAATGAACTATTGGGTTTAATCCATACAGATGTATGTGGACCAATGAGTACAAATGCTAGAGGTGGTTTCAGCTACTTTATCACTTTCACTGATGACTTCAGTAGGTATGGTTATGTCTACCTAATGAAGCATAAGTCTGAATCCTTTGACAAATTCAAGGAATTTCAGAGTGAAGTAGAGAATCAATTAGGCAAGAAGATTAAGGCACTGCGGTCTGATAGAGGCGGTGAATATCTGAGCTATGAATTTGATGACCATCTGAAAGAATGTGGAATTCTATCAGAATTGACTCCTCCTGGAACACCACAATGGAACGGTGTGTCGGAACGGAGGAACAGAACCTTGCTAGACATGGTCAGGTCAATGATGGGTCAGGCCGAACTTCCATTAGAATTTTGGGGACATGCACTAAATACAGCTGCACTCACTATAAATAGAGCTCCGTCTAAAGCTGTCGAAAAGACTCCATACGAATTATGGTTTGGAAAGCCTCCAAATGTGTCTTTTCTTAAGATTTGGGGATGTGAAGTATACGTCAAACGATTAATTTCAGACAAACTTCATCCAAAATCTGACAAATGTATCCTTGTGGGCTATCCAAAGGAAACAAAGGGGTATTACTTCTACAATACATCTGAGAACAAAGTGTTTGTTGCTCGAGATGGTGTCTTTTTGGAGAAGGATCACATTTCCAAAATGACAAGTGGGAGAAAAGTAGACCTCGAAGAAATTCGAGTCGAACAACAAACTCTAGAGAATGCTCAAAATGACATTCAGGATGAAACTCAGAGATCTTTAGAAGAATCTGGTGAGAATCATGGTCAATCTAGAAATGTTACCCCGCGTAGATCGCAAAGATATAGATCTCAACCGGAAAGGTACTTAGGTATTTTGACGAACGAGAGCTATGACGTTCTATTACTTGAAAGTGATGAACCTGCGACTTACAAGCAAGCTATGACGAGCCCTAGCTCCAAGCAGTGGCAAGAAGCCATGCAATCTGAATTAGACTCCATGTCTGAAAACCAAGTATGGGATTTGGTCGATTTGCCAGATGGCTACCAAGCCATTGGAAGCAAATGGGTTTTCAAACTGAAAAAGGACAAGGATGGGAAACTTGAAGTTTTCAAAGCTAGATTGGTCGCAAAAGGTTACAGGCATGTCCACGGTGTGGATTACGATGAAACCTTTTCACCAGTTGCAATGCTAAAGTCTATTCGAATAATGTTAGCAATCGCTGCATATTACGATTACGAAATATGGAAGATGGATGTCAAAACTGCTTTCTTAAACGGCGTTTTAACAGAAACTGTGTTTATGACACAGCCTGAAGGTTTTGAGGATCCAAAGAATGCTAAAAAGGTATGCAAGCTAAAGAAGTCAATCTACGGATTGAAGCAGGCATCCAGGAGCTGGAATATACGTTTTGATGAAGCAGTCAGTGACTTTGGTTTCATCAAGAACGCGGACGAATCTTGTGTATACAAGAAGGTCAGTGGGAGCAAAATTGCTTTCCTAGTATTATATGTCGACGACATATTGCTTATCGGAAATGACATTCCTATGTTGAACTCTGTCAAGATTTGGCTTGGGAAATGTTTTTCGATGAAGGATCTAGGAGAAGCACAGTACATATTGGGCATCAAGATTTACAGAGATAGATCTAAAAAGATGATTGGACTTAGTCAAAGCACTTATATCAATAAGGTGCTTGATAGGTTCAAGATGGCGGACTCCAAGCGAGGCTACCTACCCATGTCTCATGGAATGACTCTAAGCAAGACTCAGTGCCCAAAAAACACTTGATGAGCGTAGACGAATGAATGGGATTCCATATGCATCATTGATTGGTTCAATAATGTATGCTATGATATGTACACGCCCGGATGTTGCGTACGCACTCAGTGCTACGAGCAGATACCAGTCAGACCCAGGAGAGGCGCATTGGACTGCTGCCAAGAATATTCTGAAGTACCTGAAAAGGCACAAAGATGACTTCCTGGTCTATGGTGGAGATGATGAATTAATTGTTAAAGGCTATACGGACGCAAGTTTCCAAACCGACAAAGATGATTTTAGATCACAGTCTGGGTTTGTCTTCTGCCTCAACGGAGGAGCAGTAAGCTGGAGAAGTGCTAAGCAAAGCACCATTGCGGATTCTACAACTGAAGCGGAGTACATTGCTGCACATGAAGCAGCAAAGGAAGCTATATGGCTAAGGAAGTTCATAGGAGAACTTGGTGTAGTCCCCTCCATTAAAGGACCAATAGCCCTGTATTGTGATAATAACGGAGCTATTGCACAGGCAAAAGAGCCTAGACACCACCAGAGAGTCAAGCATGTACTTCGTAGATTTCACCTTCTACGAGAGTTCGTTGAAAGAAAAGAAGTCGAGATAAGCAAAATTGGAACTGATGACAACATATCAGATCCATTAACTAAACCTCTGCCGCAGGCGAAGCACAACTCGCACACTGCAGCTATGGGAATCAAGCATATTGGAGAATGGCTTTGATGTCTCTGTTTAATGTTTTAAAGTTTTAGAGTTTAAATCTTTGTAAAACATTATTGGTTAATCATTCACAATAAATGAAATGAATTCATTTTTCCATTTAATTTGTGGTTTATTAAATGATGAGTCCCTTCAATTTGACGATATATTCAAGATAGACTGTCAGGACCAGTCCTGTGACTAAGAAATGTCTATCAAGTGAACTTGAATGTCAAAGGTTGAAAATGGTCCCTAATCAGAGTTTTCTATAAAATTGGACGCATAGAAAACGTTAGACGATTAGAATGCAAGATGACTAGTAGTTCTGTTTCTTGAACTATGTGGACATGGCAATGTCATAATCATTTGCATAGATACTTACTTTGGGAAGACAAGTATCGGACAAGACCTATGAAACTTTACTGTAAGAGATGAAAATCTGTCATGAGTAAATTTCATTAAATTATTAGACACTAAATCCTCAATACCTGAGAGATTTGAGATTACTTGTTTGAGAACTGGTTGCTTTGACGTTGACCAACCGTCGCACCGTAAAAGGAGGCTATAAAGGCAACGCTCAGGTAATCACCTATCAAACGAAGTCTAATCTCAAGATCGCAAGATTGGGATTGTCCTCCCATAAATCGGGATGAGATGCTTAAAAGTTGTACAAGGCCACTCGGAGAGCTAGAAACTGTGAAATGCATGGCCGTGCTCGGATGAATCATAGGCTATGATTATCTGTTTATTTGATCAGTTGAACTCTGAAACCGAGGAACACCTCTGGACGTAATAAGGATGACAACTCTTACCTTATGTTCAAGAGCAAGCATCGAGCGACAAAGGAATTAGGAAATGCACACTTGTCCCTAAGGACAAGTGGGAGACTGAAGGAAATAATGCCCTTGGTCCTAGTATGCATTCTATGTTAAGTCTAATAAATGCGGTTCAGTATTAATTAACAAGTTAATAATTCAGTGAGATCAAGTGAGCTGAATGCCTAGCTAGAGGCCGCTTCAGTTCAAGTGGAATTAATGATATTAATCCACAGCTTACTCTTGACTGAACCCGTAGGGTCACACAAATAGTACGTAAACGGATCAAGTATTTAATGGCATTAAATACTCCATCTATGAATATTCGGAACCGACGGATCTTGGTTTCAGTGGGAGCTAAGATCGTCACAGGCAAGAAATGAATACTCCGGAAACGATGATATTGCCGGAAACGGAAATATGGATCGTATCGGAAATATAAATATTATCCTAGTCGTAGATGTTGCCGGAAACGGAAACATGGTACGTATCGGAAAATATTATCGGAAATGGAAATATTGCCAAAATCGGAAATATTGCCGGAAACGGAAATATTGTCAGAATCGGAAATATTACCGGAATCGGAAAATAATTCCGGAAACGGAAATATTAAATATTTGTTCGAAACGGAAATTAATTCCGGAATCGGAAATATTAAATATTGTTCGTATCGGAAATGAATTCCGGAATCGGAAAATTTAATCGGAAGCGCATCGTACGAATAAGCATCGGACAAGGCCTGCCGGACGAGGCCCAGCACGAAGCCAGGCCATCACCCAGCAAGCCAAGCGCGCCGCACAAACAGCCACGCCAGGCCCAGCGCAAGGCCAGGCCCAGCAGGCTGCGCAGCGCGCACAGCGCGCACAGCACGCGCAGCGCGCAGCGCGCGCGGGCGCTGCGTGGGCTGCTGCTCGCGCGCACGCATGGGGGCCCATCGTGGCTGCCGTGCGTGTGTGTGCAAGTGTTTGTGTTCGTGCACGTTTCCTAAAACATGCAGAGTTCGGTTAATGATTAAATTCCTAATTCTATTTGATAAATTAATTAAATTAGAGTTCTTGTAGGATTCTAGGTTTAATTAATTTGTATCTGAATAGGATTTCGATTCCCTTTCCATACCCCTATAAATATGAGGCTAGGGCTCACAATTTATAACAAGTTTAAAAGTATTCAAAAAGTGAGTTTTTGAGAGAAAATTAAAACACACATCTAGCTCATAAAAGTGCCGAAATTTTCTAGTACCTTAAGGGCGATTCTAGTTGGTCAATCTTAAGGCGGATCCGGACGTGCTGTGGACTATCTACGGAGGGACGACACTTGGAGTCCTAAAGACTTGTTCTTGTTCGGTTCGGGCGCAGCTAGGGAGGGCACGCAACAAAGAGTATGCATCTAAATTATGCTATATGATTATGTGTAAATAATATGTTGTCCTGGGTTAATGGTTGTTTCCGCATGATCTATGTAATGTCATATGTATCAAAGCCTAACAGTAGTCCCCTCCATTAAAGGACCAATAGACCTGTATTGTGATAATAACGGAGCTATTGCACAGGCAAAAGAGCCTAGACACCACCAGAGATTCAAGCATGTACTTCGTAGATTTCACCTTCTACGAGAGTTCGTTGAAAGAAAAGAAGTCGAGATAAGCAAAATTGGAACTGATGACAACATATCAGATCCATTAACTAAACCTCTGCCGCAGGCGAAGCACAACTCGCACACTGCAGCTATGGGAATCAAGCATATTGGAGAATGGCTTTGATGTCTCTGTTTAATGTTTTAAAGTTTTAGAGTTTAAATCTTTGTAAAACATTATTGGTTAATCATTCACAATAAATGAAATGAATTCATTTTTCCATTTAATTTGTGGTTTATTAAATGATGAGTCCCTTCAATTTGACGATATATTCAAGATAGACTGTCAGGACCAGTCCTGTGACTAAGAAATGTCTATCAAGTGAACTTGAATGTCAAAGGTTGAAAATGGTCCCTAATCGGAGTTTTCTATAAAATTGGACGCATAGAAAACGTTAGACGATTAGAATGCAAGATGACTAGTAGTTCTGTTTCTTGAACTATGTGGACATGGCAATGTCATAATCATTTGCATAGATACTTACTTTGGGAAGACTAGTATCGGACAAGACCTATGAAACTTTACTGTAAGAGATGAAAGTCTGTCATAAGTAAATTTCATTAAATTATTAGACACTAAATCCTCAATACCTTAGAGATTTGAGATTACTTGTTTGAGAACTGGTTGCTTTGACGTTGACCAACCGTCGCACCGTAAAAGGAGGCTATAAAGGCAACGCTCAGGTAATCACCTATCAAACGAAGTCTAATCTCAAGATCGCAAGATTGGGATTGTCCTCCCATAAATCGGGATGAGATGCTTAAAAGTTGTACAAGGCCACTCGGAGAGCTAGAAACTGTGAAATGCATGGCCGTGCTCGGATGAATCATAGGCTATGATTATCTGTTTATTTGATCAGTTGAACTCTGAAACCGAGGAACACCTCTGGACGTAATAAGGATGACAACTCTTACCTTATGTTCAAGAGCAAGCATCGAGCGACAAAGGAATTAGGAAATGCACACTTGTCCCTAAGGACAAGTGGGAGACTGAAGGAAATAATGCCCTTGGTCCAAGTATAGCTTCTATGTTAAGTCTAATAAATGCGGTTCAGTATTAATTAACAAGTTAATAATTCAGTGAGATCAAGTGAGCTGAATGCCTAGCTAGAGGCCGCTTCAGTTCAAGTGGAATTAATGATATTAATCCACAGCTTACTCTTGACTGAACCCGTAGGGTCACACAAATAGTACGTAAACGGATCAAGTATTTAATGGCATTAAATACTCCATCTATGAATATTCGGAACCGACGGATCTTGGTTTCAGTGGGAGCTAAGATCGTCACAGGCAAGAAATGAATACTCCGGAAACGATGATATTGCCGGAAACGGAAATATGGATCGTATCGGAAATATAAATATTATCCAAGTCGTAGATGTTGCCGGAAACGGAAACATGGTACGTATCGGAAAATATTATCGGAAATGGAAATATTGCCAGAATCGGAAATATTGCCGGAAACGGAAATATTGTCAGAATCGGAAATATTACCGGAATCGGAAAATAATTCCGGAAACGGAAATATTAAATATTTGTTCGAAACGGAAATTAATTCCGGAATCGGAAATATTAAATATTGTTCGTATCGGAAATGAATTCCGGAATCGGAAAATTTAATCGGAAGCGCATCGTACGAATAAGCATCGGACGAGGCCTGCCGGACGAGGCCCAGCACGAAGCCAGGCCATCGCCCAGCAAGCCAAGCGCGCCGCACAAACAGCCACGCCAGGCCCAGCGCAAGGCCAGGCCCAGCAGGCTGCGCAGCGCGCACAGCGCGCACAGCACGCGCAGCGCGCAGCGCGCGCGGGCGCTGCGTGGGCTGCTGCTCGCGCGCACGCATGGGGGCCCATCGTGGCTGCCGTGCGTGTGTGTGCAAGTGTTTGTGTTCGTGCACGTTTCCTAAAACATGCAGAGTTCGGTTAATGATTAAATTCCTAATTCGATCTATTTGATAAATTAATTAAATTAGAGTTCTTGTAGGATTCTAGGTTTAATTAATTTGTATCTGAATAGGATTTCGATTCCCTTTCCATACCCCTATAAATATGAGGCTAGGGCTCACAATTTATAAAAAAGTTTAAAAGTATTCAAAAAGTGAGTTTTTGAGAGAAAATTAAAACACACATCTTGCTCATAAAAGTGCCGAAATTTTCTAGTACCTTAAGGGCGATTCTAGTTGGTCAATCTTAAGGCGGATCCGGACGTGCTGTGGACTATCTACGGAGGAACGACACTTGGAGTCCTAAAGACTTGTTCTTGTTCGGTTCAGGCGCAGCTAGGGAGGGCACGCAACAAAGAGTATGCATCTAAATTATGCTATATGATTATGTGTAAATAATATGTTGTCCTGGGTTAATGGTTGTTTCCGCATGATCTATGTAATGTCATATGTATCATAACCTAACAGCCACGTGTCAGTCAAAGGGGGACAGTCAGCCTAAAAGACTGAAGGGGGCTAGTCAGCCTAAAAAGTCAAGGGGGCTAGTCAGCCTAAAAAGTCAAGGGGGCTAGTCAGCCTAAAAAGTCAAGGGGGCTAGTCAGCCTAAAAAGTCAAGGGGGCTAGTCAGCCTAAAAAGTCAAGGGGCTAGTCAGCCTAAAAAGTCAAGGGGGCTAGTCAGCCTAAAAAGTCAAGGGGGCTAGTCAGCCTAAAAAACCGAAGGGGGCCGGTCATTCAAAGAAATCAAAGATAATAGTCAGCCAAGAGAATCAAACATAGACATGGACAGCCGGCATACAGAAAACTATCCACCTAAAGCGATCAATCCTTGTCCTAATGGGGGCTAGTCGTGACATCAGAACAAGTATTGAGCTCAAAACCGCATTGCAAACGGCCATCTACAGAACAATCACACACATGGGGTGTTGATCGTCCCCAAGGGGGCTAGTTGTGTAGGGGGCTTACCCCCACCTTTCGCTTTTTTCTTTTATCAGAGCAACTACAGACTGTAAAAGCCAGCTGTAGTCACTCTGAGGGGGCTAGTTGTACGGGTAGCCCTAGCGGCATACCGGTAGGACAACCCATAACAACTGTATCATAGGCATATACTCATAAGAAGCACCAAAGGTGCAGTCGGTATCCAGGGTTTACAATCTCAGCCGGCATTGCTCTGACATCATCTACCTATCAGAGCCGAAAGAGAGGATCCGGAACCAACGGGTAATAACCCGGGTCCTCCGTACAAGTAACCCGTCTATATATACGGACCCCCATCAATGCCAAAGGTACGCAATTCCAACCCAATCATTCTTACAAGCATTTATTACAGAGCTATCAGCATAATCTGACTTAAGCATCGGAGGGGTAATTCTCGGATCACCCCCGAGGCTAGTTAACGGTTTCACTGTGCAGGACCCAGTCAGCAATCTCAGTCGGAAGTCAGTCATCCCTTTCCTGTTCCAAGTCCGCTACCGGAACACATATCTGTATTCATTATATGACACAAATTATTAAAATATTGATAGTATTATAATAATATAATTAATAGTCCAAGTTAAATTATTATAAAATTTCACTAAAAATAACTCATCGTCAAACAAACCCAACGTCGACCAACAAAGGCACTCAACATAAAATGTATGGCGCGTTTAGGGTTCAAATCTTGAGAAAAACACAACTCTATGTACACTATCTAACTGATCAATATAAGGCACACACTGCGACTTACCTTTTCCACTATACTTGGAGCGATTCCCTTAAATAAAGCTTGAAGATACGTAAATTTCCAAAGCTATTTTTTCACCTATTTCCCACTCTACCGTCCACGTCCGAAAAAAAAAACGGTCTAATTTTTTTTATAAAATCTATAATAAACCGCTATCTGAAAGACTGAAACAACGGTTTAAAGGGGTAAACCGCTGTCTGAAATAGCGGTTTACGTATTTAATGAACTGTCATTTCAGGTAGTTGTTGACATAACATAGAAAATTCAAATCCAAATGGCGTTTTGTTTTAAAACAAAACCGCCATTTGAGTTGGCGGTTTTGTGCTGAACTGGATTAAAAAAATTATTTTTCTTTCTTCCATGCTGGTGTGGACGGTATGGTGGGAAATAAGTTATAAAGTGACATATTTTAGAAATTTAATGTTTTTTAAGCAATATCAAAGGAAATCGCTCCTATACTCGAACGGGGAACATGAGGGAGAGAGTTTGTCCTTTTGGAACATAAAATTGTGACATAAGATAAGACCCTAAATTAGAGTTAGATTTAGAGTAAGAGGGTGCATATGTAGATGTAGTTAAGTTTGCCGTAAAAGGAAAGACTTGCGGGAAGGACAAAAGGTTAATTAAGACATTAAATTATATTATTATAATTAAGACATTAAATTATATTATTATAATTAGGAATAAAATTACCTCATTTAACCAAAACCAGTACCTGATCTTAGAGCCTGCAGATACACTGTTACTGTGTATGGAATGGGCATAAGATCAAATACGCAACCACAAACTTAATTTTAAAAATAAATAAACAAAATTGTAGTTAAAAATTTCAAACTATCAAGTACGGAGTCCGTCTCTTTTTTTTCTTTACGTTTTCCTTTTTGGGTGTTCCAAAATATTTTTTACATTTATTTTATTTTATTATATAAATGTTTTAATGTTCTATCAAAATTTGCGTCCAATTATTATTTTAACCAATTAAATCCATTTGGTCATTTAATATCTTACACTTTTCTAGTGGAACATAAAATTTTCTCACTTTTTCAATAACAGAAATTTGATAAAAGTGGTAACATTATAAATAAACGTAATTTATCTTGTTTAAATAAAAAAAAATAGAGGAATCTCAATACACATTAATTAGTCGGAAAAACGCTTGCAAAATACCAAACACAGAGAACAAAAGAGACGCACATAATTAATTAAGCAACTATACGAAGCGTTTATTATGTTCGAACTTATTTAAATTTATTTTATTTATACTTATATGAACTTATCGGATCGAACATATTTTATCTCAAATAAGTCGAAACAAACAACACTTGGTTCAGATTAAAGAAATGTATTAGTATCTCGCGGAATCATTAAGGCAACACATATGGCCATCCATTTAGAGGCATGCCCAAGACTTTTAGGTTGGGGTTGCGTCAAATTAAATATTGTAACAATGTATTTAAATAAAAATTGAATCACTTTTGTATAATAAGTTTAAATACGATAATTAACTTTTGAAATATTTAGGGTTATCTGTATTTAAATAAGTTTAGATAAGAAAAAGGAAAATTTGTAATTATTAATCCAATTTTTACCCGATTTTCTTTAATTAAGCCTACCTATGCGATATTTCTAAATAATCCAACATTTATGACCCAACTACTATTATTAAGCCTAACAAGTTACTAACCTGCTGTAGGCGGTATTAACCCTTACGTGGCATATAACAATTATAATTATTATTTTTAATTTTTCCCCCCTTATTTTCTTTAATTGCTATTTTTCGTTCCTCTCTCCTCTACGATTTTCTGCTTCATCTCTGCACTCCTCTCCATTATTTCTCTTCTACCTCTTCTCCACCATTGTCGATCCCTCATTCCTCTCCATTCGAAGTTCATAAAAAATAATCAGCAATTGCTATGGCTGGGGTAAAGCAATTGTCTGTTGGATCTGAATCTTCTTCAAATTCAAGGTTTTCTTTTTCTTTCTAAATTTTCAACAAGACCACAATAACCAACATCCCACAACATAAAAAAAAAACTATATTATTGCAACAGCTCGGGTTTTTACGAACTGACCATCAAGGAAGCCCAAAATTCAAAATTTACCAAAAAAAGGAATAAAAACGCTAAGGTTCGTAAGTTCACCTTCAATTGTACGATTTTGGAGACGAAATTTGAATGTGCGTGGATGAAGTCACCTATTTCCACAAGAAAATCGCTAATGATGTCATGAACCAGTACAATTGTCGTTGAAGCAGCAGTAATGGAGGAGAGAGGAATTGAAACACGGTACAAAGAAGAGAAAGGTTAAGGGTTTTTTGAAAAAAAAATGAAATCCTTGTTTAGGTGGCAAGTGATGATCTGATGACGTGTCCAATATTTTAGGAGGGAAATCTGTTAGGTTATGATACATATGACATTACATAGATCATGCGGAAACAACCATTAACCCAGGACAACATATTATTTACACATAATCATATAGCATAATTTAGATGCATACTCTTTGTTGCGTGCCCTCCCTAGCTGCGCCCGAACCGAACAAGAACAAGTCTTTAGGACTCCAAGTGTCGTCCCTCCGTAGATAGTCCACAGCACGTCCGGATCCGCCTTAAGATTGACCAACTAGAATCGCCCTTAAGGTACTAGAAAATTTCGGCACTTTATGAGCAAGATGTGTGTTTTAATTTTCTCTCAAAAAACTCACTTTTGAATACTTTGAAACTTGTTATAAATTGTGAGCCCTAGCCTCATATTTATAGGGGTATGGAAAGGGAATCGAAATCCTATTCAGATACAAATTAATTAAACCTAGAATCCTACAAGAACTCTAATTTAATTAATTTATCAAATAGAATTAGGAATTTAATCATTAACCGAACTCTGCATGTTTTAGGAAACGTGCACGAACACAAACACTTGCACACACACACGCACGGCAGCCACGATGGGCCCCATGCGTGCGCGCGAGCAGCAGCCCACGCAGCGCCCGCGCGCGCTGCGTGCTGCGCGTGCTGTGCACGCTGTGCGCGCTGCGCAGCCTGCTGGGCCTGGCCTTGCGCTGGGCCTGGCGTGGCTGTTTGTGCGGCGCGCTTGGCTTGCTGGGCGATGGCCTGGCTTCGTGCTGGGCCTCGTCCGGCAGGCCTCGTCCGATGCTTATTCGTACGATGCGCTTCCGATTAAATTTTCCGATTCCGGAATTCATTTCCGATACGAACAATATTTAATATTTCCGATTCCGGAATTAATTTCCGTTTCGAACAAATATTTAATATTTCCGTTTCCGGAATTATTTTCTGATTCCGGTAATATTTCCGATTCTGACAATATTTTCGTTTCCGGCAATATTTCCGATTCTGGCAATATTTCCATTTCCGATAATATTTTCCGATACGTACCATGTTTCCGTTTCCGGCAACATCTACGACTTGGATAATATTTATATTTCCGATACGATCCATATTTCCGTTTCCGGCAATATCATCGTTTCCGGAGTATTCATTTCTTGCCTGTGACGATCTTAGCTCCCACTGAAACCAAGATCCGTCGGTTCCGAATATTCATAGATGGAGTATTTAATGCCATTAAATACTTGATCCGTTTACGTACTATTTGTGTGACCCTACGGGTTCAGTCAAGAGTAAGCTGTGGATTAATATCATTAATTCCACTTGAACTGAAGCGGCCTCTAGCTAGGCATTCAGCTCACTTGATCTCACTGAATTATTAACTTGTTAATTAATACTGAACCGCATTTATTAGACTTAACATAGAATGCATACTTGGACCAAGGGCATTATTTCCTTCAGTCTCCCACTTGTCCTTAGGGACAAGTGTGCATTTCCTAATTCCTTTGTCGCTCGATGCTTGCTCTTGAACATAAGGTAAGAGTTGTCATCCTTATTATGTCCAGAGGTGTTCCTCGGTTTCAGAGTTCAACTGATCAAATAAACAGATAATCATAGCCTATGATTCATCCGAGCACGGCCATGCATTTCACAGTTTCTAGCTCTCCGAGTGGCCTTGTACAACTTTTAAGCATCTCATCCCGATTTATGGGAGGACAATCCCAATCTTGCGATCTTGAGATTAGACTTCGTTTGATAGGTGATTACCTGAGCGTTGCCTTTATAGCCTCCTTTTACGGTGCGACGGTTGGTCAACGTCAAAGCAACCAGTTCTCAAACAAGTAATCTCAAATCACTCAGGTATTGAGGATTTAGTGTCTAATAATTTAATGAAATTTACTTATGACAGACTTTCATCTCTTACAGTAAAGTTTCATAGGTCTTGTCCGATACTAGTCTTCCCAAAGTAAGTATCTATGCAAATGATTATGACATTGCCATGTCCACATAGTTCAAGAAACAGAACTACTAGTCATCTTGCATTCTAATCGTCTAACGTTTTCTATGCGTCCAATTTTATAGAAAACTCCGACTAGGGACCATTTTCAACCTTTGACATTCAAGTTCACTTGATAGACATTTCTTAGTCACAGGACTGGTCCTGACAGTCTATCTTGAATATATCATCAAATTGAAGGGACTCATCACTTAATAAACCACAAATTAAATGGAAAAATGAATTCTTTTCATTTATTGTGAATGATTAACCAATAATGTTTTACAAAGATTTAAACTCTAAAACTTTAAAACATTAAACAGAGACATCAAAGCCATTCTCCAATACGCTTGATTCCCATAGCTGCAGTGTGCGAGTTGTGCTTCGCTTGCGGCAGAGGTTTAGTTAATGGATCTGATATGTTGTCATCAGTTCCAATTTTGTTTATCTCGACTTCTTTTCTTTCAACGAACTCTCGTAGAAGGTGAAATCTACGAAGTACATGCTTGACTCTCTGGTGGTGTCTAGGCTCCTTTGCCTGTGCAATAGCTCCGTTATTGTCACAATACAGGGCTATTGGTCCAATAATGGAGGGGACTACACCAAGTTCACCTATGAACTTCCTTAGCCATATAGCTTCCTTTGCTGCTTCATGTGCAGCAATGTACTCCGCTTCAGTTGTAGAATCCGCAATGGTGCTTTGCTTAGCACTTTTCCAGCTTACTGCTCCTCCGTTGAGGCAGAAGACAAACCCAGACTGTGATCTGAAATCATCTTTGTCGGTTTGGAAACTTGCGTCCGTATAGCCTTTAACAATTAATTCATCATCTCCACCATAGACCAGGAATTCATCTTTGTGCCTTTTCAGGTACTTCAGAATGTTCTTGGCAGCAGTCCAATGCGCCTCTCCTGGGTCTGACTGGTATCTGCTCGTAGCACTGAGTGCGTACGCAACATCCGGGCGTGTACATATCATAGCATACATTATTGAACCAATCAATGATGCATATGGAATCCCATTCATTCGTCTACGTTCATCAAGTGTTTTTGGGCACTGAGTCTTGCTTAGAGTCATTCCATGAGACATGGGTAGGTAGCCTCGCTTGGAGTCCGCCATCTTGAACCTATCAAGCACCTTATTGATATAAGTGCTTTGACTAAGTCCAATCATCTTTTTAGATCTATCTCTGTAAATCTTGATGCCCAATATGTACTGTGCTTCTCCTAGATCCTTCATCGAAAAACATTTCCCAAGCCAAATCTTGACAGAGTTCAACATAGGAATGTCATTTCCGATAAGCAATATGTCGTCGACATATAATACTAGGAAAGCAATTTTGCTCCCACTGACCTTCTTGTATACACAAGATTCGTCCGCGTTCTTGATGAAACCAAAGTCACTGACTGCTTCATCAAAACGTATATTCCAGCTCCTGGATGCCTGCTTCAATCCGTAGATTGACTTCTTTAGCTTGCATACCTTTTTAGCATTCTTTGGATCCTCAAAACCTTCAGGCTGTGTCATAAACACAGTTTCTGTTAAAACGCCGTTTAAGAAAGCAGTTTTGACATCCATCTGCCATATTTCGTAATCGTAATATGCAGCGATTGCTAACATTATTCGAATAGACTTTAGCATTGCAACTGGTGAAAAGGTTTCATCGTAATCCACACCGTGGACTTGCCTGTAACCTTTTGCGACCAATCTAGCTTTAAAAACTTCAAGTTTCCCATCCTTGTCCTTTTTCAGTTTGAAAACCCATTTGCTTCCAATGGCTTGGTAGCCATCTGGCAAATCGACCAAATCCCATACTTGGTTTTCAGACATGGAGTCTAATTCAGATTGCATGGCTTCTTGCCATTGCTTGGAGCTAGGGCTCGTCATAGCTTGCTTGTAAGTCGCAGGTTCATCACTTTCAAGTAATAGAATGTCATAGCTCTCGTTCGTCAAAATACCTAAGTACCTTTCCGGTTGAGATCTATATCTTTGCGATCTACGCGGGGTAACATTTCTAGATTGACCATGATTCTCACCAGATTCTTCTAAAGATCTCTGAGTTTCATCCTGAATGTCATCTTGAGCATTCTCTAGAGTTTGTTATTTGACTCGAATTTCTTCGAGGTCTACTTTTCTCCCACTTGTCATTTTGGAAATGTGATCCTTCTCCAAAAAGACACCATCTCGAGCAACAAACACTTTGTTCTCAGATGTATTGTAGAAGTAATACCCCTTTGTTTCCTTTGGATAGCCCACAAGGATACATTTGTCAGATTTTGGATGAAGTTTGTCTGAAATTAATCGTTTGACGTATACTTCACATCCCCAAATCTTAAGAAAAGACACATTTGGAGGCTTTCCAAACCATAATTCGTATGGAGTCTTTTCGACAGCTTTAGACGGAGCTCTATTTATAGTGAGTGCAGCTGTATTTAGTGCATGTCCCCAAAATTCTAATGGAAGTTCGGCCTGACCCATCATTGACCTGACCATGTCTAGCAAGGTTCTGTTCCTCCGTTCCGACACACCGTTCCATTGTGGTGTTCCAGGAGGAGTCAATTCTGATAGAATTCCACATTCTTTCAGATGGTCATCAAATTCATAGCTCAGATATTCACCGCCTCTATCAGACCGCAGTGCCTTAATCTTCTTGCCTAATTGATTCTCTACTTCACTCTGAAATTCCTTGAATTTGTCAAAGGATTCAGACTTATGCTTCATTAGGTAGACATAACCATACCTACTGAAGTCATCAGTGAAAGTGATAAAGTAGCTGAAACCACCTCTAGCATTTGTACTCATTGGTCCACATACATCTGTATGGATTAAACCCAATAGTTCATTTGCTCTTTCTCCAACTTTAGAGAAAGGTTGCTTTGTCATTTTGCCAAGTAAACATGATTCGCATTTACCATAATCCTCTAAGTCAAATGGTTCTAGAATTCCTTCCCTTTGAAGTCTTTCTAAGCGTTTCAAGTTTATATGGCCTAATCGACAATGCCACAGATAGGTGAGATCTGAATCATCCTTTTTGGCCTTTTTGGTATTTATGTTATATACTTGTTTGTCGTGATCTAATAAATAAAGTCCATTGACTAATCTAGCAGATCCATAAAACATCTCTTTAAAATAAAACGAACAACTATTGTCTTTTATTAAAAAGGAAAATCCCTTAGCATCTAAGCAAGAAACTGAAATGATGTTTTTAGTAAGACTTGGAACATGGAAACATTCTTCCAGTTCCAAAACTAGCCCGGAGGGCAACGACAAATAGTAAGTTCCTACAGCTAATGCAGCAATCCGTGCTCCATTTCCCACTCGTAGGTCGACTTCACCCTTGCTTAACTTTCTACTTCTTCTTAGTCCCTGTGGATTGGAACATAAGTGTGAGCCACAACCTGTATCTAATACCCAAGAAGTTGAATTAGCAAGTATACAGTCTATAACGAAAATACCTGAAGATGGAACGACTGTTCCGTTCTTCTGATCTTCCTTTAGCTTCAAGCAATCTCTCTTCCAATGCCCCTTCTTCTTGCAGTAGAAGCATTCGGATTCAGAAGTGGGTTGACTGACCTTCCTCTTTGCAGATTTGGCGCCAGTTTGCTTAGTTGGGCTGGCCTTGTTGCCACCTTTCTTAGCATTCCTCTTCTTTCCAGATTTCTTGAACTTGCCCCCACGCACCATAAGCACATCCTGCTTATCACTTTTGAGCGTCTTTTCAGCGGTCTTCAGCATACCGTGAAGCTCAGTGAGCGTTTTGTCCAGACTATTCATACTGTAGTTCAGTTTGAACTGATCATACCCGCTATGAAGAGAATGGAGGATGGTGTCTATAGCCATTTCCTGAGAAAATTGCTGATCCGGCCGACTCATATTCTCAATGAGTCCAATCATTTTGAGAACATGTGGACTTACGGGCTCGCCTTTCTTAAGCTTGGTCTCAAGAATTTGCCTATGAGTCTCGAATCTTTCGACTCGAGCCAGATCTTGGAACATGTTCTTCAACTCACTGATGATTGTGAAAGCATCTGAGTTGATGAACGTTTTCTGCAGATCCGCACTCATGGTGGCGAGCATTAGACATTTCACATCCTTGTTGGCATCAATCCAACGATTGAGGGCTGCCTGAGTGACCCCGTCGCCTGCAGCTTCGGGCATCGCCTCATCCAGGACATACTCCTTTTCTTCCTGCATAAGAACTATTTGCAAGTTCCTTTGCCAGTCAAGGAAGTTTTTCCCGTTCAACTTCTCCTTTTCGAGAATTGATCGAATGTTGAATGAATTGTTGTTTGCCATATTAAAAACTACAATTGAAAAGAATAAACGAATAAATAACCATTCACAGTTTCTCTTAATAAACTTAAATTCTAGCATACATGCATAATTCAATGTTTATTAAGCATTTTATTCAAATTATGTGTTCCGGCAGGTGTGAATAAAATGATTCCAAGATCCTAAAATCATTGAAGAACTAAGCACAGTTTGTCGACTTAATCCTAGAACATCTTAGGTAAGCAAAAGCCTTTTGCTAATAGTCTAGAAACTATTCTTGGTTGATAGGTACGTCTAAGAACTTATTAGGTAAACCTATCGAATTTGCCACGACATAAAAGGACTCCTTACTTATATCGTTGAGTTTCACCAAAACTAACATGTACTCACAATTATTTGTGTACCTTGCCCCTTTAGGACCAATAAGTAACACCTCGCTGAGCGAAAACTATTACTAGATTGATGTAAAGGATATCCAAGCAAGTGTATATTTTGGCATGGCACCTTTTAACTCAATTTTTAAGTTTGGAACTTAAGGCTCTTACTATGTTGGTTAGATTTTAAGTGAACTAAAATCCTTAATCATGCAACATAATCAAGCTTTTGATCTCATGCATTTTAAGACATATTTAAAAGCAATAAATAACTTAAAACATGCATAAGATATTTGTGATCTAGTATGGCCCGACTTCATCTTGAAGCTTTGACTTCAAAGTCCGTCTTGAAAATCTCCGTGGGAGGCACCATTTTCTTCAAATAGGATAAGCTATAACTAATTACAACTATTTGATGGTTCGCAGACCATATTTGAATTGAAAAACAACTTTGGTACTTTAGACCAATTACATTCAAATTAATGGTACGCAGACCATATTTTCTATCCTATTTGGGCCATACTAGTCACTTCATAACCTGCAAAACAGTACATATACAATATATACCATTCACCCATTCATTATCATGAATGGCCCACATAGCTGGTTAGTAAAACACATTATGCATCACGTAAACATTTGCAGCAATTAATCAAGGGCACCAATAATCTACCAATTATTCAGTCCTTATTAATTCTAATCAAGTTGTTTTAACCTTAAGGATTTGTAGACCTAATCAAGAGTTTATGACTAAAAAAAACGCTCCCACTTAAACCAATAAATTTATATGCTTTACTAATTTTAAACATAAAAATGTATTTCTAGTCTAACCGGAAACATACAAATTTAATTAAAATTTAAAGTCATATAAATTTATAATTGAATCCAAAAATTTAATTTAATTTCAGTCGTATTTAAATTAATTCATGATTTTAATTTTAGTAAAATAATTAGAATAAATAAAATTTATTATAATTACAATATTCAAAATTAAAATCCAAGAAAAATAATTTAAATTATTAATTTTAAAATTAATTAAAATTACGTGAACTGAAATTTTCAAATTAAACATTCAAAACGATCTTTAATCGTAACGCAAACACCCTACGCGTTGCACGCCCATGGGCCGCACGCACACAGCCATTGCTGGCCATGTGCGCGCAGCCCATGCGCTCGTCGCATAGCTGCTGCATCCCCATCGCAAGCCTCCGCACGCATTGGTGCTCGCTGCGCGCGCCAGCGTTCATCGCACGCGAGCTATCGCTCGCAGTGCGCGCGCGACATCGCTCGCTGGGCGCGCGAGCCATCGCTCGCTGGGCGCGCGACATCGCTCGCTGGGCGCGCGACATCGCTCGATGGGCGCGCGACATCGCTCGATGGGCGCGCGACATCGCTCGCTGGGCGCGCGACATCGCTCGCTGGGCGCGCGACATCGCTCGCTGTGCGCGCGAGCAATGCTGGGCGCATCGCTCGTGGCACGCGAGCTTGCGCTCGCTGCGCGCGAGGCTGCGCGCTCTTGTGCGAGGCAGCGCGCGTTGTGGCGCAGCTTGCTTGCTGCCCACACGCGACTGCCTTGGCTCGCCCTTCGCCCATGCCCATTCGTCCATTGCTCGTGGCACACGACACAAGGCAGGGCTGTTGCCTTGTGCTCGTGCACTACGCCCTTGCTCATTGCATTCGTGCCGCACGGGCGACGAGCTCCCTTGCTCGTCGTCGCATGCCCGCATTATACAACACCCCTTAAGGGTAACACGAAGCGTCCATTGCTTCGTGCGTGCAAGTTTTATGAACGAATCGCATAAAAATTTAAAATTTATATTTAAAGCGTCCATTGCTTCTTTAATTGCTATTTTTCGTTCCTCTCTCCTCTACGATTTTCTGCTTCATCTCTGCACTCCTCTCCATTATTTCTCTTCTACCTCTTCTCCACCATTGTCGATCCCTCATTCCTCTCCATTCGAAGTTCATAAAAAATAATCAGCAATTGCTATGGCTGGGGTAAAGCAATTGTCTGTTGGATCTGAATCTTCTTCAAATTCAAGGTTTTCTTTTTCTTTCTAAATTTTCAACAAGACCACAATAACCAACATCCCACAACATAAAAAAAAAACTATATTATTGCAACAGCTCGGGTTTTTACGAACTGACCATCAAGGAAGCCCAAAATTCAAAATTTACCAAAAAAAGGAATAAAAACGCTAAGGTTCGTAAGTTCACCTTCAATTGTACGATTTTGGAGACGAAATTTGAATGTGCGTGGATGAAGTCACCTATTTCCACAAGAAAATCGCTAATGATGTCATGAACCAGTACAATTGTCGTTGAAGCAGCAGTAATGGAGGAGAGAGGAATTGAAACACGGTACAAAGAAGAGAAAGGTTAAGGGTTTTTTGAAAAAAAAATGAAATCCTTGTTTAGGTGGCAAGTGATGATCTGATGACGTGTCCAATATTTTAGGAGGGAAATCTGTTAGGTTATGATACATATGACATTACATAGATCATGCGGAAACAACCATTAACCCAGGACAACATATTATTTACACATAATCATATAGCATAATTTAGATGCATACTCTTTGTTGCGTGCCCTCCCTAGCTGCGCCCGAACCGAACAAGAACAAGTCTTTAGGACTCCAAGTGTCGTCCCTCCGTAGATAGTCCACAGCACGTCCGGATCCGCCTTAAGATTGACCAACTAGAATCGCCCTTAAGGTACTAGAAAATTTCGGCACTTTATGAGCAAGATGTGTGTTTTAATTTTCTCTCAAAAAACTCACTTTTGAATACTTTGAAACTTGTTATAAATTGTGAGCCCTAGCCTCATATTTATAGGGGTATGGAAAGGGAATCGAAATCCTATTCAGATACAAATTAATTAAACCTAGAATCCTACAAGAACTCTAATTTAATTAATTTATCAAATAGAATTAGGAATTTAATCATTAACCGAACTCTGCATGTTTTAGGAAACGTGCACGAACACAAACACTTGCACACACACACGCACGGCAGCCACGATGGGCCCCATGCGTGCGCGCGAGCAGCAGCCCACGCAGCGCCCGCGCGCGCTGCGTGCTGCGCGTGCTGTGCGCGCTGTGCGCGCTGCGCAGCCTGCTGGGCCTGGCCTTGCGCTGGGCCTGGCGTGGCTGTTTGTGCGGCGCGCTTGGCTTGCTGGGCGATGGCCTGACTTCGTGCTGGGCCTCGTCCGGCAGGCCTCGTCCGATGCTTATTCGTACGATGCGCTTCCGATTAAATTTTCCGATTCCGGAATTCATTTCCGATACGAACAATATTTAATATTTCCGATTCCGGAATTAATTTCCGTTTCGAACAAATATTTAATATTTCCGTTTCCGGAATTATTTTCCGATTCCGGTAATATTTCCGATTCTGACAATATTTCCGTTTCCGGCAATATTTCCGATTCTGGCAATATTTCCATTTCCGATAATATTTTCCGATACGTACCATGTTTCCGTTTCCGGCAACATCTACGACTTGGATAATATTTATATTTCCGATACGATCCATATTTCCGTTTCCGGCAATATCATCGTTTCCGGAGTATTCATTTCTTGCCTGTGACGATCTTAGCTCCCACTGAAACCAAGATCCGTCGGTTCCGAATATTCATAGATGGAGTATTTAATGCCATTAAATACTTGATCCGTTTACGTACTATTTGTGTGACCCTACGGGTTCAGTCAAGAGTAAGCTGTGGATTAATATCATTAATTCCACTTGAACTGAAGCGGCCTCTAGCTAGGCATTCAGCTCACTTGATCTCACTGAATTATTAACTTGTTAATTAATACTGAACCGCATTTATTAGACTTAACATAGAATGCATACTTGGACCAAGGGCATTATTTCCTTCAAAATCAACTTTAGGTTGTCAACGTTTTTAACGTTGACTTTGTAGCAGGTAACCGGTCATCCAGGGTTAATAATAGTAGTTGGGTTATAAAGGTTGGATTATTTAGAAATATCGCATAGGTATGCTTAATTAAAGAAAACCGGGCAAAGGTTGGATTAATAATTACAAATTTTCCTTGACTTTGTAGCAGGTAACCGGTCATCCAGGCTTAATAATAGTAGTTGGGTCATAAAGGTTGGATTATTTAGAAATATCGCATAGGTAGGCTTAATTAAAGAAAATCGGGCAAAGGTTAGATTAATAATTACAAATTTTCCAAGAAAAAATAAAATGAAAAGGAGTCGTTAGATTACTAGAGTGCATGTGCCGGACCAACACGTGGGGTGCCTGAGCTTGCCAGGCCCGTTGTAAACCCGACAAGGCACGATAGACATGACGATGGTCGGGCCATGGGACTTGTATGTACATCACTGTAGAAATTTGGCTCGAACCTGACGCGAGCACGGGCTGACGTGTACGTCGACACACTTATTTTTTAAACAATACAAAAAGTCTTACATTTAGTAAGAGATCATGCTAAACTGTAACCCGACACGATCCGGCCCATCACAACAAATAGGACGACTTGTGCATGAATCTCATTTATGGAAGAAAGACACGATTCCAAAACGACACAACTTTACGTTGGCCCGTTAGAACATGAGGGGCCGACACGACACAATTTTTTGTTGGCCCGTTAAGGCACGAGGGTCCGACACGAGACAACTTTTCGTTGAGCCATAAGGACACGAGGGGCCCGACACGACACAATTTTTTGTTGGCCCAATAGGGCATGAGGGTCCAACACGAGATGTCTTTTCGTTGAGCCATTAATTAGGACACGAGGGGCCCGACACAACACAAAATTTTGTTGGCCCGTTAAGGCACGAGGGCCCGACACGAGACGACTTTTCGTTGAGCCATTAGGACACGAGGGGCCTGACACGTTATCCTACATGGTCCGACACGTGCCCACATCTGAGAAGCACATACAATAAACTCTTGGAGTGGGATGTAAAGTTTCGGGGAATCAAGATGGGTATGTTGTAAATCAGTATATCGTAGTTCTGCATAAATAGGATAGGCGAGCCGAGATAAGACTTCTTTTGGGGGGGGGGGGGGGGGGGGGAGGGGGGATTGGTAGAATATATTACATACACTCGGGTGTACCGTGCACCCTCTAATATTTTCTCCTTACATGTGAAAAGAAAATGTGATAGAGACCACCTATATGCATAAAAATACCCTTGGATGCACGGTGCACCCGGGTGTACCTAATAATTTTCAGGGGATTGGCAAGGACTAAGGAGAAATATCCTAAATCCTACTAAACCAACACTCCTCACATGTTAGTCAACCCAACTATACAGATCAACGCTTGAGAGCAGGACCTCCAAGAAGTGACAGGATGAGTATTTGTATCTCCACCAAGCAGTGGCGGAGCTTCCTTGTACGTTGTTAGGGTGAGCCTGGCCCCCCGACGGAAAAAACCCGTAATGTAATTTTAGTTCCAACCCCCCTAAACTTTTACGTAGTGTCCTATATTTCTTTTACCGGCCCTCCTATACAAACTGTTCAAAATCCGCCTCCGCCACTGCATTAAACACGTTTAATTTTTTTCACTTACTTTCTCTCTACCTTTTTTCACGGGCCCACTTTATCAACATATATACACAAATTAGTAAATTACCCCTAAATTTTGACTAAGGTAAAATTTACCATATAGGGCAATAAAAAAAAGAGATCGAGTATAGTAAAATTATAATTGAAAGGAAAAACAGAGGTGGGGTGTGTTTAATTAGAAAGTGTCAGACACACATGCACACACAGTCTCTCTCCTCTTCCTCATTTGAGCAGAGAAACAGCTGCTTCTGCAACCTGTTTTTTTGATAATTACATCCCTAATCACCTATTAATCCCAAACCAATTAATGTCGTTTTCTAACTATTATTTTTCTACTTTGCGTGATTCTTTTTTTTTTTACTTCTGTCACTTTTTTTTTTACTGTCTCGACACTCTAACAGTAAAAAGATGGAGTGACTTACTATCCAAAATGCGAGTACTACGGTAAAGTCAAATCCACACGGAGTTTGTCTTTGAGTATAGTCCAATCGGAATACTGCATCACAATAGATGTATTATTTTGACTTATAAAAAATATATTTATGTGTGAAAAATGGTGGAATAATGGTGAAATTATGGAAAGTGTATTCAAATCGAATTATGGAATATGATTATCTAGAGTTGAAAGGATGAGATAGCCGGGAAACAAACTTGACCCGTGCAAAGTTCTGAACTTAGCATGCCGAATATATTACTCCCTATTAAAGATGGATGTGGGCCGGTTTGGGCCAAAGCCCGAGTCGGCACGAAAAAGCCCGACCCATCCCGAGCACGAAAAAAACTCGGCCCGACACGCGCACGAAGTCGTGGACCGTGGACCGGGTTGTGCCTTATTTTTTTAGAAAAAACACGACAAAACAGAGCACGACTCGACCCGGCACGACAAAGCACACTAATTTCACTAAAATTATCCTTAGGCCCGACGGCCCGACCCGGTACGAAATCCCATGGGCTCGGGCCGGGCATGGGCCCTGTTTTGAAATTTTCGTCTCGTCCTAGCCCAACACGACACCCGGCCCAGTTAGGCCCAAGGTCATATTTACTCCTTATGTCCTGTTTTATGTGATATAAATGATTTTGGCACGGATTTTTAGGTATAAAGAAAATGTACAAAAGGACTTTTATCATGGATTTTTTTTTATTGTTAATAGAGTAAGTATATGTAATTAGTGAGGGCAATTATGTAATTAGTACATGAGGCTCATGCATTTTTCAAACAAAAATGGGATATGGGTTACTTAAAATGGGACAATGGGGGTATTTTCTTAATGGCAATACAATCTTCGATGATCCAATTGATCATATTATAAATATCTACCTTTTCGCGTAAAAATATACACAAAAAGTCCAATTTAATATGGTTTCTATAGAGTACTTCCTTTGTTCTTTTTTAATTGCATCGATTGTAGTAGTGAAAAGTATTACTGACAAATGTTTAACAAGGGTAAAACAAGAGTTTAATTCGTTCATAGTAGATCTGATCAAAAGGCGGGTCGATGCGGGTTTAGACCGGGCCATAAGTCCACAACCAAACATGCAGCGCATTAGGTCAGTATGGGCCAAAGTCGGGCTGAATATTTCTGCCAAAAATACCGGGCTTTCGGACCTTAGGTGGGTAATACCCAATTTTTAACTAAAATTTTAATTTTGAGTTAACTAAAAAAAAACTGGTCCATAAAAACAGACCTAAAATCCATACCCAAAACGCACTCTTTTTTATCGGGTTGAGTCGGGCCAGCGGGCCGGACTCATGATGACCAAGTGAAGTTAGTACTTTCTTCCTCTTTACTCCTCCCATTTGGATTTTGGATCTTCAATTCCAAGTGAAAAGATGTGATTAGACTTGCACTTACTAAGCTTTTCTCATTTCTTCTTCACGTAAGTTCATACTATTAGCTCGTCTAGTTATCAGGCCTTGTCTTCCTACTACTCAGTCTCACAGTACGTACTGCTCACACTTGAGAATCAGCAATATGAGCTTTTTCGGAAAAATGATTTCGGCACACCAAATATGTTAATTACATGACGCACGGCAAATAAATAATTTAGACGCGTCTCTATGTGAATAAAACTCGGAAAACTATGCTCTTAGCAGGTGTGCTGATAAACTCACCAGACCTAACACAAGCCCGTACACGAGAAAAGATTGACCACGTATAAGTCTGACGAGGTTCAATCATAAGAAATGCGTTAATCCCGATAAGTTTATCATGTGCCAAAATCAATCTTTGGTTCTTCGTGAAGTTTGTTTCATGTTTTTTTATGCTAGCCCAAGTTATTTCAAGTGGATTACGTTAGGCCGTGTTTAATTCACCTTATTTAATCAGATAAAAAAAACTATTTTTAATATCTTGTGGAAATGTAAATGAAAAGGTTTTTATTTTCAAAATAAATTGAATTGAAAAGTCCTCTGAAATTATATTAGAGTAGCTAGATTTGTCTAAATCATGTCCTCGTTTTAAATATTAGGATGCGGAAATTATAATGGTTTTTTTTTTGTATACCTACATTATTTGATATGATACGGATTAATAAAATTTGAAATTAATTGGTCACAAGAAAAATTAAACAACTTGATTAACGATTTAGGGTTCATAAGGTAATCATACTGAAAATGGGGTTAATTTAATTACACCGTACCCCTGCTTTGCCTGTTTGTCTTTCCTTCCTGAATTAAAGAATGTTTGTATATCAAAATTTATTATGGTACGTAGTAATTCAAGACTATTTTGAGTGTACTTTTAAATTTGTTAAAAGAAGTCTTCTAAATACACCATAATAGAGGATTTTATATAAGTTAATTCATGACCAATTAAGTGGTCGGGGCTGAGCGGAAAATAAGTTAATTATTTATGAACGTAAAAATAAAAATAGGAAATTATAACATTTAAAATCACAATGAAAGATGTTTGTACTCTTGAAAATTAGTAGGTGCACTCGAGTGAACCGTGCACCTAGGCTAAGAGTATTTTTATGTCCATTGGTGATCATTTTTTTAAAATGTGAGAGGGTGCACGGTGCAGCCGGATTCAGGTAATATGTACTTACTACATATATAAAGGGTTATACAAATCAAACAAATACATAAACAAATACTAAAATGATATCGTCTCATGTGAGATTTTGTTAGATTCGTCTCAATGTGTAATTTCAAAATATTAACTTTTTTAATTTTTAATTAAAGAGATTAAAAGATATTAATAATTAAAATTATGCATTAGCATGCGTGAAGATAACAAACATTACGAGTAAAAATGAACGGAGGAAGTATAAAAACAGGAAAACGAGACTGGTGTTTCAAAGAACACATGAAAGGTGCAAGTAAATCTTTTTGATATCCTTCCTCACATTAATGCAATTAAGAGTTTAGATATAAGGTCTATTTATTCGTTCTCACACTAAATACAATTAACCAGACATTGACCAATAAGTTTTCGCTCAAATAATCATCATGATTACCAATTGAGGTTAGCATGAGTGGTTAAGGGCCTCTTGCTCCTTAACCAAGGTCTCGGGTTCGAGCCTTGGGAATGGAAAAAATCTCAACTGGGAGGGATGCTGCCCATCGAGGTACCCATACAAACTCCCACGGGAGATTACCTCGCCGAAGGCGGTGGGAACTCCTCGTAGTAGAACCAAAATAAAAATAAAAATAATCATCATGATTTGGATTTTTAATCGATATCCACCTATTATACGTGTGTAGTTCTAACAAAAAGTTAAATGAAAGTAATATGAGTATAAAGTTTAAAATAAGGAACGCTACGACCCTTGTTAGATAAGCAGTCTACCCTTCAAAACCGATGCCATTTCTAGTGACCTACAATCCTACGTAAAGATGGTTGTCGGTCTTGTCGGCCTGTGCCGAACTCTATTTCCCCGAGCCTTAATAAGAATAACCCCATAATCTTATATTAAGCCAACTAGTTACGTGTCGTGCCGAAAATTTTGAAAGTACAACTCAGATTTAGGGTCGACCCAAACCACATGCCTAAGATTAATTTCACGCATATTAAAGTCGAATTTTCTTACTTGTGGCCTTGCCTTGTTTTTTCCCTTACCTATATCGTGTCAGGCTTTTCCATGTTGCATCGTATCATACCTCGGCCCGGTCTGACCCGTTGCCATCTTTAGAAATCTTACTCTCTCCGTCCCGGAATACTTGACCTGTTTTCCTTATCGGGCCGTCCCTTAATACTTGACATGTTTCTAAAAATGGAAATATTCTAACAATATTATATTATTTCTCACTTCACTCATATTAACCCACATAACCCCTACTCCATACAAAAAATAATTAAAAATTCAACCCCTACTCTCCCCCAACCCCACCTCTTAACCCACCTCCCACTAACTACATTAAAATAATACCCCACTATCAACTACTACCTATTAAATTAAATAAGTCAATTCAATTCCCTTAAACTCTGTGCCGGTCAAACCGGATCGAGTATTCCCGGACGGAGGGAGTACTTTTTTTTTTTTTTTTTTTTGAGGGGATTAGAAATCTTACTTCATACTCGTACTCCCCTTCACTCTCTACACCAGGAATATTTTAATAGTTTTTATTTGAGATTCACTTTTTTTATTTATTTAAATAAAACCCAAAACATTTCGCCCAAAATCTTAATTACACCCTCCTCTTCTCTTATCATTTTCTCTCTCTAACCTTCTCTTCACATTTCTCCCCTTTTCCCAGCAAAATCCACATTTTTTTTCCAATTAACCCCCAAAATAACACAATTAATTTTCTTCAGTAATTCTTCAAGTAAATTTATTTCCCATTTTTTTTTAGTAAATTATTTTAATGATGGAATTCGAGGAGGAGCACGCGGAGGAGGAAGAAGAGGAGGAGGAAGAGGAAGAAGAAGAAGAAGACACAGAAATGGCGATAACTCCAATTTTCAAGAAGCAACACAACAACCTCCAAAACCACCACCACCACAATGCCGCCGCCGTGAGGTACAGAGAATGCTTGAAGAACCACGCCGTAGGAATCGGTGGTCACGCCGTGGACGGTTGCGGCGAGTTTCTCCCAGCCGGCGACGAAGGCAGCATCGATGCACTTCGTTGCGCCGCCTGTAACTGCCACCGCAATTTCCACCGTAAAGAGTACTCCACCTCCGCCTCCGTCGTTTCTTCTCAACTCGCCCTCTACAACCCTCCTCGTCCCCACCACCCCCACCACCCACACCACCCACACCCTCGCCAACTTTACCAAGTTTACCCTTATCACCACCATGTGTCGGCTGGTGGGGGACATGGACATCGCCCTTTTGCTTCCCCCTCTCCGACATCCGCTGGTCCCCTCAACACCAACAACAACCACCACCAAGAGGAGCCTCCTGGTTCTGCTGGTGGGGTTCCTGGTGGTGGTGGTGTCGGAGATCAGATGATGATGATGATGAATAGCGGCGGCGGCGGAGTTGGCGGTGGTGGTGGGAATGTAACGGGCGGTGTTGTCGGAGGAGGAGGAACAATGAGTACGATGATGTTGTCGGGGGGAAACAACACGTCATCATCTTCAGGGAAGAAGAGATTTAGGACGAAATTTACAAATGAACAAAAGGATAAGATGTTGGGTTTAGCAGAACGACTTGGTTGGAGAATTCAGAAACAAGATGAAGAATTAGTGCATCAATTCTGTCATGAAATGGGGATCAAAAGAAATGTACTTAAAGTTTGGATGCATAATAATAAACTTACTCTTGGTAAGAGAACCCTAATCACCACTCCTCCTCCTTAAATTAATTAAATTAATAAACTCTCTTCACTACCCCTACTTAGTGGGGTGATTAGTAATGTATGTAGGGGATTGTGTTGTATTGTGTAATTTTTTTGTGGTTTTAGTGAATTAAGTAGTGAACACCTTATTGTTCTCATTTGAGTAATTGCTTAGTTTGGTTAGTGTATGTATCATGTATTTGGGTTGATGTTAATCATCATTTTGTACTAGATTCCATCATGAATGAATGTATTGAATTTGGATCGGATTAGACGAGTTTAATTACATATATGTAGACATTCAATGATGTTGTTCTCTTATATTACTAATTGGTTAGTTAGTAATGTATGTAGGTGTTTGTTTTGTGTATTGTTCTCTCATTTGAGTAGTTGCTTAATTAATTAGCATGTTTAGTGTATGTATTATGTATGTGGGTTTGATGTTAATCATGATTTTGTACTAGCTTCATCATGAATGTATTGGACTTGGATCGGATTAGACAAGTTTAATTTCATGTAGACATTCAAATAATTGTGTTCTCTTACTAATTGGGTACTCCCTCCGTTCCAAAATGTTTGTTACGTATTCCTTTTAGGTTGTTTCAAAATGTTTGTTACATGGGGAATCTTTCCTTTTATAAACTTATTATAATATTATTTTTTGTAGCAACTTTTAATTATAATTGGTCCAATTTTTTCAACTCATTAAATTTCTTTACAATTTCCCAAGTATGTTAAGTTAGCAATCTTTGTGCTTTTCCATTATTGGTTCATTTTGATAAATAAAACAATCTCATTGGTTGTTGTAATTATTAGTGGATTGGGGTTTTACTTGGTTTATTTTTTTAATAAAAAATCAAAAGAATCTGTATTATACGTTAATAAACGTGCAAAAGTCCAAACGTAACAAACATTTTGGAACGGAGGGAGTAATTAGTAATGTATGTAGGTGTTTGTTTTGAGTATTATTCCTATTTGAGTAGTTGCTTACTCCGTATCTTGTTAGTGTATGTATCATGTATGTGGGTTTGATGTTAATCATGATTTTGTACTAGCTTCATCATGAATGTATTGGATTTGGATCGGATTAGACAAGTTTAATTTCATGTAGCTAGACATTCAAATAATGGTGTTCTCTTACTAATTAGTGGGTAATTAGTAATGTATGTAGGTGTTTGTTTTGTGTATTGTTCTCATTTGAGTAATTGCTTAATTAGCATGTTTAGTGTATGTATCATGTATGTGGGTTTGATGTTAATCATTTTGTACTAGTTTCATTATGATTTATGAATGAATGTATTAATTTGGATTTGATTAGACAAGCTTAATTACATGTATACATTCAATAATGATGTTTTAATTTGGATTGGATAAGTGTAAGTGTAATTTGCAATGACGTTATCCAAAGTGTTGTTCTTTGACATCTTGTTTGAATCCATGACTATATATATAGTGAGTAGTGAGTAGTGAGTAGTACAACCAAAATATTTATTACGAATACATGTGTGTTCTTCCACACCCAATTATTTCAGTGCTACAACTCTTTCACTAGAATTCGATTTTATTGTACCCTCTATCATAATTGAGGTGGAGCTTGCTTGCTTAGGGGAACTCGCCTTGATATTTGGAGGTCATAAGATCGAGCTAGCCCCATAAACTGCGTTATATGATTGAGGGTAACTCAAACGTTGACCTGCGTAGCTAGTCTGATTAAAGTGCGATAAGATCGATCCCCATAAACTGTGTTATATGGTGTATGATTAAAAGTAGCTTAAACGTTGACCTGCGTACCTGGTCTGACTAAAATGAGATAAGAGCGATTCCCATAAACTGCGTTATATGATTGAGAGTTGTTGAAACATTGACCTGCGTAGCTGGTCTGACTGATAAAAGTTGGTTCAGTAATTTTTTTTTTCTTTATCTACTAAATAAAAAAAGAAAATTGTCATGTGGCTGATTCCAACAAAAAAAATGAGATTGAAATGTTCTGTTAATTTTCAAGATCAACTAGGAATTTTTTAATTTTTTTTTAGTTACCGCCTAGTTCACCCTTAGGGATAATCCAGATTCAGGGCGAGTTATGAGTGAATAGGTTCTAGTTACCTTCCAATTGTTGTTGGACTTGTTGCAAGGGATCGAACACGCGGCGCTCCCTACTAAGTTCAGTCCCAATTACCACTAAACAAACAGACAATTGGTACTAGGATTTTCTCCAGTAGGCATGATTAATTGATTAGTCATTTGAAGTACCACCCCAAGAATGCACCCCCATACTGTTACCACTTACTAGCATCTATTGCAAGTTAGCCGCTTAGACACATAGATTTTTATTTAAGTCATTCTCAAACATTTCGCAGCTGATGAGACTCGACCCTAAAATAATCCAATCTCATACGAGCATTTCGTATGAGATTGGATTATTTTGGTGTTTTAACGCAAAATAATGCAACTTATCAGCAGTGTGGGTGATTGAGACTGCAGCAGCTCTCTTCTGAGAGTACCTGGGGAATGCAAGTTAAGTTTATCAATGGCCTTGTTTTTATTTTTATTAATTCTATAGTAAATAAATTCACTATTCTTTTTTGACATCACAAAATCACTATTTAAATAATCTGTTCTGTTACATTTCTCTTGGGAAAGAGGAGTTGTTTCAATCTGCAACTAACAAGCAACATTTTTTTCCAAATACAAAATTATTTATTAATAAATCCCTAATCCAAATGTATGTAAAAAGTATGTACTGGTTTTGTTCATCTTCCAGAAGGTCGATAGATCCGAAGCTTTTTATTCCTTTAAAAAAAAAAAAAAAAAAAATCAATTTTACCTATCCAGATATTTTCTTAATCGGTTCGTTTTTAGTTGACACACTTTTTTTTGAGATACTTTTAATTGGGTAATTAAGTTTTACGACGAAGTATGGCTGGATAAGTAAGGGCATTATCGTCTTTTACATTTCTCTTTCACACCTTATTAATTATTGTCCTAGCTAAAATAATTTGTGTCAACCAAAAAAGAATAGAGTAAGTATAAGAAACACGTATGAGATGATATCAAACAAATGATTATATGTTTTACCCTTTACTTAAATCAGAAAAATAAAAGGAAAATAAAAACAAACATTTATATTACAACATACCGTCCTTTTTATTATTATTTACGATTGGTATTGTGTGCATGATTTTAAAAAAAGTAATTTATGTGGATAAATTTTTCCTTTTTTTGTACTTAAATAATGCAAATTATGTCTATTAATACTACTCTAAAATTTACGTTGGAGATGTGGGAAAGATTGAATGCTTCAATAGAAAATTATGAGATTTAATGACCCAATTAACTTGATTGGTTTAAATAATTACTTGACACATTTGTGACAGAATATTAGAAAATTTTATGTTATAATATAAAAAATATTCCAAATGTAAATATGAAAATGGGACAACCAAAACGGAATATATAAAGAATAAAAAAAGGATGGAGGGAATAAGTCAAAGGAAATCAATTTAAATAATAATTGTCAAAACCACCAAATATTAAAACCAGGAGAAATAAAATTGTACTATAAAAAGAGTAAGATACATGTAATGGAATTGTACTCAGCTGAAATAAAATTCAAAAGAACAAGACCTGAGTATTATTGCATGCACATTTTTAAATTACAAACACGTGCCACTTGTATAGAGAGCTAGCGTGTTATAAACGCACGCTACAAACCTAACTTACTGCGTTGGTTTAGTTTCATCGAATCTCATCTACATCACTACCCGATCTGTAAAAAAAAAAAAAAAAAATTTTGTTTATAAAAAAAAACATTGTGGGCAAGGGCATGAGTGGTACAGTACATAGTGAAAGAGAGTTATGTCACCCAGGCAGCAACATTTATAAAAATCCAAAGAGCTACAAAACCATCAAAGATGAAAAAAGATTCACTTTTTTTTTCCTAAACAAAATTTTCAAATTACTGTTCATATACCTATTTGGCTACTTTTGTTTTTTCTCTTTTGTTTCTTGCTTTTTTTTTTATTTTTTTATTTTTTTAATAACAATTCACAAATCTCAATTAAAGCTGCTGCTGCATATTGCATGTTGTTCTTGCTGAACAAAGTGGTCCTGACAATAGATGTCATGATTTTTTTGCTTAAGCACTCATTTATTAGAAGATGGTCAGTTTTTTGTGATTTTATTTTTTATTTTTTTCCATTTTCGTTTTAAGTCGTGTCGCCTGGTTTAATTGATTTTGGGAAATGTTAATTCAGTGGTGATTGACTGATTGAAGATGAACTTGGTAGGGAGGACTCCGTGTTCAATCCTCAACAACAACAATTGAGAGGGGACTAGAACATATCCACCCAAAACTCGCCCCGAATTCGGATTAGGCATAAGGATGAACCGGGTGCTAACACCCAAAAAAAAAAAAATATGCTAAGAAATAAGGAGTTGAGTACAATAATATCGAGTTATCGACTGATTCAAGACAAATTTGAACAAGTATGTCCGCTATTTAGATAATATTAGAGCATGTACATTGGTGAAAGCTCTCCAGGTAGCAGATCTCATAAACATGCATTTAACAAATAAAATTCAAAAAATGAATCGAATCCGAATTACTAATTCATAACTGATCGAGTATCTTTTGAAATTGGATCTTGGGATCGAGGCGGGTTACGAGAGTTCGAAACAAGAACACCAAAACTTTTTGGGGACTAATTTTATTTCAAAAGTACTTGTTATTTGAATTTAGGGCTTTAGGTCGAAGATATTGGATATATGTAAACTTGTTATCGTTTAATTTAATTAATTTTTCATAACGATACTTCAATTTTCAGTCCATTCAAGAGTTCAAAAATGTATTTTTCGATGAAAATTAAGTAGGACCAAAATGGATTATTGGTAAATACGAGTGTAATGAAAATGGAAGGAAATTCACATGACATGTGAATATGTGATATATACCTACGAGGTAGCTAGTAATTAATTTAAATTGAATGTATATATGGCCATTTAATAGTTCACATTATATGGAACTTGTAATCTTTAATTTGCATGGCGTTTCTACGTGACTTGTACCACGTATTATATACTCCTAGTAATAATTGCACAAATTAGGATTTGGATCTTAAATGAGAAAATTAAATCACCAATTAATCTCTTGGTTGTCAAAAGAATGCATCGTAACTACTTTTATTTCCAACGTTGAACAACCACCCCCATGCATGTTGTCCATGTAGTAAAAACATGTTAATTATGAGTCCGAACCCAATTAAGCCTTTTAATAACAAACCACTAAATGTGATTTATTAAGCCTCTGCTAGTCACTTCCAATAACCCGGCTCCCCCCAAAGTTTTTCAAAAAACTAATAAATACTAAAATAAATCACTAAATGTTGTTTGACTCAGTGGTTATTTATAGTTTAATAAGTCACATGGACTTAAATATGGATGTGGGTCGGGTCGGGTTTCGAGCCGATCCCACGAGTCATGGGCCTAAACAACTCGGGCCCACTTTCCATCGTGTTGGGACGGACTGAAAAGTTCAAAACAGGGCCCAGGCCCACGGGATGTCGGGTCGCCGTGCCTAAGCCTAAATTTAGCGTGCTTTGTCGTGCCGGGTCAAGTCGTGTCGTGCTTTTTCCAAAAAATTGTGGGTCAAGCCCGACCCACGACTTCATGCCCGGGCCCGGCCCGGCCCATGACCATCTTTACATGTATTCTTTGGTTGGGGTTCGAATCCTTTTTACTACAATACCACTATGTCGCACTTTCTTTTTAAGTTTCATTTTTTTTCCTCGCCCCCCAACACAAAATTTCTGGTTTCGCCATTAGTGATCAATACCCATAAAGATTTTGTCAGTCCCAATAAAACAAAAAGTCTAATTTCTAGTGACTATTAGTGCATGTATTGATAGACCAATTCATAACATACAAATAATATCAATAACATATTAATTCTTATCCATAAAACTTGTTTGAGTCTTAAATGAACTCTCGCTGTTCTTGAATTAGCCAATTAACCTCCTGTAAGCAATGTACCCTTATCATTCTTTCCATTTTCGGCTTGATATAGTTAGACACAACTCGGTTTTAAAGGAAAATTCATTCATCAACCATACAAAGCAATTGTAGGAAATGATAAATGGGACAAATAATATACTCCCAACATTCCAATTCAATTCACAAAGTTTGTGAAGAGAAAATGTTTCTCATCCTAAAAACAAAACCGGGTATTTGTACGAATTATTTGTTTTTGTATTCAAGTATCGGGTCACACTAGTTGTACAATTAAATTAAAGCTTTTTCAGTTTTCATCAATTTGGCCAAACAATGTTAAAAGTGAACCATCTTGTATGAGGAAATAAAGCAAATGCATTAATATGATGAAACCATACACGGGTAAAAAAATATGGGAGGGGAAATTAGTGAATACGGAGTACAAACAAATTAAGAGTCAAACATACAATTACATCTCTTATGGTAAAAATGACCAAGATTTACTGTTTAACAGACTAGTCATTTACCATGTACTACCATACTTTACAGAAGATGGTTGTGGGCCGGGTCGGCCTCCGATCCGCCACAAAAAAGTCCGACCCGACACGAGAACAAAGTCATGGGTCGGGTCAGGGTCTTAATTTTTTAGAAAAAGCATGATAAGGCAAAACACGCTAAATTTATTAAATTTAGCCTTAGGCACGACGGCCTGTGGACTCGGGTTGGGTATGTGCCTTGTTTTGAAATTTTCGACCCGACCCGACACGATATAACATGGCCCCAACCGATTAGGCCCACGACAAGTGGGCTCCGCCTGAAGCCCGGCCCACGACCATCTTTGCTTTACTATGCTCGTTTTGTAGGCGAAGCAAGTAAAAATATCAACCAATAACAGAAAATAAATGACACACATATACATAAAAGACATTCATATTAACTTGTTCTTAGAATTGTGTTTCCTAGATACTCCTTACCTCATCCTATTAGAAGTTTTGTATTGTTATTCTCTTGTATAAATATTGTATGCACATCGTGATGGAAGCGGCGACGCGGCTATTTGATGTAAACACATATCAACTAACAAAACCATAAAGTAAGGAAAGGGCAAAGTATCATTCATGTATTAAAAAAAATATAATTTCTATTAAAAAAAGTATCATTTATGTAAAAAGTACTATTTCATTTAATTTTTATCTTTTGCTGTGATATGCATTTACAAACACATATCAGATATGCAAAGATACTTCCTCCGTTGTGATGTACAAAGTTTTTTCTAACCTTTAAAAATGACCTAAAAGTTATCATTGTTTGCCTAGCTAATACTCCTACCTTGTACTCCCACCGTATTTTATTAGCAGTCACATGTTGACCGACATGTGGATTAAGGAAGGGGAGTTGAATAAAATAAAAATAATAAAGAAAGTGGGGGGAATGATTAATAAACAAATAGAAATAAGATGATGGTAAAAGTGTTTTAATCAAAGTAGAGAGGAGTTTATTGTAATGGTGATCCCTGTAGGAAATTAGATATATAAAATAATTAGAAGGTGAGATAGAAAAGTTACTAAAAATCGAAGTATTTATCATAATAAAATACGATCGAAAATGATAAGTGTGACTCCTAAAAAAATACAGAGGGAGTATTGCACAATGGTATTTGAATTGGAATGAACGAGTTGAATAAGACGTTTGTGTTGTGACGGACATATAAATTGCACACTGATATTTGAATTGGAACGAACGAGTTGAATAGGACGTTTGTGTTGTACTCCCTCCGTATTTTTTTAGGAGTATCGATTACTACTTCCAGCCGTATTTTTTTAAGAGTCACAATTACATTTTTGGTAACTTTTACACCCACTCCCCAATTGTTTATTACTCACTCCGTCCCAGATTAGTTGTTACACTTTCCTTTTTCACCCGTCCCAGATTAGTTGTTACACTTCTAAATTAGAAATGACCCCATAATTATTATAATGTCTCTTTCTTCCCACTAATTTTTTTTGTCCTCACACCCTCTCTCATTCAATTAAAAAAATATCTCACTAACTCCTATCACATCTACTTTTTCAATAAAATAATAATTGATAACCAAACAACCATTTATCACCTAAAACTTTGTGCAAAGGTAAATGTAACAACTAATCTGGGACGGAGGGAGTATTTTTTACTTTTCTTCCGTGTCCACTTAAATCACAATAATTATATTTTTGGTAATTTTTACATCCCACTAGTTTCTATTTCTTTATTGTCAACTACCCCACTTGCATAGTTTTACATTTACATCAAATTCAACTAAGCTTTTTTAATACGGTGTACTACGTATTTGTCCCGATCAACATGTGACTCCTAAAAAAATACAGAAGGAGTAAGAGACTTATAAATAGTCGGTAAGTCTCCCAACAAAAATGTCTGCATACAACAATACTCGAATTTTGAAACCTATACGACATCAAATTTCTTACCACTTGAGCCAATTCTATATTTATCGGAAGGAGTATCTTAAATCCAAAAAATTGTCCATAAATAAGATTCGTCCTTCAAATTATGTCCCTTTTTTAAAAGCAAAATTTTGCAGAATTGGCCAACAGAAAAAGAAGATATTTTTCAAACAAAAAAAATAAAGGACAAGGTAGCAAAGTGAGCTTTTGCAGTGCCATGCAGCACCATTTATAATCCTACGAATTAAAAGAGGTGGGTGTTCAAAGTTATAAAAAACAATAAAAAAGATTAAAAAAAAGAAAAAAAAAAATTAAATTAAATGATCCCAAGAAAATAGTAATAATGCATGCTCAAACATTCCTTTTGTCTTTCTAAATAACTTGGTCCCGTCTGTGGTTCGAGACCCGATAGCCTTCTAATTTCACTTTTCTTTTCTTTTTCTACACGTTGCTATTTTGAGGGTTTCTAAACCTCAAGTGACTTGTGTCCACATGGACACAAGTGATCTAAATACAACCATCTTGAGTATCAACACATAATATGTCAGTACCAAAATGCAAAATGCTTAGAAATACCACCAATATAAGTCATATGTGTTATTATTGGTATTCACATAATTTGTATTGGTACTAACATATTCTGTATTGGTACTCCAAATTCATTATTGGTACTCACTTGTGTCCAATATGGACACAAGTCACTTGTGACAAAGACTTCCTCGTTGCTATTATACTTCTAGAGTTCTAGAGTACATATGTGAACAAACTTGATCGAAACCCATTTAATTTACGAGTATGTGAACTTTTTCCTAAGTCTCAAAAATGGTGATGATGATGGTGGGTGGAGTTTTTTAAAATTAGACTATGTTTTTCTTTAAAAAAAAAGGAAAAGCGCTAGGAAATATACATTTTTTAAAGTTCCGAAGTAATAATAGAGTGCAAAATAGAGTTATTACAAAGTTAAATGTCTAAAACAGAGGAAATAAGATGTATAACATTTGCGATCCACTCTACTGCTCGGCTTGTTTCATGGTATACATGACGAATTTCCCAGTTTGAAAAGGAAGTAAGGATGTGGCGTATATCAATGATGATAAGAATGATTTGACAAAGTCGACCTAGAATTGTGTTGACAATTAAAAGATTATCACCTTCGATATGGGAAGATCTAGTGTCTTTGAAGGATAGGTAGAAAGCATGCACGAGCTTGATCATTTGACCATCGGAGCCTCCAAAACAACTAAGATGTGATTAGGGGTAGAAGGAGGGTTGGGGAGGCGTTGATAGGGCGCTCCCATATAGTTGAAGGTATCAGTGAGGTTTCTATAGTCCAATTCCATAAAAGCAAATTAGACTATGTGATGTACGAATTTTATACTTAATATCTAGTACTCCCTCCGTCCCGGAATACTCGACCCGGTTTGACCGGCACAGAGTTTAAGGGATTTGAATTGACTTATTTAATTTAATAGGTAGTAGTTGATAGTGGGGTATTATTTTAATGTAGTTAGTGGGAGGTGGGTTAAGAGGTGGGGTTGGGGGAGAGTAGGGGTTGAATTTTTAATTATTTTTTGTATGGAGTAGGGGGTAGGTGGGTTAATAGGGGTGGAGTGAGAAATAATATAATATTGTTAGAATATTTCCATTTTTAGAAACAGGTCAAGTATTAAGGGACGGCCCGATAAGGAAAACAGGTCAAGTATTCCGGGACGGAGGGAGTACTAACAATTTAATAAATATATACATACTATGCAATTTTATTACATGCTAATTAAACTAATAATGAAAATTCCTAAGAATGTGCTATGTTCAAATTTTTAGACATGAACTTGTTTAAATTTATAAACCCTTGTAAAATCTTATTAAAACTTAGTATATATATGGAGTAACAATGATAAATTCATCATGCGTATTATTCTTATTATTAAGTACGGAGTAACAATAATCGTACAAAAATTCAAAGTACATTTAGAATTTTAGACAATCAAGTAGGGGTGCCCCCCAAGCTAGTATTTCGACTTTGCGCATCAGCTTTTTTTTCTTACTCTTTTTTTGAATAGCTTAGTACTAATGAAGGAGAGAATCTAAGAGGTTGGACACTAAGACTCTGTTTTCTTTACCTTATTTATACGGAATATTATTTATTAAACTAAAAAACTCAAAACATACCAAAAAGAATAAAAAATACCCACATAAAATATTTAGATCAGATTATATCAGATCTGAAAAAAATCAGACAGACTGGAAACTAAAACAAACAGAACAAACCAGACCCAGATGATCGAAGTAAATATAGCTTTAATTCACATCAAACTCTAACAGTGTTGGCGTGGAGGCTCATAGTCATAGACCTGATCAACTATAGCCCGACCCGAAAAAGCACAGGTTTGGGCATCCTCAAATACGCATTTTTAGACCAAAGCCTGAATCCGATCCGAAAAGGTCCATTTTGACACGAAAAGCCTGTACTAAATTTATGAAATTGGGAATAAATTTTTGTGGTAAAGCCCGATCCGACCCGAATTTCGATCACCTCTAGTGGCTCATAAAGTGCAAATATGTTACATCTAAACCGCACATCCACATCGAGTTTTAGGAACTAGCCATAAGAGTGTGGTATGTACTTTGTAGTACAAATTGAAAACACAGTTCATCTAGCCATAAGAGTGTGGTATGTACTATTTATTATTTATTACTTATCATTCATTATTTATTATTAATTATTCATTTAGTTTCATTCTGTTCAGTTCAGTTTCATTCAGTTCAGTTCAATTCAGCTCATTCAGTTCAGTTCAGTTCAGTTCAATTTAGCTCCATTCAGTTCAGTTCAGTTCAATTCAATTCAGCCAAAATAAAGTTCAGAAGAACAGGGCCTAACTCCTCAAACTCAATCATGACATAGCCATAAGAGTGTTCTTGGTGCAATAATAGAACACCCCCGTGCTTATGAGGCTATAATGGTCTTTCTCTTACTTTTTTATGCTAAACCAGAGTAGTGTAATCATTACTACGTAGTTGCTAATTAACTTGCTAGTGTACAAAGCTAAATAATGTATGGGCCCATATACATATATTCCTCTGGGCTTTAATTGGGTCATTCTATTGTTTAGTCCCTTTCTGATATTTGGACCTACTATTCCTTTTTTCGGCCCACGTTGGATTTGTCATAAACTTTACCCGCAACCTTTTTCGTTGACAATGACTAGTCATTCATTCCACCCTTTGGAAACTTACAACTCTTTCAAAACTTAAATTTAACAAGAATAAATAATGTAGCATAAATTACTAAATACACCAATTGTTTGTTGGTTCAGTGATGATTGGGGATGAACTTGGTAGGGAAAACCCGTGTTCGATCCCCCCGTAACAACAACTGGGAGGGGACTGGAACCTAACCACCCAGAACTCGCCCCGAATCAGGATTATCCCAAAGGGTGAACCGGGTGCTAACACAAAAAAAAAATAAAAAAAATTACTAAATACGAAATACTTCATCCGTTTCTTATTAATACATGTAACATATTGTCTTCTCTTTTTGGAAAAACAACTTAATTTTAGAATAATTAGGAGTGACGATAGGAAAATAAATAGATAACCAACAAAAACAAAGAAACTATTTACCTATTTAGTGCCAAGATCTTTTAGGAGTCCGTCTTACGCATAAGGCCGCTAAAGCCATTATTAAAAAAATAACTGTACAATGACAAAATTTAACTATAACTATTTGATTGATTATAATTATTGAACATAACTATTTGGCCACAATTTTTAACTATTTAATTATATAAAGTAACATTATTTGGTAAGAAGTTGGTCTTATACCTAACACCGTCACATATACGATTTTGTATGGATCCCATTACACCATTTATGTGTTTTGTGACTTTGTCATGGGCTAATTAAGGTTAAACAACACATAATGTAACATAAATTGAACACATAATGTAGCGTAAATTACCAAATACTTCATTCGTTTCTTAATACATGTAACGAATTTTCTTCTCATTTCGGTGGACACAAATCTTAATGTTAGAGTAATCAAGAATAACAAAATAAAACAAGATAATTACAAACACAAATTCTTAATTACAATGGGTGTATAATAAATATTGTACACCGAAGTAAAAGTTGATTCAAAATACTTAAAAGTTACGTTTATATATGTAAAAGTTATCTAATTTTTAATGATAAAATTTTTCATTTCAATAAAAAATATTTCTTCAAAATCACTAATAATGTATAAATTAATCATTTACCCCTTTAAAATGTTTATCTATCAACTTTTTAATTTTATAATATAAAAGTTACAGAAAAATAGGTTAAAGTTACGAAAAACTGCATAAAAGTTATCTTGGTGTACAATAAATTTATTGTACACATTGTGCGCGCAAGACCTTTTGAATTACAAAAACAAACAAAAACAACAAAACTGTTTCACTACCCGGCTATAAACCATTCGCCAACCACTTATGTGTTTTGTAATTTATATCCTCTAATCTCGATTTTACAAGGAAACACTTGAGAATTGATATTGAAATTTTCTGATATCTATATGTACAATATCTATACTATCCTTGATAATGTTAATAATATTTATATATCTATACCAAAAATGATTTTAAGAAAGGTAAATTTATATAAAAGTTTATATTTTAAGAAATATTTATTAAATACTTAAGGCAAATTTGTCAAAAACTACCTTATAAAATATGATTTTTGCGAAAAACTACCTTATAAAAAAAATGTTGTAATAAACTACCTTATAAAAAATTTATGTTGTAAGATACTACCTTTTCCCGAATTATGAACGTTTGATCGAAATTTCGGGATTGACTTTACCATATATATGTCACGTGCCATTTAATTACGTCTTTCCCGTTAGATGTCGCGTAATATGCACCTAGTAAAGTCAACGTCGTAATTTTAAATTAATGCTCATAATATGGCCAAAGGTAGTATCTTACAACATAAAAATTTTATAAGGTAGTTTATTACAACATTTTTTTTATAAGGTAGTTTTTCGCAAAAATCATATTTTATAAGGTAGTTTTTGACAAATTTGCCAATACTTAATGATATAAAATTACAATATTATATAAATTGTCATGCACTCATTTAAAATACTTAATAATATAAAATTACAATATTTATATAAACTGCCACGCACACATCGCATGGATAAACACTAGCGTTAATCAACACAACAAATATACTGAATAGATTAAAACAAATAAACATATAATTAATCAATGTTTAGACAATAATTAATTATTATGACTTAGAAGTAGTTGAGTAACTTATTCTTTCCTGATCTGTATCTTTTTACCGTGACCAGATTTAAGTGGTCCAGATCGAAGACTATTTGCCCAATCAAATCTCTTATGATCAACAATCCCATTCTTTGAACATTTTTTCTTATTAACAACGTTAATCCTTCCATTACTACTAATAATAATATTATTATTATTATTATTATTATCATAATTAGGCTTTTTCTTCTTCTTAATCTCTTTTATTTCCACTTTTGTCCCTCCTCCTTCCATCTTTATTATACTAATGTTCACCTCAGAAACTGCCCTATTGCTTTTGTTACCCTTGTTACGTTGTTGTTGTTGTTGCGGTGGTGGTGGTGGTTGTGGTGGTTGTTGCTTGTGTCTCCGGTGTTGGTGGAGGCGGTGGAGGCGGAGGGCGAGGCGGTGAATCTCGTCTTTGATTTCACCCTCTAAATCTTTTTCAATGTCAATCTCTAGTTCTTCTTTAATTCTTTCTTCTTCCTTGGAAATTTTGGAGTTGTAACCTTTATCACTTTGCATTTTTTGCTTTTTGATGATCATCATCTCCTTATTTAAGCTGCATGCATAAGTTACTAGAGGGAATTAATTAAGTTTGTTTAATGACTTTTCTTAATTAATCTTCAATTAAGATGCATGCATAATAATTAGGATGTTTAACGGTGCAAACTCTAATTGAAGACCGGAATTTTGATAATTTAAGACCAGAGACGTATATTTTCTTAACTTTCTCTATAAAATATTGTAAAAAAATATATATTTTTCATATTTACCACATTTTAAGTTTCAAGTTTTTGTATATTACACCTTATCAAATATAATTTCATATTTATCACTTTAATTTTATGAAAAGTTTCATGTTCATCACTTTTTAACGAATTTCATCCGATTTTTCTTTTACGTGAGCTCCATTTAACCAACTTCTTTAATTTTCCTCCTCTTTCATTAGGTATCCAATTAAAGAACTTAACTAAATAGCGTTCAAATCGACCTAAATATGGATGAAAACCGTTAAGAGGTGGTGACTTTAAAACATTTCATAAATTAAGGTGGTAAATATGAAATTAAATTTTAAAAGGTGGTAACAAAAACGTGAAACTTAAAAGGTGGTAAATATCAAAATATCCTATAGAAAAATTAAATATTTAACGCTTTTTTAAAAATAAAAAACAAAAATATAGTTATGTATCCAACCTATTAAAAGAGGAAATTAAGTTTTCAAATGGTTTTTACTCATATTTTTATAGAAAAACTGGACCATTCCAAACCCGGTTTTTAAAGGGTTTCGGATAAGACCAGACTAAAAGCTAGAAATCAACACTATCTCTTTGACCCGGTGATCGGACTGGTTGTCTCTGGGCCGATCCGATCCGGTCCATTTTCCAGGTCAGGACCGGTTTTTTAACCCCCCTAATCATAATAAACAAAAGTAACAACCACTAAAAAGAATCATAAAAAGGAAGAGAAAAATGAAGAATTGAACCTATTGAACAAGGATGATGATCAAATTAAGTGAGCTCCATCTTCTATCGATGATTATTTTTTTTTTTTGTTAAAATTGATGTTGCATAAATTGTTGTTAGTTGGACCAAAACTTAAATACAGCAATAGAATCAAGGGACTGATGTGACTATATAGCATGGGAGAAAATGACCTAATTACTGTTGGTTAATTAGACTTATGATCAATCATTTATGGTTGGTTTCAAATTTAGGCGCCAAATATGTCTACATGGAAATATAGCTAGCAATTTATTTAAGAGACTAAAGCAACTTAATTATTTTGTGATGAATTAAGCAAAATGAGAGAGTATACTTGACTTTGAAGTTATTAATTTATGGGATTTGGCCAGCCTTTGAAGCATTGTTTATCAATCTTGCATTACATTTACATGCACATGGGTTGTATTTTGACATTTCCACCTATTGTGGAATGTAGTAGAAGATTTTAAAGGTACACTCATAATTGTACTATTGTAACAACATAGAGTTTCGTGTATGAGTTACAGTGTCCCACACACGTATTAGGGTAAACCGCATTATTATATTCACGGTTTGAGTTTATTATTGCGTATTACTCCATAGTTGATTTTGTAGAAGTAATTAGCAACACCACATAGTCTCCAATCGAGGATTTACTTTGTGTTTTTCTTGTTTTTCTCAAGCAAATGAAAACGTTATCTAACTTGCACAAACATCAGTCTTAAATACTAGGCCAAAACATCATAGATTTACAATGGTCCAAACACAGTTTGTTTCTAAGAATTAAGTGCACACCATACATTTTATCATAAGCCATGCATATGTATATGGATTACTAGTCAATTTTCTTTAACAATGTCAAAATTTTAAAAAAGTGGGTTCAAGCTGGCCCGGCCCAATTTTCAGGTCCCATCCGGTTTAGACCAGAAGTAGAAATTCAATCACATTGGCCCGGTCCAATTATAGTTTGAGAATACAAAAACTAGGGATGTAAAAAACCGACCCGATTTAACCGATTTCTTACAAACACCAAAGTGACCAGGAAAATAAAATCCACACCTTCTATCCGCTTAAGCACAGTGACCTCGCACAAGTACATAATCCGATTATATCCAAATTGATTATAATCTATGCCCGAACCATAACCGATCAATGAACCGATTTGACAGCCCTAACAAAGACTATTAAAACCAGAATGAAATTTTCAGGTCCTGTCCAATGTAGACCAGAACTCCAGAAGTAGAAATTCAATCACATTGGGCCAGGTGCCCCGGTCCAAGAGAATATGAATACAGTGTATCACATTACAAAAAAATTCCACAAACAGCAAATCTGTTATAACTTCATCTGTAAACAGCAGAAACTCTACAAATGTTTATAACACCATACTTAGCACAGATCATTCTCCAATTAGGGCAGATAACACCATTAATTGCAAACTCAAAAAGTACAGCACAATCCCACACTCTTGCAGGGACTTCTGAAGCTGCAAACCTCGAACAGTTTCACATTCACAACAAACAGATTTGAAGAACCAAGAATATAAACTTCAGGACTGTCAATTTCACAAATAGCTAACACTAAGTATATATATATACACTTTCAGACAAACAATATGAATCGACACTATGGGCCGTGCCTAAGTTAAATGGGTCGGGCCGGGATGAGAAACCATGCTTCATATCAGCTTCCTCCTAAATATACCCTAGTTCTGGGACCCCTCACAGCAACCTGATGCCCGTCTCTCTTCCATTCGGGCCTGAACCCGCCTCTGGACGCCGTTCCTTGCCTGCCTAGAGGACGCCGTGGGGGTGATTTCTTTGCTCCTTCCTCGTCGTAACATAATGGTTCAAGATCTTGTAAGTCTGGCTCGGGAACATAATTCAAAGGCCGCTTTGATTCATCCATTCTCCTGAATGTAATAGATATCCTAGAGAGAGAAAATAGGAGAGAAAGAAGGCACTTAGAAAGGCAAGACTTGATAAAGAAAACAAGGTGAAAATAACCGTATCCAACCCAACTTAGGCTCTGTTCTGTTTGACTTATTGATAATATAAACCTCAGATAAAACAAGTTTTTTTCACACATTTTCAGACAAAATAAGTTTTTTTTTCCAGATAAAATAAGTTCAAATAAATCCAGTTAAGTTCAATTAAGTTCAGACAAAATAGGCCGAATAGAATGGAGCTTAGAATGCAAGACAGACAAACCAGAATCTCCTGAAAGTAATAGATATCCTAGATAGAGAAGATGGGAGAGTAAAAAAGCACTTAGGAAGGCAAGACTTGATTAAAGAAAAAAAATGCTGAAAATAAACGTATCCAACCCAACTTAGGCTCTATTCTGTTTGACTTATTTCAAACAAAATAAGTTCAGATAACTTCAGTTAAATTCAGATAATATAGGAGAGAAAAAAGGACTTACAAAAGGCAAGACTTAATAAAAAAAAAACTGAAAATAACCGTATCAACCCAAGTTAGAATGCAAGACAGACAAAACAGAATCTGGTACCTCTTAGATGGTACTGCAGGGACACAATGCTTTGCAACATCAGCTCCATTTCCATTCAATACCATAACCGATCTAAAAAGGGAAACGTCACCGTAAAAGGTAGGAAAAAAAATGTAAAATCACCGTAAAAGGTAGGTAAATTAATAGATGAACGGACTGCACGTCTGCAACTTACCCAGTAGGCAAGGGGATTGCTATAGCGCCGCTGAATTCTCCAGGGCCCACAATCTTCAAGTCTGTTCCAAATACTATATTGCACTCACTGAGAAAAGAAATAGTACAAAATGGCCGAACAAAATCATGATTATCAATATGTGGAGGTATGCAGTCTCCTTCTTCATAAATGTTGACAATACAGCTATCAGGAACGCAGGATGCGGGAATAACATGCCATCTGATCAGCCTCTTGATTATCACTTTAAAAAAGGAAGGTAAAGGATCTACTTCTCCACGCTTTAGAATGCCTGGCGGGTTACCGTTTTTATCCTGCCAACATCAGTATAGGATTTAATTAGACCTGGTCTAATTGCCGGGTTCGGGCCGAGCCACGACTTAAAAATTCTGCCCAAAACCCGCCACTTTAGGGGCCAAAATAGCGGGCTTCAGGCTGGGTCAATTTTATAGCTGAATTTGCATTTATGAGTTGTCCAAAACCCACCTCAAATTAAAATGGGCCGGGCCCGAAAAAAATCCTGCCCAAACACCACTATTTTCGGACCAGGCTCATGATATCAGGTCTAGATTTAATACTTACTGTGAGTGTTGGTAGAGTAATCTAAGTTATACTTCGTATTACATCATGTATGCAGGATATAAAAGCCCATTAATCAATGTAATGTAAATAAACTTACAGTTGCATAATTATAACAGCAACCAAATTGGATAGTCACACGTCCTTTACCCTTCATCCACTTTCTAGGTGCTGTGTAAGTGCGTTCTGAAGTAACAACAAACAAAAGATTAGAAGATTCAACAAAGCAAGGTAGACGTTGCCAGCCTTGAACAGGAATGAAATAACGATCATTGATCATCCAATAATAATATAATTTTATACTACAGAGCCAAACATCATATCTAAAAATTTAGTCTTTAATCTTACCAAGTAGTTTGACTCTATCAACCAGATTAAATTTAGTCCTTGTAACTCCTGATCATGCTCTCCAAATTACACGGAAGACAAAAAAACAAGTAGATATTCAAGTAGTAAGCATCAAAAATACAAACATCTTGCACAAACAGAAAAAAGAGAATGTCGACTGGCGTTTCATTCTTTATTAATTTCTGGAAAGGTTATTTGTTAAGACAAATTCTTTGTCAAACATCCCAACTATTAATACCACAGCACTACTTTCTCTTTTGATTTCTTTTTCCTGTTTCAAATCAATATAACCTCTTTGTTCTTTCTTTTACTCCCTCTATTCCCCCATCCCCAGGTTAAGAAGGGAGACAAAAAGAGGTCATTCGACTTCTGCTATCAATTTTTGCTTCATATAACAGTTAAGGTGTGAATAAAAATCTAGATAAGTTATCTTTTATACTAGTTTGTATTTGGTCAATGGAAAAGTTTATTTTGATCAATTAATCTTATTTTCTGGAATGGGTCCAGTTTTCGGAAGGAGACGGGTGGGGTTTCAACAGATTAATCTCAACTTAGAAGAACCTACCATTCCCTTAATAGCAAAAAATGGATAAAAACTGAACTTGCTAAAAGGCAAAAATTCGACAAATTAATAAGGTTTTCCCTTGGTAATTCTAAAGTTCCAATTACTTTATTAATCTTTGCTGACTATATTATAGTTGTTGCTAAAGCTTTTCAATGAACTAAAAGTGTCCCCCCTTTGCGTTGAAATGTCTTTACTCTGTACTGGGTAATCAGGCTTGTAGATATTTTGGTTTACCTGTGCTAGAATGTAAAATAACTACTTTCTCAAATACAGTTATGAATACTAGCAACCAACTCTTGACATGGAAAGCCGACCCTGTAGTAACAATTTCTAAACTCGATAAAATTTACAGAAAATAATCTGTTAGAAATATATCATCCGTGTCTTGCAAAAATGTTTTACAGATATTGACTGACAGAAAGCAGAAGATTAACAGCAAGGAAAATACAGATGAAAATCCTCGGGAAAAATTTCCCTCATCCCACCAATCAATGGGTCCAATTAGTGTCAAAGAAATACCTTACAAATAATAATTAGCTTCACTCCTCCTGTTCTCAATGGTTCACGGAAGTGGAAGAAGTTAAGACCTTTGACTAAGAAGGATGGAGCAACCATTTCCTTTTGGTTTGATAATTAGGCTTTACCCTTTCCCTTAAAAGTATCTTCCCAAACCTTGATGTTTCTTATGACATAAAAAGGTTGGATTTTTTCATCCAAACAAACAATGGAAAATTCGTAGTCTAAATGTCGTCCTTCCAGTATATTGCCTTAGAAAATTCTCACAATCCTATTCTTACACATAACATCAAAGATATAGGAAATTTCAATGTCTCTCTTCAAATGAATGCTCTTCTATAAAATCCGTAGCTTTTTCTACCAGAAGATCAGGTCCTCTTCCTATCTCAAAAGATTGAATTTGTAATTGTTGGATTTGGAATATTTAAGTTCCACCCAAACTAAGAAGTTGCGATGGAAATTTTGCAATGATGATTTTCCTTCCAAAAAATGGCTAACTGGAGCAAGGTTTTCATCTCTTAAGAATGTTCTTTTATACAACCTCTCAAAGAAAGCTCCATTCTTTTATCTTCTTCTTTCCCGAAAGATATCTTTAGAGGAAATATAGGAACCAACTATATCATTTTCTCATACTAAGATTCATTAATATGACTTAAATTTGTGCACACAATATTTAGGTCCAGCCCTTGTGGAAAACACTGCCTCTGTTTGTTACATCAGAAACAGTACCTATTTCCTTTGCCCAAAAGGATTAGTATTTCTCCAACGCCTAACTCTTCCCCAAGACCCCTGTTCATAATTTGGTCCGGCTTCCCCCCCCCCCCCCCCTTTTCTTTCCCCTTCTAACCACCTTAAATGCAATTAAATTAAGCTTTGGGTTATGTAATCCAAAATCACAAAATTCAAAATGGAAGACTATACTTAACCGCTTCCAAATCTCTTTATCCAAATCTAATCTACATCCTTCAATCAAGTTAAGGCCCCTAGACTACTAAGAAAGGCTGAAAGGGGCTTTATTTCTTGGTGTCAATAATCACATTGTGAAAATCGATAACTTGTGCGAGTTATCAACTCCGTAAGTATATGTGGATTATACCTTGATAAATTAACATCATTTTCCGTGATGCCAAGATGAACATAACAGTTCACTCCTTCTCCATCAATTGTTGCTATAGGGGGGCATATCAAGAGGCAAATTTCATGACTAACTTAGGGTACAATAACCCCACTTGTTATTATTGGATCAACTCAGTACAATGTACTTCGTATTCTCTAATCACCCCCTCAGAAAAGTGAGGTCGGTCTTTTTCTAGAGATCGACTTAGTTTTGTTTCATTATCAGACTAATAACCATAGCAATCCTTTCTCAAGTAAGACAAACCGTTTCTTCTCTTTAGAAAACTATGTTCAAGTCAAATAATATACTCTCCTTTCCATGCTGCGTAGAGCAATATCTATCTAAAAACTACTTTCCATGGAAATGGATATCTCCTCGCCACCAAACCCCACACACCAAAGATCATTTATCACACATATACTCCGGTACTAAGCTGCTTGGCAAATGTAGATAGTTGTATGGGAAGAGAGTACATGTCTAAAGAAGTTCTTAAATCAGCCACAACTACAGTCACTATTTAGATCAAAATACGAAAGCAATAACTTCAGCATCAAAGACAAGAACAAGCACTACTACATTCAATAAACATCAGCTTCATTTAACAAGCCTAATAAAATGTATGTAAAGCAGTAGAAGCAAAGATATCAAGCTCCATTAAATCTTTTACTAAATAAACACTATATTTGATAATTCAAACTATGCAATACTAATAACTCAAAGAACTTTACCTTTCAGCTCGCCTTTCTTTCCCTTTTCCATGAGTTCATAAACATAATCAACAATTCTCTTCTGTTCCACGGCACTAAAAACACTTGTGTGAAGCTCAAGTCCTTGAACAATGTTCTTGAACTTTCCATCAACCCTTTCAACACATGTAAAATCCTTCTTCCTTCTAATATTCATAAATCTTAAATACTCTCTCTGATCCCTCGACAACTCCGTCTTCCTTCTCACCTCCCCACTCGATTCCCCGTTGGACACATCACCACCATACCCTTCTTCCGGCTTACTCTCCTCACTCTCTCCATCTCCTTCAAGCTCATCCTCTTGTGCCATGTCAGCCCATGACATTCGAACTTTAGGAGTTCCACTTACTGAAGGCAGTGAAGTACTGCTACTGATTACTTCCCTTGAAGAGATATCAGCAAGGGGTGACTGTGATTCCAAACACTCATTCGCCACACATGAATTTGCTTCTGACTCATCTTTCCAACTCCCCAATGAATGCGTATCACAACTACCAACATCTTTATCCTTGTTATCGGGCCTCAAAACCTTGGAACTCACTCCAGAATTGGAAGGTTGTTCCTCATTATCCTTGTGCCCTGGAGAAATAAAATCAAGAAATTTCGCAAAAAAATATAAACAATATGGCAAAATTTAACATAAATTACCCAAGAAATTCGAAATTTAACAAGTCAAAATTCATTATCTTTGTACCCCGGAGAAACAAAATCAAGGAAATTCGCAAAAATGTAAACAATTTGCTCAATTTTGTAAAGAAATTACCCAAGAAAGCCACAATTTAACAAGTTAAAATTCAGATAATAACCCACTTAACCAACTATCCATTTAGGGAAATAGGAGCACCCAAACCCAATACCCATTATTTGGAAGGTTCCTCGCTATCCTTGTACCCTGGAGAAACAAAATCAAAGAAATCCGCAAAAATGTAAACAATTTGCGCAAATTTTCACATAAATTACCCAAGAAAGCCACATTTTAACAAACTAAAATTCAGATAATAACCCAGTTAACCAAATAGAGTATCAATTTAGGGAAATAGGAGGACCTAAAACCCAATACCCATTAATTGGAAGATTCCTCAGTATCCTTGTAGAAACAAAATGAAGGAAATCCGCAAAAATGTAAACAATTTGCGCAAATTTTGACATAAATTACCCAAGAAGTCACATTTTTTTAACAAGCCAGAATTCAGACAATATCCCACTTAACCAAATATCAATTTAGGGAACACTAAACCCAATACCCATTAGACTAATTTGATGAAATCTAACAATTTGCGCAATTTTTATAAAAAAGAAATGAAAAGAAAAGAGGGAACATACGAGGAGAAAGAGAGTGGATGCGAGAAGAGAGAGTGAGAGTGCAATGGCGGCAGAGGTTTCTGGAGAGGAAAGGAAGCCAATTTGTTAGGAATTCTGAAGCGATTCGAAGTTCCGAGTCGTCGTACCGAGTGAGAAATGGATCGCCGGGAAGTTTAGGATCAGTCATCATAGATGCCGAGTCAACTCAGACAGTTTTTTGAACCTTTTGTTGTGATTTTGTTAATATGGGAGGAGAAGAGAAAAATGCCAAGGAGTATTAACTACAAGGCGGTGGAGGGTGAAGAATACTCGTCTTACCACCTTGGTGTACTATTCTACTCATTTTGTATAAAATTATTTTATTCGAAAAAAACATATTTTCTTATGAAATAAAATTATTTGTGTGGGTAAATGTTTAGAAAAGAAAGTAATTTTTTTCTTCTGATATTGTATTATTTGAACTTAATTAGCTGAACTTATTTTGTATGAAATAAGTCAAATTAAGTCGTACAGAGAAGAACATTAGTTCATCGGTGTTTTAATGAAATGTCGTTGAGGACTTTGAGGTATAACGAAATACAAGAAATATTCTCTACTTTAAAAAAAACTATCAAACATCCACCAGGTTTTGAAAAAATACACAAAATATCATTAATGATCATTTTCCATCTCTATCAATTCCTTTAACTTTTCCATTAACATCAACTCTAACTTTTTGTCCATTTTATCTTTTTTTTTTTTCTCTCGCTTCCTCAATGTCTCTTCACTTTGTTCTCTTCTCAATTTTACTCACTCAACTCTTAATAAATAACATTTGGTACATGGAGCAAACAATAAAAAACGAAGTAAGTATTCAATTTTGATAAAATAAAAAAAAACAACGTCAAGGCAAACAAATGTTAATTTTGATTTAGTTTTAACTTTTGAATGGGATTTTAGTTATGCTTAGCTTATTTTAGATGTGAATTTTTTTAAAGTAAAGTGATAAAGGTAGCAGCTAGCGACAAAATTATTTGTGTCGAACTATTTGTTTTAACTACATAAAAATATATTACGAAGTATCAAAATTATTTGTGTCGGACTATTTTTTTTACTACGTAAAAATATATTATGAAGTACTCCCTCCGTTTCTTTTTGTTTGTTACGTTTTCCTTTTAGGGGGTTTCACAATGTTTGTTATGTAGGAGAATCTTTCATTTTATAAACTTATTATACTTTCATTTTTTGTGCCAACTTTTAATTTTAATTGGTCCAATTTTTTTAACTCATTAAATTTCTTTACAATTTCCCAAGTATATTAAGTTAGTTATCTTTGTGCTTTTCCATTATTGGTTTATTTTGATAAATAAAACAATCATATTGGTTGCTGTAATGATTAGTGGATTGAGGTTTTATTTGGGTTTATTTTTTTAATAAAAAAGAAAAAGAATCTTTATTATACGTTAATAAACGTGCAAAAGTCCAAACGTAACAAACAAAAAGAAACGGAGGGAGTATTATATTGTAATTTCTATTTTTAAATTTTAATTTATAAGATATAAGGAAATATTTACTATAACTATAAAAAAAATGATTTCCTTCTTTTACTATGGACTACCTTATTTAATTTTAACATTCACAATATAAGTAATTTGATAAGTCGTGTGTGGCACCATTAAAGAAGTGACACGTAAAATTATGACACATTTTAACTGTCACAACTTTCGACCTTTATCATCTCCATTTTTAAACCTTATAACTATGTAGTAAATGGAAATCATTGTGTAGAATAAAATGTACACTTGTTTTAATTTCACTTTGGCAAAATTAAAAACTATTACGACATCTAATTAATTAACCTAAATAAAATAAGATATAAAACAGAAAGGAGAATAATCAAACTGTTGATAGCTAGGTCTGAAATTTGTTTCAAAATAATATGTAGCACAACTTAGCATATGTTAGGATATATGTCTGGAGAGAAACACAATCAAAGAGACATAAGGTTGTTGCTTGAGCTTCCTTGTAAGTGAGGAGGATGTGTTGTTGAAAGTTTGAAGGTTCACCAAAACCCGTGGGTGCGAGGTCATATCCGCACCCTCTCAGAATGTTCTTTTTCGTTTTTCCATTTTTTTCTCTCTCCTTGGTTTACCTAAATGACGTGGCCTAATCTTGACCATTGATTGATTTGTAACCTTTAGACTATGTAATATGTATACGTGCTATTTGCATCATATTAGCACACAATTCACCCATTCAAACACTTAGAACTAGGGTTATTGAGAGATTTTAGAGATGACATTAAATTACAAGCAATTGATGCTCTTGTAATCTTCATTCATCAACAATACTACTCCACAGTGTGGGGTTCTCTCCCGTTTCTCGAATTTCCCACGTACAATAACCTCGTTTGCTCTCTCATTTCAATTTATTCAATATTGTTTCTTGAATTTATTCTGATTGTTAAACTTGATTACAAATTAGATATTCGCATTAAATCATTTCAGCATAATATCCATGTCCTAGATTAAACGAACTTAATTAAGAAAACAAGCATAACATACATAAGATATGGGTTTTATGAGAAATTAAAACACGTACAACCACAAGGGAGAATGATGGATAGCTCAGTTGGTTAGAGCTTCCATCCCAGTTGTAGGTGATCCTAAGATCGATTCTCATTCCCGCCCTTATGACTTATTCGCACACACAAAAAAAAAAAAAAAAAAAAAAAAAAACACGTACAACTAGCATTAATTATTAAATCGATCGGTGTTTTTCAAGTCCTCACGAGCTAGTTGTCTAGCTACAAATGATAATAATAACGCTTAGTAATATGTTACAAATACCACGTAATTAACATGTACGTGTATATTTGGTTTGATCTATTTTCAAATAGATCATTCCTCCCTCCTTCGATCATTTTCCACCAAGTTTTTGATCTTCTTGGTTTGTATCTCTGCACTGCATATATGATGAATATTATTTCATAAATTTAGAACATAAATTTTCACTACTACGTATTAAAATTTACAAATATCAAAATAATATGCTTGAGATATTATTTGATTCATATTGATATGTATTTTCAAAATATCAATTTTTTTATTAAAAAAAACTTCATGCTATCTCCATTTCAATAAATTATTTGCACTTACTATTTGTACAGATTCCAGTGCAATGTTTAACCATTAATATATCCAATTTTGTTTGGAAAGAAAAAATAAAAAGTTGATATTTATAAAATACACATAACGAGACGAATCTAAAAAGATATTTCGTAATAATTTTTTATTGATATAATAGTGAGAATTTATGGTCAAAGTTTTGGCTGTTGAACACATTTTCTAAAGCGTAAAGAACTTAATGAAACGGAGGTAGTACGTAATTGGGAGACAACGAAAAGCAAAGTGTGACCATAAAAAAGAATGAGGGAGTAATTAGTAACCAATTAATCACACCGTTTAATATTAATTACGTACTACTCCGTACAAATTAGTTACCTGATCGATATGAATCAATAGTAAGAGGTAGAAATTAATTAGTTACCTGATGGATATGAATCAATAGTAAGAGGTGGAGGCTTGCGAGAGTAGGAAATTTGATGCATCAGGATGACCTTGGCCTGACTGATGTTGAGACGACGATTGCAACTGCATTTGTTGCACCTCTGCCATATTTTTCTCCCTATCCTTTATCTGCAATTCGTACCCCATTGTTTTTTTTAAGTGATCAAATAAAACTTACATGCAACTTAATTATCATGATTATCACTTGATTTTTACTTCCTAATTAGTTTAATTTTATTTAATTGGTTAGTAATTAGTAAAGTACCTCCTTTGCCAGAACATTGTTGTGCTCCACCATTGCCTTCTCCTGCAAACACAATTGCATATATTTATGACGAAGTAATAATTAATTAGCTAGGACTAGCTTTCCAAACTTATATACTAGCCCTAAACTTATATTATTTAAATTTACCCGAACTTGTAATTAAACGCAAAATAGTCGAGAATAAGCTAAAAAGATAAGAATTAAAATATATATACCTTCTTCTGGAGTTCACAGATGGATTCATGCATCAGATGGTTCTGACATGGAATTGAAACAAATTAAATTAAAATCTGGTGTACGTGTTGTGATTAATCATAATGTGTTATTTTTATTTTTCAAGTAATTAATAATGTGCCTGAATTTAAATACGTACTTCGTATAAAATAAAATAATTAAAATAAAAGTACCTTTCTGGCTCGAATAGATTTGAGAGCAGTATCAAGTTGTAACTCTAAACTTTGGATTTCTTTGTTATTGAGTGACCCCAAATCTTGTCCCATGTATTGCCTGATCCATTTTAATTGCATGCAAAATTAACTTACTTAATAATATATAAGACTATATACTCCCTCCGTCCCGGAATACTCGACCCGGTTTGACCGACACAGGGTTTAAGGAACTTGAATTGACTTATTTAATTTAATAGGTAGTAGTTGATAGTGGGATATTATTTTAATGTAGTTAGTGGGAGGTGGGTTAAGAGGTGGGGTTGGGGGAGAGTAGGGGTTGAATTTTTAATTATTTTTTGTATGGAGTAGAGGGTAGGTGGGTTAATAGGGGTGGAGTGGGAAATAATATAATATTGTTAGAATATTTCCATTTTTAGAAACAGGTCAAAAATTAAGGGACGGCTCGATAAGGAAAACAGGTCAAGTATTCCGGGACGGAGGGAGTATAAGAGATTTTCATGATCAAGGTAGGGCACAAGGTACGTGTACAAATACAGAAAAGTACGTATGTACTCCCCATATAAATACGGAATACGGTCGTCTATACCTGTGATTCCTGTGAAGAAGCTCAGCCTTGGCCTTCAAGTGTGCAAAATCGATGGTCCAGTTTACCTATATTATATTTATTCATAAAATATATGCATACATTAGTATATACTATCTCTGTTTTCTTAAAATTATTTACAGTTACTATTTGCATGGACTCCAATATAATATTTAACTAATAATATATTCAATTTTGTAAGTGAAAAAATTGTAAAAAGTTGATATTCTGAAAATACATATCAAGATCAATCTAACAAGATCTTACATGTAATATTTTGATGAATTACTCCGTATATAATAGTGAGAATTTACAGTTATAGTTTTCGTACTTTGGACACATATTCCAAAACGTAAAGAACTTTCAGAAACGAATGTAGTATATATGTACTACCTCCTTTTCATTAAGTTCTTTACACTTTGAAAAATATGTCTAACAATCAAACTTTGACCATGAATTCTCACTATTATATCTATCAAAATTAGCCTGGGATATCTTGTTAGATTCGCGTCGAAATTTATTTTTATAAATATCAACTTTTTATATTCTTTTGCCATACAAAATTGAATATATTAATGGTCAAACATTGCACTGAAATTTGTGTAAATAGTAAGTGTAAAGAACTTATCGAAACGGCCGAATGTACTCCGTAGTATCTATTTATACAATAAGAATAATCAACGTATACGGTATGTAATACGTAATATACGTACCTGTATGTCTGGATCATTGTTAGGATGTAGACGCTTCTCTGCATAACAATACCTCTCATACCTTTCTAAGATCTTCTCCATTCTTTTGGCAAACAACATATACATATTAAATAATTTGGAAATGAAAACACATATAAAAAACACATCTAAAATAGAAATCAACCATGCAAGATTTTGTTATTCTAAATTCTAAAACAATACAATAAGGGTATAAGATAATCCGAGGAGGATAAAATTTACAAGAGAGATAAGGAGAAAATGTGAGAGGATGCATGCAATATGATCTACTTTCCTCACAATATTTTACACATTTTTCACAAACTCTCGATCGATTTATTACTTTTCCACCCTTTGTTCACACTCACAATACGTAGTACTACCTCTATTTCTGAAAGTTCTTCAAAACATCACATGTAAGATCTTAATTTGACCATAAGTTTCCACTATTATATACATCAAAACATCACATGTAAGATCTTGTTAGATTGGTCTCGGCGTGTATTTTCAAAATATCAACTTTTTATAATTTTTTCACATACGAAATTAGATATATAAGTAGTTAAATATTGCACCGGAGTCCGTGCAAATAGTAACTGTAAAGAACTTTATGAAACGGAGGTAGTATATGTTAGTAATGTTACAGAATATACAAAGATAGTGTACGTGTCATAATAATGGTGGATGATACCTTCGTTTTTTAATATGTACAAACAAGAACTAGTATGGAGGGAGGAAGTCAAAACGACAGTCTGTTATGTTTTTGTAAAAATAACAGAAAAAAGTTCAATGAAATGGTATATGTTTTAATCGAAATGGTACTCTGTTTTTAATGAAATGATACTTTTTTTAACGAAATGGTACATATTTTTATAGAAATGATGCTTTGTTTAACAAAATGGTACTTTTTTTAAATAAAACGATACTCTTTTTTAAAGAAATGGTACATATTTTTATTGAAAATTGCGCTGTAATGTGTTTGTTCACACATCACAGCATGCCTCATCGTTGAGCTCGGTATGGAGGTATATATTTTTTTTTTAAAACGAAGTTTACCTATATATCCACCATTTTATAACAAACACTATCTTTGTACATTGTGTAATACGTAATACTACGTATTGTACTACTTTCAAATTTTCATGCTAGATTATTCAAATTTTATTCCAAACACTAAAGCTATCATCCATCGTTACTTTAACAAACACTATCTTTATACATTGTGTAATAGTATGTATTATTATTATAGTACTTTCAAACTTTATTTCACATGATCCATCGTCACTTTAACAAACACTATCTTTGTACATTGTGTAATACTATGTATTATTATTGTAGTACTTTCAAATTTTCATAAGCTAGATTATACGGAATATCAAATTTTACTCCAACACTAAAAGCTTAGATCATATTACATGTACATGGGTGTACGACTGTACGGTGGACCATCTCACACTTTCTCCTTACATATGAGGAGAAAATGTAATAGGTAACATAAATAAGCATAAGAATATCCTTGAATGTACGGTACATCCAGGTGTACCTAATAATTTTCACTAAAAGCTACTCCCTCCATTCCTAAATGATGTATCAATTTGGAAAAGGGTGGTGTTTTTAAGAAAATTGGAATCTTAATTTGTATTGGTATAAGTGTAATGATTGGGTGTAAGAAAAATGATTGTATGTAAGAGATTGTAATAAAAAAGAAGAGAGAAAATAATAAAGAAATAAGGTAAGAGAGAGGAGTGATAATGATGGGTGATAAAGGAGGCGAGAGAGTGGGTATATGGGGAAGGGAAAAGAATTAAATAATAGGGGTGAGGAAATTTAGGTGAGGAATCTTTAGGTATTTTGGTAATTAGATAGAAATGTAAGGGTATTTTAGGAGAAAATGTATGTCCAAAAATAGAAACGGATACAACAAAAAGAAACGCTTAAAATGGAAACGGATACAACAAAAAGAAATGGAGGGAGTACCATATATCGTTACTTTGACAAACAATATCTTTATACATTGTGTAATACTACGTATTATTATTGTTCGTAGTACGTTCAAATTTTGAGAGGTTAGATTATGTCAAATTTTACTAAAAAAACTAAAAAGTTATCATCCACACTTACTTGGCAAATACTGTCATTTGAATTAAGTAGTGTTTTGGATGTAAAAAAGACTAAATTTCCATCGTTTACTTGTACGAGAAAATTGATTAAAATGTAGTACTTCGTAATTATAATTATATATAATTGCGTTCATTATGTTTTTTTTTTAGTATCATGTAATACTTTCTTTGTTTTTTTTATTTGCAATATTTGGCTTCCTTTCTAATAGACTTAAATAAGGCAGTCTTACTGTCTTGGTGTCATATAAGTTAAACAATTGAACCAATTAGTTAAGCATTGAAACCAATTAGTTAAGCAATGAAGCCAATTACACTGGAACCATTTGAGTTACTCTTAGTATCAAATAGGTAGTTGGTTTATTTTAATTTCTTTGTCATTTAGCATCCACTTTTAGCATCAAATTAAAATAAACTTTACAAGAGAAAGTTTCCAATAATATATTAAATTAGATTGCAGAAACTTGTGCCAATTTTAGGTACGTAGGAGGAAATTATTCCTTGAAAAACAAAACTTCCTTCGTTTCTTTTGGTGAGCTACAAAGTGGTGTAGCTAAGTTTGCCACATTAATTTTCTAGATATAATTTATTAAAATTACGAATTTTCACATTGGTTGGCTACAATACCATGTAGCTCCATATAATATTTAATTTAAATAATTTATTTCATTTTCCCCCTTTTTCCAGCTACCTGCTCAGCTACAAGATTTTGATAGATGCTTATGTCATTGATGTATCAATGGTTGGATGCTTGCTCACATGTTTTTATTTTTTGTGAGCAGATCCTTTTTTAATCACCGGAGTTGCTCTATGACCTTGTTCTCTCCGCCTTAAGAAAATATTTAATTAGTAAAAGTAAGTTAAATTTAGTAAAAGGGGAAATGTAATTTAAATTTAGCAAAAATAAGTTTAGTTTAGCAAGTTAAGTTTAGTAAAATAAGTTTTAGTTAATCAGTAAAATTAAGTAATCAAATGAACCAATTCAATAGAAAATCAACAAAACTAATTTAAGATCAGAAAAATAATTAAAGTTTATCAAAATTAAGGTGAAGAGAATACCGTAGGATAGTATATATTAAGAAGAATAAAGGCAAACTTTGATGCAAAAAATTCTTTGATTATCATGGCTAAACATTGAATAGAAATTGTGCAGAGTTCGATCTGGTAAAGGGATTATCCGATTATATATTTTGCACATTTCTTTATACAAAATTCAAATAATTTCTTGCATGAAAGTTAGGTTTTAGTCCTAATATATCTTGCATATAAATTAATCATAGTACACAACATACATGTAATTAAGGCAAATACTAGATGTAAGTAAGGTACTATATCACGGAATTAAGATTTTTAGACTCCAAATATAGAAATATACTTCATATAGAAACCCCGTAAATTACTCGATATAAATATTGAATACCTAATTTTTTTTAATAGTAAATCAATTCAATAATTAATAAAAATGGAATACTTACGAATTGTCAGAGCAGTATTGAAAATGTTTTCCTCGGTGGGAGAAAACGATGAGAGCAACATCGGCGTCACAAAGGACTGAGATTTCATGAGCTTTCTTCACGAGCCCCGTTTTCCTCTTGGAGAAAGTTACCTGCCTGTTGACCTTGTTGTCTATCTTCTTTAGCTGCACTTTCCCTCTCCCCATGGTAATCGAAATATCGAATAATTAATACCGAAAAATGGTGATTTTTTGGATGGATTTAATAGATCTTATTCTTAGATAGAAGGTAGATTAGGGTGGTATATATGCAATGGTGCTTTGTAAAGATGTAGAGTAGTAACTAGTACAAGGTGTGGAAGGAAATAATAATGATAATGTTGATGAGTTGGTGATGGTGACTGTTGATATTATGATTGATGAGAGAGTAGTAAGTGTTTTTCTTTTATGGAATTATGATTCTGGACTTTGTTCTTTGTTGTGTTGTCGAGCTGCTAATGGTTGAGAGGAGTGGGGACCTTAAATCGTAGTAGTAAATTAATTTCAAAGCCTAATTTTACGGAGTACTTTATTAACACGTACCAACTTACATTTTGGATTCCATCAAAATAATTGACCTTGCAATTAGGGTTCTCTAATCAAATTTCTTAGCGTAAAGTGAGGGTTGAGTAGATCATTCAAGCCTTCAAGGCATGTAACTTCAAAATTCCTTTTTTATCTTTGATTTTGGCTACATGTAGACGATTTAACCTATCAATGGTCATGTAAAATCAAATTTCGTTCATATCTTTAATTTTGGCTACATGTAACAATTTTAACTTACCAAAACATTTTGACCTAGCAGTTAAAACTACCACGATAACAACAACAGTGAAAACAACCTCTAACACCAATTCGTTACAACGATAACAACAAATGTCAAGCCTTAAACCCATAAAGGATGTACATTGTTGAGAGCTTTTCAACTAGCTCTCTCTCTCTATCTTCTTTCTCTACAATACGCTCTCAAGAATCTCCTTCAAAAAATACTGAACATGGGTAAGTGTATCTACATGTGCATATACACTTAATTGCAGTCCCTCTCTTTACAATACACTCTCAAGAATCTCCTCCAAAAAACACCGAACATTGGTAAGTGTCTCTACATGTACATATACACTTAATTGCGGTCCCATAAAAAAATAAGAATCATGGACACATGTCATGTTATGGTAGATAGAGCTAACTCTGCAAATTAATGAAATGTCTCTTGGTCAAGAGATGCTTTTCAGTAGATCTTCATGAAAAGTTACTCAAGAGCCCTAATATTGGCCAAGAGCTAGTTCTAGCTTATTGAAGAGCCACTCCCAAAATCACTCAAGGGTTTCAATGTTGGCCAAAAGGTAGTTCTGATTAAAAAAACCACTCCAACAACCCCAATATTAATCCAAATTTAAAGTTTTTTTTTTGTTCTACTACAGTAGTTCCCGCCGAAGATCCCACCGCCTTCGGCGGGTTAATAATCTTCCGCGGGAGTTTGCATGAGTACCTCGATGGGCAGCATCCTCCCAATTGAGATTTTTTTTCCCATGCCTAAGGCTCGAACCGAGAATCAAAAACCTTGGGTAAAAAGCAAGAAACCCTTAACCACTCATGCCAACCTCAATTGATAGCCACTCGAAAAGCCTTAATTATCTCCTGTTCACAATGATCATGTTTTCCATTCACTTCTATTACGACTACGTACGTGCATTTTATCCGTACGTACGTACCTCAATTGGTTTTTCCTTTTCTTATAAAAAAAATATCGGTTTGCATTTTATTGTTTCTTTTTTTATTTGTAAAATTGCCCCTTTGGTTATCTGTGGGACATTAGACTAAGGTTACACACTTAAACCGGTATTTGTGTTTGAGGTCTCAATTCTCAAATGTGTAAAAAAAGGTGGGAGGTCTTAAAATGTGACATATGTGAAAATTTCGACTCTAACCTTAGCTTAACTTGATAATTTTTGAAATCTATATTATAATACTAAAATCATCTCAAAATTATAAGAATTATTGTAAAATTAAATTTAAAGGGGTTTGATAGAGTATAAAACTAATCTTGGAGCTTCAATCATCAGCTTAAGCTTTTGGTTGAGTTGGTCATTTGACATGGTATCGGAGCCAGCGTGACGCCAAATGTATGCTGCATCCACATTTCAAGTCCAATGGGCTTTCATGTGAGGGGGCGTGATAAAGTATAAAACTAATCTTGGGGCTTCAACCATCAGTTTAACCTTTCGGTAGAGTTGGTCCTTTGACGGGGTCAATTGATCCTTCAATCTCCAATGTGGCTCCACCACTCCATTTGAGGTACTAGTGAACTCGGTTTTTGGTACTACATATAACGTTTGACCTTGTGAAAAAAATAATTGAAAGTGTTTGGAAGATAAAATTTTGGGGTAAAAAAACTAAGTTTGAAAAAGTGTTTGTGATAAAAAAAAAACTAAGTCTGAAAAAGCTCAATATAAGTGCCTTTGTAATTAGAGGTTTGAAAAAATGAATCTAAAATAACTACTTTGTCCTAATATTACAGAAAATTACAACCCTTCCCAACTTTGACACCTAGACAACGAGGTTGTCTCACATGATGAGTTGATGTATTTGTTATACTAGACTAGTGTCTTGTCGACTAAATTTTACATTAGTACTTTAAAGCACCTAAAGTATAGCAATCATGCTTGTAATATCAATATTTCTCTATGTACAAATTAATAATTTATAAATTTTAAACTAAGACTAATTGTTTAAAAAAAAATGTACGAAGTATTATTTTTCAATGTAATCGGAAAATAAAAAGATAATAGTCAACATAATAAATTATTTTTCTAATACTAATAAGAAAAAATGATCTAACAACAAATTATGTATGTGCTTAATGGTAATTTTACATATTAAATACTTAATAGTTAACAACTAATTTATCAAACATTTTTATACAAGCTACTAATTTAACCAGATAGTCAAACCGTCTAATACAAACAACTAACATATATTACCTCCGATTCTGAAAGTTCTTTACGCTTTGGAATATGTGTCCAAAATATGAAAACTTTGACCGTAAATTCTCACTATTATATACATCAAAATGTTACATGTAAGATCAGGCCTCGTTATGTATTTTCAGAATATCAACTTTTTATAATTTTTCCACATATGAAATTTGATATATTAGTAGATAAGTATTGCATTGAAATTCGTGCAAATAGTAACTGTAAAGAACATTTTGAAACAGAGGTAGTAACAACTAGCTAATCAAGCAAGCTAACAATTAACATCTAACAACTCATATCCAAACAGGGCCATAGGCGGTATATTGAGTTGGGTTAGATTTAATATCGAGGCATTAATAGATTTAGATTTGTGGATATCTTTGTTTAGTTTTGCTGCAGTAGTCTGCAATTCCTTGCAAAGAGATTTACAACACTACTCGGCTTTAGGTGCTTTGGCCAACTTAATAATCCGGAAGCAAGTAACTTAATTAGCTACTTAGGTAAGTGTACGGGATACTTCCTTGAACCCAACTAGGGATGTCAATGAGCCGATACGCTCGTGAACAGCTCGTGAACAAGCTTGGTCAAAGCTCGGTCAATGCTCGTTCATTAGTAAATAAACGAGCTTGAACAAGAATTTACAGCTCGTTTAATAAATGATACTAGCTCGAACAACCTAGTGTTCGGCTCGTTTAGGCTCGCGAACAACTCGTTCATGTTCGTTTTCAAGCTCGTTCGTGTTCGTTTAAAAGCTCGTTCAAGCTCGTTTATATTAAATTTCTAAAAATATATATTTATAGTAAATATAATACAGTATTAAGAAAAAATATATTAATGATATTATTCATATAATTATGCTAAAATTAAGGGTAAGAAATCAACTATATACTAGTATACTACCAACACCATATATGTTTACTATTCTTATTTCTTCAATCAAGGATATATTAAAATTCTTAAAGGTCAAAACCTTGAATTTTATGTTTTATATTTTTTTTAAATAATATTTCGTTTATTATTATGATCGTTTAAAGTCGATCTTGCTTGTTTATTAAGGCTCGTTTGTTAAAAACTCGTTTATTAAGGCTCGTTTGTTAATAGCTCGGCTCGGATCGAACATGAACTTAAACAAGATACTCGTGAGCTAAGCTCGAACAACGAAAAACTTAAACGAGCAAAGCTCGAACAGGAAAAATGAAAGCTCGGTTAAGCTCGGCTCGAGCTCGAGCTCGGAAATTTCTTATCAAGCCTAGCTCGAACAGCCAAATACTCGGCTCGGCTCGACTCGTTGACATCCCTAAACCCAACATAATAATCTATTGGCCGATATACTTTTGGAACTAAGGATCTCAAGGCCCAAGTCCATGTCTCTATGAGACGATTAATGAAGTTAATTTGTGACATAAATGTAGACATGATCATCATGAGCCCGGTCCGTTGACCCGATCTGAAAATAGCGGGTGGTGGGCAAATTTATTGCGCCCGTTTTTTGGGCCCGGTCCGACCCAAATTTTAAAATTGAGTGAGTTTTGGGCAACCTAAAACTGTAATTTTAGTTATAAACTTGGCCTGACCCGAATGGTCCGAAAAGCCCCGGAATAGCGGGTTTAGGGGAGAAATTTTCGGCTCGGTGTTCGGCCTGACCCGACTCGACATGCTGGCGTAATGTTTAAGTCATGGCCTGGCCCGAACCCTACTCAGCCTGCATTATGATCAGGTCTACTTAAATCCTAAAAAATACTATAAATACCCCTTTAATAAACAAGGTAAAGGGGGACTTGACTCCTCTACTCTTACTCTCCCTCTACAGAGCCTCCTCTGGCTTGGCCGGGGTTCACCTTACAAGCCCCCATCACCATGCTCAAGATCTGAAGGCCCGAAAATATCAATAACATATCAATAACATATCAATAACATACCATAGAAACTACAGAAGTACATTAACTAATTCATTTAGCTGAGAGTGATGGATACATCAGTTGGTTAGAGCTTCCATCCCGGTTCCAGGTGATCCTGGGATCGATTCTCATCCCCGCCCTTGTGGCTCATTTGCACCAAAAAAAAAAAAAAAAAACTAATTCATTTAGCTTAATTCAATTCTCACATATTAACTTGTACTCCCTTCGTCCCTTAATACTCGCACCGTTTTGACTGGACGCGCTTGTCAATGCACAATTTTGACCATCAATATCTTTAACTACACATTTTTAAAACTTATAAAAATATTAATATTTTGAAAATATATATTAAGATGAAGCCAACAATATATTATATACTAACATTTGTTTTCAAATACTGTAAATAAAAAGGGTCAAAGTAAATTATGTGAATAGTGCAAAAAGTCAAAACGATGTGAGTATTAAGGGACAGAGGGAGTACTAGCTACCTCCTTTTTAAAATGATATTTACAATTTTCCTTTAATTTGTTTCATAATTGTTCTTTAATTTGTTTTTATACAACTTATCTCTTTTAACCCTACAAAATTTACATTTTTCCACTAAGTTTTTCTTACTTTATTCTTTGTATTTTACATCTACTCACTTTTTTCACTATCTCTTTTTTTATATTTTATAACGGAGTATATCCACTCACATTTTAACACACTTTTTATCACATTTGTCATAATATTTGTACAAATAGTAATCGTAAAGATAAAACAAAGATAGTACTACCTAATGTATAAGGAAGATCAGACGTTCATGCATGACCGTGAGATAAGATCGAGGTGCACAACTTTATCGTTCATCTTCCTTAATTTTTAACCAAAAAACCATTTAAAAAATAAAATTGTATAAGCCAACGAAAATGTTCCATTCAACAAGCTTAATTAATTAGTTATGAACCGAAAACATTTGCATAAAGAGTTTGCAAAGCCATACAACACAACTAACTGTGATACAACTCTAACTAGTACTAGTGGCTCATTCGCACCAAAAAAAAAATACAACTCTAACTGACCTTAATTTATTTAATTCTTCATAAATAAGTAGCTTAATTAAAATAATAAGCTTGACTTGATTAATCTTTGAGATCAATTTGAGAAGAATCCCATGAAAGAAGGGTATATTGATTGTAGTGTTGGATAAAGATAATTCCTCCCTTCTTCTCCATCAACTTCTCCTTGGTATTCACCACTGCATGCAAGATGAACATTCTTATTATTAGCATACTTTTGGCATTTCTATTTTATATCTTTAAAAAAGTTAGGGTACAGTCTTGAAAGAAAACTATCTTAACTTTTGTTATATCTTTTCATAAAAAAATTAATAAAAAAATATTTTTGGCATTCCTAATAAACCAACTATTAAGGGCTCGTTCAGCATCATTGACATTTTTCAGTTTTTTGTTTTGTTTTGAAAGTCCTATGATTTAGATTGAATCATGAACTAAAAACAGAGTGGCACTTATTGTAATCATATTGATTTTTAAAACTGGCAACAATAAAAGTTTTAGGACCCGTTCGGTATCACTATCATTTTCCAGTTTTTGGTTTTATATTTTATTTTATAAGTCATATGATTTAGACTGAATTATGAATTAAAAGATAGTCATACCTATTGTAACCATGTTAATTTTGAAAACTGACAAAAAAAAACTGGAAACTATTTTTTGTGGTTTTCATATTTTAGTTTTTCGTTTTATAAAAAACAGAAACTGAAAACCAACGACAATACCGAATTGGCCTAATTCAAGGTTGTTATGTTTGTTTATCGTAACGGTTTTAGACTAGTACTCCCTCCATTTCATAATATTCTCCACTTTTGCATTTTGAACGATCTCCAATGCACTATTTTAACCCTTAATAATTTTAATTTCGCATGAATAAAAATTATAAAAATTTGATATTTAGAAAACTTATATCGAAAAAAGACCAATATATAAGATCCCACAAGTTAATCTCTTTTCTGTTATTTATACTACTAATTATAATCGAACTTTGACTATATAAATAAGAAAAGTATAGATAGGAAAATACCCCATGTTATAAAAATGAGGAGCAAGGGGTGGAGATTGGAGTAGGAAACTTGATGTATCAGAAGAACCAGCTTCATGATCATGCGGCAATGGCGGCAACTGCTGTAACTGCGTTTGTTGCACTTGCGCTATATTTTTTCCTTTCTCCTTTATCTGTTTGCCAAAACTCGACTAAAACTAATTAAAAGTGTAAGTATATAAAAGAAAAGAAAAAGAAAAAAAAAAATGATGATCACTACATAAATTCGTATTTTTTATAACAACCAATAACGACGGGTAAAAATCACGTCGTAAAAGGGCTTTTGCGACGGCCGCGACGGAGATAACAACCCAACAAAGACGGGAACGACCGTCGTAAATGTCTTTTATGACGGGTTAACGACGAGATTTTCCATTAACACGACGACCCCTGTTATGATGGGTTTGCGACGGAAAATCTCGTCGTTAATCAACGATTATTGGCCTTTAGCGACGGGATTTCCCGTCGTTAATAATACAATTTCTTGTAGTGGATAAATGTCGCAAGTTGCGACAACAAAATGTTGTCACAATCTTACGTGTCGATTTTAATTGGTACATATAGGCGCCACGTAGGTTATGCGTCATCAGAATATTTTTACTATCAATGCAATATTTTTAGCATGAAAATATGTAAATAATATAGTCGATATAAAAAAGCAAATAAATTTGAATATTAGGATTTTCCTACCTTTTTTTAAACATGTATAATAGGTTATATAAGTTAAAAATTTAAGAAATGACTAACTATGTTAAGTACTACGAGTATGTACCTTCTTTTCCAGCATATTTTGTTGCTCCAACATTGCTTTCTCCTGAAATTATAAAAAAAAAAAAAAAAAAAATGAAAAATGAAAAATAAAATAATTCCTTCAATAAATCATAATCCAATATCTAAAGCGAAAATGCAACTTTCGTGCCGTGTCACAATGATGACATGATCTGCTTATGTGTTATGATTTAAATTGGAAACTAAAATATTTAACTCATATAATCTATTATACATGTTACAAAAAAAGGTAGGAAATTCTTAATATTCTAATTTGTTTCATTCTTTATATCGACAACCTTATTTACCTATTTTCATAGTAAAAATATTGAATTTGTATTAAAAATATTCTGATGACGCATAACCTACATAGCGCCTATATGTGCCAATTAAAATACGACACGTAAGATTGCGACAACTTAAAATTGTCGTAACTTGTGACCTTTATCACCACCTTATCTAAAGATATGCGTAAATGAATAAATTAAGAGGGATTACCTTCTTTTGGAGTTCAGCGATGGAATCCTGTATAAGTTGGTTCTGACATGGAAATTCAATTCAAACAAATTATAGTTTTAGTTAGTCAATTATCAAGTTAATGCAAAACCTACTAATACAAAGTAACTAGTATGTAGCCCGGACGTTGTTCCGGGTTTTGACTTTTATTCAATTCGGGTCTTTTTTAATTATGTGCACGTAGAGATGGTGTCATCATCAAATTACGGTTGTTATAAGATTAGTGGCCGATCAACAACCTCCCAGATCTAAAACCCCACATTTAAAAATCTAAACAAAGCCGGATCCTTTTCTTCAAAGTAATAACTGTACATTTATAAATTAAATAATCATTCCCTTTTTTGCATTCACTTTTATTCAATGTATTGTTTATTGTAAAAATAATATATTTGCTTATATAGAAAGATATTACATAAGTTGTAGTTGGTCAAGATGGTAAGAAGTGTAGCTTTTAACAAAGAGGTCTTGTGTTCGATCCTTGTTAGATGTTTTTTGGTTGTAATGAAATGTCATGATGCTAATAAGTGGTGACGTGGCGTAATAAAGAGAGGTCTACGTGACACGTATACATTCTTCAAAACACTTTTAATATATTAGTATAGATACGTACTTCCTCTGTTCCATAAAATTATTCATATTTTCTATTTATGGGGTCAAAGATTAATTTTTTTTACCATAATTGATAATTTAAGTACGAGAGAAAACATTAGCATAGCTTGCAGGATCTTATTGGATTCGTTTTAATGTGAAATTTTTAAATATAATTTTTTATAATTTTAACTACGGAGTAATACCTAATTAAAGATATTGATGGTAAAAGTAGTGCACCGATCGAAAACCGTGTACAATGAGAAAGTAAAGAAAGTTATGAAACGAAAGGAGTATTCCGCATTACTTCACGAGTCTACAGTACGATCGAATAGATTTGAGAGAAATATGAAGTGTTATAAAGTGTTAGAGCTATGGTATATCTAGGGTTCTAGTATGTTTAGGAAACTAGAGATGTGTTAGTTTAAACTAGTATAATTTTACATAAACTTTTGTGCAAGACTGCCTAACGGTTAGACCACTTTTTTGGTACTAACTAAACTAGTGTAAAACATAACTAAAAGTAATAAAATCATAACTAATTGAATAACAAAATATTAAGGTATAAAGACAAATTGTTAAATTTATGAGTTGAATAGTCATTATTTTTTAACAAACTTATTATTAACTAAAAACTCATAAAATCTTAACTAATTGATCTCATTTATTAACTAATCAGTTTCATTGTTTAACTAATTGGTTCCATGCTTAACTAATTGGTTCGGTTGCATAACTAATTAGTTTCGTTGCTTAACTAATTGAATTTCAGACTTAATTAATTGGTTCCAGTGATTAACTAATTAGTTAAAGTGCATAACTAATTGGTTCCAGTGCATAAAAGTGGTCTAACCGTTAGACCGTCTTTCCTAAAAGTTTGTTATAATTATACTATGGTTTCCTATACTGCGTATACACTAGTATAATAAACTAGGAATCTAATAGAGTCATAAACTAGTACAATTATATTATGGTTTCCCATCTCAACTGGGAGGGATGCTGCCCATCGAGGTACCCATACAAACTCCCACGGGAGATTACCTCGCCGAAGGCGGTGGGAGCTCCTCGTAGTAGAACCAAAAAAAAAAAACTAGCAGTTATATTATGGTTTCCTATACTACGTATAAACCAATAATGTAAGTGTTATGTAACCAAATTATGATTAAACTGTTGAGTTATATTATCGTCAACCAATATTATCCTCTATAGTTTGACGGAAAGAGATAAACAAAATATATACTCCGTACCTTCCTTGTTCGAATAGATTTTAGAGAAGTATCAAGTTGTAGCTCTAAACCTTGGATTTCTTTTGAATTGAGTGAGCTCAACTCTTGTCCCAAGTAGTGCCTGATTAATTACATTATACACATTTTTTCATATAAGAAGAAATACATTAGGAGACCCGTAAAGAAAATATTTCGTACATGCATGTGACAAATACGAAATACATACATATATACGTATGTAATATATACTTCGTAAGACTTTTCACCGTATGTATACCTGTGGTTCCTTTGTAGAAGTTCAGCTTTCGACTTCAAGTAAGCGTAGTCTAACATCCAGTTATCCTGTGTTTTACATGAAAATAATCAACTTAACACAAATATTAGAACAAACAAAAACTGTTGAAGATAATGTAGTTATCCTGACCCCACACCTGAAGAACCTTATAGTTGGACGAATAAAAAAAGGTTTTTAAATGTTAAGTGATTTGTAACGGGATTGGACACAATCACCCAATACAACTTCTTTTAGTTACAATAACGCAAGTAGCTCTTATTGAACTAATTAGAAGCGCATTGGTAGACTAATAAAACATTGATCGATTAGTACCAGCCAATACCAAATTAATCAGAAATCATTAAGAGTCACTTACGTCTATTTAAAATATAAGCCACTTTTAACATAGATTTCCACCGGACTCAAACATTCATGGATCACCACCATCATTAGACATTAGGAGTTTTTTATTTTTTATTTTACATTAGGAAGTAAATATATTTTATTTATAGTCGGAGTAAATATATAATTAAGGTTTACACCATAACTAAAGGTAGGGGCCCTCCCCTCAAAAAAAGTAAAATAAAATGTAGGGGCCCCAATTGGAGATGGAATTTCATAAAACCAGAGTACTATTGGTGGGTTACTAGGTTTTATGACGAGTAACAATATTTTATTTCCTTCGTCAATTTAAATAATTACACCATTTTAACTTTTACGTTTATTAATTCCAAAACTTTAATGGTTAATAATACTTTTTATCATTTATCATTGATTATTTCTTAAAATATATTATAAAAACTGGATCTGTATGAAGATCGACCCTTTTTTTTTGTAATTAGTAAAAACACATAGTTCAAATGAAGAAAGTAGATGTGTTTGGGTGCTAACGGAAGATAAAATCCGAAGGTAAAATTCAAAGGTAAATTCCGAAGGTTAAATCGAAGGTAAAATCCGAGCCAAAGGATAATATCCGAGGGTAAAATTTGAGCCAAAGGTATAAAATTCCAAGCTGAAATCGGCTTTCACTTGGACGTGATCAAAATCAAAACCCAACCTATTTTTCAAATAGAATTGGGTCTAGGGGGAACGTTTTTTGGGTATTAAGGCATACCATTTAATGCCCAAAATCTATTAAAACCCACTCAGGCCCAATATCATTCGATCATAAGGCCTCAAAGGCCCAATAAAGCATTATATATACCTTTTAAGGGGCAACGTAAAAGAGGTCATTCTCTAACCCTAAAGAAGCCACGCTATTCTCTCTCACCCCAAAATATTCTCAATTTATACATCAACTGTACTGACTTGAGCGTCGGAGGCTCCGCCTCGGAAACCCCCCTTTGGCCCGGAGTTTATCTTACAGGCACCGTATGTGGCCAAATCTCAAGACACCAAGGACGCTCATACCATCGTTTCAACTCCGAAACAAGATGTATACATTAATATAATAATTTTAAATACCTGTGAGTCTGGATCATTATTGAGAGTTAGCCGTTTCTCTGCATAACAATAGCGCTCATACTTCTCGAGGATTTTCTCCATGCTTTTCTTTGACGGATTCTCCATACTTTGAAACATGACAACATATTAGAATTGAAATAACATAACTAAAAAATTCAGAATTGAAAACACATACACTAGCCACAGAGGACAAGACGGTAAATGATCGATATCTATTGTGTATGTAGTACGTATTATGAATTAGCAACTACTACCTCCGTTTCAGAAAGATTTTTACCAGTTATTATTTATACAAATATTAAGACAAACGTAGGAAAGTTGGTTGAATGTAATAAAATATGGATAAAGTAAGAGAAATGTGTAAAAAGCTGGGTGGGTGTAAGAATAAAGTAAGAGAAAGTGAGTGGAAAATTATAATATTGTGGGTAAGAAGGGTAAGGTATTAAATTTTCATATACAAAAATAGAATAAGACAAAGTGTAAAGAACATTATGAAAAGTACTAAAACGGAAAATGTAAAAATCTTTTTTGAAACGGAGGTAGTACTACAACATGGTTAACTATTCTCTGTGGCAAATGCATGGAGCATCTAAAACGACGATCGAGGAAGAGGTTGCTTTAAGACAAGGAGAAGGCATCTAGCTAGCTACTTGTGGCGAGGAAGGCCAATGAACGGTTGAGTCTGCTACATTCAGAACTTGATCCTCCAACCAATTTAATGATTTCTGTGCAGACAATGACACTTCCTTTGTGGAAAATATTTTTTTGGGCAGTGTTGATATCATAAATGGTTGTATTTTTGTGCCACGTGAAGTGGAAGCTGCTATGCTCAATATTAACTTATCAGACAATGACACTAACGATTTCATTATGAGAGTAGGAAAAAAATACAAAATGTCTTATATGCAATAGGTGCATAATAAATTTATTATATACCGGGATAACTTTTACCCAACTTTTTGTAACTTTTAACATATTTTGATTAACTTTTATTTATAATTTTTTTTATGGATAAAATTTTTAAAGGTTACATTGTTACTTTTAAACATTATTAGTGATTGTAAAGGGATAATTTTTATTAGAGCAAAAAAAATTTATCACCAAAAAATAAATAACTTTTATATTATATAAGGGCAACTTTTAAACACTTTCTCTCTAATAAATATTTAATAATAATTTATGAAAACCTAGTAGTTGCGATTATATTTACGAGTAAAAAATTTCCATATTTACATGTGCACTTCGATTCAAGAAGGGATATGGTTTTGGCAAATACTCTGTATCATTCATTTTAATTATGTATGTTAAGCCTATGTAAAAAAAAAGGAAAAAACTCTCATTTTATTTCAATATTTTCAACAAAAAAAATGGTGTAAAGAAAATACAAACTCCGTACTTTCCCTCTGTCCTTTTCTATTAATGCGTGTAGAAATTATAAAAATTTGATATTTTAAAATTATCATTGTCGAATCAAACAGTTAAAAGAAAATAATTATTATTTATCAAATAATTATTTTCGAATAAAAAAGTTACACTTTATTATTGTTTTGTTATACGAGTATTTTTTATTAATTACGTAGTACATCAGTAATTTTATGCATAAGTCTAATCGTTAAAGAAAATCACACCAACAGAATAAAGAGAGAGTATTACATTTTAAATGCGAAAAAGACACTTAGGATGAGATTTCAAAGTATATTGAAGAGAACAAAAAGTACAAAATTGACAAAAATAGAGCAAGGATGAATAAACATGTGTGTACGTAGTATAATAAAATAATTTTCATGACCAACCATATAATTACGATTTTATGTACGGTCACCAAAGTACTCCGTACTAAACTACCATGTATGCATCAACCCAATTTTCATAATGTTTACCTTGTTAATTCGGGCTGGGTTAACCCGTGCGGGGTTGCGACCCACTTTATATTTCCTTATAAAAAAAAGTATGTAAGTACTAACTTACGAGTAAATTAGTATTTCGTAACACTGTGAAATATGGTCCTTCCCAACATTATTTCATGTACATACTTGATCTTTAGAGCAACATCAAGAGAGTGTTATCTTAAAAAAAAATTCTCATATGTCATGTCATCTTTCCTCTAATATTTAATTAATAAATTTTTGTTAAGAATTCTTCAGACTCGTCTAATTTAGCTATTCACCCCCTCAAACTCATTTAAAACATCTCAAATAATATAACATCTTAGAGCAAGATTAGCGGTAGTCTGAGCAATAATCTTATAGAGTATTAACTTAAGACCTCTCATTTAAGTGGAAGAGTATGACAAAAGTCTGAGCAAGAGTCTTGGAATTCCAAGACTCTACTAAAAACGTTTAAACAGTACATTCAATCTTAATTATTATTATTTATTCTTTTTTATTTTATTATTTTAATAAGTTTGAGGAGTCTTGAATGAGTACGAGGGGTGAAGTGGAAAAATTAAGTAAGTCTGGGTCTCAACAAGAATCTGATTAATTGAAAATAAATAAAAATTAATAAAAAAGATGACGTGGAAGTCTTAGCTTATACTAGCGCTAATCTTGCTCTAACTATTATTATTTTATTTAAATCACATATTGAATATTAAGTTGAGTCTTAGTTTTTCAAGACTCGATTTAAGACTTGGTTAAGACTAACCCAATTTAATGCGACAAACTGATATGTCTGATCTTAAGACTAGGTGAGTCATATGACATGTTAGTAAAATTCAAATCTAAACAATTAGCGCTGATATTGCTCTTAGTCGTAGTATACTTCATACCACTTACTAAATAAATTTATACTCGCCTAACTTACACTCACTTTGATTTATTTCAGTTATAAAGTGTACTTGGCTATCACTTATTGTATTATTCTTGAACTTATTTCTTATCTGAAGTTATTTTTCTAAAATAATGTGAACAGATCGAACATAGCCTAAAAGTTCCTCAGATTTTTGCATGAAAGTTAGGTTTTACTGTACTTCCTAGTGAGTTTCCTAGTACACATCAAACATGACTAGTGAAAAAACTTCCATCATCTTCACAAAAGTACAGGACTACTACAGGAGTATTTAGTTTTACTATTTTACTCAAAATGTACACTCAAATAGTCAAATATTACATGTACTTTGTACCAAAGAGACTATCATGAAAAAGAAAATTAAAGGTATGGTCTATTTTTAAGAAATAATTTAAATAGACCAATTTCTAATTCATAAATTGCGATACGGAAAACTGACACCCAAATATAGAAACATATACTTGAAGTTACTATTCATATACTATATTATATACACTAGACATGTGTTATTTTATGGGAATATGCAGTACTTACGAGGTATCAGAGGAATATTCAGAGAGTTTTCCACGGTTAGAGAAAACAATGAGAGCAACATCAGCGTCGCATAAAACTGAGATTTCGTGAGCTTTCTTCACAAGTCCATTTCTTCTCTTAGAGAAAGTTACTTGTCGATTGACCTTGTTTTCTATCTTCTTCAGCTGCACTTTCCCTCTCCCCATATTCAATAATAATACTGAACAACGCGTGATTTTTTTATTTATTTTTAGATCTGAGTGGTGATCTTAGTTGGTAAGGTTTGGTGATATATATGGTGTATAAGGGAAGGATATATGAATGATGAATTGATGATTGAAGAGGGGAATGAATTAATAGCAATTTCATTTTTTTTTTTACTTTTTTTTTTTTTTTTTTTGAAATGAAAAATTTAAAGTAGTTGTGCTGTCAAAGCAGCGAAAGTTTAGTCGATAGGTACCATATTTTACGGGTTGTTTAAGTGGGTACTAAATCACAATTCGGGTTTGCTAATCATGATTTGGTTTTGCTTATCACATTGGTTAGTGAAATGATATCTAGGTCTCACATAGATTGTACAATTCCCATTGTTAGGTCAATTCATAGCTTATCTAAAGGCCCACTCATGGTGAATTTTGTGATTTTCCGTTAAGTTAGCTCATCATGTTTTTTTTTTGTTTCTTGATAGCAATAGGCAATAACATGATGTTACTTAACTTGTAAAAGTTTCAATGATTCAAAAATAAATGTCAATTTTTATTTATTTATATCTTTATTGAATTGTCAATTCTTCTTTTTTGAAAGCATATGGCATACAATTAGAGCCGATTATCGGACATGTTAATCCAATAAGTATTAGGGTTAAGGTCAAACTTTTATTGGATATGAGTATATGACTCTTATTGAACAAAGTTTTTATTTGACCTGGCATTGTCTAAGTTACAACGCAATAGTTTTAGATTTTAAAATAGTTATGATAAAGGAAAAAATTATATAGATGTATAGATTTCAATTCACTTTCGTTCACATTTGGGCATTTGCTCATTTTTTCATACTTTTTTTTTTGAGTAGAAAGGTAGGCTTAAATTATTTTAGAAAGTGTGGGGTATCAGATACAACCACATCGGAGATCCATAAAAGAATACCATCAAGCCAAACCTCATCACTAAAGTTGAAAACCGTCCATTTAGCTAAGCGGTGAGCAACCTCATTACATTCATACTTGTTTATTGGCTTGTCCATTATCATTCCGCGAGCCACTTTGACCCATCTAATATTGATCATTTTCAAGGTGATATATTATCCTTTTATGACCCGACCCGCTTTAACGTGCACCGATCAAACAAGGAGTAATAATCATTGTCTAATTTAAAATTTCATGCACGCATCGCGAGCATTAACACTAGGAGCAATAGAAGCTAACTCCACTAATTCAAGGTAGGTCTTTTCCACAATACCATAGTTAGGGTTCTATGAATCTGGGGCTTTAAAAAAAAAGTTCGAATAATGTAATAGTAAGTACTTAGATCAAGGAGGTCGGGTTTTGTCTTAAAATTTTCTTCATATGTCATGTTTGTATTCTACTACTCCGTAATATTTAATAATCTTAGTGTTAAGACTCCTTAACACTTATCAAATGTAGCTTTTCATACCCTCAAAATCATTTAAGATCTCTAAATTTATATACCTTGTTATTTTACGGAGTATTAATTTATTTAACTCACTCATTGATCGAGTGTTAAGTCAGAGTCTTGACTTTCAAAACTCAACTTAAGACTTTATCAAGATTCACCCACTTTAATTTCTTTTTCTTTATAAGGTAAGAAGAAAAACTTAAGAGCCCCTCCGCACGAGTGTAACTCCTAGATAGACACTGGTTACAATAGATTTTAATTGGGGGCTGCTATTGGAGGTAATATTCATAGGATTAACAATAAGATGACCGACATTGGCTATCCAATCGGCTGCTCTATTAGCTTTTCTAAATACGTGCTGAATATGAACATTTTGGAATTGTTGTAGAAGAGTCTTGATATCTTGAATAATATTTTGAAGCTTCCAAGGGGTTTTCCAAATCCCTTTGACTGTATTAATGACAAGAAGATTGTCACCTTCGATAAGGAGCTCTTTAATGTTAAGACGGAGGGCTTCTTGGATTCCTTCATGAAGTGCCATAACTTTTGCCATAAAAACTTGAGTGTTCCCTAAGTTGAAAGAGACTGCTGAAATAGTGTCATCATTACTGTCTCTGAGGATGATACCTGTTGCTGTTGAATAAGATTTGCATGACCCGTCGAAGTTGAGTTTAAAGGTGCCCGTGGGGGGCGGAAATTAACCATCTCACCATGATGGATGGGGAGGTGGATGGAGGGGTGGGAGAATATGAAATGGGTTTGTCATGATTTAAGATTACATAGGGTATATATCATACATATCAGCAAAACTCAAAATTAAAACTCGGGGTTAATCGTGCTTTAATACGTACTCTGTGGTAATTAAATGGATTGTTAAAGTTTGCCCTTTACTCCTTTCAATATTTTTTATGGTTACATTTTATTTTTCGCGGTCTCTAATGCATATGTTTGACTATCAAAATATTCAATTACGTATAAAAAGTTGATATTTTGAAAATACATATTGATTGAAATCCAACAATATTTCAAGCATATTATTTTGATATTTGTAATAACGGAAAATGTCAAATTTATCAAGTTTCACCACAAAAATTAAATTGTAACCATAAGGAAAAAAACAAAGAGAATCAAATTTTAGAATTTTTACTAAACAAGTAAACAGTGTGTAAAAAAAAAGTGAATCTACTTCTCATTATTGATTTCATGTACATGTCAGTGATGTCACTAAATACCAAAATTGTTGCGAATATGTATGGCTCTTTTCTTTTCCAATGAAACTATGAATTGAAAGTGAAACAACACGACTGTCTCATTCTCCTAGTGGTCCATTTTGCTACTGACTTTTATGAGATAAAATAAATTTAAGAAAAATAAGGGTTATTTGATTATAATTTTAAATGAAAAATAATTTTTTAATTTTTTAATAAATCAAGATAATTTTGTCCAGATAAGTTCGATAATTAAGTCCGGATAAATTTGATAAGATAAGTTCAGAAAAAATAAATAAAAGTTCGTGAATAAAACACACATTTGTTATGTACGTTATCCCCTCTGTTTCACAATGATGTTTCAGTTCAAAATTTTGATTCTATTCACAATTGAAGAAAATCTTTTAAAATTTGTCCTTTATATAAGAAAAAAAAAAACATACTCATGTGAAATCTGTTAGAGTAGTTTTTATATATGGTGAGTTTTGTTGTTGGGAATTATCACACATTTTTTTTTTTTGATAAGCAAGTATTGTGTATATTATGCACAACATTTACAAATCAAGAGTTAAGTGGAACATACTCCACAGAAAATTATCACACATTGATAGAATGGAGATGAAAAGAGTTGTTTAAATCAGTATACCACTTTTTATGTTTGAATAGAAGTGGGCCTACTAGTTGGGCTAGTGTGTGTTTTGGATTTGGGAGTGCTTGTGGTGGGCTATTAATATTACTATAGACTAATAGTCAAGATTAGCACTTTGCACTTTTGCACGTTGTTTCAAGTCAGTTTGTCTGGCTATTTATATTCCTAACTGTTCATTATTTCTTTGCTACAAATAATCTTAGTTTCGGGAAATCTTGGAAGTATCTTAGCCGGTAACCATATCAAGAAATAGTAGGGCTAATATTACGTTAAGGACAGTGATAATCACGACCCTATTTCTTCATCCCATAAATTATTTCTAACAAAATCTTGTTTGATTTGTCATAATGAATATTTTAAGAATATCAAAAAAATTTCGTTTTATTAATGCGTAATTAGAGATAAAAGTGATATAAAACGTGCAAAGTTAAAATTAAAATATCATTATGGAACGGAGAAGTAAGAGAGAATGAAGCATCAATATATGGAGTTGAAAAGATGATTGTGAGTGTGAAAAAGAGATGTCTAATTAAACAAGAGTATCATGGTCAATTCTTAGGGCATGGGAGAAAAAATGGATGCCAATTTTGTATACGGTAGAAAAAATTGAAAGTTGGATAAAAAAAAACATAGTTGGATCAAAAAAATTAAATTTCTCTGATATTTACACTACAAAAATTTGTATCTTTTATGACAACCTAATAACGACGGGTAAAAATCCCGTCGTAAAAGGGCTTTTGCGACGGGGATAACAACCCAACAAAGACGGGAACAACCGTCGCAAATGTCTTTTATGACGGGTTAACGACGGGATTTTCCATTAACGACGGACCCCTTTTATGACGGGTTCGCGACGGAAAATTTCGTCGTTAATTAACAATTATTGACCTTTAGCGACGGAATTTCCCGTCGCTAATAGTACAATTTCTTGTAGTGTTATCTTATATGAATTTAGTAAAACTTATTAAATTTATATATTATAATTATAAATTGTACTTGGGTAATCCTTATTTCTGTCAAACTTATATTATCTAAACTTATTAAAAGTTATATGAAATTGTCTGATCAACAGTAAATGGAAGGATGTTGATTTGTGATGGTTCTCTGATCTGCAGAGTAGAATTTAAGGGGATGTTGTTTGCGTGTTTTTTTTCTTTGTAGAGGGAAGTTCTTTGTTTTAGGTGTTGGGGGTGTCTTTTGTGTATGGTTTGTTATTTTGTTTTGTTGTGGTGTTGGCTGTTTTGGAGCATTTCTTGTACATACTTTTTTTAATTTAATATACTTACTTGCTTATATATATAAAAAATATTATATAAAATTATTTTTTCTAAAATAAGTAAAATATGATGGATAAATCATGATTTTATCGGACTTTATTGAAACTTGTTACACCTTGATTAGCTTGTTGGACTTAATAACTTATACAATGTAATTTCAACTTTTTAATCCTTTTTTGTCTGATATTATCTATCTTATTAATCATTATCATATAGCACGCCTTGTTCTATTCACCGTATATTCACTTATTTCAAGAAAAGTTCAAATAAGTTAAGTTCATAAATTCATGAAAAATAAGGGTAAACATCAAAATCAAGTGAATAGAATCTACCCGTATTAATTCTTATATTATATTATCTGAACTTATTAGTTATAGAGTATCTTTATTCTTATTTTATCCGATCTTGTTAATTAATTAGTCAATTCTTTATCTTATCTAAATTTATCTGAATTTAATATATTTATACTATATATCTATCTATACTATATATTAAAAGGCGTTTCAAAAGAAGTTTACATGACACATGGCGCTCTGCTTATTAGTCATTCACTCTATGCGATTTTCACATACATGAAAAAAATGTGAAATATGGTTTGCATAAGGTTTGAACCCCTAACCTTGTGTTTAAATAATAAAGCATTTACCACTATGACATGACGTGTTTCATGTTATCATTGCGAAAATAAAAATAAATAAATAAAAATGTTACTAATGTGGTAACCTGGGGCATCACCCGAGCCCAAAAACTAGTTAATTCATTAAATGGAGCGCTAAAAGCAACCCAATATAATCTAATCATCCCTATTATTTACACAACTACCCTTATTAATGTTAGACTTCAATTTCATAAGTCTACAACATGGTATGAACTTAAAATGCATAAGTCTATATTATGGTCGAAGATCCAAATTCATAAGTCTCTAAATTTTTTTTCGGGTTAATTAATTCTAATTGATCAACAAATCAAACCTCTAAATAAGATAGACTTATGCATATTAAGCTCACATCATGTATAGACTTATGCTTTTAAGCTTTTGTCATGGTATGAGCTTAAAATTCATAAGTCTATACCATGGTCGAAGCTCTAAATTCATAAGTCTCTACATATTTTTTCCGTATTATTTATAATTTAATAACAAATCAAACCCCTAGATAACATAGACTTTTGCATATTGAGCTTGTACCATGGTACAAACTTGCATTTCGAGCTCTTGTCATGGTACAAGCTTAAAATACATAAGTCTGTACCATGGTACAAGCTTAAAATGCATAATTATGTACCAGGGTACAAGCTTAAAATGCATAATTATGTATCGTAATACAAGCTTAAATATGCACAAATAAGCAAGTGATTTTTTCGGAAAAAAAGAATTAATTGTTGTGTAATCATCGAGGTTCCTCCGGTAGACTCGGACATGTAACAATTGCGACGCATTTTCACACCGGCGACGTTAGCCTCGATGCGGCGGTCGGATTGACATCTGGAGGTAGCCGAAATTTAGTGGTGGCCAAAATCTCGTGGTGAGCGGAGGTGGTGGTGGCCAGAAATGTGGTGGCAAGGTTGCGGGTGGAAGAAAGTAACTGGGAAAGGGGGAGGTAAATAAAGGAGGGTAACGTATATGAGTAAATAAATGGGGCTGTTTTGAGTAATTTTGGGCGGTATAGTAAGCCCCTTTATTGGCCCTCTTATTATCTCATCTAAACTTATTAGACCAAAGGCGAGAAGAACCTAAACTAAGTGACACTCGAAACAATTGGATCTTTCAAAGTTTTTCTATAAAGTATGTCAATTTATTAAGAGCAAATTCAATGGTTGTAGCTAAGGACTTGTTTGCAAAACTTTCAAGTTACTAGCTTGGACAAACTAATCTATACTATTGTTAAAACTCCAAGGCAAGAAATGTCATCTCGCCACATGTCACTTCCTATATAACGATGACATGATGCATCGTCATCTTTGACATGTCATCTCATATAATTTTCTTGATCATGAAAAAATGTTAGTTATAGGTGTCGAACCTGCGACCTCTCATTTATTAGTCACATATTTTAACCACTATGCCACAACTATACATTCAAAATTATATTAAGTCAATATAATTAGAATAATGATCTGAATCATTTCTTAATAGTCTCACATCACTAATTAGTCATTACTTGTACGAGTTGTTACCCTTACATGATAAAATTCATTAAAGCATACTAAAAGCAAGATAAATTGTAATGTAACAAATTAAATTAGACTCGTAAAGAGTTATACAATAATCTAATTGATCCATTTTCTACTATTCTGGGCATTGCCCGGGGCACTAACTAGTTTGAATGGAAAAAAGTGGTCCAATAGAAATCTAAGTAATAATGAAAATAAAATCAAAATTAAATAGTTAATTAGAAAAGTGGCCCCATTTAAATATCAAGCTAGTTTAGTCAATTAGCTTATCATCGGAATAGAAACTAGCTATAAATTTAATTAGCTTAAAATTTTAGGTGGCATGACAAATTAATTTGACAATTATCTCGTCATTGGAGATAAGCATACATGCATTCATATTCTTTTCATAATTAATTAAGCACCATTTATTTGATTTTTGTTAATTCAATTATAACTGTATCAAAGGGATTGTTTTTTTTTTTTTTTTTTTTTGGTGTTAGCACCCTGTTCACCCTTAAGGTTAATTTGGATTTTGGGCGAGTTCTGGGTGGATATGTTCCAGTCCCCTCACAATTATTGTTGCGGGGGATCGAACACGGGTCCTCCCTACCAAATTCAGTCACAATCACCACTAAACCAACAATTGGGAAAATAAGTGATGCAGTTATTATAATTCATATCCTAATTGTAAATTATCACGGCGATGACCCTACCAAATTATATATAGTCCATGAGCCCTAGGGCCCTTGGTACTTTGGTAGTATCTAGTCGCTTCTCAAACTTAAGGACTAATCAAATCACTAATGAAGTACTCTTCTGTTTTGGAATAATAACTAGTTTTTGGGCCCGTTTGACGAACGGGCTGGTTATATGTTGGTCGGGTAATGGAATTTAGAAGTATGTTGTTATTAAGTAGGTGTTAGAAGGTGTTTATACCAAATGACAATAATTAAAACTTTAACATATGAAGTCTTGTCTTTTTAATCATTACATTTTTCTGCTTATGTTCATCTTCCCTGAAAAAATAGATCCACTTTAAATCACTTATTACCACCAATAACATATCATTTGTACAAATTAAAGACCAAACAAATTTGCAACTGTTACAGTTTACGACTATACTCATGTTATCCAATTAAGGGGAAAACTTAACAAAGTCTAACTATTTAACTATACTGACAAAACTTTTCTTATAGGAGAACTAAAACTAATTGTAAGTTCCCCTAACAACAAAAATATACAAATAAAACCCACCTAAAAGTCTCAAAATTTCGATGACGATTCACCCACCTTTAATCATTTGCGTGGAAACTATACATTATAAGATTATCCTTCTCTGCAAAATGAATTGCAACTAATTAAGCAAGAAAAATAGACAACATACTTCCAATCTGCTTAAGAAAAATCAAGAACAACGTGCTTAGAGAGAGATAGAGGGGGGAAGGGGAGGTGGTATTACAGCTTGAATTGCATGCATGAAAATAAACAATAAAATGTTTAATTAAAGCACCCCATAATCTCCTACCGTTTCAAAACGGATCAGTCAAAAAGTCTATTAGTGAGGTTAAATTTTGAATTAATGCTACAAGAGAAGGGGAGAAGATTTGGGGATTGAATTAAATTGATATTGAAAATAATTAAGTTTAGAGAGTTAATGGAAATTGGAAAAGTGTTGGGGGATATTTTTCCAATTTCCAATTTCCATGATTGCACGTATTTGATAAATAATGTATAAAATTAATCATTTAACTATTTCTATCAACCTTTTGATAAATAATGTATAAAATTAATACATATATAGTAATTGGAATTAATACATATTTAATATATAGTAATTGGAATTGGAATTATAAAATTAATACATATTTCCAATTACTATATATTAAATATGTATCAACATATATGTTGATAAATATTAAATATGTATAATATTAAATATGTATTAATCATTTAACTATTTCTATCAACCTTTTGATAAATAATGTATACATTAACTACTATAATGGAAATTGGAAAAGTGTTGGGGAAATATGTGGGATATTTAATATATAGTAGTTGATAGTGGGGTTTTGACTCGGATTGTTTTTATAAAATATGTGCACGTAGAGATGGTGTCATCATCAAATTATGGTGGTGACATAAGATTAGTGGCCGATCAACAACCTCCTTGATTAAACCCCACATCCAAAAATCTAAACAAAGTCGGTTCCTTTTCTTCAAAGTTATAATTGTACATTTATGAATTAAGTAATCATTCATTTTTTTGCATTCACTTTTATTCAATGTACTTTTTATTGTAAAACGAATATATAGGATTATATGGAAAGATATTACATAAGTTGTAGTTGGTTAAGATGGTAAGAAGTGTAACTTTTAACAAAGAGGTTTGGTGTTCGATCCTTGTTAGATGTTTTTTGTTGTAATAACGTGTCATGATGTTAATAAGTGGTGACGCGGCGTAAAAAGGAGAGATCTACGTGACACGTATACATTCTTCAAAACGCTTTTTAATATATTAGTATAGATTACGCGTACAATTATTTTCATATTCTAATTTATTCGGTCCATGTGAATCATTCACCAAAAAAAATAAATTGTTTTTATATATTTCATCCGTTCTTAAATATTAGTCATATTTTGACTTTTTTCACCCGTTATAACTCAATATTTACATATAAATATCTATAAATACGTAAATAGGTATATTAAAACATTATTAAAATTTGATATTGTGAAAATATGTATTGAGACAAACAAAACAAAATCTCGCATGAATATGTTTTGAAATACGTATTGAAAAGAAATCAGAAAATTTTCTTCAATTGTAAATAATGTCAAGATTCCAGATATGACAAGATTCACAAACGGTAGGAGTAATAGTTTTCGATACACCCTTGTAATCATTAAGATCTTTAATATGATGGAAAGAATTGAGAGAAATCAAACATATTTCACATGACAACATCTTAAGATTCTAGTGTTTGTATGAGTAGCAATATCCGATTAAAGACTTTAAACTTTTACTACGATATATGTGCACGATGCTCATTAAATTGTATAGTAAAAATACACACTTTAGCGATTCAAAATCTTAAACTACCTCCATTTCAAAATAATTTTTACACTTTCCGTTTTAGTCTGTTTCCTAATGTTCTTTACACATTGCTTTAGTATGTTTCACATTTTTGGACATAAAAATTCACTATCTTACCCTTTTTACCCCACGATATTTACAAATCTTCACTCACTTTCTTTTACTTTATTCAATTTTTCTACATTCACCTAAAGATGGTTGTGGGTCGGGCCGACGCGACCCGACACGTAAAAAGCACGGCCAAGCACAAGCACGAAGTCGTGGGCCGGGCCTGGTCCGATTTTTTGGACAAAGCACGATAAGACACGACACGACACGACTCGACCTAACACGACAAAACGCGCTAAATTTAGTTAAATTAGGCTTAGGCACGACGGTGCGAACCGGCCCAACACAACAACCAGTGGGCTCCGGCCGGGCCTGAGCCATGTTTTGAACTTTTCAGCTCGGCACGACCCGACACGATGCAGAGTGGACCTAGCTTGGGCCAACCCGTTTAGGCCCACGGCTCGTGGGCTAGGCCCGAAGCCCGGTCCGGCTCACACCCATCTTTACACTCACCCACATTTTTATAAATTTCTCTTACTTTATCCATATTTTATTTATATTTAAACAACTTTTCTACTTTTATTTTAATATTTGTGCAAGTAGTAACTGTAGAGGTCTTTATGAAACGAAGGTAGTACCTTTATACAATACTAGTATAGTACCCGTGCGATGCACGATTTATGATATGCATATTAAATTTACATATTTAAACTATTATTATAGATAATTCAAAATAGAGCTTATAGATACTATTCTTATTAAAACTAATGATGGATAGATCGGTTACTGCCCCATTACATGTCTTATTTATTTAACAAATTCAAAATCTTTCTTCTCCTTTCGTAACCCAGGACAAAAATAAATTTATTCTCATCCGCTCTAGCTTTACTTCAATAGTCTCACCCACTTAATATTCCCCTATCATCTACATCATTAACTGATCATTTAACACCTCCCCCCACTGTATACTTTTCTCAGTTAGAGATAACTTCGAAGCGGGGTGGGGTTTGTCCCTCAACACCTATACCTGCCTAAAATTTTCATCCTCGTGCCCGTCACCATGATAAGTACGATACTCGTCCCCGCCCTAAACTCCGCCTCACAAACGGAAAATAAAATTAACTTCGCTTCATCACCCGTCCGTGTATCCATACCCACCTCAAACTAAGCTTTAGACGCCAGGAACCGACATTATTTTTTGATAAGAGAGTTTTGAATTTTAAAACTCTAAGAGTATTTGAAAATTTGGTTGTCCGGTTACATTATATTTTGGAAACATATAGCTAATAGATATTTTCCTAATTAATTAATGATGGATAAATTTGTTATTTCCCCATTCAGTGTCTTATTTATCAAAAAAACAAATAAGGGTACATAAACAAAATTATTTTCTTCCCCATGTGTCAAACCTAACTCTAGATGGCTGGACAACGACGTTATTTTTGGTAAGAGAGTTTTGAATTTTAAAACCCTATTCTAGAGTATTTGACAATTTGATTGTCTTATTACATTATACTTTGGACACATATAGCTTATAGATATTCTCCTTATTAAAACGAACTAATGATGAAAAAATTTGTTAGTGCCCCATTCGGTGTCTTGTTTATTAAAAAAACAAAAAACAAATAAGAGTACATAGAAAACATTATTTTCATCCCCACTCATCACATTTGTCAAACCTAGACCTATACGGATGGACCCGACATTATTTTTTGGTAAGAGAGTTTTGAATTTTAAAACTCTATACTTGGGACACATATAACTTATAGACATTCTCCTAATTAAAATCAATGATGGATAAATTTGGTTCTTGTCTCATTCAATGTCTTATTTATTAAAAAAAAGAAAAACAAATAAGTGTACATAAACAATATTATTTTCATCTATGTTCAGCATATGTGTCAATCATAGTGTTATTCTCATCCACCCTTCGCTTCGATAGTCATGCTTACTTAATCATTTTATATTTATATCATTACCCGATCACATAACCCCTACTCCAATATTTACTTTATTCAGCTAGTCATGACCTTGGAACTGGTCGGGGTCTCCACACTCGTACTCGTCTAAAATTCTCGTCCTTATTCCAGTCACCCACTACAGGAAAGGTATTCACCCCTCCCATTCTCATTCTTAACATGTAAAAAATAAAACACATCCTCGGTCTATTACCCACCGACCCGTATATCCACACTCGCCTCTAAACTGCTCCTTAATTGTTTTTTGGCAAGAGAATTTTGAATTTAAAATTCTACTATATATATAGTCTTCTACAATTCCAGTGTCTTATTAGAATACTTGAGTAAATAAACAACATATTATATTATGTACTCTCTCAGTCCGAATTTAATCGTTGTAATAGTCTTTTCACCGAGTCTTATGTGATAAGTTATTGTAAGCTTATATATTATAATTTAATAGAAAAGTAGGTATGATGGGTGATAATGAAAAAAAATTAATAGAATCAATTATAGGAGATGCAAGTTAGAGAGAAACATAGCTCCATATCGATTTTCGTTATCCGCAAAATTGCACGGAAAGATTTTTCATTAAATTACAATGTAAAATAAAGGCAAATATACCCAACAAATGATTAAAGACAAAGAAACTAATAATATAAAATGAAGCTATAAAACTCTGGGAAAACAATTCATTTAAAAGATTAAGAAGTTATTAAATAAAAGGATAAGTAGAAATTATAATCCGAGACAGAAAAGATACAAAGCATAGTACCCGTGCGATGCACGATTTAGAATATAAATATAAAATTACATGAAATCTGGTAGACAATTTTCATCAAAAATAAATCTTATAGATACTCTCCTAATTTAACTATGTATAAACTTGCTATTGCTCATTCAGTGTCTTATTTATTAGGTGAAACTTTTATAGTACCCGTGCGATGCATTATTTATAATCTAAATATAAATTTATATGAAAATCTGGTAGATAATTATCACTAAAATATTTCTTATAGGTATTCTCCTAATTAAAACATTCACGGATAAATTTGTTATTGACGCTTTCAGTGTCTTATTTATTAAAAAAAATTAAACAAATAATGTTAAATGGACAACATTATTTCCATCCTCTGTCAAGCATTAAGTAATCACCCCCCGTCAAGCATTAAGTTATCTCATCCACCCTTCCTTTCGGTTGTCGTACGCACTTAATACTTGCCTCATTTACCTCATTATTCGATCACTTAACACCTACTCACCCCTCCCAATCCGCGTCTCGAGAGGTTGGGTACAAAATAAAATTCATGCATGCTCCATCACCCACCTTTGTAAACTCATCCCTAGAGTCAACATTTTTTGTTTGGGTAAAAGAGTTTTAAATTGTAAAACTATGTTCTGGAGTCTTCGATAATCGTTGTCTGATTAGATTCAATGAATAAATAAATAAACATTATAATATGTACGTTAGTAGTAACAAAAAAATGTTGATATATTCATAACCAATTAGATGAAAGATAAGCGATGCGGGCGGGCGGGTATAATCTAAAATCCATTCTCGCCCCGTTACCCGTGGCGGATACATTTTCAACCCATCACTCACCAACATTTCCTTCATTCCCCCCCCCCTCAGTTGGTGAGGATTAGAGCTGGTAAAAGCTGACCCAACCCACCAACCCGACCCGAACCCAACCCGTTATTATTGGGTTGGGTCAAGATTTTTCAACCCGTTTAACTAAACAGGTCGACCCAACCCAACCCGTTTAATAAATAGGTTGGGTCAGGTTGAAAACTCCAACCCGAAAGCAACCCGCCTAACCCGTTTAATTATTGGGTCACAGGTCAACCCGCCAACCCGTCAACCTGTCAACCCGCTAACCCAACCCGCTAACCCGTTTAGATGTTTTTTTAAAAAATTACTAAAAATCTTTAATTATTTCTGGGCTTCTTTTGTTTGGGCTTTAGCCTTTAGGTCTAAGAAAACCCTAGAATTTCTCACGCCTATCTCTCATTCTCTCAGTCTCTCACTCAGTCACTCTCTCTCACTCTCTCTCTCTAAACTGAAACGGTGAAACCCTAATCTCTCACACGGCGCCTCCTCCACTCACCACTGCGCCGCTCGTCGATCCCCGACGACGCTAGTCGATCACCCACTCTGATTCAACATCCAAGTAAGTCTTTTTAAAACTTTCATTCGATTTTTTTGTATGATTAATAATTTATGTTGTTTATATTTGTTGTTAAGATGATTAGAGTTAGATGTTATATAATTGCTGAGAAATCTTCGTATTCCATTGTGATTTGTCTGAGTTTCATAATCAAACCAATTTTTCTTAGGGTTTTCGATTTTTTAGGGTTTTTGTCTGAGAATAAATTTTTTAATTAGACCAAATTTGACAAAACAGTGATGATGATGATTATTCGATTTGGTTGTGATATCCAAATTGGTTGCATATTTTTTATGTTAGTCTTTTTGTGTTTACAAAAATTAGTCCACCAATGATAAATCCTATGTTGATGGAAATGGAATATCAACGTCATTGCCAATTAGGAGTTGAGATGTTACTATCTCAACTTCATTTGCTTTTTAAAAATTCTTTTCCATTATAAGGTGGAGATGTAAGTTAATAGAGATTGCAAAGCCCATTAGACCGAAGGGGAGTAAAGCTAGCTTTTTTTTGTTGCTTGAAATTTTTAAAACATTGATTTCATTTCTGACCAGCTTAAAGTTAAGCATTGTCATGTATATTACCAAAAAATTATGTGCCCAAAACTGTTTGTTGTAGTTGAACATGTGAAGCTTAAAAATTCAGATAATTGGAGGAACATGTGAACATCATGAAGTTGAAGGTGGAAGAACAAGTTGGCGCGGTCGTGAATGTGGATGATACTCCATCCTCACCCATAGTTGCTTCACCAGGAACTTAAGATTTCAACTAGCTTAATTTCTTAAGATTCCAACTAGCTTAATTTGAACAATATATTGATGCGTTGTAATCTACTTGAATTTTAGTTTTATGTTGGATTTGATCATGTATTAAACTTTAATTTAAGATTTGGTGATGTATTAAGCCTTATGACTTGTGACAGGGCATTAATTAATGGCAAATATAGCCTGTTTGAGACTTATTATTTAGCAGATTGGAAAAACAGGTTATTAGGTTAGCAGATTATTTTTAATAAAAAAAAATAAGTAAACAGGTCAGCAGGTCGAAAACAGGTTGACCTGTTTATTTCCAGGTTGGGTTGGGTTGAAAATTTCAACCCGTTTAACTAAACAGGTTGGGTTCAGGTCGGGGAAATCTCAACCCGTTTATAAACAGGTCGACCTGATTTCGACCCAACCCGACCCATTGCCAGCTCTAGTGAGGATGCGTAAAGGATGTCCCAAAAACCCAGCTATAGTGACAACCTGACATAGTGACATCCCTATATTTGGTAAATGAGCCATTTTGCCTTTACCTAACTTTTAAATATATTGACTTAACTTCATTATTAAAATTAATTGTATTAGGTATAATATTGATAAAATATTTAAAAGTGACATGCATAATTAGGATTTGGTGAGTGGTCTAAATCCAGGAAATGTAAACTCGCTCCATCACCAAGGTGGGTACATGTTATCCTTATACCGGTTCACCAACACCAAATCTATATTATTAGTCAATATTCGTAAATCATTCATGTTTATCTTCGTCGTCAGCCTTATCTATAATCCAAACTCGCCAATCATCATTGTGATAGACAGTCTACATATCAAAATGTTAATTTTGTACGAAATTTTATATATACGTTACAGAGTAAATGATAATGTAATATTTTATATTAACATATAAAAAATATTTTTGTTGTTGCAAACATAATAAGGAAACTTAATCATCTTGAACTTGTGATATTAGAAATAGTTGATTGCGATATATTAGTCAAAAGTAATCAACATACCCGTAATACTTCAATAATACTCTATGTGAGGGAATAAATGATTGTTTCTGATTCGTGTAAAAATATTACGATAATGAGAACGTGAAAAAAAATTATTTTTGAATAAAAATAAAAAGTATAGGCTAGAGCCCGTCAGAAAAAAGTATAGGGCCAAGGGCCTCATTTTGTTATTTAACATGGAGCCTAAAATATGTTTGAGACAACCTTGTTAAATATGTTAAATCAAGAGTTAACGTTTTTATACATATCCGTTTTTATTATATGACACAAAATTTTAAACAGTTGATAGTATTATAATAATTGATTTGATATTATAAGTTCAAATATTATAATATTTTCTATACGGAGTATTGGTTATCAAAAAAAAACCATTCAGTGGATTATAATGTTAATATATTACCCACCAAATGATCAAAAGAAAAAAAACAAATAATATAAAAATTAAACGAAAAAATTATTGAAATTGTTTCTCAAATTTCATATTAGATGATTAAATTAGTATGTAAGTTCAAGATTTATAAATCATACATTATTTTTAGGGGGAGAAATATTTTATACAGAGTAAACAACATGACCGATCAAATAATAACTTTATAATATTTGTGCATGTACGGGATATAATGTAGTTTCATATTATAATCGATTATTTCCCTAAGTAATTAGAAGGTTTTACGCAAAAAAAATTATGAAATATGTTAATTATTTTATTGTAGTATGCTTGTCAGATTTATAGCTAGTGTCTTGACAAATGTATAATATATGAGAGTTCAAAATCTTATCTTTAACTTTTACCAATTTTAAAAAAAAACTTAATTATTATAGGTAAGATGTTTAAATTACAGTCTGTATGCACTAAGATTCTATAAATATTACACTTGTTAAAACTTAATATTTCCGGAAAGTGTGTCAAATATAAGGTTTTAACAATACATCTTAATGTTAAATGGTATGTATAAATATCTCAAATCTATTATTAACTGGTGATGAATCAATTGTATTGGCTAACTGACCATTTATTAATACACTACGTATGAAACCTAGAATAACAGCAAATATCAGTTAACTATTTAGGCCAAACGTATAAATGGTAAACTTCGGGTTAGTACATAAGCTAAATAGATTATATGATAGTTTTTGTTATAAGTGACTAATTTCTATGTCATATATTGGTTGTTATAAATCGTATAAATTTCAAATACATAACCTAACATATGCAATGTAAGTTTGAATTAGATTATGTGTAGAATTTGATTATGTATACATATATAGGAAATGCTCTATATAAGTTAGTAAAAATATTGATGAATATTTTAATTATTTATCTATTTTTCCATAGTAGTTATTGTTACCTAAAATACAATAAGTTAAATATGGCAAAAACAATTATATATTAATTAATTAATATTAAAAGAGAGACCAATCAATGAATGACATTTGTCATCACCACATTGATTTCCTCTCTTAAAATAATCTTTCCGTGCTAAATTATTTAGAGGCCGGGTAAAAAAAAATTAATAGAATCAATTATAGGAGATGCAAGTTAGAGAGAAACATAGCTCCATATCGATTTTCGTTATCCGCAAAATTGCACGGAAAGATTTTTCATTAAATTACAATGTAAAATAAAGGCAAATATACCCAACAAATGATTAAAGACAAAGAAACTAATAATATAAAATGAAGCTATAAAACTCTGGGAAAACAATTCATTTAAAAGATTAAGAAGTTATTAAATTAAAGGATAAGTAGAAATTATAATCCGAGACAGAAAAGATACAAAGTTATTAAGCATAAATCACAAAATGCCCGTGCATTATAAAGTAGTGAAAAGCTAAAAAGGAACAACGATCGATCAATCCACACCAACATATATAGAATAATCTATATAAGACCCCACACGACTATGTTTTTTCTTAAGTATAAATCACAAAATGAAGTCAAATGAGCTTGTATGAATAGTGTCTATAACTTAATTGTGTCATGTAAATAAGAACAGAGGAACTATTATATAGATATAGATATAGGTAGATTTCTATGGTATATATGGATGTTATAAACCGTATAAATTTCAAATACTTATCCTGATATATACGATGTATGTTTGAATTAGTTTATGTGTAGAATTTGATTATGTATTCATATATAGGAAATCCTCTATATAAGTTAGTAAAAATATTAATGAATCTTTTAGTTCTATATGTATTTTTCCATATTAATTTTTGTCACCATAAAATACAGTAAATTGAACATATATTACGTGATATTATTATGTTGTAAAATATTTGTTGCTTGATTTTATTTTTTAAACTTTATTTTTAATACTAAAAGAGAGGCCAATCAATGTGTGACAAATGTCATCACCACATTGATTTCCTCTCTTTTAGTATATTATATAGATTACCATAATCCAAGAATCAATTTAAAAGTACCCAATAAAGTGGACCACAATTGACTAGAGGGTAGACTGGTAGAGTCCAGAAACACTTGTTTTTCGATATTTCTAAACTTATTAACTCCTATATGGTTTGGGGGGAAGGGGCGATACATGGGAGGTTATGTACCAATTGAGTTGATCTCAATGAACCAGAAGGATAATTCGGAGGATTTTTGTCTTCAACACCTTAAAAAGAAAAATCAACATTTGTAATTTTATACCTTATTTAACTTTTATTATATTTAAACACCTTAAAAATAAAAAAATTAGAAATTAACACCACTTAACGATTTTCGTTAGAAAGTATATTTGTTTTAACTATGCTATAGTTTCCAAGGCATGATTTGATGGTAGACGTGTCTAACGGAAATCGTTAAGTGGAGTCGATTTCTAATTTTTTTTAAGGTGTTTAAATATGATAAAAATTAAGTAAGGTGTTAAATTACAAAAATTGATTTTTTTTTAATGTGTTAAATGACACAAAAATCCTAATTCGGAATCATGATAAGTCTAGTCCATGAGGCAAATCAATAGGAAATGCGAAAGGAGTTAGCATTTGAATTGAGAGGTTCTTTTAAGGCTAAATATACTTAATTAGGGTGCGCTATCTTCGATCATCAGATGATACATGAATTTATCTAAGTTTATCTGAAGTTAATTATTGAAAATGAGGTATGATACCCAATTTCAGCAAGAGATCGAATGAATTTGAGAGAGTAAACTTATAAGACACAATTGATCGAAACTTACTGACCTGATAAGATTTGATAGTAACTTATCTGAACTTATTTGAACTAATTAAATCAACCTGAACTTTAGAACGCATCCCCTAGTATATTTTTCCAAGTTAAGTTTGGATCCTTAAATCTTGAGTTAGATTTTGATGTTGGATTTATCCCTTGTGTTCTAGCTTAAGGTGCTTGAGGTTTATGATTAAGGATATAGTGTATACACAAGGAAATTAAGGAAAATGGATCAAAGGTACACACCAAGATTTGGTTAAGAACTGCTGGAATTTGTGATGATTTGTCATATGTTGATGCAATTTTAATGGTGTTATAGTATGACTCTTTATGTGTGTGCTATATCAATGCAAAGACTGAAATATGTAGATTATGAATATACATAAATATTCACTGGTACATAATTAACTTTAGGTAACACCGAAAAACTGTTACATAAAGGGGGTAAAGTGTTCCCATAGATAATAGGTAACACTTTATGGGTGATACATCTGCTCGTGCTACCTATTATATTAGGTAACACTTTTAATAACATATGATAATACTTTTACTAGTGTTACCAAAAATAATTTTATGTAACACTTTTCCATTCCTATTGTAGCACTTGAAAAGTGATACTCGTAATATCTTAGGTAACACTTTTTAACCATTAGTATCACTTTTTTATATCATCTTTTGATTTACAGTAACACTTTATTGAATCGTAGGTATCACTTTTCACCATATAACGTAACACCTTGTTCATTATTTAGGAACACTTTTCTATTCTTAGGTAACATTACATATTTAACACTTTTAATATCTATTGTAACACCTAAATATAATAATTTAACAAATATTACAAAATTGGTTCATAAATAATAATAATAATAATAATAATAATAATAATAATAATAATAAATTTATAATTTTTTTTGGTAAAATAGCAATTTTATTACCAAAAGATAGTACGTACACAAAATAAGTTCCAAACAAGGAAACAACTAAAGGTAGGGAGCACACCCGCACCCTAACAAATTAAAATAATAGTATTTGATATACAATCTATGAAAATTATATTATTATGTTCAAAATAAAATCAAATTATCATATCCAAAACTAAAATGTATAATCCAAAACTAAATGTCTTCTATCTGTTCATCTTCAACTGGTTTCCCTTACGTGCGCATGATTCTCATTGTCAACTTTAATCTTCATTTGCTGTCCGATCCAATCCATCATCTTGATCCTATAAGAAATATAAAATTAGTAAAATTCAACATACATAATGAATATGTCTAACATTTAAGAGAAAAGTTGTCCTCGTCTTAATGAGAGGCTTTTTCGTAGTTTGCTTACTGCCTCTCAAGAGAAAAGTGTTTCATATAAGTCAAATCCTCCTTGTAATATACTTAAGAAAGAGCCTCCCTAATAATTGCAAGGATCTTTATGAAACGGTGGTAATTTGTATGTAACTTATCCCTAGTTTTCGGTATTGTGCAATCCTAGTTTTACTAATAAAACCCTTGTTAAATTCAGAAAATTTGGTATTTGGTGACTTGTTTAACTCAAATTACAGTTCCACATGTTTTTTTTTCTACCAGAAGTTTTTTCTGCTTGCTTATGTTCCTGTGATCTAGGAAAGCATCAACTACCATTTGACTTTCAACAGTAACAGTAGATGGATAATGATTATGAACAATATTTAAGTAAAAGATATATAAATAATTCACATGGTCATGCTCTTGGTCATCTGTTACTCTAGGACTCTCTGGAAAAGATGACATCACACGAGCAAACGATTCAGGAGGAAGTTGTTGCTTGAACATCTTTAGTACTTCTGCTACGGTATCTTTCACAATTTGATCTTTATAAGGTTGTATATATTCATCAGGTATGATTACACCACCCACTGAAGCTTTTTTACTCTTGCCTTTTACTTTCGAACACCTTCCTAATTGCTTGTGTTTTTCCGAGTTCTCCAGGTTCATTACTTCAAAAAATGCACCATCTCCATCAATTTGTCTTTGCCTTTGGACTTCCTCCATCTTATCTTATAACAAAATTGGCATTATATAACCACCAGGCCATTTTAAGATGGATTCGCATATCCTAAATACAGGAAGGGGCATATGGAACTTACAGTGTTACTTTGAATAGTCTCGTAAGGTGTTTTATATTCTTTTCCCACTTTTCTTTTCCGAGTTTCTTTGTACAAACGTGCTTGAGATGGTGGCTTATTCTCAACATCTTGTTGTTGTTAGAAATTCACACATCAAAAGAAGAACAAAATAGTAAAATGTTACTCATTGTCAGAGAAAAAAAATGGATTTCAAGATTAAAATGGATTTAGTAGTGCATAATTATTTACCAATTCATATTGTCTCCTCACAAAGCTCGTTGGCCCCATAGTGTGCCTTTCTCTTTGGTTGATACTGCTTTCCCTTTTCTTTTGGCTTTCTTCCTGTATGTTAAGTACAAACTAAATGGTAACTACTTGCACATTATGCATTGCGAGATGATACTTCAATTTCAAAGTAGAATATCTTAAAATTGTGAAAAGGTATCTATATCAATGTAGGGGGAAAATAGTAGTTCATAAAATAATGCCTCATAGCATAGCAACAAAAAAATGCACTGCAAAATAACATTTAACACATGCTTGTTGCTGGACATCGATTCAAGAAAGCTCCCTGGGAAAGCACCTTAAGTGTTCAGAAATACTGATTTAGTGGGGCTAGCACCAACACCAATAGAGCCTAGAAATAGGCATAACTATGCAACAATAATGGCCTAAATACATGGGCTTCAATATATATGACTGTAGACACCTACTTTTGTCCCCATTCCCGACAGGGAAGGTTCGATGATGAGAACATAAAATCTCCACTTGGCAACGCATCTCCTATTAAATAACGAATCTCAATCACCCTTTTCATTTCAACCAAAACTGCTATTTATAGAAACCTGCTAAAAATAGTAACTGCCGTAACGGGTAGTTGCTAAAAGTGGCAAGACATAAAAGATGGAAACCTGTCAGAATTAGGTGTTGCACTCCAACATAAATCCTAAAAGAGCTAGAATTTGCAAGAGGAATCCTATTCCTAGTATAATTCGAAAATAAGAGTTACGTATTAATTAAAATCCTAACGAACCTAGAGTTCGTACCGGGCCTAGACGCATTGCGTCATAAAGTTAATACGCACTAAAAGATTCGGATAAGTTTCAAAGACTCTGTATTTCACGAGTCCAAATATGACAAGGAAATACGGCCCATACCCTATTTTCAACGCCTGGCTCTGGGCGCCGAAATCTTCGGCGCCCAGCCCTGGGCGCTGAAATTACCTGGGTACGTGTTCTCTCCTAATTCTTCTTAGATTAGTGCTCTAAAATTCTATCTTTCCACGAACTCTTTTCTATAAATACAGCCCCAAATTCGACGTGAAAACGACACAACACACAATTCATATTCTGAGTATTGACTCCAACCCCTAAGCCTAAGCCTTACGCTGCGAAATTGATCCCGCGTTCTGTCGCAATCGATCCAAAAATCGAACAGAACGTATCCTGTCCCTTGTAGCTGAAGAATTAAGCCCGAAAACTTGAGATTCGTTTAAAAAAAGGAGAAATAGCAAAGCCAAAGTGGTTAGTTTTCTGAGAACCATGACGCACCTCTCAAGGGTGCGTCATAATGTGTCCCTTCGCATGATTTAATCGCTTTTCTCGCCCATTTATAAAACTGTTAAACTATTAAATTTGATTGTTCTATCACGCCTAATAAAGATAATATCTTGGACAATTGAACTATCATGCTAGGTCCCTTAAATCAATCTAAACAAGATAATCACGATCGATCTAGTATTATGTGTTGCATATTGCTAAAATCAATTCAGATTAGTTTAATAGTTAACGCATGTCCCTTCAATTATTTATGCTGAGCTAGTAAGGATATCCTGCCTCTGGAGTTATCGAAGAGCGAGTACTCCTCTCGGTAGTTACAGTCCCCCGAACCCTCAATCTCTGCCCTGCTGGTGTACGTTGAGCGATCCCCACACCAGGGATCACAAGAGAACCTATGGCCGTCGTGGTCAAATATAATTGCACTCCCTTTATGTCACGATAACCGGGTTTTGTCAGTTTTTCTCATTGTCGTTAAAAACTGAATGGCGACTCCTATATTACTAGTCAATTGGGTGTAAACTCACAGGAAATCCAATTACACTTGATTTGACAAAAAGAAACGTCACGCCCACGAGGGACGAGGTCACGCATTAGCCTCGTGCTTTTTCGACCCCCTCACAGTGGCGACTCCACTGGGGATAGTGAAGGAAATACTCGTGCTCGTAGGTAATCAAAATAGCCGATGGGTGAAACGATCCTACCCTGCGTTTATTTCCCCATCAAGTTGGGACGACCTGAAAATCAGCATATTAATGTGAATGGACAGAACCGCGTAAGGAATCTTGGCTCCCTTGGGATGTTTCATCTCGGGAGTTGGGACTAAGGATACCCATCGTCAACCAGGGGGTGCATACGCTTCGAATGTTGTCCACTCGGCACTTTTCGCTAGTAGTACACCCGTACCAAACCCAATCGTTCGCCCACTAGGTCCCTCTCATCGGTGCATGCCCCCTTGGCTTACATCGTGACTGGCCTCTTGGGCGAAATTCGTCTGTTGAAGGCACTACCTCAACCGGGGCATGTGTTGGATCTGCGATAGAAGCGGTACCAAGCCGGCGCAAATATTACCCATAGAAGCCTATCATAAACTACATGACATATTATTATTTTGCCTCATGATGTAATGTTAGTTATGTGTAGCGAATTATGTGATTGTGTGTGACAAATAATGCTAGAAAACCAACGACCTTAAAAGTTGCCCAAACATTCATAAACCAATTGGCCAAAGAGTTATACCAAAATACGTGTTCCGCAAACCCGAACGATCGCCACAAAAGTAAGCGACGCTCGGGATGGCCCGTAACGAATCCCACAAACGCTGCACAACGCGTAAATGACGTTATTAGGCAAGCACGCAAAATCAAAGTCGCATAAACGAAAAGATATACGCAAACAGAAGACGAGGACCAGTCAGGGACGCATTTTCAACGCCCCTGTCTGGGCGCCAATATTTCTCACGCCCTTCGCTGGGCGCTGAAGTTGCTGCCTGGCCTTTTGGTCAGGCACAACAGCCTCGGTGCCCGCGCATAAAAAAAAACGTAGCAATAAAAGAAAATTCGCAAAATTGCTACAAGGGCGTACAAAAAGGCACTCGATTCTAAAAACAACTTATAAAAAATAAATAACTCTTTGTGTCGTTGTTAGGCCTCCTATGGCGACAATGCTCGGCACCAAAACCGAGCATGCTAATTTAAATAACTTTGAATGTCACATGGGCAAAGAATTCAAAAAATGATGTTCAAATAAAGTTTTCAAGGAAAAATAATGATCGAATAAAAAATAAATAAATCTGAGTCTAGACTAGGCCATGCCAAAGTACAATCTAAATCCTAAGTCTTAGTTGTCTTATACATAGAATCGGTCCTAATGCTTGGTGTCGTTCTGCAAGTTAAAAGGTTAAACCATATTGAGTCTCCCTTCCTAACATTTAAATCGATAATCACCCATATGTAATTGTCATCCCTTGCTAAGAATCTACGGCCTCAATACTCTCTCTCACCAATAAGGAGAATATATTATGTAATTCAAGTGTTTGCAAAATGGAAACAGTCACATTCTGAAAATTATTCCTCCATAGTCGTACAACCCCCAAAGTGAGCCTAAGGTGTCAATACCATTAGCAAAAAAAATTTAATGGCCTCAAGGCTTATGATCACATTGGGTCACGACTATCATAGTCCTCTCGAGCCACTCGCTCCTTGAAGTACTCCTAAGTACGGACTAAAAGATTTTCCATGAATGCAACATGACGAACCATGAAGATACCCAAATCGGCATGCCATAAGGCTACCATTGGGGTAAAGAAATACACACTAAGAGGGAAGCCGCACTAATGATTCTAGTCTTGCAAAAATGAAAATTCGATCTCCCCAACTAACTACCTTGCCAACATTAAGCAAAAGGGCGCATGACAAATGAACACCCAAGGGTTAAAATCTAAAGTGTCAACCAACGAAAGTTATGGTCCAATTAGCCTGAGTCTGAAAGTCGCTTAGTCAAGTATTATAGGCTTACGCCACGTCATTATTTTGAGTCTAGGCCACCTCCTTGTATTCATACACGGGTTATAATCAGAAAAATTAATGAAAGTTCGAGTCTAAATCACAACTTCCAATTAAATCCCGGAAACCGGAATCTGAAAAGAAACAAAAAATTATTTTTGATGTAATTCTTTCGTTAAATTTCAATAAAAAAAAACATTTTGAATCTACTCTATTTGCACATTTTAAGAAACGACTAAATACACTTGCAAAGTAAGACAATTTAAAGGCCCACCCTAGGCCTACTAAAATTAAAGGTCCACTATAGGCCTACCAAATGAGGCTCACTCAGTCTCGCCTCGTGACTCAAAGACCACAACCATCTACATTTTAGCCCAAATAAAAAGGGGGAGAAATACCAAGCAAAAAAGAAAAAAGAGAAAGAGAAAAGGGAGAGCGAAAAGAGCGAGCCATGAAATACTTAGCCCGTACCTCCCGAAGTACGAAATTTACCCAAAAGAAAAAAGAGAAAGTGAAAAGGGAGAGCAAAAAGAGCGATCCATGAAATACTTAGCCCGTACCTCCCAAAGTGCGGAATTTACCCAAGTAAACAAGGGAAAAGAATTGAGTCAACCAATCCAAATCATGCCACAAAAACTACATAAAATTCTACGATGTCTACCCTTTCCAATCCTTATGTTCTTAGACGCCTTCGCTCTGGGGCCCCTGTTCAGCTCATTTAACCCATCCATGTTCTCATTGCCATAACCCAAGAAACCATTACCTCGACTCTTGTTCTTGAACTTGTTGTCAACTGCAAACCACGTACGACCATTGAAACGTGCGTCATACCCATTATTTCCGAAGCCCAAACCTGCTCTTACACCACCATTAGTATAATGACCATATAACTTGTTTGGATACATCCTTGAGCCATCCCCATGCTACTCATTGGCCTTGGTTGATGTAAACTCATGACACTAGCACGAGGCTGCAAATTGTGAGTCTTAGCAGATGTAATCCTCATGCTTGACTAATACCTATACAAATTATCCTATCTCATTCGACCCGTATTTCAAGCCGTCTTGAGTCACGAATAAAAAAAACAAATGAAAAGTACGTTCTACGCTTAACGTAAAAAAATTAAATAATAATAAACAAAAATAATAAAAAAAACTTTGCAAAGCGCACAAAAAAAGAGAAGAAGCATTTAAAAAAGGAAAAGAAGCATTTAGCGCACAAAAAAGATTCGCAAATATTTGGCACGAAACGAAAAGGAGCAGCGCAAAAAGGCAGCCCAGAACGCGCTTTCAATGCCCAGACCTGGGCGCCGACAATAATAGCGCCCAACCCTGGGCGCCGTTCTTGCTTCCAACTCCCAATTCCTAAAAGTGTTCGTATATTTTCCTATATACATGCGGAAGAATAACGAACACTTGGGGGGTAGAAGATCATACAAAAAAGGCAAAATACGCGCGCTCCAAAATTTTCGTACACCTATTTCACCCTATTTCAAACATTACGGCTCCACTTGAACGTACTTGTTTAAAATCGGCATTCTAAGAAACCATTTTCTGGCTAAGAACTACGCAAGACCTGATTCCAAATTAAATATATTTAAGGCGGATACGTAGGCAATCCATGATTCGGTCCAACCAATTTGCAAAAATGTTAAAACCTATAGAATAACAAGAATAAAAAATAGAGTCCCTTATTGAAATTTAATTACTTGCAATCCAAGTCGAAAGAAAAATTTAAGTCAAAGGAAGAATCCAAGTCATCAAGATGCCAAAATGAGCACACATCGAAAAATAATAAGGGCACGTACCCTTTCCAGAAGGAGTACTCACACTCCTAGGCACTTAGCCAATACTCAAAAGATCGCTTTGCCTCAATTGAATGGGGGCTAGCGCGAGCGTCCATGACCTCTAAAGTACTCGACTTGACCCTCCCTAAAGCAAAGTAACTCACTTAAAGACCTTCTTTAACCACTAGACACAGTCATAATCGCCAACAAGTAGTAAAGGCAGTAAGCTTGCAATAAAGAGGATTGTTCTACGGCATCGCCCCATCGTTCCTTCGAACTCAGGGCACCCGTTCATGGTAATTCAAATGCTTGTGAATCTCCTTTGAAAAAAAATAAAAAACATCAGACATTGTCAATAGGACTTGGCACTTAACCAAGGCTCACCCCACTCAGACATATGACACGGGCATCTAAAATCGAAATCAGAAAGAGAAGACATAACAGCAACTGGGGGCTAAAATTTGAAATGAAAGAGCTAGGGAAAGAACTAAGTATACCTTGACCTTTTGTGCAGACATACACCAAGTAAAATCTAAGTCAATTTGAAAACGGTTTATATTCCCGCAATTCTGGAAAAGATGGCCCTAAAAGCCTAAAACATGTGCCACACGGGCACAAGTAATACCTTGACGCCTGCACCCTGGCTTCCAGCAAATCCTTAGACAACATTCCAAAAATCGTAACAGTATTTTGATTCACTCATGTAATCCTGTACGAACCCTTCTATAAGTCAACTTACTTAGGACACCTCGGATTGTACACAATAGGACTCGGACTTCAAATAATTTTCAAAGACTTCTTCGAACATAATAAAGTGTCGTTGGTTTAAGCCAAGTATGCGTTTATCTCGATGTTGCAAGTGAGTCAAAAGATTTCTAAATATGGTTATGGGTAAAGAAAGGCACCTAGCTTTTGGTCAAGGCACACTTCAACATGTGACTACCTTGACCATGGCAATGTCGCACAATACGACATTTACAAGAGAAGTAGCAAATCACTACTCGAACGTACCTCGCACTAAACGAGTCTGGTTCAAACTATTCATGAAGCATGTCACCATGAATGCATAAAAACGTATGCCAAGCATTATAGCACCAAGCCAATCCCGTAGCTACAATTGGGGGCTTGAGAAAAACACTCTAAAAATGCTCGAAATGACGATTTTATCGCAAATTCTCGACGCTAATGCCATACACACGTCATAGGGGCACAATCCTGAGGCCAATCGTGTAAAACGAACCTTAGGATGGCTACAACCCCTCCCAAATTCTAAGCACTACTTAGAATATATAAAGTCACCCCACTATCAAGGGTAACTGAAAATCGCGAGTCACCAAAACTCCGATCAAACTACTGCACATAACGCTCGCCCTATAAACGCCTGTTACACAGTCTACGTCGTTCCAAAGCAAAAGCGAAAGAAAAATCAAGGATAAAAACTGTCAAATTATACCCAGAAATCATTTTCAACGCCCAGAGCTGGGCGCCGATATCTTTAACGCCCCAGCCTGGGCGCTGAATCTCTCTGCTTGCCAAATTTTGCCCAGGCATAAAAACAAGAAAGAAACATCTATGAATCCTCGCATCGAACGAAGTAATAAGCCGTGCACACCCACGCAGAAGGTGCTACACTTGTTCGAGCACCTGAACGAGGCGTGATGAAGTACTCCAATGCAAAAAATAATAATGATATCCCAACACCTGGAGGAATATTCTAAGACACGCTGTTAGGCCACACAAGCCTAAGTCGCACCATAAGTTCAACCGTCCCACGGTACAAGTCTAAGAAAAAAGAGTAAGGCATATTGCACTAATGCGGGCACGACCAAGAGTAAGGGGCAAAGGCTACTTATCGCCCAAATTCAAAATGCAAGCCCCACGACTCCTACATTAAGGATTAAAGGTAGCGAAATATTACCACGGAAGGGATAGCTCGCACCTACACGAGCGGAACCCCAAGGCATCTTTCTCGAAGGAACCTACAAAAATCGTACGCCAAAAGGAAGCATCCCAACATGCATACTTGGGGGCTCCAAGCTACGAAATGACCATAGCAAAATAAAAAATCTCAAAGCAAATGTTTGAACGATCGAAAGGGCACGATGCTTGAGCCCACTTCATGAATGGGCCTGACCCCTATCAAGCTTCTAAGCAAACTATTCAAAATCAGTCATTGCTCAAAAAAAAATGATTCAAGCGAACTGATTAATGGACCGCACGCAACGGCCATTCTATGAACGCTCGTTCTCACATACATTCTAAGTATCGAACATTCACGAACACGTTCAAAAGAAAAAATATACGAGCGATCAAAGTCTTACGCCTCAAAGGTATGTTCCTCGGGCCATATAGACTCGCCTGACTATTGCAATAACTGTACGCCTTAAGAGTAACAGTTCCTTTAAATAATCGCCCCAAAGCGACAAACACCGTAGTCCACCAATCGGCTACGACTTCTCGAGAAATCATCACGAGAAAGTCCTGCCTGGGATGCACTTTCAACGCCCAGGACCAGGCGCCAGATATTCCGACGCCCAGCTCTGGGCGCTGAAAATCAAAATAAAGAACCAGCCCAAACAACATTTTCAACGCCCAACCTAGGGCGTGAATTATTTCAACGCCCATGCCGAGGCGCCGTAAATGAACCCAGAAAAGGCCCCTGACTTCTATAGGGCCCTGCCGTATCCATTCGACTCGAAAATTGCCGATTTCTTTACTGAAAGTCGCACCTCACGGCTTTGTTCAAAGTAGCATACCACTACAAAGATCGCTCGCACTTACGAGCATAATCCCAAACATGGTCAAGGACATTACAGAATGCGTATCCCTAAGGAAACCTCTTTGACAAGAAATGACCGTCAAGCACGAGTGCTTGGGGGCTCGAAAACAAAAATATATAAAGAGAGTATGCAAAGTTAAAACAATATTCCCAGACTACGCTGTACGAAATCCCGTGTTTGGATAATCTCGAAAGATAAAACCAGATTACGACCTCAAGACGAAGGTCGCCGTTGATACTTATACATGGACCCCTGATCGAAGACCCAAGTAGTGGCAAAATTGAGCCGTAAAAACTAGCTCAAAACCATGAAAGATGATGACCACAAGACAATGGTCCGTCTAAGCACGTTGTCAACCCACATTTAGGTTACAACTAAATCCGAGCATCCCTCGAAAGAATTCGCTCCTACAAGAATGAACAAAAAGAAATTCTCAAAAGAAATCCCAAGAACAAATGAAATAGGGACTTGCCCACCTCAATCGGGCAAGATCGCGGCATTTACCCCGCGAGTCCCAAATCGAAAAGACGAATTCAGGTTCGCTCACCTCCAGCGGGCGGGGCGTCCACCCTTAGCGGACAAGGCTCGCCCACCTTCAGCGGGCGGGGTCTGCGTCACTAACCGCGCAGGTCCTCAGTTTTCGAAAATGAAAAGAAAATAAAATCTTCAAAACAAAAACAGGCTCACCATCTTCAGCCGGCGGGGTCTGCGTCACTAACCGCGCAGGTCCTCAGTTTTCAAAAAATGAGATCTTCAAAACACAAACAGGCTCGCCATCTTCAGACGGCGAGGTCTACGTCACAAACCGCGTAGGTCCTTATTTTCAAAAAACAACAAACAAATTTCGAAATAGATTCGTCCACTTCTATCGGACGGGGTGTCCACCCTCAGCGGACAGGCTCGCCATCTTCAGTCGGCGGGGTCTGCGCCACTAACCGCGCAGGTCCTTAGTCGCCGTAGCGATAACTATTTTCGGTTTTCCCTTTTTCCAAAAATTAAAGGATCGGTTTTTCCTTTTTCCAAAAATTAAAGGATTGGTTTTCCGTTTTTCCAAAAAAGAACGATGTGCCGGATTTTCCTTCGTTTTACGTCCCATAAAAACAAGGGGGTTTTCTCGTTTAGCTGACCCTGAAAATGAGAATCTTTAAAAACATTTTACCTCGTGATTGGGCTTGGCCAGGCCCAATTACACTTTATAGCTTTGATTTTGAAAATATCTGTAGCTACTTCCAATGACAAAGTGATCGAGGGAGTTTCTACGCATCTTTAGGTACTTCCAATGACAAAGTGAGGGAGTTTCTATACTATCCGTTGAAAAATCCCAATGACACGTGAGGGATATGTCGACACTTCAAGTGATGACCCTTAAGTCAAACGTTATCACTCGGGGGCTCGTGAGACCCTCGCAAAACGAGTCACATACACTATGGCTTGTGTGACGCACTCCGTCCAGTACTTTGACCATCGTCTCATCCCGAGACTCAGTCAAAGTGGAGGCTAACTGTAGACACCTACTTTTGTCCCCATTCCCGAAAGGGAAGGTTCGATGATGAGAACATAAAATCTCCACTTGGAAACGCATCTCCTATAAAATAACGAATCTCAATCACCCTTTTCATTTCAACCAAAACTGCTATTTATAGAAACCTGCTAAAAATAGTAACTGCCGTAACGGGTAGTTGCTAAAAGTGGCAAGACATAAAAGATGGAAACCTGTCAGAATTAGGTGTTGCACTCCAACATAAATCCTAAAAGAGATAGAATTTGCAAGAGGAATCCTATTCCTAGTATAATTCGAAAATAAGAGTTACGTATTAATCAAAATCCTAACGAACCTAGAGTTCGTAACGGGCCCAGACGCATTGCGTCATAAAGTTAATACGCACTAAAAGACTCGGATAAGTCTCAAAGACTCCGTATTCCACGAGTCCAAATCTGACAAGGAAATACGACCCATACCCTATTTTCAACGCCTGGCTCTGGGCGCCGAAATCTTCGGCGCCCAGCCCTGGGCGCTGAAATTACCTGGGTACGTGTTCTCTCCTAATTCTTCTTGGATTAGTGCTCTAAAATTCTATCTTTCCACGAACTCTTTTCTATAAATACAGCCCCAAATTCGACGTGAAAACGACACAACACACAATTCATATTCTGAGTATTGACTCCAACCCCTAAGCCTAAGCCTCACGCTGCGAAATTGATCCCGCGTTCTGTCGCAATCGATCCAAAAATCGAACAGAACGTATCCTGTCCCTTGTAGCTGAAGAATTAGGCCCGGAAACTTGAGATTCGTTAAATAAAAGGAGAAATAGCAAAGCCAAAGTGGTTAGTTTTCTGAGAACCATGACGCACCTCTCAAGGGTGCGTCGTAATGTGTCCCTTCGCATGATTTAATCGCTTTTCTCGCCCATTTATAAAACTGTTAAACTATTAAATTTGATTGTTCTATCACGCCTAATAAAGATAATATCTTGGACAATTGAACTATCATGCTAGGTCCCTTAAATCAATCTAAACAAGATAATCACGACCGATCTAGTATTATGTGTTGCATATTGCTAAAATCAATTCAGATTAGTTTAATAGTTAACGCATGTCCCTTCAATTATTTATGCTGAGCTAGTAAGGATATCCTGCCTCTGGAGTTATCGAAGAGCGAGTACTCCTCTCGGTAGTTACAGTCCCCCGAACCCTCAATCTCTGCCCTACGGGTGTACGTTGAGCGATCCCCACACCAGGGATCACAAGGGAACCTATGGTCGTCGTGGTCAAACATAATTGCACTCCCTTTATGTCACGATAACCGGGTTTTGTCAGTTTTTCTCATTGTCGTTAAAAACTGAATGGCAACTCCTATATTACTAGTCAATTGGGTGTAAACTCACAGGAAATCCAATTACACTTGATTTGACAAAAAGAAACGTCACGTCCACGAGGGACGAGGTCACGCATTAGCCTCGTACTTTTTCGCCCACGAGGAACATACTAGATAGTATACTTTGACAATTAATTTTAAATGAGGTAATGGCGGTAGAAAATTTTAAAAGGATACTTAGTAATTATGCCTACTGGAGTTATTTTCCATAGTGCAGTATGTTCATTGGGCTAATAAAATTCCATGTCAAGGAAAAAGTAACTATCTATTACTATATACTAAAAGAGACACCAGGAATGATACGTGTAAATTCCTGGTGCAATTTTATCCCGCCAAAAACCATTTTCCCAAAAAAAGTGTATCTGTTTGATTTTATTTTTATTCTCTACCTTTTTTTATAAACTATTTAGGTATGGAAACAAAGTTTAGTTTATAAATTATGGAAATAATAGATACGTAATAATAATTATTCTAAATTGGTAATATTTTAGTCAAATCGCTATATTAGTAATGGAAAATATATTACTAAGTATTTTGGTCAAATTACCATATTAGCATTTCAAATATGCATATTAGATGAATAAATTTAAACGAGTATGTTAAAGATGTTATAACTATGCAGTAGTATGGGAGATATTCAGTTAAATATTTTATGAAAAAAATAATCAAAATTCGTGCGTGCACGGCATCTAATCTAGTACATACCTATACCTTAAAAGGGTCCCGTCATAAAACTAGGTGGTTTTTATTCGACGTCCTCAGTCGCTAAAAATGTCCGCGTATTTATGATAAAAGGACAATTTTACAATTTTAAAGAAAATTATCCCCCTCCCTCACTTCACCCTACCCTTCCCCTTCACATCTTTTAAATATTTTTTGAATCGAAATTAATAAATAAACAAATAAATTTTTTAAACTACAATTATTAAACAAAAAATTCTAACAATTTTTTTCAATTATATTAATTATTTTAATTATGAAATTCAGTAATTATTCAAAAAAAAAAATATATTGCAACACTTTTTTAAATATTCGAAATTAAAAACGAAATAATAAACTAAAATTTTATTTTCTATTACATTCGTTTTTACCTAGCTGGGAAAAAAAATTCAGATTCAAAATTTTTTTTTTTAAACACAAGGGCTGCCCGAAATTGGCGGCCCGAACTGTGTCTGTGCCGCCCTAGATCTGCGGCCCAGACATGGTTTCAGCCGCCAATTCTGGGCGGCCCAGACATGGTTCCGGCCGCCAATTCCGGGCGGCCCAATACTACAACAATAATAAAACAAAACCTTCGATGACAAAACGTGCATTTTGGCCGACCGACCACGGCGTTGAAGGAACGTCGTCGTCCATGATGGAGGGGAGGGCGACGCCTTGCGAGGCCAGAACATAGATGGTGGTGGAGCAACGTGATGATGGTGGTGGAGCAACGTGATGATGGTGAGGTGATGAGTGAAGAAGATGGTGGAGGGGACATCGCTGGAAAAAGGTTGTGGATGTAGCCGAAAAATGGCCGGAGTTTGAAGTGGCCTCCCGGAAATGGAAAGTTGAAGGGAGGTGGGGTAACTTATATAAGGGTAGAACCATACTTTCACCATAAATACGCGGGCGTTTTTAGCGTACGCGGACGTCGAATAGCGATACATTAAAATTATTGGTAATAATATACACACGTAAATTTGTGTTTTGTTCGAATTATTTTTTCTGAACTTATCTTATCTGAACTTATTTGAATTTATCAGAACTTACTTGAACTTATCTTAACTTATTTTATCTGCAAAAGAACTTATTTGTATGAATTAAACTTATTTGTTTGTGAAAATATTTGAAAAATACTAACTTATTTGGACTTATTTTGTATGGAATAAGTCAAAGTAAGTCGTACATAAACCCTTATTATTTCACCCTCTAACTAATTATGCGTTTCCTCGCAAATAAAGAAGAAGCTAATTATTTGATGAGAGTATCATAAATTCATAATAACATTTTATGTTTTTTTTTTCCTTCTGATGTATACTATGTAGTCTGTAAGTCCATATTATTCATCGATTATCTAGGGATATCCTTCATAAGTCCATCTTGTTTCTACTAGATTAGATATTGATATTTGTAATAAGTCTAGTTTATTTTCCATCATTTCTTCTGATGTATTAGGAGTGTCCCTCGTGAGGAGGGTCTCCTAGTGCTTTTCCTTTTCTTCTTACCTTGTAAAAAAAAAAAACCCTTCATAAGTCCTTTTTTTTTTGAGATAAAAGTTTTGGTGTCTATATTATTAATTTGTCCATCAAAACATTCGGAGCAACCTCTCACAAGGACTATGGTTCTCCCAAATTTGTTCGACTCCAAAAGGAACTAAACGAGCAAGATTATGGGCTACGGTATTCCCATCTCGCTTTACATGACACCAACTAATGGTATCCTCTAGTATCGCATCAAGGTCTGTGAAGAAAATCAATGCTTTACATAATCTGTTGACAAGTACCAGACAATCAGTTTCAATAATCACGTTAGACAGGCCATGGTTACTGGCAAGATGAACAGCCATCGCAGCAGCCATACATTCCGCCACAACCGGAGGACAATATGCTCTCACACGTATGGACGCCGAGAAGATGACATCCCCTTTCCAGTCCCTCGGCACCCACTCCTCCGTACTCAAAGACGCATCACAGTTAATTTTGATAATGCCTTCAGGTGGGGCTAGCCATACCTTTGGACTTGTGCTTCTCATAAGTCCATATATTGAACACAATTAAAATTGGTCTAATGAAAAGGAAAAACCTTTTCTTTCAACTTGAAGTTTGAGGGTTCAACTCCCACTACGAGCACTTTAAAAGGAGTTCCGTATAATTTCCTCACCCAACGTTAAATACATACTTTGTGGTTATATGAATAAAATTCGCTTTTCCAACAAGTTAGCAATCATAACTTAAATTTGTCTAATACTTTTTATATGACTAATTTTGCGAGAAACAACCTTATATATGTTTTGTTAAAATATTAATCTAGAAAAATCTATATAATACACTTGTAAAAATGTAACAGCTGGGCGTTGCTTGCCTTGGCGGGCTGCTTGCTCGCCTGCTGTGCTTGCGCGGGATTCGCTAGGCGCGGGCCTAGCTTCGTGCTGGGCCTTGCGTCTAGCAAGCTCGTCCGATGTTTATTTCGTACGACGCGCTTCCGATTAATTTTCCGATTCCGGAATTCATTTCCGATTCGAACCATATTTAATATTTCCGATTCCGAAATTAATTTCCGTTTCGAACAAATATTTAATATTTCCGATTCCGGATTTATTTCCGATTCCGATAATATTTCCGATTCCGACAATATTTCCGTTTCCGGTAATATTTCCGATCCGGCAATATTTCCATTTCCGATACGTACTATGTTTCCATTTCCGGCAACATCTACGACTTGGATATTATTTATATTTCCGATACGATCCATATTTCCGTTTCCGGCAATATCATCGTTTCCGGAGTATTCATAATTTGAATTGATGTATTATAAATTGTGATTGCCATCACCTATTTATAGGGTAGGATTATCGGAACTAGAAACCTACTAGGATTCAACTTATCTAATTCTATTAGAATTAGATTTAAATTAAATCTATTAGTTTTAGTGTATTGCATAACAACTAATTCTAGTAGTTTCAGGAAAATATTCTAATCGGATAAATCCTAAACACTTAAGGATTCGAGACACGCATGAACACTACGACACGCATGAGCAGCCCGCAAGGGGCCTGACGCGCGCGCGAAGTGGGTTGGCTCGGCCCAGCAGCTGGTACACGGCCCACGAAGGGCGCGCCAGCTTGCTGGGCCTGGCCTTGCTCCTTTGCTTGGCTGGGCCTTTCTTGCCTTGGAGGGCTGCTTGCTCGCCTGTTGTGCTTGCGCGGGCTTCGCTAGGCGCGGGCCTAGCTTCGTGCTGGGCCTTGCGTCTAGCAAGCTCGTCCGATGTTTATTTCGTACGACGCGCTTCCGATTAATTTTCCGATTCCGGAATTCATTTCCGATTCGAACAATATTTAATATTTCCGATTCCGGAATTTATTTCCTTCGAACAAATATTTAATATTTCCGATTCCGGAATTTATTTCCGATTCCGATAATATTTCCGATTCCGACAATATTTCCGTTTCCGACAATATTTCCGATTCCGGTAATATTTCCATTTCCGATAATATTTTCCGATACGTACTATGTTTCCGTTTCCGACAACATCTACGACTTGGATAATATTTATATTTCCGATACGATCCGAATTTCCGTTTCCGGAGTATTCATAATTTGCCTTTTGACGATTTCAGCTCCCACTGGAACCGAGATCCGTCGATTTCGAATATCCATAAATGGAGTATTTAATTCACTTAAATACTTGATCCGTTCACGTACTATTTGTGTGACCCTACGGGTTCAGTCAAGAGTAAGCCGTGGATTTAATATTATTAATTCCACTTGAACTGAAGCGGCCTCTAGCTAGGCATACAGTTCACTTGATATCACTGAATTATTAACTTGTATAATTAATTAATACTGAACCGCATTTACTAGACTTAGTATTGAATGCATACTTGGACCAAGGGCATCATTTCCTTCACACAATTGTACTTTTTTTTTTTTATTAAAATTACATACACTTTCTGATTTTTTTATTTTAAATAATGGGGTCCCTAGGGACCCCACGGGGTCTTAATAGGTCCGCCTCTGGGGTAGACACAAGAGTTCTACCAAAAATATAAGGGGGAGACAAGGGCTCTCGCAAAAATTGTTGTACAATTCTTATTAATGCAATCAAGATAAAAATACAAACCAATCAACAATGCTTTACAAATAGCATAAGGGTTCACCTTCTAGGAAGGGTTGAAAACGAAACCCTTCATATGCTTAGTATTGGCCTTCTTAAGCGAAAACTAGATGCTCTCTTTACACTTTATAACATCTACAAGTTACTTTAAAAACTATGTTTTGTAACACCGTCTGCTGATCTACTTGCTCTCCTAAAAATAATATTTCTTTGAAGTTGATCACGAAGAAGACGCCTTAGTTATAAATTTGGAAACAAAGGTATATGGTTGCTACATGCTTACGTGTGGATTCTCATAAGTATTGTTGGCATGCCATGGCAATCATCCAAAAGAGAGAGTAGAAAATAACATGACAACTTCATTCACCATACATTATCATGTACAAACACATGCCAAAGCTTATGCTCTTGTCTTTAAAGTCATGTCAGGCATAACTAGTGGGAAGTTGCACCTTACCCGAAACCATTTCCCCGGTATTTATTGAAAACAGTTGGTAGTACTAGCAAAAAAAGAGAGGAACAAGAGGAAGGTCCGGAAAATAATAATAGGTTAAGAGAGCCAATCAGAACAATACGATAAATCAGTTCCTGTTTTACTTCCATGTGAATCTTGAAAGGATGCTAAGTTGCTAACACAACACACAAAAAAAACTTTTCTCAATAAAATGTTACAAAGGTTGTTTCTCACAAATAATTTTTTAAAGGTCTAAAATTGCCAAAAAAAAATTATAATAGGTTGTTTCTCGCAAAATCAAATATATAAAAGGTCTGCTTTGACAAATTTTCCAAGAAAAAAAAACGCACGTGACAGGCACGCCACAATCAACACCTGGAAATGGATTAAGGTTCTTTGTCACAAAAAGATATTTTTCAAGGTTTGAATTTGTCAAAAAAAATTATAAAAAGGTTGCATGTCCCAAAATTGACATATAAAATATCTATTTTAACAAACTTACAATTTTTTTTTTATAAATAAACCGAATTATCAGTATGGACCGAAATATCCCGAATTCAGCGTAAATTGGGTCAATAACCAAAAATCAAGGACTTTTATGGATCGAAGATCGGACCAGAATCTCTCGGTCTAGTCCATTTCGATCCCGTTCAGGTCTAAATTCCAGTCCAGACTGAATTGTAACACCCTTACTTGTGGGATAAAGATGAAGATCGGTCGACGAAGACTATTACCCAAAAATATTTTCTACAAGGTTATTTTTTACTTATTTCAATGTCTTTAGTACTCAGTTGGTATTATTTTTAAAACATTAACCGAGATGAATTAAATAGCACTCTATACATATGATTATATGTTTTCTTATATATATTAGGAATAAATTAGTAAATTATCTTAAATTCTAAATAATTTTAAGATTCGAACGGTAAGAAAAATTGAAAAAAATAGGAGTATCTCTATTATATAAGGGAACTTATGAGATCATTATCGTAAATGACATTTTGGTGTCTGAGTGTCTCTCTCTGCAATAGTCTAAAATATCCCACTATACTTACAAACTGTATTAACATTCATTATAACTAGATTTTAGCCCGTGCGATGCACGGATTCTATTAAATTTTTATGTTTAAATAAATATCCTATGTATATACCACTTTTATATTTTAGAAGATTAGTCTTTTATTTTGCATTGAATTTCATTTTAGATTTTTTTTTATTATGAGAGTGTTTGTTTTTGGATGAAATTGTATATGCGTAATATTAATAATTAATAAATAAAAATATCTACGTGACACTTAATGATTTCTTTACGTGGCACTCGACTTTTTTAATTCAAAATTAATTTTATAATCTTATTTTTCATTGGCTGAAACCATTAGATTTTTCTACGTTGCACTCTAATATTGGATTAATGTTTGATTTTAAATTGAATTGTATTTATTTTATTTTAGATTATTGTTTGATTTTGGATGAATTTTATTTTAGATTTATTTTTTAATTATTAGAGTGTTTCATTTTAGATGGAGTTGTATATTAGTAATTAATTAATTAATTAATTAATTAAAATATCTACGTGGTGGAAATCGATTTTTAATTATTAGAGTGATTGATTTTCGATGGAGTTGTATATATATTAGTAATTATTTAATTAAAATATCTACGTGGAACCTAATTAATTATCTACGTGGCACTTGATTTTTTTAATTCAAAAAGAAATTAGTAATCTTATTTTTCATTGGCCGAAACCATTAGTAATCCTAGGTGGCGCTCTAATATTTCAGCAAATATGCCTCGTGAGGCCGAAAACATTAGATTTTTCTACGTGGCGCTCTAATATTGTATTAATGTTTGATTTTAAATGGAATTTTATTTATTTTATTTTAGATTATTGTTTGATTTTGGATGAATTTTATTTTAGATTTATTTTTTATTAGAGTGTTTGATTTTAGATGGAGTTGTATATATTAGTAATTAATTAATTAATTAATTAACATGTCTATGTGACACCTAATTAATTACAGCGCGTCTCCTGTGAGACCAGTCACACCATCAACTTGATGGTGTGACGAGCGCGAAACCAACCGCGTACCTCCCCTAAAACTAAAAAAAAAGTAACAGATCTAAACTATAGAAGTAACACACCTAAACTAAAAAAGTACCTCCTCTAAAATTATAAAAAAAAGTAACATGTCTAAACTATAGAAGTAACATACCTAAACTAAAAATGTACCTCCCCTAAAACTATTCCGTATTAAAAAAAAAAAATTAACATGTCTAAACTATAAAAGTAGCATACCTAAACTAAAAAAAGTACCTCATCTAAAATTATAAAAAAAAGTAACATGTCTAAACTATAGAAGTAACATATCTAAACTAAAAAAAGTACTTCCTCTAAAATTATATATAAAAAATGTAACATGTCTAAACTATAGAAGTAACATACCTAAACTAAGAACGTATCTCCCCTAAAACTACTCCGTATAAAAAAAGTAACATGTATAAACTATAGAAGTAACACACCTAAACTAAAAAAAGTACCTCCTCTAAAATTATAAAAAAAAATAACATGTCTAAACTATAGAAGTAACATACTTAAATTCGCAAGTGTGAACTGGTCTCACCATCAGTTGATGGTGAGGACAGTCTCATATAAGAATTTGGGAATTAATTATCTACATGGCAATCGATTATTTTTTAATTATTGGAGTGTTTGATTTTTGATGGAGTTGTATATATTAATAATTAATTAATTAAAATATCTACATGGTACCTAATTAATTATCCACGTGACACTTTATTTTAGATTATTGTTTGATTTTGAATGAATTTTATTTTAGATTTATTTTTTATTAGAGTGTTTGATTTTACATGGAGTTGTATATATTAGTAATTAATTAATTAATTAATTAATTAACATATCTATGTGACACCTAATTAATTATCTACGTGCCAATCGATTATTTTTTAATTATTAGAGTGTTTGATTTTTGATGGAGTTGTATATATTAATAATTAATTAATTAAAATATCTACATGGTACCTAATTAATTATCCACGTGACACTTTATTTTAGATTATTGTTTTATTTTGGATGAATTTTATTTTAGATTTATTTTTTATTAGAGTGTTTGATTTTACATGGAGTTTTATATATAATTAATTAATTAATTAATTAATTAACATATCTATGTGAAACCTAATTAATTATCTACGTGGCAATCGATTATTTTTTAATTATTAGAGTGTTTGATTTTGATGGAGTTGTATATATTAATAATTAATTAATTAAAATATCTACATGGTATCTAATTAATTATCTACGTGACACTTGATTTTTTTAATTCAAAAAGAAATTATAAATCTTATTTTTCATTGGCCGAAACCATTAGTAATCCTAGGTGGCGCTCTAAACTTTCAGCTAATATGCCTCCTTTATATATATACTAGATTTTAGCCCGTGCAATGCACGGATTTTATTAAATTGTTATGTTTAAATAAAAATCCTATGTATGTACCACTTTTATATATTATATTAAATTAGTTTTTGATTTTGCATTGAATTCCATTTTAGATTTTTTTTTAATTATGAGAGTGTTTGTTTTTGGATGAAATTGTATATGCGTAATATTGATAATTAATTAATAAAAAATATCTACGTGACACTTAATCATTTCTTTACCTGACACTCGACTTTTTTAATTCAAAATTAATTTTGAAATCTTATTTTTCATTGGCCGAAACCATTAGATTTTTCTACGTGGCGCTCTAATATTGGATTAATGTTTGATTTTAAATTGAATTTTATTTAGTTTATTTTAGATTATTATTGATTTTGGATGCATTTTATTTTAGATTTATTTTTTAATTATTAGAGTGTTTGATTTTAGATGGAATTGTATATATATATATATGTAATTAATTAATTAATTAAAATATCTACGTGGAACCTAATTAATTATCTACGTGGAAATATATTATTTTTTATTATTAGAGTGTTTGATTTTCGATGGAGTTGTATATATTAGTAATTAATTAATTAAAATATCTACGTGACACCCAATTAATTATCTACGTGTCCCTTGATTTTTTTAATTCAAAAAGAAATTAGAAGTCTTATTTTTCATTGGCCGAAACTATTAGTAATCCTAGGTGGCGCTCTAATATTTCAGCAAATATTCCTCCATTGGCCTAATCCATTAGATTTTCTACGTGGCGCTCTAATATTGGATTAATGTTTGATTTTAAATTGAATTTTATTTATTTTATTTTAGATTATTGTTTGATTTTGGATGAATTTTATTTTAGATTTATTTTTTAATTATTAGAGTGTTTGATTTTAGATGGAGTTGTATATATTAGTAATTAATTAATTAATTAAAATATCTATGTGGCACCTAATTAATTATCTACGTGGCATTTGATTTTTTTAATTCAAAAAGAAATTAGAAATCTTATTTTTCATTGGCTGAAACCATTAGTAATCCTAGGTGGCGCTCTAATATTTCAGCAAATATGCCTCCTTTATATATGTATATTAGATTACAATAAATAAGAGTAAGTGAAAGTCCTCAAATACTTAATCACAATTGTTAAAAAGTCAAAAATAAAAGTTAAATCTATCAATACGACATTGATATACTAAATATTTTAAGTGTCTCATTCAATTTCGAATAGGTAAACATACAAAAAAATCAACTCCTTACTATGATACCAAAATTTTAAAAGTTGAAAAAATATGTTAAATCTTATACAAATACTTAACTATATTAGGATTAAAAAAAATAAAAATTAAATAGTACCGGCCTATAGTATATATTAACCTGTAATCAATTATAAATTAACATGAATAAAAAAAATATGTATTTTTGTTAATTGTGGAATCAATCGACAATTGCTTATTAAATAATTATATGTTATTGAAAAACATTTAATTATTTGTCATTCAAGTAAGTTATGTTTTCCTTATAAGTGAAGTACTTTATTATGCCATATTTGTGGTAAATAAGTTTATTTCAGATATTTTTTTTTTCCCAGATTAAATTAATAAGTTCAAATATATTAGAATATAAATTTAAATAACTTCATATAAGTTTAAATAAGTCAAGATAAATTCAAATAGGTTCAGATAAGTTTAAATAATATGCCTGAATTCACTTATTTTATCATATTGGCTCTGAACTTATTTTATTTATTTTGTCTTATCTTAGTGACCCTGAACTTATCTTATCATTTCTTATATCAACTTATTGACCGTTATCTTATCTTATAGTATTATATTATCTTATTGGAACTTATAGAATTACCTCGGAGTAATATTTACCATATCTTATTATCTTATCTTATTTTATCTGATCTTATCTTATCTTATTGGCTATGAATTATTTTATCTTATCTTATTGACCATGAACTTATCTTATCTGAATTTATTGACCTTTATTTGATCTTATCTCATCTTATTAGATATGAAATAAGTGAAAATAAAGAGAAGAGAATAGAGCTTAAGCTCAGACAAAATACGTCAAATAGAACGGAACATAAGAACCAGCGTAGTTAGGGGTGTGCATGGTCCAGTTCGGACAGGAATTTGGACCGGATCGGACCGGACCGAAGGATTTCGGTCCGGTCCTTGGAAAACATCAATTCTGGTTTTTCGGTTCGATCGAAAACATCAATGCCAAAAGAAATCATAAAACAGGTCCAAACCGATCCACACCTGAAAAATTCCGATTTTGGACCGGATCAGACCGAATGATTCCGATCCGATCCTCGATCCAAGAAAATTAAAAATTCTGATCTACTGATCCAACCGGTTTCAGTCCGATTTTGGACCTGTGCACACCCCTAAGGTAGTACTCCCTCCGTCCCGGAATACTTGACCTGTTTTCCTTATCGGGCCGTCCCTTAATACTTGACCTGTTTCTAAAAATGGAAATATTCTAACAATATTATATTATTTCTCACTCCACCCCTATTAACCCACCTACCCCCTACTCCATACAAAAAATAATTAAAAATTCAACCCCTACTCTCCCCCAACCCCACCTCTTAACCCACCTCCCACTAACTACATTAAAATAATACCCACTATCAACTACTACCTATTAAATTAAATAAGTCAATTTAAGTCCCTTAAACTCTGTGCCGGTTAAACCGGGTCGAGTATTTCGGGACGGAGGGAGTAGTGTTTTGTAGGGGGGAAAGAGAAGGTGAAAACTGATAAGCTAATAACCGCTAGCTAAAGTTCTCTTTCTCTCTCCTGGTTTGCTACGCAATTTATCTGTGTGGGGGTGACCTTTACCAAATCGGTGTCCTGTCTTCCTTCCAAACAAAGGCCAGACAACCCATCATCAAATTCATCATCTTTCTTCTTCTTCTTCTTATTCTTCTTCTTCTTTTTTGATTTCTTGAGTCAAATTATTAACTTTCATCAACCGTTAATCTGCGTGCGTCAAAAGGGCTCTTCTTCATTTCCGTTTCTCTCTCCTCCTCAAGGTACGCCTCATTCTACCCCTTTTTTTATATCAAAAACCCTGAATTTGTAATTTCTGTTTGTTTTCTGTTTGTTATTTTTCCCTTGTCCTTTTTCGCAGCTTGGATCTTTCTGCTTTTTTCAATACTGTTTATGGAGGTAGATTTTTCATTTTTGATTTTTTAATCATGTGTTGCATTTTAGGGTTTTACTTTCTGATTCTCAATTGATCTGGGTTCCTAATTTATTTGTTTTAATTTCAATTTTGTATTTATTTTTTTAATAATCAGAGAATTTATTTGTGGTTGATTTATCTGTTTTAATTTGGGTGTTCTAAGCTTTTGGCGTTGGTGGTTGGTGTATTCGATTCTGAAAGTTCCTCAAATTTGTGGAAATTAAGGTTTTTAGTTCATAGCTTGTATATAGGCAATGGTATTTCATAAGCTAGGCTGAGAGTAGAGTTGTACTATTGATTGAACAATTTGAATCAGGTTTATGTTTTTTCATATGAATGTTGTATATAGTACACTGATCAAGCTGTTGTTAAATGGGGTTTTAACTTTTAAGTTATCATGCTCGAGGTTCATTGCCCGAATGCCTATACTTACATAATTGTGGGTTATAGTTTGGAATAGCCTTTCTTTTGTTTAGTAGCAAGATATAAGATGGTGTCAAATGAAGTTTTAAGTTATTGTGCTTGAACTTCATTACCCTTACGAGTTACGAACATACCTTCTGCTATTTATAAAAGTTCGAAATGGCCTTTCCTCCGTGTGATAGCAAAATGTAAGATGGTGCTTTATACAATTTCATGTTGTGTGTATGTGTGTAGATGTCCTGTAGAATGATTCAAAAGTGTGCTTATTTAGGCTTGTTATAAACTTATAATGGGCATTGTCTACTTATAGAGTTTGCAACTTGTTTAAACATTGTCTTCGAATGCAATTTTGTGACTAGTGTTTTGCTCATGATGTGATTGCTTGACAACATTGTACCTATTATCCAACTAAGGTTCTGTTTGGTAGGGTGTTACGATTTTCCACTTTTCACATTTTAGGTTGTTTGGTTAAGCAAGGGATGGAAAACAATTTTCCATAACTCCCTCAAACTTGGAAAAACCTTTTTCCATTTAAAAGGGAGGGAAACCACTTTTCCACCTTTCCTCCTTACCTCCCTCTCCCTTCTTCCCCTCAATTTTCGCCATCTTCTCCCTTTTTTAAGGAACCAAAGAAAGGAAAACTAGTTTGAAATTGTGTTTTCCCTTGGAAAATGTTTTACATGAAAAATCATTTTACAGTGAAAACGTTTTACACCAAACCAAACAAACCCTAAGTGAAAAAAGATGGGGTTTTTTAACGTCTCTGACTTGATTTGTTCATGATTTTCTGACTTCAGAATTTCCGAGGCTATTCGGTGGGACTGGGTAAAGGAAATGGCAGCGGAGGAACATGCTGACTTATCAGTTTTGAATTCCCGGTTAAGTGAAAGAAATGCATTGTGGAAGGAGGAGATGGAAAGATGTGAATCTCAAGTTGATGAATTACAAGTGAAATATATGGAGGTAAAAGCCTCTATTGATGGGTCTGAAGAGGATGCAGACAAGGAATTGGATATTCTATTGCGGAGAGTGAAAACGGCGGCAACTTTATTGAACTATTTAAAGACAAGAGCACGAACTATGGCTGTTCCTCATTTAGCACAAGCATCTTGTGGGATAAAGAAGTTGGCAGGGGTAGGATTTGTTGACAGGGATGGAATTCCATTATCTAATTGGTGTAAAAATACTGATATTTTGTCCTTAGATGGTCCTAGTGATGTAACATCTACAGGAACTAGTGACCAAAGTGGTCTTGATCGTGATAAAGATGGAGCCTATGTATGCGATCTACTAAACTCCGTGCATATGGTTACAAATGTGATGGAAACTCTAGTTAAAAGGGTTTTAATTGCAGAGTCTGAAACTGCTGTTGAGAAGGAGAAAGTCAACTTTGGTAAAGAAGAAATTAAGAAGAAGGAAAGTCAACTTGAAAACATGTCTTTGAAGCTGGAGGAAATGGAAAGATTTGCTTTTGGAACTAACTGTATATTAAGTGAGCTGCGACAACGAGTTGAAGACTTGGTTGATGAGACATCTAGGCAGAGACAGAGAGCTGCAGAAAATGAGCAGGAACTTTCTCGTGTAAAGCGTGATTTTGAGTCTCTGAAATCATATGTCAGCAGCCTCATCAGTGTAAGAGAAACGCTCATTTCGTCTGAGAAACAATTCCAAACTATTGAAAAGCTCTTTGAAAGGTTAGTATTTGTTCAATTCTTTACGTTAAGAACTTTGAATAATTTTTTTCCTCATTAAGCTTCATAGAGATGCTAAGTTTCTTGCCTCCTTTTTCATTGTTGCTGTCATTATGAATTCAAGCATTTCATCAATATGATGATTATAGGTTAATTACAATATTGATGATTTATCATTATCATTACCCCATTGCCTCAAAGAGGCTCCCGCAACAAGCGGGGTAAGGGGGGGCCGGACGTACGCAACCTTACCCCTGCAATTGCAGAGAGGTTGTTTCCAATTGACCCAAAAGCGATAACGGGACGACCATCTTCTACTTCATGGAAAGGAAGCGAAAAGGTTTTAAGAGCCATTTTGATTTAGTCCATATTGATGATTATGAGAAAGAATTGCCTTCTTGGTAGATGATTTTATTTAAGGCTGAAACTACTTTCCACTTTTATAGGCCATATTTCTATTTGGGATGTCCCATCATAACTGTGCACTCCTCATATCTAGTAAGTTAAATTATGATTTTTCCCATAGTATTCGTACTATTTTAAGGATTTATTGTTGATGCTAGTTCTTAACAACATGTGCCCTGTTAAAGCGGGGCAGAGGAAGTATAACACAATGGCACTTTGGTCCTTTTTGTTTTATACTGGCATGTACACTCCTTCTGAATTGTTATTCTTGCAGCTTGCTCTTCACCTTGTTATTCCGTTCTCCAATTTCACTCGTGTCTAAGCGTACTTAAGGGAGAGGGGTAGATTGCATGCTGCATATTAAATTTGATTTACATAGTATAGAAGCAGTGTGATTTTACATGGAAATTTAGGTTGTTCCACTATATAGAGCAGAAAATAAGGGGAGGAAAGAAGGCTGGCATGTTGAAGTGTCTAATCTTGGTTGTTTGCTTTGATGTTTATGTTCTTATTATAGGTCTTGATAGAGTCAGGCAATTATAACATGATCTTTTGCCTAACCAAGTTTATGATATTTTCTTCATCTTACACTTGGGCTTGTTGTGTGACTGTTGTGATAATCAACATACCCCTATACGTTTTAGCTTGTGCCGTGCTTATTCTTGCTGTCTTAGTAGAACAGTATCACTTTATGTTGTATTGTGCTTCTTTAAATCATTATGCCTTTACATGTCTGGCATTTAAAAGATTACATGACAACTTTGAGATGGAAGGATCAGAGTATAGGCGCACAGGCATCTTCCTTATAACTGTTGGGATGTTCTTGATTGTCTCACAAGTTGCAGTAACAACTAACCACCATGATCAATATTTATGGAGTATTACATCCTGTACAATTATTTGGAAAATTTATGATGCCTTTTTTCATGCAAGAACTTTATTTGGGTCTTTCAGAATGCATGATCCTGAAATGCTGTGTTGTCAGTCCATGTCACCACTCGTCTATTTTAGTCATGTTCAACAATTAGGATATGGCTTAGCAGATAGCAAATTGTATTAGCAGTTTAGCACATTTGTTCTGTAGATACTCGGTATTAGATACTAGTTATGACTTATGTGTATTATGCATGTGTGTGTTAAATTAGTTGTTTGTTCTCTTTTTTTTTTTTTTGTGGCAATTTGTTTGTTTTCTCTTTTGATGTATGAAAAATGACACATAAAATTACAAGGCGTTTTGGTGTCAAAAAATCCTGCTTATTACCTCAGTTTTTTAGACTTCTAAACTTTTTTACTTCCACCTTTTACATGATTTTAATTTAAGACATGAAGGGAAAATACCTTGAGATAATCTTCTTCTAAAGAATAACAATAGTTGGTATTTGAAGAATTTCAAGACTCAAAGTTTGGTTTTCTAGTTGGTGAATTACCAAAGTAGTTTTCTTGATGTATTTCAGAAGTACTTGTTCTAAGAATTCTCAAGCTCTGCCCTGCAGCTGCTCTCACAGTCTCATTCCTTCCTAATTATAGACGTAGTACAAGTTTTAGACAAACCTAACTACCTAAGGCGCTAGGCAAAAGGAGAAAACTTGCACATGGAAGCTTTGTCCTAACATTGAAGTATAAAATTTCAATCTTTATCAACCTATATCATTTTATCATTTTATGTCAATGTCATTTTACACATTAAATAGTTAACCACTAACATGTAATTTACCAAACACTTTACACAAACAACTAATTCAATCAGCTAATCAAACCAGTTAATACAAATAGCTAACAGCTAACAATTAGTCAAACCAACTAGCCGCTAACAGCTAATATCCAAACAATGCCTATAGTTCTAATGCAAATCTACTTTTCAGTGTGCTCCTCTTATGAGCATGTTTGAACAAAGTTGATTCACTAATTCACTATGATTGCGGATTTGTTGTTCAATCTACTCATTTTTTACTCTACTATTCCCGTCTTCCAAACACCCGTTTATTTTGCAATTAAATGTCACTTTGAGTTGATAATAATATTTGCGTGCTTTAATTCCTTTCTTGCAAAACCAGGTTAGCTGCTAAAACAACCCAATTAGAGGGAGAGAAAATGCAAAAAGAAGTCGAAGTACAGAAATTGATGGAAGAAAATGTGAGGATGCATGCTTTATTAGACAAGAAAGAAGCACAGCTATTAGCAATGAATGAACAATGCAAGATGATGGCCCTGAACGCTTCTATAATCTAGGGCCGGGTCACGGGTCACCAAACGGGTCACCCAATTTGCGTGGGTTGGTTTCTTTCTTTATTCTGTACCATTGTACAGCTGCTTTGCTTCTCCATTGACGGGTCGGAGCAGAGCTAAGCACCGGGTAATCCGGGTTTGATATGATTTGATTTTACATTATATGTAGCATGATGGTGGTGGAGGAGGTGCAAGAACTGTACTATTTAGTGAATCGGCTGTTGTAACCAAATGTAATGGATTATTTGTTCAATCAATGCAAAAATCCCCAATGTTGTTTCTCACTCTCGTTTGCTACCCTTTTTTTGTCTTTCAATTGGTATGTTTTTCTGGATTTTAGTTATTGTTCTTGATCTATTTAGGTGAAATAACCAAATAGAGTTTGTGATTTTGTTTTATGGGGGATTGCAAAAAAGTTTGTGTACTATTTTTTGTGAATCGAAACAACGAGGAAAGGAAGGTGTGCCGTCAATGGGGGTTCGCGATGAGGGAAGGGGAAGGAAGGTGGCGCGGTGTTGGTGTTGGCGGCAACGTCGTGGATCGAGATGGGCCATGGTTGGTGGGATGGTGGTGATGGAGAGAGGAGAAGGAAGAAGATATATTGGTTTGTTGGGCGGCGCCAGTCAAGGGTATTAGTTGACTTCGGGTGGGTGGTGGTCGATTTTCGGGTGGTGCATTGGTTTTTGGGTGGGTGTTTCGGGGTTAGTGGTTTGTGGGCTGTAAGGCTGCACCGGTGGTTGAGGGGATTTGGTCAAGCGTTAAGGCTGCACCGTACTAATATAGTCATGGCGGCCATGAACGAGGATAATAGGGGGGGAGGGGGGAGAGAAAATAGGAAAAAGAAGAAAAAAGAAAATAGTTAAATCAATTAGTGATTAATTAGGAGTTAAGTTAATTAAGGGTAATGGGTGGGTTAATTAGATGTGAATTGGTTGCTTACGAGGTTGATGATGTCAATAAGGTATTTTGTGTATTAAATTTTGAAATAGGGGTATTTGACGATTTTTGAAACCCGAGTATTTGGAATTTTTTTTCAAAACTTAGAATCATCTCATGAAAAACCGGTTTATGTTACTCTCTTTAGTTATCAATTTGACAATATCATTATGATCATTTTATGTGCAATACTCCATCCGTCCCTTTTTATTCTTTACGCTTTCCGTTTCTAGTGTCCTATTTTAATATTTACGTTTATGATCATTCATTTTATATTGTATTATAAATGACCTTAATATTCTGTCAAAAATCATGCAAATGATTGTTTAATTATTTAAAATCATTGGCATACTAAACTTTTCGCACTTTCCATTGAAACATTGCATTTCTCACACTTTCCCAATGTCATATTTTGAATATTTACTTGCTATCTTAATGTTGGTGCTCAACCCAAAATGTGCATTTTAAAAGACGGAGAAATTATATTTTATCACGTTTGTCAATGTAATATTTCAAATTTCAATCATCGATATCTTTTATTTAATGAGTAAAAATTATAAAAAATAATATTATAATTCTAAACAATGAGACGATTATATAAATGGCGTCAAAACTCAAACTGTGTCAACTAAAAAAGAACGGAAGAAGTATTTCAATAAATAATTTAATATATGTGGCACACCTTTTTTTATTAATAAAATAGTTTTGTTAAGCAAATATTCATAGAACTTTTATCGGACCGAAGTTAACCAATCGTGGCGTATGGTTTTTTTGATGCCAATGAGCCATAGAGACAATACAAATTATAAATAGGGGCGGGAAAATTCAACCTAAAACCTATTGTATACAAAACCTAAATCTCTTCATTCTTAACCTGTTCGGCAAAATTAGCGGTAGCGGGTAGCGTTAGCGATTGAGTAGCGGGTGGCGGTTAGAGTAGCAGGTAGCGGTAAGCGGTTAGCTGTCAAAGTAACGACTAACTAATATGCGTGTTCGGTAAGAGTAGCGGTTGATATTCTAAAATAAAATAAAAGGTAGACTACAGTTTAAACTTTATTATAAATTTGTCAAAAGTTACCCGCTACCTTAAAAGCTACTAATTTTAACGTTTGACAAAAACTACCCAAATGCTACCTCTATCGCTACGGCGCTACCTACCTTGTCAAAACAGTTACAAATTTTACAAGTAACGTCTTAATTAGATCAAAACGTTACTCGCTACCTCAAACGCCACTGCCGAACCCGCCCTTAATCAAGGTGTATGGGGGTGGTCTCTTTCCAACATACGATTATACGAGTAATTTGATTTCATCATACAGAAGAAACCTTTTACTCCGTATTTCCAATTGCAATGACCCAAACACCACCTTCTGCCCCAAAGGATGATTCCAATCGCCCCGAAGCTACAGCCTCACCGATCAATAAACCTGAAAATTCTCCAGAGGAGAGAGAAAATAAGGTAATCCTACTTAGTAATGCTTTTCGAATTTCCCCAATTCTATTTGTGTTTTTTTGGGTTCCATGCATTTTTCTATTGTTTATCTGACGCCTTATTACCTTTCAATCAATGGGTTATGGCAAGAATTTGAGTCGAAGAGTCAAGGATGTCGAAATTTCCGTGCCAATTGTTTATGGAACCATTGCATTTTGGCTTGGTAGGAAGGCGACTGAGTGAGTTTTGCTTCTCTTTTGTATGGTGTTTCGATTTTGTTATTACACACCAAGTGTTTGATGAAATGTGTAAGTGAAATTTTGTGTCTTTTTGTGAATGGTATGTATTTGTTATTTCCCACCAAGTGTTTGATGAAATGCCTGAGTGAAAGTTTGTGTTTTTTTTGTTTGGTGAATGGTATGTGAAGGTCTCAATCGCATAGATGGACTGTCTATGTTCGTGGGGGAACAAATGAAGATCTGAGTGTTGTAGTAAAGCGTGTTGTTTTTCAACTCCATCCCAGTTTCAATAATCCTATAAGAGTTGTTGATTCTCCGCCTTTCGAGTTGTCTGAATGCGGTTGGGGTGAATTTGAGATTGCCATTTCACTCTACTTCCACAGTGATGCCGGTGATCGGAAGTTGGACGTGTGAGTAAAATCTCTTTGATTTCTTTGGTTTTACTGTGTTTAAGTCAAGTGTGGCAATGAAGAGTGGTTTTCTCACTGAGTGTAAATTTTGTACAGATTTCACCATTTGAAGCTATACCCTTTAGAACAGAATGGTCCACAGTCTACCAAGAAGCCCGTTGTTATGGAAACATATGATGAAGTTGTTTTTCCTGACCCTTCGGAACAGTTTCTTGCTCGTGTACAGAATCACCCTGCTGTTGTTGTGCCTCGGCTTCCTGCAGGTTTGGAGTTGCCATCTTCGGGTATGATGTGGTTCTTCTTCCGTCTTTGTTTTTATCGTGGATTTACTTTTTGTGAACTTGATTTGTCGGTTTATTTTAATGACATAGCTTCTACTGAAGAGCGCAGAGGGAGCATGAAAGATCACCCACTAGGCCATTGGTTCATGAATTTTTCGGAAGCTGATGAATTGCTGAAACTTGCTGCAGCTCGTCAACAGGTAGTTGCAATCATCTAGTTTCCAAATGAACTTCAATTTTGTAGTTTTTCTTAATGTGGGATTGACATTGGTAACGATGGTAGGAATGTGTGAATGATAATCTCTAAATTAGTGCTTGGTTAAAACTTCATCCTTTTTTTTCATTTGTGGGGTGGTTAGCTTGTTTTATGGATGCCTTTCTCTTTTATGGTAAGAGGTGGATTCTGCAATCATATTGTTGGGTTTTGAGTTGAGCTTCTTTTTTTTTTCTTCTGGTTTCGATACAACATGTTGAGAAACTATTGTTAGAAAAAAGTAATGACAATGTTCAATGTTCAAAGTTCAAACAATAATCGTCATATTTTCTGCAAGGATTGGATTGACAATAGGAGACTACAGGGTGATGAGGTTGGGTACTTTGGGGCACATAAACCATCCCTTTGCCCACTATCACAAGCTAAATAACATATTATTTCATTCCTTCTGAGTTCAAAACTTCAAATAATGAGAGGGATCTTATAGGAAAAGTCACTAGGGTGTCTTGGTAATTCTTGATGACTTTGAGTTGCTTGGTATATCCGTATATTACGCACCTAAGTAAAACATTTTCTTCATGCATAACCTCGATAATTAAGAGGATGTCTTAGTTAGACTCTATGGTATGACACCACCTCACATATGATAAGTAGAGCATAAGTCCATAAATGGCCACACATCATTGCAAGTTCCAAACTTTTGACTTTCAAGAACGCATTATACACATGCATATAAATTATTGTGTGTGTGTGTGTGTTCGCGCGTGTGTGTGTGTGTGTGTGACTGTGTGTTTGATGATGCGCATGCACATTATGTGTGTAGGCCTGCACGTGTGCGCTTGGGTGTATGATATAGTACGTATATATACATTGCTCATTTGTCCATTGATTATGCATTTACGAACATGTTATTTAACTGCTTGCACATGCTCAAACCTGTTGCTCATTTTCTTAAACCAAGATGCAAATCTTATGACTGTAAATCTATTCATTTCACTATAGAAATCCTATTTTGGGTATTTCCTTCTGATTGACATTTTTCATTTATGGCACCTTTCTGTTTCGTGATAGGTACAAGCCCATATTGTCAAGCTAAGAAGACAAATGAGTATGGTGGAGGGCTCATCCGGGACTGCGGATCCTGCCTCTGCCTTTTAAATGTATTAGCTGACTTAGAAGAAATAGCTGCCCTAGCAGCTTTTTTGAGCTTGAAAGGATTGCTGATGTATGTGGTAAAATGTAACAACGTCAAATTCATAGCTTAACATGAATTTTCTTTTCATGTGAATTGAGGGCTTTGTAAATTGTATATTCTGGAAGTGATATTTGGGCACATTAATGTGGTTCTTACGTTTTCACTTACTTTCATGTCTACATATAAATTAATCAGCTTTTGTTCTCTTCTTTTTCCTTGACTTATCCACACCTCTCCCCTAAGCTGCTTTGATGGGGAATGGTCGAAGGTTTATGAAAACTCGATTATGAATTTTCTTGTATTTTTTTGCTCCTCTCTCTGCAACAAGCAAGACAACTGTAGTATGAATTTTTTGACAGCAGCAGAAGTTTGAATTGGATGATAATCGCAGGTCAGAAGACCTAAGGTTCTTACTGAGTAAGCTGTTTTTTACTGCATTAAGGTGTGTCTTTTGCTTGTTTTTTTTTTTTTTTTGTCTTATTTAATTATTTTGTATGTGATAAACATACTAGCAATTTTTGTGTATATCCCTCCTGAGATTAGCCTAATTCTTGTTTATTTTTAAGTGCTTCTGCAGTAATTTCAGTTTTTATGCCTTCTTCAGTTTCTAACCATTCTGCAAAGCATAGTTTTGTTCTGGTTGTATAATATATATTGTCTGTTGTTGTTCATCTATAGTGTTTGGAGGTAATCGAGTGATTGCTTATGGAATCCTGAAGAGCCACCAGAAGCTTGTATCGAGACATCTCAATCGAGTGGAATGAGTGCAACAGATAATAGGTACTTTACTAATTCCTAAGCTACTCATTGCCAAAGTTTAATCTCTTCTCTCTCGTATTGCATTAGCTATTTTTGACGCGTTAAGTGTGTTGGTTTTCTTCATTGCTGAAGTAGTGTATCTGTTCATATAGGCTTGCATGCACAATGAAACTTCTATTGACAGTCTCACTCTCAGCTGATACATGATTATGGTTTCAGTATGGTATCTCATTTCATGTGAACATTTATAACATGGTTATACCCATATGCTATCCTAGTGATGTTGTCTGTAAAGATGGCTGTGGGCTGGGGCGGGCCGGGCTTCATGCCGAGTCCACAGGGCCGTGGGCCTAATCGTGCGGGTCCACGTTGTTTCGTGCTGTGCCGAAAAGTTAAAAATAAGGCCCAGGCCCGGCCCAAGCCACGTGCTTTCGTGCCGTGTCTGGCCGGGCCCACGTGCCTAAAGCTAATTTGACTAAATTTAACGTGCTTTGTCGTGCCGGGTCGAGTCGTGCCGTGTCTTGTCGTGCTTTTTCCAAAAAATTAAGGCCCGGGCCCGGCCCACGGCTTCGTGCCCGTGCCGGGCCGTGCTTTTTGCGTGCTCGTGCCGGGCCGTGCTTTTTTCGTGCCGGGTCGGGTCGGGCTTCGGCCCGGCCCGGCCCACAGCCATCTTTAGTTGTTTGTAAGTACCAATACTAGTATTCCCTCTGTCCTGAATACTTGCAATGAATACTTGCAACAGTTTGATTGTCACATTTGCTAAAACACTAGTTTGACCGTAATTATATACAATTACATATTTTTTAAAAAAATTAAAAAATTGATATTTGAAAAAGTTTACATTAACACGAATCCAACAAAATATTACACAATAACATTTGATTTTTATATTTAAGTAGAAATTTTGGTCAAAGTTAATATATGAATAGCGCAAAAGTCAAACCGTTAGCAAGTTCAGGGAATATATCGTTGTAAAGTCAAAATACCCTTATTTATATACCAATGTGGCAATTTGGCTGCCTCTAGTAACCCTTCACAACCCAAGAGGCCTAAGCTAAACAACATGCTTATCCATACAAGTTTTAAGATGATTGGTATTCCATGTTTTGTCTTTTTCTTGTTCTCCCAAATCATTTTTCCTCCATGGCCACATGGGGTTGTTAACTTGTTATAAATCATGTTTATTGTATCTTGTTTTGTTAAATTCTTGTCTGTATTTGAGTTTGATTATCTTATCCAACTCTCTTTGTTTTATCTATGGATATTAGGCTGTGGGGTCATCTCAAGAGTTATAGATGAAAGAGAAATAAACAGTTTTGGAGATGGTAGAGCAGAACAAAGAATTTCCTAGGCTAATTAAGACTTACAATGACCTTCTTTGTGGTCCTTTTGGTCTGTTTTTGTAGGGTAGTTTAGTGACAACTGACAAGAATAGCATGTCTTTGCTTGTTAGTTAGCTTATTGGGAGGGTATTACCAAAGAAAACATGCCTTTTGTTGATTGATAAGCTTTAGCTTTTGAGTAGTAGTCTCCCTTTTGCACCTTCGTCAAGTAGAGATGGCCAACGTGGCGGGTTTGGTGGGTCATGGGTGGGTTTGGTGGATCGTGGGTTGGGGATGATTGACACACGACCCGCCTCAGTTAAACTCGGGGTTGGTCGAGTCGTGGGTTGTGTCAGAAAAAATGAACACACGGTACGTGATGGGTTGTGTGGGTCCGATGGGTTACTACAGGTTTTGGGGCCTGGTGTGACTCTGATGGGTCAGGTAGGTTTGGTGGATTTAGACGAGTTTTAGGAGCTAATGTGGTCCAGATGGGTTTGGACGGTTATTTAATCGTTAAAAAGTTACAAATTTTATATGAACTTAAATTAATTACTTTTCATGTTATTGATATACTCATGTAAATATGGTTAATGTATATTTAAACAATAAAATTAGATTTTATTAGCATTTTAAACATACAAAACAGTTTAAATTAGGATATCATGTTATTGATATACTCATGTAAATATGGTTAATGTATATTTAAACAATAAAATTAGATTTTATTAGCATTTTAAACATACAAAACAGTTTAAATTAGGATGGCGGGTACGGGTGGGTCGGTTGTGCCATGCTGAGTTGTGTCAGGTCCGATGGGTTAGGTTAAAATGGGATGTGTAGGAAAAACTCGACCCACGACACATCAAAAAAATATATGAGTTGGACGGGTTGTGTCATGGGTCATAAGTGGGTCCCACCCACATGCCCCACTATGGGTTGTGTTGGGGTTTTCTGGTCAGACCCGACCCATTGGCCATCTCTATTGTCAAGTATTATTCCATCGTGTTCCCATTTGTCATCGTAGTCCTTTAGCTACATGTTTGTCATCATCAAGCCCTTTGACCCACATCTTGCTTTGTCAATCTCCTAATATAAATACTCTTTTAGCCCTCCTCAAGCAATACAACTTATTTATTAAGTTCATCCTTCCCCTTAAACAAGCCTGTACTTTTTCATGGCTTTGAAGAGGACCTCAAATAGACAACCCCATCAAGCCTTGGCCCTCAAAAAAATCCTTAGAAGATGTTCAAGCTTTGTTGGGGAGAGTGAAGATGAACTTATTCAAGATGTTCCAAAAGGCCATTTTGTTGTTTATGTAGGACAACATCGAATTCGATATATCATTCCTGTAACATGGTTGGCTCACCCCGAGTTCAAGGCTCTTCTTCGACAAAGTGAAGAAGAGTATGGATTCAAACATGAAATGGGTATCACTATTCCTTGTGATGAACCCTTTTTCCTCTCCGTTGTATCTACTTTAGGGTGAAAAAAACGAACATGGTTGGCTCACCTAGGGGTGTTAATGAGCCGAGATGAGACCGAGCTTGGCTAAGCTCGATAAGGATGACTTGAGGGTCGGCTCGAGCTGGAAGCTCGTCGAGCCTTGAAAACCGAGCTTGGCTCGAGCTCGGCTCGATATGGGCTCGGTGCATACAACTTAGTCTTGGTGTTTGCTTCTTCAAGTTGTCCCTAAAGTCTTGTGAGCCTTGGTTAGAGTGAAAGTTTGATGGAATTAAACAGCTTAGTCTTGGTGCATTGTTTCTTTATTCATTTCAAAGGCGGGAGCCGTCGTTATTAGGTGAATGCCGCGCCTAGATGATTACATGAGGGTCATGCAGTTATGATCTCACCTAATTTTAACTTATTTTTCCTAAATTTATCTGAACATATATGGAGTATTATGTGACTCAGATTTCTACCTTTAAACTTTTAATGATATTTGGTAAAACTTCACAATAAGGAACCTTTTTGCTGAATTGTCTTTGGTTTTTACTTCTTAAAATACGTTGGCGTATTATGTGATCAAAATACTGGTTTAGATTTTGATTTTGCTGATAATGCAAGAAATCTTTGAGAGAAGAGGATGTGGTTGTAATTTGTAAGAAGCTAACCCGAAACAATCTGGTGCATTTGTATTACAAATGGAGCTAGGCATGGGTCGGGCGGCACGTAAGCTGTCAGAGCTCGGCACAAAATGGGTTCGACACGGTAAAAGCCCGTTGTAAGCCCGTTATCCATGTCACGAAAGACACATCGATAGACTATGGGCCATGCATATATGGATAATGGATAATGGATACCATATTACCATTTTAGAATTTTGGTATGAGCCCGACACGAGCACACAAGGCCGGCCTGCACTCAGACACCGTTATTTTTAACCAATTACTCCCTCCGTCCCGGAATACTTGACCTGTTTTCCTTATCGGGCCGTCCCTTAATACTTGACCTGTTTCTAAAAATGGAAATATTCTAACAATATTATATTATTTCTCACTCCACCCCTATTAGCTCACCTACTCCATACAAAAAATAATTAAAAATTCAACCCCTACTCTCCCCCAACCCCATTCCTTTACACATTTCCCTCTAACTACATTAAAATAATACCCCACTATCAACTACTACCTATTAAATTAAATAAGTCAATTCAAGTCCCTTAAACTCTGTGCCGGTCAAACCGGGTCGAGTATTCCGGGACGGATGGAGTAATAGAAAATCTAAAAATAAATATGTGGCCCACTTACTCCAACTGACACGTGTGGGTTTCACCCATCTAAAAGTAAATACGAAATATGACTATTAGTTTCGGACAGATAGGATATACTCCATATTGCGTCAAGTAATTAATCAAATGGGAGAAAGTCTTGCGTTATACGGAGTAGTTGTTCTGTAATCAACTTGTTTGGTTTCAGGAGTGCCAATTCAAACTACAAATTGAACGAATACATACTTGTAAAAGACAATAGGTTGCGTTTGGAAACGTAAAAATTCATTTTTCAAATACTAAAACGATGAAATTCAGTTCAAATACTTCAAGTGAACAAATACATACTCCCTCTGTCCCGGAATATTTGACATGTTTTCCTTATTGGACCGTCCCTTAATACTTGACATGTTTCTAAAAAAAGGAAATATTCTAACAATATTATATTATTTCTCACTCCACCCCTATTAACCCACCTATCCTTACTCCATACAAAAAATAATTAAAAATTCAACCCCTACTCTCCTTCAACCTCACCCATTTACACATTTTCCACTAACTACATTAAAATAATACCCCACTATCAACTACTACCTATTAAATTAAAAAAGTTAATTCAAGTCTCTTAAACTCTGTGCCGGTCAAACCGGGTCGAGTATTCCGGGACGGAGGGAGTACTTGTAAAAGATAATAAGTTGCGTTTGGAAACATAAAATTCAGTTCAAATACTAAAACGATGAAATTCAGTTCAAATACTACAGGTAAACAAATACATGCTTCAAACTAAAAAACTGGAAAAAAGAAAATTATGGACGAAAGATGGGGTGACACGTGTCATCTAATGATTTATAAACGGTTTTTTCATGAAATGCCCCTGGGGTTTGCAATAATGCACCAAATACCCCTGCGCGTTTCAAAATTCATAGAATACCCCTATTTTTCCGTACTGTTCATTAAATGCACCTGTACTTAACGGACGTTAGCCTGCCGTTAGCTGTGTTTTACCATTCTACCCTTAATTCATATTTGGGGCTATTAAGGATGAAAAACCCTAAAGAAAATCAAAAAAAAAAAAAGAATCTCAATCTTCTTCGCTTTCTCTCTCATCTCCCCTGTTCTTCTTCCTTGAATTCTACTCAAACGCTACAAAATCTGGGTGTTCTTTGGGTGAATTCGGGACAAAAAGGGGATATTTGAAACGATTTCGATCTCACCCCCAATTCATCAATGGCAGATTCACCTCAAATTACTCAGAAACACAAGGCTCCATGAGGGTTCGATCTCACCCCCAATTCATCAACAGCCATTGATCTTCTTCCAGTGATTTGGTGGTGCAAGTGGTGGGAAGTCCGACGAATCCACCATTGTCGCCGACGAAGGTTGAAGGCTGGCCAATTCCGCAAACTCCAAGAAGAGGAAGGAACCCGAGAAGTTGCAGAAGGTTGAAGAAGTGGGTCCTGTTTGGTGGGTTGAAACCTCCAAGAACATCTCCCTTCATTTTCAATTCGATCCAGATGGTCAATTCTCTGCTAATCTCTCTTTTTTCTCTTTCTCTTGGTTTCGCGTTTGTAATTGTGGTTGCAAATTTGCAGGGAATAAAAAATTTAGGGGTACTTGAGATGCAAATTGCTTTTATTATTTTGTATATTTATTGAGATTGGTGGGATTATTGGAAATTTGAAGTTTAGTTTTTGAGAATGAGATTTTTGGGTTGTGTTACTTTGAGATGAATTTTTGTGGAAATTTAATTCAATTTAACATGATAATTTGATTTTGTCTATTTTTCCTTCCTTTTAATGATAGATTCCAGAAATGAATTTGTTATCTACAGATCCCTTAATATTGATATTGTGGATTGTGGATTAAGCCTAATTAGTAATTTACTTGTGAGTTATCAGGAGTTCGTATTAATGTTTGTTTATTCAGAGGTTTAATTGGTTATTTTGAGGCCTCTAAACATGGAGGATCTGAGGCAAGCAAAGAATCAAGTAATGAATTGTAAAATCCAAGAATATGAACTTGAAAATTTATTTCAAACACTATATAAAATGTTAAATCTTACAACTTTGCACTTCCTGTACTGCAGTTTCTGATAGTTTTGCTTATGAGGGTGCAGTACTGAACGAACTAAAGCAGTGGAAGGAGCTCTATGGAGAAGGAGGGTCAAGAAATGAGCAACTTACTTACTTCTTATAGGAAGGTGGTATGGAGAAGGCGGGTCAAGAAAGAAGGATCAGTTGTAAGAGAACTCTGAGTCCTCTTTGGCAATAGATACATATCATAAGGCACTGAAGGAAGCTTATGTAATTTGTATTTCTTGTTAAACACTTTTGGTGGGCGAGTGGGAAAAAGCGAGTTTTAGATATAGATGCAACGAGGGCTGACATATATCTACTTATACCGTATTCTGTATTAAGAGTTTGCTCATGTTGTATAAGAAAAATAAAGCCTAATTTAACTTACAATTAATTTATGTACTACCAGTTACTGCGGCAGTAGCCATTTGTATATTATGTCTTATTTAACTTACAATTAATACTTGTTCTATCTCTTCTAAGTACTTGAATTTGAAACTGAGTGTCTAATGGTTAATTAAAGTTGGTGTGCATTGCAAACTTCTTCTGTTTATTAATGGAAATTTGTTACAAACTGCTCTACTTCATTGTTACTTTGCTAGGAAAATTAGAAATGCAAAATAGCCGTTAGATTCAAATTCTGCAGTTTAAAAGCAGTTTGGGTATTTGGTGCAAACAACTTTATAAATAGGTGTATACTATGCAAAAACTTTATATGTAGGTGTATTATGAATTTTAAACATGACTTAACGGAGGACTAACGGAAAGTCATAATAGGGGTATTTGGTGAACAGTTTTGAAAAAATAGGGGTATTCTATGAATTTTGAAACGCGCAGGGGTATTTGGTGCATTATTGCAAACCCCAGGGGCATTTCATGAAAAAACCGATTTATAAAAGATGAGTGACACGTGCCATCTAATGGTCTATGATTTTCTTTTTTATAGACTAGGTATAGATAGGTTGCGCTTGAAAACGTAAAATTCAGTTCAAATACTAAAACGATAGGAATTTAATTTCTGGAATTGAAATGTTGAAATTTATATGGTTTTTAGAAGTTAGAGATGGAACTGAAGCAACATACAAAGACAATGCTTGTATATAATTGACATATCTTCGAGATCAACATTTATCGTAGCGCTCGATCTATTTGACAAAGTTACATTACTATGAAGATCAATTTGACAAAAAAAATAACCAAATGTTGCTCCCCACATATAAATTAGTCATTAGTTCATCAGTAAGATGGTTGTAGATCGGGTCGGGCATCACGTAAGAAACACGGCCTAGCACAAGGATGTAGTTGTGAGTCAGGTCTGGGCCGCAATTTTTTGGAAAAAGCACGACAAAGCTCGACAGGATAAAGCATGACAAGGTTCGGCTGGATAAAGCACACAAATTTTAAAATTAGGCTTTAGGCACGGCGGTCCAACCCGGCTCAGCACGTGGACCTTGTTTTGAAATTTTCTGCCCAACCCGGCCCCTATGCAGAATGGGACTTGCCCTTCAGGCACATGGCCCGAAACCCAATCCAGCCCGACCCACAGCCATCATTCATTACCATCAGTTGTGTAGCTCAAAATGAGTACTTCATCCTGAGACAAAAACACCAAAATTCTCCAAACATATGATCATACACCATAATTGTAGAATCCTTCATCAGTTATTGGCTTTATCTTCGTTAAACTTCTGGGAGGCCATGGTTCCTCCTATTTATCCACTCCCATCGAGTTGCCCGTGTGAAAGAAGATGAGCCATGTATTGCTGTTGTCACAGAAGATTAAAGAGTTAACGCAATATTAAATAGACTTGTTCAACGGGCCGAAGCCCATAGCCCTGTTCAGTCAGCCCTATCTCTCAAATTATAAACCACTCTTAGGCTCTTAGCCCTTCCTTATCAATAAAAAAAATAACAAAACTTCATACATATATTATTATAGGAAAATTTTACAATAGCTACAATAATTTGGTAGTCATTACTAGTTACTACAACCGTTCAATCAAGACCGTACATATCTATTATTATATCAGAACCATTGATTTTATTGACCAAATAATTAATGTAAATTTAAACGGTCTTTTGCAAAAAAAAGAAAAGGAAAATCATAACCATTGATTTTATTGGGACCCATTAAGTTTATTAAATATAACCCTGTAAGGGCTCAACCTACCCCTTTTATTGACCAAAACCCATACCTTGTGTAGGGGCGTTTGGTTTACGGATTTTTGGTATGAGGTATGAGTTTGGAATGATCAAAACCCATACCTTGTGTTTGGTTTAGAAAAATTCATTTTCTAAACCTATACCTCAACCCCACAAGGTATGGGGTTTAGAAACTCAAGGGGGGAGGTGGGTATGGCTCATACCAAACTTTTAGGTTTCAAAATAAAAGAAAAATAGTCATTCCTTATATAACCAAACACATGATATTAGGAATCAAGTTTCAACCCCATACCACCATGGGTTCATTCCTGATTCCAAACCCATACTACTACGCGAACCAAACGCCCCCTAACAACCCATTAAAACTCAACCCTTTCATATCCCAGCTCTTTTATAGAAGTAAAGGGAAAGGGCTTAACCCTGTTTAAAACGGGCTGGACTCGGACTATTAATGGCCCCCCACCCGTTGAACAGGTCTATGAGTGATATAGCTACAAGACCACTTTTGATAATAAACCATCAGTCTATCACAAATACGTTTCCAATCTTCGGATGAAATCCCTTTATAGAAGTAAAGGGAAAGGGCTTAACCCTGTTTAAAACGGGCTGGACTCGGACTATTAATGGCCCCCCGCCCGTTGAACAGGTCTATGAGTGATATAGCTACAAGACCACTTTTGATAATAAACCATCAGTCTATCACAAATACGTTTCCAATCATCGGATGAAATCCCTTTATAGAAGTAAAGGGAAAGGGCTTAACCCTGTTTAAAACGGGCTGGACTCGGACTACTAATGGCCCCCCGCCCGTTGAACAGGTCTATGAGTGATATAGCTACAAGACCACTTTTGATAATAAACCATCGGTCTATCACAAATACGTTTCCAATCTTCGGATGAAATCACTTTAGCATAAGTACGGTTATATCATAAGATTAAAGTGCCAAAGACGAACTTACAGCATGGTAAGAATATGGTGATTTCCCCTGTCGCTCGAAATGTTTTGCCATAATTGAAAACTCAATCGGACCCCAATCTTCCACCTCAAAGCAATTGCCAAGCGCGGCTTTATACAACTACAGAACACAATATGAAAGCATCAGATTATGAATCTTTAAATAATAAGCAAGTGATGGGAAAAGATACAACTACAGAACACAATTTGAAAGCGTCAGATTATGAATCCTTAAATAAATAAGCAAGTGATTGGAGAAGAGAACACTTCAGTTCACCTTCGTTGTGTCTGTTAGCATTTCTGTTCCTGCAGGATAAGATGCGTAAAATTGATCACCTCTGGAGAATCCGGCTCTTGTTCTGCAACGCGCATAACACAATAGACATGTCATCTCTCATTACATCATTGTTCAACATTGAACAAAACATTAATTTTACCAAAACATATAAGCTAGACTTACGTGTTGTTGGTATAACCATAACTCAATACTGCTACAAAACCATAAAACCCAGTATATGAAACAATTCGTCGAAGTTTCTGAATCTTCAATATCTCAAAGCATGCATCATATATCCTCATGATTGATAAAAACTTTGTTCTCTTTTTTCAAGTTGGCAGCCTGTGGAAGATAATGAAAAGAAACAGAAAATGTAAGCCTCAAATCAAACAATAAATCAAATAAACTCCGGGAAATAAGCTCTAACCATTTCTTCACACAAAAATAGGGGATGTGGGTGGGGGTTCTATGTCATTGTAAACCGCCCCCATATCTCTTCTATGCTAATTCCTCCGTATGAAGTAGGAACTTTGCAGTATTGATCGATCCCATCTCGACAGACCGAAGAAATGGTATGCTTAAATGACCAGAGGAAAATTACCCCTTAATCAATTCCATATTCTAGAAGTTGTACGAGTGTCATGGCATTTTTATTGGTATTAATTGATTCCTCTTTCACTTTCAAACTTTTAATTCATTGTTTTTATTGTTCTTACTAATTTTAATTGGGTCTGATTAATTTTGCCAACTTAAAGAAATTCTTAAACAATGAAGTTAAACATATCTGGAAATTTTCCCTTTGTTCATGGTATTAGTCTTAAATCCATGTTATTGTTTGTATAATTTTTAGAATTCTATGAAGTAGATTTTTTTTCCTCAAGCTGAATTGAAAACCCTTTGAATTTTACTTCCTCAAGCTGAATTGAAAACCCTTTGAGTTTTATTTCCTAATTCATGACCTCAACGATTTGATTTCCTTTACTGGGAACCAACCTAATTCACAGAGATTGAAGCAGCTTTACTTCATATTAATGTCAGCAATATATTATTTATAGCGATACCGGTGCCATGCACAATTTCTACCGAGGGAGCAATATTTTTCGGATTTAAAGCCATGCACAATCCGAATGCAAAGTGATTGTCATAGATACAAACCCCCAAAATGAAATACAAAATAAAATTCTTTTTTTCAATTTTGAGCTAGAAACAAACAGAAGACAAACACTATCATTGTGGAGGGGGGTGTATCATTAATTGAGGGTATACTGGTTATTTTTTACATTGACAGGAGAAATCCCCACAATTTCTACCAAGAACTTCATAGATGTATCGTTAAATTTAGAAAAATATTGCTCCCTCTGTTACTAAATGTTCTTCCATTTCACTTTTGCACACTTACTGATACACATTTTACATCGATAATATTTCTAATTTCATGTTATTAAAGATTATAAAGCTTTCAGATGGTTAAAGTACTCATCGAACAGCAAACTAGAGCAGCAAACAGAACACAGCAGCAAGCAGCAAACTGAACACATTAGTTAGGACTTTGAAATTTTGCATCCAGACTTTTATACATCCAATCTCAATCAATAATCCAATCTAATGCAAAACAATGATATATCCAGAATTCAATACAAGCTAGCAACAATTAAACATCTAATTTGACCAGATTAATCAAAAGGCATAAATTCAATTGAATTGGTACAAATATCACGATGAACGAAAAGTAATGAAAGTTGATAAACTTCAAGAGCTAGCCAATATACTCCCTTATCCCATACAATCTTTACCACAAAACCCTAAAATTCGCAGTAATTCAGTGTAGATGGAAGAAAAATGCAGTAACAACTAGCAGATTGAAGAAAAATGCAGTAACAACTAGCAGATTGAAGAAAAATGCAGTAACAACTAGCATATTAAAAAGTACTTGGCGACTACGACATTCAACTTTCAAGAACAACGATCCGAACCCAATACAACTGAAGAAATAGAAGCGACAATGATACGTAATTTGCAAAATGCAACAATAATTAATCGCGTTACAACAATCGCAGAAATCAAATTGCATCAGACTAATGAATTAACAAACAGAAGCAACAATTAAACATCTAATTTGACCAGATTAATCAAAGCAATAATCTGATGTTACCTTGAAAATCAAAACAAATATTGAAGAGGAACCGAACGAATTGATAAGTATTGAAGAGGAATCGAACTAATAAAGAGAGATTTATGGATCCAACTCGAACTGTAGAAGAGGAATTTCAAACTTCGGCAATTTCAGTCGCCATTGATATCGAGCTTCAATATCGCCGTTTATCAAAAAAAAAATTGGGGGAAATTAACTATAAAAAAAAAAAAAGTTTATACGAAGTATTTGTGTAATGACGGGAAAATGATGGAGTTGGGCTGTGTTTAAAATAAGGCTGTATTTTTGTATTTCTTTTGGGTTCAGTAAATAGTAATAAGGTTGTGCTAAGTTTAAAATTGGCCCAAGCTAGATTTTTTTTTTTTTTACCCTTAGACGGTTAAAACTTTTTCGTCTCATGTTAGAGAGTAGAGACATTTGGAAATTTCATCACTAACTAGAGACAAAATATACAATTTCATCTTAATTTTTACGGCGTGTTTGGGAACTCTGATTTAATGAGGAAAGTGTATAAAATTGTGGAAATAGGAGAATTTTATAATTTTAGCTTGTTTGGTTATTTAAATGAAAAAGTGAGGAAAATAAAATGTGTGAAAATCTGCGGAAATCAACTAGTTATATTTTGTCCGTTTTATTTTTCATACTTTTCCCCTCAAAAGTGATGGAAAAACTATGGAAATCTGTGGAAAACAAAAGTAAAAAAGTGAAAAGTATGTGATATTCCAATTTCTCACTTTTCCGTAATAATTAGCCTAACAAATCAAAATTTAGAGATTTCTACACATTTCTTCGGATTTACTTTTCTACATATATCCATAGTTTTACTTTTCCTCACATTTTCAAGTTAACTTGGTTCCCAAACACAATGTTAATTAGAGACTTACTTTTGTAATCCATCTCAAAGTTTGAGATGTTTATAATACCCGTATCAAAATCGTCTCTAAAAGAGATTATTTGGTAGTGTGTCTTGGTCGTTGTGAAATGTGTAAATAACTTTATTATTTCGAAACGGAATGAGTATTTCTTTTTAAAAATAACAAGAAAGTACAAAAATACCATTTAGCACTATTACAAAATATCATTTAACAGCATTGTTAAATGATATTTATGTGATCAAATCTCATTTATATCATTTGTCGCCAACCAGAATAAAAGTTACAACCAACCAGAAACTCAGTTTCCTTATAAAAATAGAAAATCATAAGCATACAAGAGAAGCTAAAGCATCCAACACGTAAAGCAAACAAGGGAAAATTACAAACTAATTTAATTAACATGCATGCTCCCAACATCTTCGTCGTAATCAACATGGGCACGTACAAACAATTAGAGATGTTGTTACGACATTAACGGCCTGTTTGGTAACCGATAATGAATGACGAGAATGAAAATAAATTTAAGTGGTTATTTGGCAAGAAAATAACATCATGAGATCTGTGGTAATGAAATTTGTCCCAAACTTTGTGTTTTTCTTCATAAATTTGCATTCTCGAAATGGTAATGGATGGTAATGAAAATTTATAAAGAAAAAGAGATAATTTGAGTGAACTAGCATTACCATGGGTGAACATTGTTTCTCCTTACAAATTTACATACAAATTTATTCTCATTGACATCATTTATGGATAACTACCAAACGTGTCATAAGTAGTTTTATGTAATCACGTAACACACACGGACTTCTAACAATTCTTCTTTCCAACGTGTATCTCTATTATATAAGTAACTTCACCTAAAAAAAGTAACTCTTGCGAAGTTTGATATCCATATAAAATATTTGAATTTTCCATTCCTAAGTTTCAAATCTGGTCAACCATTGTTTTTAGGTTTGTATTTTCCTATCTTAATCGCATTTATCCATTTAATTTCTATCCTATGTTCCAATTGAATAATAATTTTGCGAAAACTGATAAAACTCGTATATATTTTTTTATTGAGAATGCCACAAAGTATAGCTACTTGTTTAAAGGTAATGGAAAGTGAGGTATAACTCAATTGGTTAGAGCTTTCATCCCGGTTCCAGATGATCCTGAGATCGATTCTCATCCCTCTCATTTGCCCCCAAAAAACATATTTAAAGGAAATCGATTTCAATGTCAGTTTTAATTGGAAAGAAAATAGTGTTAAATCGATTTCAATGTAAATTTTAATTGGAAAGAAAATAGTGTTGAATCGATTTCAATGTAAGTTTTAATTGGAAAGAAAATAGTGTTAGATCGATTGCAATGTAAGTTTTATTTGGACAAAATGTTGAGTTACACTTTTTTTTTTGTGTGTGAATGAGCTGCATGACCACAATGGCAATACAACATTCCGATTAGTGGGAGATATGTATGGCATGGTGTTGACGTACAATTTGTTATGCCAATTGATTTTCCTCAAAGATGAAAAACAATTTTGGGATTTGTTGGAATTGTCTACATAATCCTTAGAATACAATTTATTCATGGCTTGTCATTTGTCCTGCAAACATGAAACGAAAAATGGAAATTAACATTTTGTATTGTAATGTAACTTATCTTCTATAAAATGACATATATTTCATCTGTTTCACAATAGATGCATCATTTTACTTTTTATACTATTTTTATATTAATTTTGACCATTAATATCTTTAATCATATATTAATAAAATTATAAAAATTAGATATTTTGAAAATATATATTGAGATTAATCTTGTAACAACTAAAAATTACAAATTTTGTCTTTACATATTAGTAATAAATATGGTCAAAATTAGTAAATAAATAGTTTAAAAAGATTTACAATGAAAGGGAGGAAATACTAACAAATTTAACATCTCATTATGTAGTTGTACGCTAGACGGAAGACGTCGTGATAGTTGTCCAGGAATTCACAGTGGATTTAAAGAAACCACTTGTCTTTCAGGTATGTCTAAGGGTGTGTTCTATTTACCTGATTTTCACTTTATTTTTTCCGTACTTATCTGAACTTACGGAGTATTAAATCTTATTTTAGTTATAAATTTTACTTATGTAATCTTTATTTTTTCTAAGCTTATATTATCTGATTTGCTGAATTCATTTTTTCCCGAAAATAAGTGAAAATATACAACCTAAATTCAACCAAACTATGAGGTTTCTTCCTTTTAGTCTTTTGTAGGTTGGTCACCTTGGCGAATCTTATGAAGAATGGGTCCATCAGCCCATTGTTAGTAAGGAAGGCCCCCGTTTATTTGAAAGTGACTTTTGGGAGGTATTGTGAGAAATAGTTAACTGTGTTTTGTTTCAGTTTGCCCTTTTTTTTTAATTAATTAATAACCTATTAGAACTTGTACTTGTAGGGGCGTGCCTAGAGCTGTAAAAAAAAAAAAAACTGATCCAATCAGAAAACCCGATCTGAACTGACCAAATCTATAACCGGCCGAGACCCGAAACGTTGTTAAAGCAGAAAAACCATTATCCGACCGTAGCTGACGTGACTAAACCGATAATCAATTTTGACCCAACTCCGTATGACCAAACCCAACACCTGATCGGGAGATGAACGATATTTTAACTGACTCGATCGAACAATTATGCAACCCCGATTCGACACCCAACCCGACAATAACTGAACCCGATTATAGTCTGACACAATTTCGCCTGCGACGACCAGTTATCCGACTTAGTCCGACCTGTTGATAACTCGACTTATCATTGACCATGCTAAATAGTAACTCCTAACTACAATTCAACATGAACCTCCTTACGTTGAGTAGACAAGAACACCTTTCAACCGAATCTGATGGATATCCATCCACCCGATCCAGATTATACGGACGAAAACCCGAATATAAGCGGATGGTTGACGGATGATGGATGGATCGGATGACGGGTGGGTCGGATATGGATGAAGGTGCATCCAACCCACCACCCGATCCATCAACCTATTACATTAGTTGTATGCTTTAATTTATCATAATTTACTTTCATAATATATTTATTATTGTAAATAAAACTATACTAGACATAAGTATAACACAAAATATCGCGTTCCCTTACTAAGATAACACAAAGATTAATCTAAATCTTTGTAAAAGTTACGCAATGGTTTTTCAAAAAGAAAAAGGGAAATTTGGTAATATTAATCCAACCTTTGACCGATTTTCTTTTATTAAGCCCACCTACGACATATTTTTTAATAATCTCACCTTTATTACCCAACAACTTTTATTGGGCCCAACAGGTCATAAAACTGTTGTAAGCGGCATTATTTCTCTACATGGCAGTACTCTCTCTCGATATATTCAGTCATCATCATCAATTCATCACCATCTCGTTGACTTTTTCACCGATTACCGGCCACTTAAGCCCAATAAAAGTCGTCGGGTAGTAAAGGTGGGATTATTAAAAAATATGTCGTAGGTGGGATTAATAAAAGAAAATCGGCCAAAGGTTGGATTAATATTACCAAATTTTCCAAAGAAAAATCGTCATGTGGACTATATGTGGACTAATTATTCCTAATTGTAATATGTGTCACTTTACGTTGTTTTTATATATCTTCAAATTTATTTCACCCGATTCTCACCCGGCCCACCCGAATCACCCGTGGATGATGGATGCGTCGGATGTGGATGAAGAATTTTACGGATGATGGATGGGTTGGATGACGGATGAAATGTCATGGATGGATGCGGATTGAGCTTCACCCGATCCAAACCCGATCCATTGCCACCCCTAGACCTAATCGACTTGAATAAAACTCAAATTTGAAATAAATTGAAAATTAATTTTGACAATATATTTTCCTTTAGTATTTGGGGTTGGGTAAGAAGAAAATCATAGGTTAAAAATTTGGCCAGATTCGATAGTTAACAAAACCAATCTTGACCCATGTCCGAGAGTGAACGTGTAACGCCCCGGCCTCTAATTCAAATATTAAAGCATAATTAGCAGCGGAATTAACCTAATTGGTCGGGACATTACCAGCCGTAACTTCCCTTTGGAAATTACAAGGCACACATCCATCATAAGCTGTTAAATACTCCCAAAATATATATAATAATCCTTTATATTACCAAAATAAAAGTACATAACTTACTAAAAGTCTTTAATTAAACTAATAAACTTTAAGCATAAACTAGGTGAATATTATTAAAGTGAAATTCCTCGCCACTACTCGTGTCCATCGCTCCCCGCAGTACCTAAAATGGAAAACAAAACGGTGAGCCGAAGACTCAGTAACAACTACCCTAGCAACGTAAATTCATTTCAACTCATTTTATTTAATAACACAGGGAGAATAGAATAAGTAAAACATTTAATAAAACATCATATTCAATTCATTCATAATCTTTTAATGAAAACGTCATTCATAAACTTTTAATTAACCATGCTAGTTGTCGGCAAGTACGAACCGTGAAGGAATTCTCCACTGGGCCTGGGCCCATAAGAGCCTGGGCTCATCGTAACATGGGCCCTGGGCCCTGAGCCTGGGCTCATAAACCATGGGAGCCTGGGCTCGTAATCCATGGGTGGACAGGTGTCCGTGGTGCATGCATGACCGATAGATAGGAAGATGGTAGTTTATATACCGCCAGACAAACCAGGTCTTTCACTTTCATTTATCATATTGTATGTAATTTTACCAAGCCTTGGCTTGTATTTCAATTCGAAATAACATAACTCATTTTATATCATAAAACATCATTTAGATCCTGGGATCCATAAAACATCATTTCATTCAACGCATCATATAAACATCATTTTATGAGAAAACTCAATCAAATCATATTATAAAGAATAATTCAAACAAATCATAATTCATTCCCACAATCCATAAAACATGTCAAAACATTTAATTCATAAATCCAATCATAACGTCATAATTTAATAATACAATTATAAAGGGATTGCGGGTACTAGCAATAGTCGTTACCTCACTTCCGCGATTTGCTAAGGGTTTTCGTTGGTTCGTTTGTCCTGAGCTCCGAGTCCAATTTCTTAAAAAAAAAAAAATTAAATAATTGAATTAGTACCAAAATGATAAATAATTTAACTTAATAATTTCGAAATTTATAATTAACCAAATTTTCTAATAATAATGTTAAAAAAATATATAATTTCATAGTTTTAATGAAAATATAATTAAACGCCTGAAGAATATAATTAATTGAAATTTCAATCGAAATATATATATATATATATATATATATATATATATATATATATATATATATATATATATATATATATATATATATATATATATATATATATATATATATATATATATATATATATATATATATATATATATTCCTTAATTAATTTACACGAAAATCTTATTTAAATTTTGTCCTTGATAAATCCATTTAGTAACTTATTTTAGTTAAATCGATAATATAATTTAAAATCAATATTTTATAAAATCATAAATTTTATAAGTAATGAATTTTTATAAATAACGAGTTTTAATAAAAATATAAATTTCGAAATTTAACGAAATATTATTATTGTTACTCGGATTTTTAAATCAATTTTTATGAAAGTATTGTTTAAATTTCATTTTGGATAAATAACACTAGAATCCTATTCTCATGAAATCGATAATAAAACCTGAAAAATAATAAACAATTTTATTAGTAAATATACATTTTACAAAAATTATTAAATCCTAAGAATTGATAAATTAGATTCTGAAAATTATAAACCAGGCTTAACTCACCCAAAAGCCCAAATTATAAAATGGCCCAATCTGAATTTAGGTTTGAGGGAGGATTAAATCAGGTTTCAAATGAAACTGATTTCCTTTTTTTTTTCTTTCGAATGGAGGCACGAACAGGGGAGCAAGAAGGGAGGAAGAGAAGAAGAGAGTGCGGAGGCTGGGCTGGGCTGGGACTCGCCGGTGATTTCGACGGCGATGGTGGAGGTGGTTTAGCGGCGGCGGAGCAGTTAAGGGGATGTGGTGAGTGGCGCGACGAAGGGAAGAAACAGGGGATATTTGTGCGGCGGTTCTACGGCGGTTCTGGGAGGAGTAGGGGGGGTGGTTCGCTGGTGAAATTGGGCGGCGGAGGTTGGTGTGTGGGTTGGTGATGGTGGTTGTTGGTGGAGTGTGGTAGGGGTGGTGCGGGGTGGCAGAGAAAGAAGAAAACAGGGGATGGGGCAGGGGAACGGGGCAGGGGCGTCGCGAAAGGAGGAGAGAGCAGGGGAGGGGATACGGTGAGGTGGTGGTGTTTGGTGGTTAGGTGGTGTTGGGTGGTGGTGAAAATGGTGGTGCACGGTGGTGGTCGTTGGTGGTGGTGGTGGTTGGTCCGAATCAGGGAACAAAAAGAGGAGAGAAAATTGAAATTGAATTTGGTTTTTGATATTGAAATTGAAATTGGGTTTTGTTTGTTGTTGAAATTTCACCTTAATTTTCTGAATTTGTATATGGAAGGTGTGATGAACAAGGGAGTGTACTTGGGGTTCAAGCATTTGCATTTGGACTGAATTGAGAGGAAGGAGAGGAAGTCAAAACTTCCTGGTTTATGCGTGGAGAGCAAGCAGAAATTTTTCCCCCTTTTTTTTTTTTTTTTTTTTAAATTTAATAAATTCACCATATTTGGCAAAAATCCAGAATTTGTAGTTAATTTTCAGAAATAAAAATATTTAATTAAAATAATTCCTTAAAAATAAATAAATTATCGTTAACGAAAATAAATAAATAATTTCAGTTTATAAATTCGTCGTTTAAAATAAATCGTAAAAACGATTAAAATAACGAAATTCGATTATTCGTAATTTAATTAAAACGAAATCAAGTTAATAAATATTTTTAATTTTAATAAATCGAATTTAAAATTTCGGGGTATTACAGAACATGACCTAGATTTTAATCGACTCTATAATTATCCGATCCAAACTTGAACTCGAAATTACCTGCAACAAAATCAACTTAAACCCGACTCTATAGAACCTGAACCCGAAATTGTACCTAACTTGAATATGACTCGACCCGAAATGGAAAAATAACCCAACCGAAAACCAACCCGTCCTGGACCTAGGTGATAAAGTGGCTTGACACGACCTGAGACCCGAGATGACCTGACCCAAAACCCCGAATCGAGTAACTATTTTGACATCTTTAACGCACGCTGTTTTTGAATTTGTAGATTCGCCACTGCCTTAAACTGCAGTAATTCAGATTTCTAACATTTTTTTTTTCCCTTGGCTTGATCCAGTTTCTAACCCTCACTGTGTGGTGGGCTATTCCAACTATTTGGCTTCCAGTTGTGTGGTGGTGCATCTCCATGTCTGTACGGATGGGTCACACTATTCCAGAGATAATGATAATGGTGATTTTGGTATTTTTGTATGGACATTCATTGAATACACTTTACATCGTTTCCTCTTCCACATCAAAACAAAAAGTTATTGGTTAGTTTTTTTTTATTTTATTTTATTTTTAATTTAAAAGCTCATAGTTCTTTCTCTCAATCACACAACTACTCATTAGTGAGTACTCACTTTTTTTCTAATAAAAATAAACAATCTCATTTTATTTACCCCAATTTAACCAAAAAACTCTCACAAAAATTGTTCTTGAAAAGAGCAAATAAAATGAGACGAAGAATTGAATATAATTTTATAACGTATGTTAGTATCAACGTACATTATTTACAGGGGTAACACTATCCATTATCTTATTCATGGTTGTCATCACAAGCACCCTATGGATAGCCTGCGTCTTGTTTTCCCCCCTGGTGCGACAACTGTTTTATGTTTTCCGGTTAGTTGCATTCTCAATTGTATGTAATATATGATTTGGACGTGTTTTTTTTTTTTTACTCACACTTAACGTTTTAGAGTATGCTTGTTATAGAGCTTTTAAGTGATGGAAATATAATCACTTAACTATTTCCATTACCTAATGTTTGATGTGAGAGGTGTGGTAGCACGAGGTTGGCTAAAAACATATATGGGCTTGTCGAGCCTTATTGGTACAAATTAGTTTCTTACCGGTAGTGATGACTACCAATAAAGATTTTGTTAGTACCAATGAAGCAAAAAATTTAATGGTAGTGATCAATTGTGTATTAACTGAATAACATAATAACTTTGTACCAATAAAGCATGTTAGTTTTCACCAAAAATAAATAAATAAAAGCATGTTAGCGCAAAATGGATCAGCTAGGTTATTGTTTGAGACTTTCTCGTGGTAGCACAATTCATTTCCTAAAAGTAGCCAGTACCATCATTTGTTACCTCTTCCAAACCTATAATAACAAAATTGTTACCCTACTCGATCCAATTTGTTACAATCTTTTCCTACAAAAGGTCTTGCATTCACAAGGTGTGCAATAAATTTATTTTACACCGGAATAACTTTATCCTAACTTATACCCAGTTTTTTTGTAACTTTTAATATGCTTTTATTAACTTTTATATATATAATGAAAAAATATTGATGGATACACATTTTAAAGGGTTAGATTATTTAGTACGCTCGGGCGATGCCCCGGGTTACCACGTTAATAACATTCATATTTACTTATATTATTTATTTTTACAATGATAAAATGATATATGTAATAGTTTCGTGGTAAAAACTTTATTATTTAAACTCGAGGTAAAGGGTTTAAACCTTACGCAAACCATATTTGAACTTCTATATATTATCCCTAATTTTGTTTCTGAATTTTGCTTTTTCTTTTCTTTCCTAGTTTTGGAATTTGGTCAGGATTTTTGCAACACAATCCACTACTCCAGCTATTTTTGGAGGTGGCCTATTGGGATATGTGATGTATGATGTCACACACTACTTTCTACATCATGGACAACCAACCAATGACTTACCTAAGAATTTGAAGGTATGCTTAATTTTATTTCTAGGGTTACTTAATTTGGTTGACATCTAAAAACGGGGAAATAAAAATTCTTGGGAATTCATAAATTAGTCAGTTGTTTAGTTGACATAAAAAAGTAAAAATGAAGGAAGTTGAAATTTATGGGAAGTTAAAGTTCTTACAAAATATGGGAAGTAAATTAATTAGTCCCCCCTGGTCAATCAATGTTCATGAGAATTTCTAATTCCCATGTTGCCACCAAACAACTTTAAAAAATTCACATAAATTTAACAAGGGAACTAATTTCCCTTAAATCAACTTTCTATAGGAATTTAATTCACATGTCAACCAAACAAGCCCCTAAGAGTCACTTTTTTTAGGAGTTACATAGTATTACGTACGAAGTATAGTCTTGTTCTAGTATAATACATATAGTGTGTGATTATTGTGTTTGGTATTTCCAGAGATATCACTTGAATCATCACTTCCGCATCCACAACAAGGGCTTTGGCATAACTTCATCTATGTGGGACAAAATTCTAGGAACACTACCTCCTCAAAAATAACTCAATATTGTAAATAAACCTGATTGTCCGTACAATTGTTCTTCATCTTACACCAATTGATCAATTTTTTAGTATATTAAAAAGTGTTTCAAACCAAATACATATATCTATTAATATAAGAAGTATTATGTAAATCATATAGCTAGGTTATACTACCTCCGTTCCTAAAAGTTCTTTACGCTTTCCGTTTTAGTCCGTTCCTGAAAGTTCTTTACACTCCTACTTTATTCCATTTTTACTCTTATTTGGCCCACCATAACTTACCCACTCACAATACTTTAATATTAGTTTTCACCCACTCACATTGTTGGACAATTTATAGCCACTCATTTTCCATTTGTTACCCCACCATCACATGTTCACCAAAATTCCTTAATTACCGTGCAAATAGTAACCGTAAAGATCATTTAGGAACGGAAGTAGTAGTATGTATATAATTTAGTAAATATTCTCTTGTATATTTCGTAGAATAATTTCCTAATTTGTAGTGTATAAGTATTCTAAAGTAAAACAATAATATGCGAAAAAAAATAGTCTTTCATTATCACGAGTCTAGGACAAACTATTCTCTAGCTCTTTCTACTTCTGTTTGTGCCCTAGATGTTTCCTTCATTCTTGCGATGGAAGCATGGAATAAGTTATGAGTTATCTTCCATGACAATAAGAATTCCCGGAGTAGGCCTCTAGTGCGGTTGGGGGAGTTCTTTGCGAACGAGGTCTTGATCGAGCATCCCTCGATCAAGCCAGGGGCGGATCTTGAACAATTTTATGAGGGGGGCCGGTAGAAAAAAAAATTAAGCAATATACTATGTAATTATACAATTATATACAAATTTTAGGGGGTTTGTAACAAAAAATACACTATAAAAGTTCCGGTCGGGGGGGCCAGGCCTACCCCAACACCAGCTAAGATCCCTCGAGCGAGATCTCTCCAAACTCGATCATGCCTTGATCAAGCCCCAACCACGAATCGAACAAGGCTTGGAGAGTTCTTTGCGAAATTAGACCTCGGTCCAGCGCTCGAGCGTTTCTTGAGCGAGGTATGCATTGTTTCTTGCATCAAATGCCACAAGCACTAGCTCGAGTTTCCCACGAGCGAGGCAGCTAGCTATCATAGCGACATGGGACCTCGAGCGAGGTCGACGTAACTTTAATGTACAAGATTAAAAGTGCTTATGGCGAACTTCAACTCTCTCTCGAAAATGAATTTGTAACACCATAAACTCATGCAAGAGTCATACCAAAACATTTTCCTTGAACTTCTAAGACCCAAAACAACCCGACACATCCATCATATATCCAATTCAACCTGCGACCGAACTATCCGCTTATTGCGAAATCACCAAATATATCACGCAAAACACTAAAAACATGCAAACAACGGAGTATTAGAATACGGTTAAGGATAAACCATGCAAATGCACCATAAAATGAATTATATGCAACTAAAAATGCGACCTAAATGTAGTAAAAAGTCCTATAAAAACGTGACTCGTCAAATTTCCCCGATCTAGACTGTTGTTTGTCCCCAATCAACTTAAAACAAAAATAGAGAAAAGAGATGGATATGACTTTTTAAGAAATACTAATTCAACTCTCAAGCAAACAACCAACCAAAGCTATTGAAACCAAAATCTATCCTGGATACAAATAGAACCACTAAACATAACCAACCCAAGCTATTGAAACGGAAATCTAGCTCGAATACAAATAAAACCACAAAACATCATGATCCACGTTTGAAACCACCAAGTTTATCCACAAACTGTTCCCGATCAAGCTACTGGTCGCCGCGCACTTTGCAAAATATAAATATATGATGCAACATAGGGGGTAAGAAGACTGTAACAAGAAACAAAAGGGGCTAGGTAAAGGGGTAGGATATGATTTTGAAAAAGGAGAGTTAAGCCTAACTCGAGGAGAAATCACGAATCAAATATCAATGGCAAAGATGATGCCATATCAAATCAACCCCATTAGATGAACTCAAACATACAAAATCAGGACCAAGTGGAATATACAATGTAGTACTGAAAATTTCGAGCATTCGGTTTTTTTTTTTGGTGCAAATGAGCCATAATGGCGGGGAAGAGAATCGATCACACGACCACCTAGCTAGAACAGGGAGGAAAGCTCTAACCAACTGAGCTATCCCCCACTCTCTTCGAGCACTCGTATTCAGTATATATACTTTAGTTTAAAACACTATGTTTTGCACATTATGATGTCACATGTTATCTCTTTGATTTTTTTTTTTTTTTTAATCCATACTTTATATTCATCTTTTCTCCATTTCCTCTTTACTATTATACTTAATTTTATTCGTTTCACATTCCAATTTTAATTTTGTTATATTCCAAATGGATCATATTGTATTATTCTTATGTCTTTCCCTTATATTACAAAGTTAATATAACCGAACTTTTAAATTAAGAAACTCGTGTAAGCATGGCATAATTCTTTTAGGACAGCTCGACTATCGTAGAATTTTCAAGAGTAATGCAAATTAGTTGAGATGTTACATCTAGCAGTTTCAGATTTTTAGAGGTTTGGAATTGGGCCAAATTTAAATCCAAATTCCCGGTATTCCCAAACATGGTAATTGGGGCTCTAGGACTCCAACCCTTCGAGAGCAGGATGCCGATATTCTACTTATTTTCTTGCTTTCTCGGGAAAAGTTCCGGCCAGAATGATTGGGAAAGATCAACCAAATTGGAATTTGCTCATTTTTCCACTCAGCTGCCTAGGATTCTAAGCTCAATAAAAGAAGACCAAAACTCCTGCTTGACTCGCATCTCGACTTTTAAGAACAGAGCGCATTCGAGGTCTAATGAACGGATCGAGTTCTGACATTCGGAATTTTAAATGGAATTCTAGTTCTCAAACATGTCATAATATAATAGAGAAGAGATAGATATATAACAACCAAATACGATTATTAAACCAATCAAAAGAAGAGGACCAACTTTTTTTAAAATAGATAAGAAAAAGGGACCCTATTAACCCATCACCAAGCACGAATCGATTAGCCAACACAACTATGCACAATCCAAAGTATTTCGCAGCTGATGGGGGAGAGGACCAACATTTATCATTCTAAATTGATAACAATGAAAAATACAAAAGGTTTATTTATTTTTTTAAAAGGAAACACAAAATAAATTATTACAAAATAAAGTATTACAAAATAAATGAATACATAATTTATGTGTATAGAAATGCACTAGTATTCTCAACAAAGCATGCTATAGAATACCTTAAGCCGACCCCCAATATATTATATATACCATTTGAATATGAGGTATAATTAGATAGATGTTGATAATGGCATGGAATGGGATATATATGTTTTTCGTCAGCGGACCTCTTCTGATACTTATTTCCATCATAGAACGCTATTGTAAATGCAAATGGAGTAACTGAACCTCCCTTTGAACTTCCTATTACTCGAACAACCCGCCAATTGTTCAAGTCAAAGTCGCTGTAAAAAGACTCTGGACGAAAAATTAGCTGAGTTGGAAAATCTGACATTGAATCGAGTATTGGTCCAATAACTATAAGAGGATCATGTAGATGCTCCACTTTTAGTTGAAAATTACTAAGGGCCCCTTTATGGCGAACTGCCTGTGTTATGCTTAGGATGCTCAGTTTTGATGAAGGTAAGTTCCTCTGAGTAACCTGCACCAAATTATACAAAAATTCAAAACCACCACGTAAACCACTTCTTAGATATACATGTAATTTTAGTTCCTCTTCTAACTCGTTGATTTTTTTCTTATCTTCCGCTATCTTATCATTTTGATCTTTACTGTTACGTTTTTCCTCTGCTAATTCCACTTTCAATCTGTCTATCTCATCATGTTTCTTCTTCAATTTACGCTCAGCTTCCTCCAACGCCTCTTTCAATATTTCTATCTCATCTTGTTTCTTCTTTAAGTCTTGCTGCCTTTTTTGCTCTGCTTCCTCCAACTCGTCTTTCAATTTGTCTATATCATCTTCTTTATCTTTTAACTCTTCTCGTTTTCTACGTTCGGCCTCATCCAACTTCACTTTTAATTTGTCTATCTTGTTTTGTTTGTCTTTCGATTCCTCCATATTTTTACGCTCTGTCGTCACCAACTCCTCTTTTAATTTGTCTATCTCGTCTTGTTTCTTCTTCAGTTCTTCCTTGTTTATACGCTCTGCCCCCGCTAACTCCTCTTTCAATGTGTCTATCTCGTCTTGTTTCTTCTTCAGTTCTTTCTGCTTTATACGCTCTGCCCCCGCCAACTCCTCTTTCAATTTGTCTATCTTATTTTGTTTATCCTTCAATTCCTCCTCTGCCGCCTCCAACACCTCTTTTATGTTATTTATCTTCTCTTTTGTCTCCTTACTTCCCTCCTCCTTTCTACGCTTCACCTCCTCTAACTCCTCTTTATGCTTAATTTTTTGGTTCTCCAATTCCTTATCTTTCTCACCCAACTTTTTCTTGCACTCAGTATCATCGCGACTACCGTTCCCTGGATTGCTCCCTAGTATATCCAAGGGACGACCGTCGATAAAGTTGCTACGAGCCCATTTAGTATTCAGCGATGTATTGACTTGATATTTGGACCAATCAAAGAGATCAAATAGCCTGTAGTACTCCACTAACATGACCACAACTGTGACCCCTGCAGCCGGTAAGAAACCAAGACCCTCGCGATTAATTATCAGTCGCGAGTTGAAAAGATCTCTGATAAGCGCCTGCAGATCATCACCCCTGATATCTTTGTCCCCGATTCTCAGCACTTCATATTTGTGTCCAGGCCCTATACTGATTCCAAGATGACTCCATTGCTTCCCTTTCACCGGAAATAGGTAAGGACTGTCCAACTCATACACTTCGATCGCTCTTGTATCCAGACACCGAAGGAAAGTTTTGTCTGACTTCATTGTGTAAGCTTCCATTTCCTTAACCTGTTTTTTTTGTTCTTTTGTGTAAAAGATGGACTAACCAAATGTAAGTATTAAGGTGTTTAGTTTGAAAGAGAAAAGGTAATGGTAAAAAGAAAGAAAAAGAGAGAGAATGGAAGTAAACACGACCCAAACTTCTTATAAGTTACTCCCTTCATATTTCAGTGTGTAAGGATGGTGGGTTGATTTTAAAATAAGATACAAGTTGGGCGAGTGAGAATAAACAATTATATAAAAGATAATGGGTATTAAATTATTCAAAATACTGTAAAAAAACAAGGAAGAAATAATAAAATAATAAATTAGTCCCCTCTTTTGGCCCCATCAGCCGTCCGTGGCCACGACGTCGCCCTTTCTTCCTCTTTTTCTCTCTCTTTTCCCCTTTATTAAAATGCAAAAGTATATCCTAAATAGAAAATGTATCATTTAATAAGATACGACCGTTATAAAAAGGTGCATCATTTAATAAGATACGACCGCTATAAAAAGATGCATCATTTAATGTAATACAAAGGGAGTATTTGTGTCGGAAAAAAACAGAAGAAAACTCATACAACTCGCACCACCCCATCCCTTCAAATCTTCAATCTACAACTACCACCACCCCCTTCCCTCCTCTATCGCCCCCCTCTAATTTGTTGATCACTTGATCCCCTTCAATCTACAACTACGTAAATGTTATTCAATTATCTTTCCCTTTCTTAAAGCCCAAAATAAATAATGTTCGATCCGAATTTTGACTTATCAAGTAAAAGTATAGAAATTAGAAAAGAAAACACAAAACGAGTAAACGATATATTTTAAAGTTTCTAGCTCCCTAACTCGAACCAGATTGACCCGTACAGGATTCCAGTCCGGTATGACACTTCTTCAATTCTTACCTTAAAAAAAAAAGACATACTTCATATTTCATAAATTTGCATTGCAAAAGAATAAAACTGAGTTGTTACGAGTGTACATACCAGAAACACAAGGTCAGTTGCTAATAAAGGAAGGTGCACTTCTGTTTGCTTTGAAAAAAGAAATGCATTGATTTATAAGGATTCTTGTTAGGGTAGTGGGGCAGTTGTAAGGTAAGATGTAACCTACTATTTTGGACTAATGGCATTTTAACAAGTTTTTAATTACATGATTAATGAGTTATGACAAACCAAAGCTGCGTGTTTTGACAAGAACGAAGTTTCCTCGATTCTAAAATAATAAGTCTATGGTCTTTTTTAATTGTTTTAGGCTGACTACAAAAGGAATCAAATTCAAATAGTGTTCAGTAGACCTGTTAAAAATCGACCTGATTCACCAATTGTTTGTTGGTTTATTGGTGATTGATGCTGAACTTGGTAGGGAGAATTCCGTGTTCGATCTCCCGCAACAACAATTGGGAGGGGATTGGAACCTATTCATCCAGAACTCGCCCTGAATCTGGATTAGCCTTAAGGGTGAACCGGGTGCTAACACCCAAAAAATATCGTCCTGACCCGAATTGAAAATAGTGGGTCATGAACAAGATTTTGTGACCGTAACCCGATTTTATCCGAACTCGATCATCCCTAAAAGTAATGGGTCAAAACCCGACCGAACCCGTTTTGGACCCGACCGATTGAAAATCATTGTATTTATAGTAATAAATGAGATTGTGTGAAAATTTAAGCATAATAAACACGTTGTTTTTACTATTGTTGTGTGTAATATGATTTTAATTTGAATTATACGTTATTTTATGGTTGAATTTGTGTAGGAAAATTTGTTAATTTGGGCCCATATTTTGTATATTTATCACCTAAATCTATACTAATATATTAAAAGGTGTTTATAAGAACGTATATGTGTCACGTAGATCCCTCCTTATTACGCCACATCACCACTACTAAGTATCATGACATGTAGTTGACAACCAAAAAACATGTAGAAGGATTGAACACTAGACCTCTTGAATTAAAAGTTATCATTCTTACCATCTTAGCTAGCCACAATGATGTTATATTTTTCTATTTAAATAATAAATACAACCTTTTTAAAATGAATAATAATGAATTAAAGGGGAAAAAAACAAAAGGCTAGGGAATTAATTACTTAACTTATAAATGTACAATTATTCTCTTCTCAACTTAAGCTTGAAAAATAAAATAAAAACTTAGGGTAATGGAGTGTAATTATGAGTGTGGAAGAGGGAAACATTGACAAGAGTATAATAATCAACTAATCATGAAGAAGAGAACTCGACTTTGTTTTGATTTTCGGATACGGGAAGGAAGTTTGTTGACCGGCCACTGATCTTGCATGGAAATCAGATAATAGCACCACATACGCACATATTTAAAATAAGTAAATCCCACTAAAAGTAAAACCCGGAGCAACGCCCGGGCCACAAACTAGTTAATGAAAATCTAATGCGCGTTTAAAAATCTCTCAAACCGTTGGGTCGACCCGAACCCGAAAATTCTGGGTCTTGAACAAGCATTTGTAAACCTGAACCCGAAAGTTACCGACCCGATTCAACCCGAACCCGAAAATAATTTTTTACAACCCAACCCGACCGACCCGTTTGATAGGTCTAGTGTTAAGTAATGAGGCTTTCTGAGAATATGTTGTTTGGTATCAAATGAAAATGCAACCATGTTAGACTTGTGAGTATCAAATTATGGCGTTTGGTACTAAATAGAAAAATGCAACCACCCTACTTTTATCAAACTACTACGTATGATGTTTGGTACCAAATAAAAATGCAACGATTGCAGAAAACACGGATATTATTATTTAATTCTTAGTATTGGCTTTAAAGACAATGCATAGTATTGTCTAAGACTTCCTCGATCGTAAAGTAATACGGAGTAAGTTGTGGTTTGACTGTATTTTTTTTTGTATAAAATCGCCTTACAGAAACGATATGGGAAGACCGCTTTGATGGCGACTTTGTTGGTAGCCTTGTTGGTGCGCACGGACATCATCTTTTTTATTAAAAAGAATTGCAAAATTAATTATTATTATTTTGGTGCCAGAGTTAAGTATAAGGTTGGGACATATCTTTTGGTATTTATCACCAATCCGTGTTTATTTAGTCGTTGTTTGGAATATGAAACAAGAATTCTGATCATTGTTAAACAAAGGTGAGTTAAAGCGGGCCACTCACCAAAGTAAAATCGTTAGGATGATGGTAAACGTCGCAATCTTACGTGTCGGAGTTTAATTGGTACATATAGGCGCCACGTAGACTATACGTCATCAAAGTATTTTTACCATCAATGCAATATTTTTACTATGGAAATATGTAACTAATGTAGTCGATACAAAGAAGGAAACAAATTAGAATATTAAGATTTTCCTACCTTTTTTGTAACATGTATAATAGGCTATATAAGTTAAATATTTTAATTTTCAATTTAAATCATGACACATATCATAAGCATGTCATGTCATCATTGTGACACGGCTTAAAGGTCGCATGTTGCGACTTTTATCATTTTCGAAATCGTTATTGGTCGACATGCCACAAGCATTGGGAATTAAGATGACATTAGCCTTCCAAACACCCATCGAAACGTTGCGTTTCATTTTTGTCAAAGAATAAAGCAGTTTGTCATTCATCTTCTCCTTCTTCTCGGTCAATAAAAATCGACCCCTAAACCCTAAATTAATTACACAAAATCGAACGAATTAATATTATTATGACTCCGGCGATGATCTATGTTGTTGAATCTTCATCAAAATTTCGTCTAATATCTCGAATCACTAATTAATTTGAAAACCTAATTATAAAATTAATCGTCATTTTCTCTCTCCTAATTATTTCCCCCCAAAATTTTTTTTGGAATACAAACCCTAATTAATAAAAAAAATAAAGGTAAAAGAAAATAAAATAGGATTTGAATTTCAATTTCAAATTCAAATACCACTTGAAATTTCAATCTGAAATTTCAATCCCATGTGGCGTTGCTGATATGGCAACAACCAATGGAACCACATAATATGTTACTATTTGGTACCCTGAGGGTACATGTAGCAGCTTCCCACACAATCCACTACTCCCGCTATTTTGGTGGTGGCCTATTGGGATATGTGATGTTGTCACACACTACTATCTACATCATGGACAACCAGCCAGTGACGTACCAAAGAATTTGAAGGTATGCTTACTCTTACTTTTAAGAGTCACTTTTTAGGAGTTACATAGCACTTGTACTAAATTTTCAAGAAGCCTTTGAGAACTTTTGTGCTCATGTAATATACATATAGTGTGTGATTACATTGTGTTTGGTTTTTCCAGAGGTATCACTTGAATCATCACTTTCGCATTCACAACAAGGGGTTTGGCATGCATAACTTCATCTGTGTGGGACAAGATTCTAGGATCACTACCTCCTCAAAAAATAACTCAATATTGTAAATAAACCTGATTGTACGTACAATTGTTCTTCATCTTGCAGGCCCATTGATCAATTTTAGTATATTAAAAAGTGTTTCAAAACAAATACATATATCTATTAATATATTATGTAAATCATCCAGCTAGGTTATAGTATGTATATAATTTAGTAAAAACATTCTCTTGTATATTTCGTAGAATAATTCCCTAATTTGTAGTGTATAAGTATTCTGAAGTGAAGCAATAATATGCTACAAAAAAAATAGTATTTCATTATCACGAGTCTAGGATAAACTATTCTCTAGCTCTTCCTACTTCCTTTGTGCCCTAGATGATTGTCAATCTTGAGATATGGAAGCGTGGAATAAGTTATGAGTTATCTTCCATGACAATAAGAATTCCCGGAGCAGGCCTCGAGTGCGGTTGGGGGAGTTCTTTGCGGCATGAGGCCTTGAGCATCCATGTCCCAAAGAACTCAATCATGCCTCGAGCAAGCCCTGGCCCAACCATGCCTCGAACGAGGCCTGGAGAGTTCTTTGAGGAAGAAGACCTCGGTCCGGCGCTCAAGCATGGCTTGAGCGAGGTATTCATTGTTGCTTGCGGCAAATGCCTCGAGCACTAGCTCAAGTTTCCCAAGAGCGAGGCAACTAGCTATCCTTGCGACATGGGAAGTTGAGCGAGGTCGACGTAACTTTAACGTACAAAATTAAAAGTGCTTATGACAAACTTTAACTCTCCCGAAAATGAATTTGAAACACCATAAACTCGTGTGAGAGTCATGCCAAAACATTTTTCTTGAATGCCTGACCCACCAAAAAAACAACCCGACGCGTCTAGTAGATATCCAAATCAACTTAGGATCTATCTCCTCTTATTGCGAAATCACCGAATAAATCCTAAAAACAAGAAAACGTGGAGTATTAGAATACGATTAAGGATAAACCATACATATGCAACTAAAAATGCGACCTAAATGCATCAAAAAAATCCTATATAATGCAGATTTGTCAAATCCCCTCGAGCTAAGTTGTTGTTTGTCCCCTATCAACTCTAAGCCAAAAATAAATAAAAGAGATGGATATGACTTTCAATGAACGAAAATAAGATCGATTCAAATCTCGAGCAAACAAACAACCAAAACTATTGAAACGAGAATCTAGCTCGGATATAGGTAGATCCACAAAACATCATGATCCATGATTGAAACCACCGAGCTTATCCACAAACTGTTCTTAATCAAGCTATTGGTCGTCGCACACCTTGCAAAATATAAATATATGATGCAACATAGGAGTAAGAAGACTGTAACAAGAAACAACTATAACCCAATCACAAATACACACATGTCGATAAAAGGTCTTTATATTCAACTTGTAATGGGATAGGTAAAGGGGTAAGATATGATTTTGAAAATGTGAGAGTAAACCCTAACTTGGGGAGCAATTACGAACCAAGTATCAATGGCAAAGATAATGACATATCAAATCAACCCCATTAGACGAACTCAGACATACAAAATCATAACCAAGTGGTATATACAATGTAGGAGTACTAAACAATACGAGCACTCGTATTCAGTACTCAATATCTATACTTTTAGTTTAAAACAATATGTTTTGCACATCACGATGACACATGTTATCTCTTTGATTTTTTTATTTTGTTAAAACCATAATTTATATTCATCTTTTCCCCTTTTCCTCAGTTAGATGTTCTTTTGCATTATACTTAATTTTATTTGTTTCACAATCAAATTTCAATTTTATAATACTTTAAATGGATCATATTATATTAGTCAATATAACCGAACATTTAAATTAAGAACGAAACAAATAAGAGCTCATCCCAATCAATCTCCGTGATTGGCGAGCAAAACATATCTAGGGATATTTTTGTAAATAAATTGTCAAAATATACAATCTATAATTCTATATATCTAAATATACAATCACTTTTTATATTAAAGTTACTTTTTTTTTTATTCCATATTTTTATTTTTTTAAAAGTATCAAATAAACTGTACATTATAATTTTAAGATTGTATATTTGTTCATTATAATTACGAAAATACACTTAATGCCAATCAAGATTATTGTTTTGAAATTTCTCAACAAATAATTCTTTTAGGACGGCTCAACGATCGTAGAATTTTCAAGAGTAAATCAAATTTAGTTAAGAAATAAAAAAACGAGTTAACGAATTGTCCATTTTCTCTCTCTTCAAATTGGGGGTTGTTTGGACAAAGCTGATCGAGTTGAGATGAATCAGAGCGCAATAACAAGAACCCCAACCACATCACTATCCACAATTCTCTCTCGTCAACTTCTTTTACTCATCATCGCCGGAATCCTTTTCCCGGCGCCGGCAACCAGCATCCGGTTACCGGATTCAACGTCGGATCAGCCCTTGAGTACCGCCGTCTTTGCTCTCGGAAGTTTCTGGAGATCCGAGCCTGTTTTCGGTTGCTTTAACGGCGTTGTTCGCACCACTGTTGGTTATTCCGGTGGCTCTAAGCTTAATCCTGAGTACCGAAGTTTGTCCGATCATGCTGAATCTGTTCAGGTAAATTCTTCCATTTTTCTTTGTCGTCTTCTAATTATTGTTTAATTTTCCCCCTTCTTTTTCGTTTTGTTTTTCTTGCGGATTGGTGTTTTATAATGTTTGTGTCTGTATGATTTGATGGATTTTATATGGAAAAATTGCATAATCTTTTGAATGTTTTGGATGATTGGGGGAAACGTTGTTAGAAGTGTGTTTGATTTGATTGAAGTAGTTTGATTGTAGAACTTTCATATGGTGAACTGGGGAATCGCTTTATTTCTAGGTTTTGACTCTTGGTAATGCAATTTACTGCATTGTCTTTTGTATGTGTTTTGTGATTGTTGAGCCAAAAGTTGTTGAAGGTTGTAATTGAAGTGATTGCTCTATATTTAGAGCAATGTGGTTGCACATTGTCCAAATTTTATATAGGGAAGCTTTCTACCTCTAGGTTTCGACATTAAGGCTCCGCTTGGTTGGGCGAAAAACGTTTTTATTGAATATAAAAACAAAATTCTAAAATAGTTTTCCTTTGTTTGGTTCCTTATAAAAGTTATTGAAAAAAGAAAATAAGAGTAGATGGGTGAGGATTGATGGGAAGTAAGAAGAGGAGGTGAGGAGTAAGGCTCCGTTTGGTAGGGCGTAAATGGTTTTCATTGTAAAATGATTTTCCATGGAAAACATTTTTTAAGGGAAAACACAATTCCAAACTAGTTTTCCTTTGTTTGGTAACTTAAAGAAAAATGAGAGAAGATGGTGAAGATTGAGGTAAGGAGGAAAGAAGGAAAAGTGGTTTCCTCCTTTTTAAATGGAAAAGGGTTTTCCACCTTTGAGGGAGTCATGGAAAATTGTTTTACATCCCTTACCCAACCAAACAACATAAATGATTGAAAAGGGAAAAATCGTTTTCCATAAAAACGTTTTACGCCCTATCACACGGAGCCTAAAAGTGTAAAATTGGTTTCCCTTCCTCCTAATGGAAAATATTTTCCACCCTTGTATGAGTTATTGGAAAATGGTAAAACACCCTTTACCATAACAAACAACGTAAAATGATTGAAAAAAGAAAAATCATTTTCCATGAAAATGTCATGAGAATGATTTACACCAAACCAAACCAAACACTCCCTATTCCCTAATATGGTATTGCTTTACTTTGTCGCAATAACTTTAAGTAGCATTGCTTGTTGGAAAGAGGAAGAGGAGGGGCGAGTGGAAAAGTTCTAGCTTCATGACTTATTCAGCTCTTCTGAAATTCAAAAACAAGAAAATAATGAGGATCAGTGCACTCGACTTTGATGTCATTAGGAAAGAAGAACAGTTTGAGCTAAGGCGAAGAAATTAGTTTGTATTCGAAGTGTTGTTCACGTAATTCATTTCCGATGCACACTCTTGTCATAATCACATCAGTAGGCCCTCAGATCAAACTATTGGATGCGCATTTTCTTTTTGTATTGATTTATCTATTACTTACTAGATTGACTTTCGTATGGTGTTTAGATTGAGTATGATCCCAGAGTTATAAGCTTCCGGCAACTTTTGGAGGTCTTCTGGTCAAGTCATGATTCAAGGCAGGTATTCGGACAAGGCCCTGACGTTGGTAACCAGTACAGGTGAGATGTGTGATCTCTTGGAAAGTAACTTGCTCCATGCCTTATTATAAGTTTAATTTCTCACTCAGTGAACTGGTTTGTGTTGACAGGTCTATCATCTTCACTAATGGTACGAGTGAGTCCAGATTGGCCGCTGCCACCAAGGAAAGGGAGCAGACTAAATCAAAGAGCAGTATAGTGACTACCCAAATTCAACCCTTGGGGACTTTTTATCCTGCTGAACCTGAGCATCAGGTATTGCTCATGATACACTCTCAGAGAATGTTTGGTATAAACTTAGGAAATACAATGGAAAGGAAATAAATAAGAAAGGGAAAGGATAGTGTTAGCTATTACCATTATCAGTTGTCTGGTATACCTTAGAAAATGAATTCACTTGTACCCAGTTGGGGATTGAGGAGGGTAACCATTTTGTTACCATAGAGTTGGGGAAGGTAACATATTGTGGTAATGGTTACCCTTAGGAAAGAGATTGTGTTACCACACCTTTTCATACCAAACATTAGGTAATGGAAAATTGGAAATAGTTCAGTGATTCCATTTCCATCACTTAAAAACACTATTACCAAACATGCTCTCAATGATCAAGCACCTTTTTTATCTAATTTTATCTTGACGGATACTCTTAGGACAAATGTCAAGAAAATGATTGGCTGCTGCTGCATGTTTTGCTTACTAAGAAAACAAGATTTGCAATAAGTGTTGCTTTTCTTTGGTTTGTTACTCAGGTTCTTGTGAATTTAATAAGCCATCAGAAAGAAATCCATAGAACATAGTTACCCTTACGCTAGTGTTTAGAGTTTAGACTTTCTTTTGGCCAGGAAATCTATGGTTATTCCTGTTATACAGCCAAAAGAAAAGGCTTTCAGGTTAGCTGATGTTGTTCCCTTTCAATATCCACAGAAATTTGAGCTCAAAAGGGGTCCTTTTCTCCTTCACTTGATTACCAATGTAGGAAGCTTCTTGCTCTCAATGAATCAATCACATTTTTCTAATTTTATCTAGATAGGGATACTATTAGGGTAAATGTGAAGAAAATGATTGGCTGCTGCTGCATGTTTTGCTTGCTCAGAAAAGTAGATTTGTAATGTGTTGGCTTTTCTTTGGTTTGTTTAGGATTTGCAATGTGTGTTACTATAATGAGAATTTAATAAGCCATCAGAAAGAAATCCATGGAACATAGTAGAGATGATCAACATTGGCCCGCCCGAAAATTACCGGGTTTTGGACAGAATATTTTGGCCCAATTTGCGGGCCTGGTCCGACTTTTTTGTGGCTTTGGGCAAAGTAAAACAACAATTTTAGTTATAAATTTGACCCGGCCCGTTTTTGGCCTGAAATAGCGGGTTTTGGGCACATAAAATTGCCCCGGAGCTTGGCCTGGTCCGGCCCGACATAATGGCAGATTTTTATGACGATGGCCCGGCCCGAACCCCTACCCGGCCCGCCTTTTGATCAGGTCTAGAACATAGTTACCCTTACTCTAGTGTTTAGAGTTTAGACTTTCTTTTCCGCTTGAACTCTATGGTTATTACTTGTTATACAGCCAAAAGAAAAGGCTTTCAGGTTAGCTGATGTTGTTCCCTTTCAAAATCCACAGAAATTTGAGCTCAAAAGAAACCCTTTTCTCCTTCACTTGATTGGGAACTTGCCAGAAGAAGAGCTTCAGCAATCAACCTTGGCATCGAAAATGAACAGTTATGCAGCCGAACTTTGCCCTCAACGGATTCAGAAGCAAATCGATGCCAAGATTAATGACATAATCAGGAAAGGTTGGCCTGTTTTGAGGGAAATCTAGTACAGACAGAACCAAGGTGCCACAACAAAACAGGGTTTTTTCAAGCCCCATTGATTTTGACAGGTTAATAGCAGTTCCGAATCGAGCATCGGTTAAATATTACTATTGATTGGAGCAAATTACCAAATTTAGGAGGCTTCTTGCTGAAATGTGTTGTAGAATGAGCATTTTTTTGGGTGCATGTATCTCTATTGTCAAATGTATTCTTAGTGGTGTACAGTAATGCTGTATGCCTGTATGTACCTGATTGTTGTAATTCTTCAGAAATCAGGATATGATATGATAATATACAGTAGCACTAATGGCCGTGGCAAGCTATGAACATTTTTGGAATGAACATTAATTCTCTGGGTGTAAAAACCTTGATATGGTAGTTTAGGTAAGATGTTGATTAATCATTATTTTTAACCCATTAAATACATTGAAGTATATTACATCGTACTACTTATCATATGAAAACATTCAAAAGGAGTACTTCATAGGTCCTTACTTGGGAGTGAAAATGAGACGATACGTTCGTAAATTATTCGTGAATCGGCTCAGCCAAAGCAGGGTCAAAACTTGTTTGACAAGTAAATAAACAACTTGAAAAAAGAAAATTAAGCTCGTTAAGTAAATGAGCCAAGCTAGCTCGAATAACTTCATGTTCGTCTTGTAAATTTCGTCAACAACTGTTGTGTCAAGTATAACTTGTTCAAGCTGGAAAAAATATACTCCGTATGATATTTTAAGTCTATTTTAGATTTTTTTTTTTTTGTATCTTTTAAATGAAATCATAATTTTTGTTACGTATAAAGTTTGACCATATATTTTTTACTATTAGATAAAGATTTGAAAAAAAAACTTAATAAAATTAAATGGATGCACAACCTTTTTGCTTTAAAGGCAATTAATGCTCATTTATTTCATCAAGCTTGTTCATGAATCACGAACTAAATGATTAACAGAACTTTCGTCGTAAGCGCGATGGAGGTGACGGAGGACGTGCTCGTACGAACCTTCCGCGGCTTACATACGCTCTCAGGAGGCCCGAAAGCTTGAACATACCAAATTCTTAACGAATCAAAGTCAACCAACAAAAATTCAAAGTCCATTCAAGCTCGAGTTAGCTCAAAGCATCGAACACTAACAATCTAACCCGGATCGACTCGTTTGCGGCCTTAGTCCTCATAAGCCTTGATTGGTGAAGCCTTAACCCGTTAACCCGTAAGGGAAGTGGATCATTTACCTTTCTTACCAAAACAAACAAAAATGAAGTACGGAGTATATATATACACTCACAGATCACACACTTATCTAACTAAAGCCATTTTTCTTCCACGACCGGAAGAAGAAAACCAGACGGAAAAAATAGAGTCCTCAGGGAGGAAGCGGCGGAAAGAAGCTTCGAACGACGGCGATCAAGGCGGAGGCGGCGGAGGAGTAGGAGAGAGAAACCGAGAGAAAGAGAAGCGCCACCACCATCATCGTCACCAGGAACACAAGAAATCTAAGAAAATGTCGACGACTCAGCAAGTTAGGGCATCTCACATCTTGATAAAGCACCAAGGTTCTCGCAGAAAGGCTTCCTGGAAGGATCCAGAAGGTGTTGTTATCCTCAATACTACTAAAGAATCTGCAATCTCTCAGCTCAAATCGATTCGCGATGATATTCTTTCTGGAAACGCCAACTTTGAAGATGTAGCTTCTCGAATCTCCGATTGCAGCTCTGCCAAGCGAGGCGGCGATCTAGGTTTATCTCTCTTCTCTCTCCTCTTTTATTTCGTCTTCTTTTGATGTTTCATATGAGTGACTGCGTGGAAACCCTAATTAATTGATTTGTTAGGTTTGTTTTAATGTTTTGTGGTAATTTTTTACGCCTGAATTCCTTAAACCCTAACAATTAGCTGCTCTTCTGGAATTTGTTCAATATTTGGATTGTGTAGTAGTGATTTAGTCGTTTCTATTCCATATTGGGAATTTCTTACTAGAATTCACTAGCTTGACATATTTGATGTATTGAAGACTGTCATCACATTCTGTCACTCAAGTACCTATGTCTCAACACCATAGGTATGCCACTTAGAAAATCATTTGCACCAAACTCATTCATTTCACCTAAAGTACCTGTGTCGGACACTCCCCATGAAAGTGATGACACTTTGACACTTCATTCTGTGTAGTACAATAGTGATTTAGTCGGTTCTATTCGATACGGGGAATTTTTGACTAAAGTTATTACTCGCTAGCTTGACATATTTGATGTATTGAAGACTGTCATCACATCCTGTTTATTTTGATGTTTTTTTTTTCCATTCTTCAACGCACCTTTTTTAATAGTTTCTAAATACTTTGTTAGTCAAGTACCTATGTTAATACTCAACACCATGGGTATGCCACTTAGACACTTTGTTTTGGACCAAATTCATGCATTTCACCTAAATTACCTGTGCCGGACACTTGGCATGGGTATGATGACACTTGGACACTTCATTTGTACCAAACACGTGCAAAATTTTCGTAGCATACCCGTGTTTAAAACCTGGACACATACTTGTGCCTTACTACACTAGCCGAGTTCTAGTAACATCTCCTAAAAACTGTAGTCTCTTCCGAAAAGATTGGTCACAACCGAGTTCTAGTAACATTTCCTAGAAATGATGCATCTATTGTGGAACGGAGGAAGTATATGATATGTGTTATTATTTCCTTTGTTTCAATGTAGGTTGCAAATGTAATATCATAGTTGTTTCAAGTAGAACTTAAATTCACTCTATGAAAACAATGTACAATGTACAGAGTATTAGTTGATACATGATGTTGTCAAATTAACTTAAAAATTCTAGTCGAAGAATAGACCACAAAAGATAAGTAGTAGCAAAAAGTAACGTCATAGCGATGTTCTTTTATTTAGAAGGAAGGGATTACTCATTGTGTGTTCTAAATTTATGCATTCAACAAATATCAATATGAACTTTCTTGTTCTCTGATAATCAGCTTGATCAAAGGGTATTTACTTAGCAGTATAGCATACATCTCCCTGAATTAAGCGATACTATCAGGGTTTGTATATGTGACAAGGATCTTATCGAAATAATGTTTAAGCCCGTGAATAACTTCTCATTCCTCTATCGTGGTCTTTGCTTGCTGCTGTCCCATCTCATCTCATTAGGGAAAAAAACCCACCAATTCATTATTATTTTATCAATTAAGTAACAGTTTGTTTAAACTTTAACTCCGTAAGCCAAGAATGAAGGAATTCTTTGTGTCTTCATAGAAAAAGGCAGGTTGAAATAATCAAAAGTTGGTAAGGCTAAAAGAAAGAACTTAATGAATGAAACAGAGTGGGGAAATTATAAAGAATGGAAAGGTGACGGTCATTTATGTGTTTATAAAGTATTTTCATATTTTGGTAAATCAATAACCTGTGGTGGAAAATCTTAAGTCTTAATTCCTGTAGTGTATGGTTACATATGATCAGGTCAGTGTTATATTTCTGAGACCAGCCAAAAGCTCATGTTATGATGTTAGTGTTGAGTACACATAACTCATGCTATCCCCCCAAAAGAAGTCATATTAGTAAAGATTTTTGCTCCTTCTTAAGTAAAGTTTGACAAATGACAAATAGTGTCTCCTTTTTGAGGAAAGAGTATTGAGCCCACTGATTAGAAACTTCTATAATGACCTTCATATGAAGTGAGAATGTTTGGAATTCATTTCTTTTATATTTGGAGAATTTTGTTGTCATTATTCTATTCATTAGATGATACAAGACACCCAGGTACACAAGAATGAAGACATATATAACTATGTAAGTGGATAAATCATATATAACTATATAAGTGGTGAATCATCCACAAGAAGTACTTGGTTTAGAAAGAAACGAAAGTGAAAACTAAACTCTGGTCTTACAGACTTGCACTCTGAAATGATAATCTCAAATACTTCTGGTTTCAATACTACAATAACCTATAAGTTGTTTGAGGTTCAACAACATAAGCTAATGAAATATCGAGTAGCAGAATCATATCCTGGATTGTTGGCGTATTCTGGTGATTTTGCTGGTTACCTCGTGTGCTTAAACTTCTTAGTTCTTTCTTAAATGTGCACTGTGCAGTAACTGTTTGCTTGTTCTACTTGAGGAAATTGTTTGCTCGTTTAAGTAAAGATTTTCGCTCTTTCATAAATTGACAAGTGACAAATAGTCTTTTTGGGAAAGAGTAGTGAACCCACTGATTAGCAAGCTCTTTTATATGAAGAACTTCTATAATGACCTTGATATGAATTATGAACTTTCTTGGTTAAAAAGTAAGGATAGTTGGAATTGGTTTCTTTTATGTTTGGAGAAGTTTGTTGTCATCAATCTACTCTTTAGATGATCACAAAACACCCAGGTAGACAAGAATGAAGGCATTCTTGGCGTGGATAAATGATTTATAGTACTCCCTCTGTCTCGTAATACTCGACCTGTTTTGATCGGACACGCTTGCCAATGCACAACTTTGACCACCAATTTCTTTAAATGCATATTATTAAAACTTATAAAAGTATTAATATTTTGAAAATATATATTAAGATGAAGCCAACTATATATTATATATTAACATTTGTTTTCATATACTAGAAATAAAATTGGGTCAAAGTGAATTGTGTGAATAGTGTGAATAGTGCAAAAAGTCAAAACAGGTCGAGTAATAAGGGACTGAGGGAGTATAACTATGTAAGTGGTGAATCATCTACAAGAAGTGCTTGGTTTAGAAAGAAACGAAAATGAATCCTAAACTCTGGTCTTACAAATTTGCACTCTTACACGATAATCTCAAACACTTTTGTTTTCAATACTACAATAACCTATAATTAATGAATGAAAGCTCGAGTAGCAGAATCATATCCTGGATTGTGGTGCGTATTCTGGTGATTTTGCTGGTTACCTTATGTGCTTAAACTTCTTAGTTCTTACTTAAGTGTGCACTGTGCATTAACTGTTTGTTTGTTCTACTTGAGAAAATTGTTTGCTCGTCGCTCAGTACTGATAATACTGTCAACTGGTGTACCTGTAGTTGAGACTTGAGAGTCCTGAACAGGGTTCTTTGTGAAACTTTTTTTTTAGTTGAGATGCTTGAAATGTTCACAACTTGAGGGAAGCGAACTCATGGAGCTTATGCCCGAATTGTTAATTTTGAAATTGTCAGTAACACGTTCTGTCACGGGGATTAACCTAGTCATTCGTGTTGCTTTGTATCCTGAGCTGAGTTTTGAGGCATTGATTCACAATTGTTAGTGTGAAGCCTTGGAATTTATTGTGGAACCAATACTTTTTTCTCATTAGGTACAAAAAAATATATTGGAATATTGAATACTGGATGTGTTTTTTTACTTTAGTTACAACATACAAGCAAAGCACAAATAATTGAGAAGTTCCTAGTGAATGTTGTGCATGCTGCCTGTGTATTGTGTATTATCAAGTAGACCTGATCATCATGAGCCCAGCCCGGCCAAAAAATAGCGGAGTTCGGTGCAGAAAATTGGCCCGGGTCTTGGGCCCGACCCGGATTTTAATTTTTCGGGTGGGTTTTGGGAAAAATGAGCAGTTTACGCTTTAGTAAGTAGTGCCCTCTCCCCAAAAATCTCAATCTAGGCAACTCAAAGTTGCAATTTCTGTTATAAATTTGTCCCATCCCGAAAATGTCCTGAAAAGCCCGCTATTTTTGGCCCGAAATAGCGGGTTTTTGGCAGAAACTCTTCTTGCTATATAATCTACATATTTTATTAGAGCTGCATTTTGCTCTAATTATTTTTCCATATATCTTGATATATACATACATGATGGGCTTGACTGTTGTCCCTAACCCTAACCATGTCGTGGGTGTTTGTTTCCGCAGGTCCGTTTGGTCCGAGGCAGATGCAGAAACCTTTTGAAGATGCAACATTTGCTCTAAAAGTTGGGGAGATAAGCGACATTGTTGAGACCGACAGTGGAGTTCACATCATCAAGAGAACAGGATGAGTTGGTTGCCGGAGCACCATGTGGATTCCGATTCCGATTGTTTTGTTGAATAGGCTTCAAATTTTCAAGAAGAAAGTGTTTGGGATGTTAGTTATTTTACTGTGCTTTTACGATACAATGTTTGCCCGATCAGGCTATTGCGGTCGTGATAAACGCTTTATCGGATTCGTATTGATTGAGGGATAATAGCTTTTAATTCTCTCATGTTTTGTTGTGTTCAAAGATGTGTAAAACTACCAACCGGGTTGGCTATATTGATGGAAACCGTGTTTTTGTCTAAAGACATGCATGAATAGGCAATATGTTTCTCTCTTATATTGACACTTCGTTTTTTTTGTTGTTGTGTGGGGATTCATTTTCTTAATTCACCGTTTTGTACGTAATAGGTGTATGATAAATTTATTAAAAATTGAGTTATTTTTTAGTTTTTATTCAATTTTTGGTAATTTTTACCTAGTTTTTATTACGGAGTAACTTTTATACAAAATATTATAATTATTTTTTTAATGGATAAACATTTAAAAGGATTACGAAGTTACTTTAATACCTTATTAGTGAGGTTGAAATGATAATTTTTATTAAACCGGAAATTTTATTACGATAAAATAGTATCATTTTCACATTTATCGGGACAACGGTTAAACATTTTGACTTAACTTTTAATCTAATGTACAATATTGCATACCACCTTTGAATTACAAATTTGGGTAGATTGAAATATTCCAATCTAATTAAACAGTTGCCCATAACAAAAGAAAAATCTCATTACCAAAGCTAAAAGACCAAAAAATTAGAAATTTGGGTTGATTGAAATATTCCAATCTAATTAACAGTTGCCCATAACAAAAGAAAAATCTCATTACCAAAACTAAAAGACCAAAATGTATCTTCTTCTGGCTCCAGATTAGGAGTATCGGAGTATCAAAAATTTCCTTCGGAAAATATGCACAAATGAACTAGGATGAATCACAAACTACCCTATTGTAGTCAAAATCCTTGTAAAATCATTTCACAAACCCAAAAAAATAGAGGAATCTATCTAATACAACTGTTATACTTACCCTTCAAGGCAGTTTCCTACAGAGTTTGATTCATTTCACAAACCAAAAAAAAAACTGAGGAATCTATCTAATACTGTTACACTTACACTCTTCAAGGGAGTTTCCTACAGAATTTGATTCTCTTACTAGTGTGAGCATCTCGTACACTTTCCGCTTCCACCTTAATCGACGAATCATGCTGAAAAGGGCACCTTAATCCCCTTCTGCAACCTTGTGAGCTGTTAAAAAATCTGCAAACTTTCTTCATCTTTGCCCTCGCATCTCCTTGCCCAAATATGGCTGTCGGTGCAGAAGCTCTCGGCCTGTGAATCTCTGTATGTTCTTCCTTACTTCCATGTAGTTTGATAAGGGTCTTGTAGTAATTCACATCCTTCTCAACTGGGGCCTTGACCGAAGAAGATGAATGTTGTGAAAAGCTCCTTGATCTTTGTGTTTCTAAGGGCATGCTCTGATTGTGTTTCTCTGTTGATGACATCATGTTCGGTCCATAATCCTCGAGTAAGTAACCGGGCCTACGCGAGAGTTCCGTGGGAGGATCTTGGTTGGACATGGAAGCCCGGGATGTAGTGGTCCGCAAAGATGGTCCCACGTCCGTAAGATTTTGCAGCAAGTCAGGTTGAGTGAAGAAGAAGTCTGATGCAGATGCAGTGTCATTTGACCCTAAAATGTGAGCTGTTGAAGTAAGAGGAACCGTTCCTGGAAGCTCTAGCTTGTCCACTGGCCTTTTGTAGACCTGATCATCACGAGCCCGGCCCGGCCCGAAATATAGCGGGTTTTGAGCTGTTGAAGTAAGAGGAACCGTTTCTGGAGACGGAATTGCTGTCTTGGTGGTGGGGTCCATAGGGATGGATATAACTGCTTGCAGAAGCTTCTTATTCATATCTTGAAGCTCATAAATGGGAGTTGTTTTTGTAGTTTCAGAAAAGCCTGAATATTTTTTTGACAATATCTCAATCATTTTCGGATCACTAAGGATTTTAACAAGGAGATCAGTGTCAACCAAGCTTCCCTTCTCATTGCTTTTCATGATTGCTGTAAAAGCAGCTGAAGCCGCAGCAGCAACAATATCAGCCTCTAGGGCAGTAGATACTCCTACAACTGGTTTCTCATTGACAATCACCTCTTCTTCCTCTTCAACAGGAATAACCGGGATGACGGGGGTTACAAGATCATCATAATCACATTCTTCCAAACCTGGAGAAATTGATGGGCTAGATGCAACAAATAGATAGAAACTCAATTCCTAAGCAGAAATTGGGTTGGGCCAGAAAAGGTAGAAAACCAAGGCTCCGTTTGGTAGGGTGTAAAACGTTTTCATGTAAAACGATTTTCCCCTTTTCAATCACTTTACGTTTGTTTGGTTTGGCATGGGATGGAAAACAATTTACCATAACTCTCTCAAAGGTGGAAAAACATTTTTCATTTGAAAGGAAGGGAAACCACTTTTCCATATTTCCTCCTTACCTCCGTCTTCTATCCTCCCATATTCTTCCGTTTTCCTTTTTTTCTAAATTAATTTTCTTGCAAGGAGCCAAACAATGGAAAACTAGTTTGAAATTGTGTTTTTCCTTAAAAAAGTTTTACATGGAAAAATCATTTTTCAATGAAAATGTTTTACGCCGAACCAAACGGGGCCCAAAACAAAAGAGAACGGAAAAACGTGAAAGGTTTTCTTTCCACAGAATATGAAATCAATAGGGAATGCATGGATAATTGAAGCAGAAAGGAAAGGATGGAATTCTTGTTGCCAAATATGTCGGGGAATTGCAACTGGTAAGAATATAAAACCATGCTAATATTGCAATGAGAAATCCTAAATGATAGATTTTTCTGAAGATACAGCACCTTGGAGCAATAGCAGATGGCCGGGTAGAACCAGCTTCGAGCACTCTCTTTTCTCTGTAATTCTGGGTCTCGGTCTCTTTGCTGAATTCACCAGCCACCACTTTCCAGTCACTATTCAAGATGAACTGCTCATACAAAAGGAAACCGTTGAAACATCAAATTAAGAACTTGAATTCTCAATAAATGTGCACAGTGATTCCACTGCCTATCAACAAACATACAGTTTGAATAAGCTTACAAGTGTGTGCACAGTTGTTCCAGTACGTATCCACGACAAAAAAAAGAAACCATTTCAAAACAAAAGTAAGCTTACCATTGATGGACATTTCCACTTAATCTGGGGAATACAAGTGTGTTTCACTGTCCCTGAGAATGGCTTGCTTCCATATTTAAGGGATGGGTTTGTGTGAAGGTGATCTTCAGCTTTATTGCCAATTTTTGAGGAGCAATCTTCTGGCACAAACATTTTTACCTAATTCAAGCAGGATGTTAATAGGGGTGAGTAGCCCTGGCCCAGGGAAACGAGTATTAGACTCGTTGAAATATAAGATAACATCAAAGTCAAACTATACCATAAAATGGCCCGACATAAACTCATAGTTAAGTAAAAGGCCATTCGTTTTATAGACGAATAATTTTTATCATCTTCATTTACCAATGCTACTGCTTAATTTCTTATGTACGATCAAAAGCGATGATGACAAATCTGATGTTACAAAAACTTGATGTTACACTTACACATGTAAGCCCCACCTACACATTAACTGTATTGCACATGTAACCCCCACAAATAATTCAGACAAAATTCAGCATTATACATGTAACCCACACACACATTAACTGTCACAGAGCACTGGTATCTATTTCAGAATTATCTCTGAAGTTTGAATACTGCTCCACATAGGCTTATTGATGTCATTACAAGTCAACAGAAACATACAGCAGTAGCAATAACTACATAAGCAACAAACCTAGCAACGTGTGCATACGCATTTTTAAACATGTATTCACTACCACTATTCCTCAGTTCCAACTATACATTTTTAGTGGTAACTGTTTGAGCTCTTGTATCTAAAGGACTTGCTGCTTAGGCCATGTGGGGTTACAACATTCCCCTTCTAGTTATTGCTGCTAGAAAATGTAATGGTATTATTATCGGAACCTCATGAACACCACAAGTCATCCTGTGACTCAATGTTCTTCCAATGGCTATCTTCCCCTGCTTCTCAAAAACTAATAATGATACAAGGAAACAAATATTACTCCCTCCGTCCCACATTACTCAAGTGTTAGGAAATAAGTTGTTTGGTTATCAATTGTTTTATTGAAAAAACAGATGGGATAGGAGTTAGTGGGGTACTTTTTTAATTGAATGAGAGAGGATGTGGGCCTGTGGGGACCAAACTTTAGTTAATAGGAAGAGACAGTCAATATAATAATTGTGGGGTCAAAAGTAATGTGGGATGGCTGAAAAAAGAAAGTGTAACAAGGAATGTGGGATGGAGGAATGTCCACAACTCATAACATAGACTCCACCACACGGAATATGCTCATGACAGGAGCAGACTTCCAGCCATTTCCAGGCTGTATTTATCCATTTCTTCATTATTTATTTTCGTTGATTTCCTAGTAGTAGTGGCCTTCAGTTATAATACTCTATCTCCTCATAATTTGGGGGGCATCTATGTCCCTTTTGATTGGGAACTTTATGTTTTATCTTGGAAGTTCCTGCAAGTGCTAGGATATCTCAAGTGCCAGTCAATCTTCTGCTTTCAATTCTCTGTATTAATGAGGATCTACTTAACATATATATTTTTTAATCATTGATTATGCTAAACGTTAAGATTAATAATCATAGCATGATATCGGAGCCAAGGAAGTGTTATAAGTAGTGAACTGAAAATCGACTTGCGCTAAATGCTTCTCCCTCTGTTCTATTATGGTCAATGTAATTACTGTACAAGTGTACATACAAGACCAAGAAGAATAAAAAGGACCACTATTTTCTACTTTTAGAAGGAGAGGTACTACTAATTAGTTTCAATGGTTCAGTGTAGTGGGCCAATGGAGGAGAAAAATAGAGAAACAAATTAACCTAAGAGCATGTTTAGAACATCAAAATGCTTGGACTTGAGCAGAGGGAATCTATTAAAATACTAAAAGTAATAACAAAGAGGACATAGATGGAGGCCAAAAGAGAAAATGACTTCATGAAAACATTTTGAAAGACCAAATATTTGGTGTTAGGAGAGAGAAAATATATTGAGAACCAAAGATGTTGCTAAACATGCTATAAGGGATAAAGTGAAAGTGTGTAGAACTTAAAAGAACAGATAGATGAAAACAGAAAGTGGGTAGGGTAAAAAAAAAAAATGGGAGTCGTCGTTTAGATCTGGTGCAAGAATTCTGATTGCAGAGGCCATATTGACATTTTTCCTTTCTTGCAAAGCAAAAGGCTAAGGAAAGAGTGGAAAGCTATAACAAATTATCAATATCAATCATGTAGGAATGATTACACTAACTAGTGTCATAAACTCATAATTCAGCTCCATTCTTAAACCAATTTACCCCATCCACATAAGGGTCAGCCTGAAAGCTATTAATCTTGTAGATGACAAACTATTTCCCAAGTGAAAGTAGGGTAGATGTATTCCTTTCTTTGATTGGAATCTTTAATTTCGATGTATAAATCCACTTAAACACTTCATCTTCAAATAGAATCACTATGAACCAGTAGACCAGATTAACAACACATGTTTCTCTCAGCTGCTCAGGCCATACTAACCATGTACTTCCTCAAATCCATGTCACTCCCAAGTACTGCTGGTTAGTTTTCACATCATATAACCAGTTGCAGCTAATGCCAAATAAATAACAGCAATCTAATATCTGCTCAATCAAAATAGATGGCATAACCACGTAAGTATCTTAGCCTTTCAACCCATAACAAAGCTCCTAAAAATAACTCCAAGTACTAAAGTCAGAAATGATATCTAGGGACTAAACTACTAAAGAACTATCTCTCAAAGAAAAATCAAGTTCCCAAAATATTGATGTAGTTACAGCACAAATAATCAGCCAATTTTCACCCTTGGGTGATTATTTTTAATTTTTTTAGCCAAACACTGACATTTGACTTCTCTATATCTCAAACAAAGTCTTTAAACACATCAGAGAAGAGCAAAGATTGCCATAGTACATGAAACCTAGGAACAAAAAATCTTTCAATACCATTCATGGAACGAAGTCAACAGTTATCACGATCACAGTAATGCTGCCATCAATAACCCTACCTTCCAGAAATGCAATAACTCGAATATTTGCGAATTCAGGTTTTCTAACATGTCTCATTAAGCAGAGATCTAAAGCTTCATCGGTATCATTTATAAACAGATTCCAAACCAGGACTTCCTCAAAACTTCCTTCCTGGATCCTCCTTTACTGCACATATCCATCGGTGATCCAAGGAAGACAGATACTCCACCTCATAGCCACAGAGCATTACAGACAAAAGTCACAAAACAAATACTATAAAAATTTATAGTTCACCAAAAACTCTCTGGATCTACTTTTGTGTGTGTGTGTGTGTGTGTACCTCCCTAATGGATCGACTCCTATATAGATAGTTTTGATTTATCCTCTTCCGTTACTCAAAAGTTATTCAACCATTCATAGGCCTCGGTCCCATGACATAAAGAAATCCGAAGCACGAGTCTTTGTTACTGTTACAGAATTTCCTCGAGACTCTTGGAAGCCTCATGAATAAATTCAAACCCATGACCTTTCAAAGCCAATACACTAGAAGACTATCATTGATCACAAAGATCGTACTAAACCAAAACAACACTTTTGTATCAACATCAGATTACACAATACATACTTTTTATGCAAGTAAAATTTACTCAACACAGCAGCAGATATCCCACACATATTGGACCAACTTCAAAGGCGATGCATTGTGACAGTCTCCTTTCCAGCATAACTTAACTGCTTAAAACTCGGTCTTCATTATGAAATTGAAAACCTAGATGAGCAAGTGAATGATAAAAAATCTTTCCTCAATTGTTCCACCTATAGTTTAGTTTCTATTACTAATATGCAGCAGGGAGGCCTTGATTTCATCAATTGTCCTTAATATTCCTGTCTAAGAACACCAGAAGTTATAATCCCAGAATTTGTCATCACTTGGCCCATTAACTTTGAACATCATCTTTTCTAGTTTCACCAGTTAAATATCTGCTTCCTTCGATCAGCTAATCAGTGCCACAAAATAAATGATCCAAAATGCCTCACCCAGGCTTAAGTAAACAAGGTACAGTTAACAGACTGCATAAATCTGAATCCATTCAAAATTCCTCAAGCATCCATTTCTTCTAAATCAGGAAATGCCCAAAGCTTTCTATTTATAATGCTTCACCTAGCTCACCCCTACTATCATTCATAACTACAAATGGATTCTAAGCAATAGTTATACTGTCAACACATGAAACTTTGGTAATATCAAGTGAACATTAATGAGTTTTCACCCCTAAACATCAGAAATTGAGCAGCAGATTAAACTAATCATCTATCTTTGCCAGGGAATTTGGGAAGGGAAGGCTTCTGATCGATAATACTACATAAATGTAGACCGTGAAGATGATGTCACTTTGTCAGCAAAAGTGACTTCTAATTTCAATGTATCTTACACAATCTAGTAGTCACATTTAAGTCATTGTGCACAGAAAAAGAAAGAAATGGGGTAAATGGGGTGTCAGTTAAGCAACCACACTTCATTATTCTGAGGATGGTTTATCTGAAAAGGAAACTTCAGCAAGCATTGATTCAATCATTAGCAAAATCCGTTGAAAGCCGCATGTCACTTTTAATTCTTCACCCTTCTTGCCAAGTTGCTTCAACAATTAGGTTTCAGAAAAGAGCTTATTTTTCTTCCACGGTTTTTTTGTTTGTTTTTGTTTCGGTATAGTGAAAGTAGGAGCTGCTTTTGTTTCGGTATAGTGAAAGTAGGAGCTGTAAGGATTTACATTCCTTAAAAGGCATCATATCAATGTCATTCTTTATAAATGTCCCTCAATATTAAATACATTGCTCTTCGTTAGGAAATTAAATCTTTTCATGTGCTTCTGTGGCTTGTGAGCTTTTAGGTTTCAGAATTTTTTTCCGCAATGAATAAAACAACGGGGAGTTCTCTTTGAGCCTTCTACATGTTTTCGTAAAGAAAGAAATAAACCTTAATTCTTATACTCCATATTTACTTCTTCGCAATATCACTATTGTTTGAGTTCACCAGTCTGTTATTGCATATTTGCAATAGTCCAATAAGGTAAAACTAATTAACTTTTGTGTTATTGCAAATTTGCAATTACTTCGAATAATCACGACCGGAAAATTCCCAACATCGGTTTATAGTGGACTAATACAACTGTTCAGTGATACCAATCTATCCCTTGCTAAGAAAATGTAAACATACAATGTATTTGACGCCACATGTTATAGTTTAAAACTTGTGCTTGCAAAAACAACAAATAAATGAAAATCGAATATCGATATTCAACTAAAAATAATGCACTAAGAAAGCAGGCGAATTCCAGAAATTCTTTGAATAACAATGGAACAGTCTCTTTACTCCAAACAAAAATATAATCAAATTGAATCAAATTAGGGGAAAATGGACAAATTATACCTAAATATGTAACCAACTTGAATTAAATTAGGGTAAAAGAACGAGTTATACCTAAATATATAATCAAATTGAACCAAATTGGGAAAGAAAAGGGACGAATTCTACCTGACAGAGACTAGCATCTGGAGCCCAGTTTACTCTCTTGGATTTCTCGGATGATATTGATGATTGCTTCCTCATCTTTCTTCCTTTGTTTTTCCGATTATATAATTAATGACTGTAATCCCTAGCCAAAAAAAACCCTAAAAAATATTTGTTGAGCGATTTCCGGGTGTTCTAGTGCCTCTACTACAACAAATTCAAATTTTTCAAAAACAAAATGCTGCTCGAAAAATTAAAATTGAGTGCAGAAAATGCCGATTGATTGTTTTTCTGATTGTGAAAAGACAAATTAAGAATCGGAGAAGAAAAACTCTTGAATTTTTCGGAGCAAAAGATGAACGAACTACTGAACTTTGGGACAAGGGAGTGAACAAAAAAAACACGTACAGAGTAGCGCCAACTCGCCAAGCCGCCAACCAATCATCATTTTCTAAATTATTATTAGTATTTTTCTTTTTGGTGAAAATCATTTTCTCAATTATTTACGTCTTGAATTATTTCCTTACTAGTCTTATATACACACGATACTTGCGAATATAAGAAATAAATTTGTGCTATTACATTTAAATCTAAAATAATATGTAATTAAAAAATATAATATAAATGCATTGCATGCGAATATAAGAAACATATAAGTTAGATAAAGTCGAACGCTATAAATGCGAATATAAGAAGCAAATTTGTGCTATTACATTTTAAACCTAAAATAACATGTAATTAAAAAATATAATATAAATGCATTGCGTGCGAATGTAAGAAACATACTATAAGTTAGATAAAGTCGAACGCTATAAACAAATTGATTAAAATGGTAAGAATTTATTTAAGGGGCTGGATTGATTAAAATGTTTTTTGAGCTTTTTCTATTGAGTAGGTTGTCATTATATTTTTTATTATATAAGGGTGGAGGTTATTTAGTAATCAAAAGGGACATCAAAAGTGGATTTACTAAAATAACCTCACCTCTTCACTTATTTATATAATAATAGAGACTATTATTCCAGAAAAGATAGAACGGGCTTGCCTTGTTATTAACGCAATTTAATTTCGATGAAAATGCTTTGTAAACGTGTTAATACAAACTTTAGAACAACTCATATGCCCTTCTAATATGAGAATTTTCGCGGGGGACATAATTCAATTTCAAGCTAGTACTTAGTTTTTAAAGATAATATATTTTGTTGAATAAAACTTAATTTTTAATGATCAGTATGGAATAGTGACCTAGTGTAGTATGGTGTACAATATTAATTTTAATTGATTAAAGTTATTTTTCTACCCCAATTTTTTATTGAATATATACTATGAAATAGTAGGAACTATTCGCATTTTGTTAAGGTGAAGACCCCGTCAAAATAGTTGAAGAGAACGGAACCATAGTTTAACTATAGTATTGCCAGTGCCACCACGAAAAAAAACTTCTTGTTTTAAAGTAAGAGAGGTAGTCGGGTAGGTCTTCTATGTATATGATGTCACCATTAGAATTATTAATTTATACGATAATAAAGTGTGATGAGTGATGACTACTCATACGGAATATATAATTAGAAAGTGAACTTTTTGAGTGATTATAATTAATACTTCGTAGAACATAAATTTTTTATCATAAGGTGTAACTATTTGATTAAAAAATACAACTATTTGCAATAAGTTATTTTTATACGTCGGTACATAACACCGTCACAAATAAGTTTTTATAAAGTATAATAAGAAATGTTTTAAAAAGAAAGCACACTAATACACCGTAAAACGAGGCATATACTCCGCCCAATCGATAATTATCAGGCATAAACTGTACAAGGAGTAACACAATTATTCAAAGAATGATGCAAACCAACCACAAGGTCTTCTATAAGACCATTGATGTCACCATTCAGTTTTTTAACTATACAATAACGAAATATAACTATTCGAATAGAAATCGTGCATTGACAAACATACCTTAAAAAACTATGTCAACTAAAAAAAACGGGGAAAGTAGTAAACTATACAAAGAGTAACATAATTATTTCAAAGAATGATACAAACCAACCACAATTACATCAATAATTATCATCCCTGAGCTACAAAGAAACATAGATTGGACAAATTATAAATTAGGATTAATCTTCTACAACTTTTTTTGAAGGCATGCTTGTATCTACAATTTCTGAACACAATTTAGAAGTGATAATTACATTAGTTTCGGATGCTGAAAAGGGCTTAATAGACGACCGAAGTGACTCGGGACCGTCTGAAGCAATTCGTTTACATAACGTATCACAGTTACTAATAACCTCGGTTAACCTCCCTTTAAGCTCCCCGAGCTCCACTTTCAACGCATGAACTGTGTACAATTCAAACATGGGATAGATCAACAACCGTGCTACAACTAGAACAACGACTACAAAAGGTACAAATGCAGAAAACGGTTTACTATGAATTACTCCCTCCGTCTCTTTTTGTTTTTTACGTTTGATATTTTTCACGCGTTTTAACGATTAATTAATTTGCATCGAGATTCCTCAATTTTTTTATTTAAATAAGATAAATTACGTTTATTTATTATGTTTTCACTTTTATCAAAATTATGATATTGGGAAATGAGAAAAATTCAATGTCCCAATGAAAAAATGTGAAAGATTAAATGACCTAATGAATTTAATTGGTTAAAATAATAATTGGCCACAAATTTTGATAGAATACCAAGTCATTTATGTGATAATATAAAAGGAAATGTAAAAAACATTTTGAAATACCCAAAAAGGAAAACGTAAAGAACAAAAAGAGACGGAGGGAGTACTTCTCCGCCTAAAATTAATCGTCACAAATGCAAATGTACTGATAGCCACACTGCTTTAGGATCTACTACAAAGTTATCATGTTTCCTAGACAAAAAAAAATGGTTAATGATTGGTTTCTAATATGCACTTACCTAAATTAAGTAATGGAAGGTCTTTTTGTAGAATCCTAAATAGGAGTTGGGATAGTTTGGCAACTATTTTCGAAAGAAAGGAGTATATCTTTAGCACATGATAAACACAAATTAGGCTATGTTATATTCACGTTATTTCCATTTATTAAGTTCTAGAAAAATAAGGGTTGGCCAAGTACAATTTATAACTAAAACAAGCTTTGATAAGTTCTAATAAGTTCAGTTAAGTTCAGATAAGATAAGTTAAAAAACAATAAGTGAAAATCAGGTGAATAGAACGCATCCTAGTGCCTGAAGAGCAAGATTGGTCGGCTAACATGAGTTGTTATAAGGAATTGTCCGCGTAACGTGGAGTAAGCGAAATAAAAGAAAAATAAAAGGTTATGGTAAACAGAGTAGACACGAGGCACGAAAAAGAGGGAGCACGAAAATAAGATAGGCCGGTCTAGAGAAAAGGCAAAATTATGTTTTGAAAAAATAATTGAAAAAAAAAGGGACACGAGCGAAGTTTGTAAAGAAATTAGAAAAAAGAAGAGATGGAAAATAAGTCATGGTAGGTCGTGGGTATGTATTATCTCCTTCCACTTCGCCCTATCTAAGAGCAGTACAAAGAGAAATACCTTCCATGGTAGTATTACAAACTAATGATCAGTAAGCATAAATATTGTAATAGGCATTGTGATGCTGAAACGTATCATGAGATCAGCATTACCTTCTGATAAATGTAGTGATGCAGTCTTCATGGTGGATACAGATCCGTTAAACCGTTGCAGAAGTTTAGCTGACAATGCATCTACAACTTCTATCTTGTTTTCAATTTCCTCCTGAACAAAAATAACTTTAGATGATTAATTGGTTGATCTGAATTCTGGAACTAAAATGAAATTGTTGTCATTAGTTAGCTTAAAGAACTTGAAATTTGCCTTAAAAAATGACTTTGTTCTTTAAGGAAAAGTTCTAAATTCTCAAAATGAAGCCAAGGAGTATCAGAAGCCAAAGTCCAAAAGAAAGATAAAGAGAGGCAAATAAGAACACCTTCTTCTACATCTTAGCTCTAATGAACTGAGTTCGAAATGCTGAGCCCAGTGTATTTGAAGTGTTTAAAGACTCTGAAGAGGATTATGTTTAGATAACTCGAGCCAATCAAGGAAACATTACAAACATAAACTAAAAGAAATTAGACGCCAGGATAAGAGCTTAATCCACCCCTGTGCATTACAAATTAGTTTGAGCTGTTGGTGAACTCGTGGACAATATCATACTAATGGTGGAGCTGTTGGTGAACCTCGTGGGCCCAACAAATGTTATCAGGGAACGCATGTGCATTACAAATTAGTTTGAGCTGTTCGTACTAATGGTTGTTATCACAATATCATACTAATGGTGGAGCTGTTCGTAATTGTTAATGGTTGTTATCACAAATTAGTTTGAACACTTCTAATAAGCATTCTTGCAACAGCGTATTAAAAACACAAAAAATAGTATTTAGATAAAGTGCGGACCTGTCTACAAGTGATCTTTTGAGCCTTCTCCTCCTGCCAGTCACGATACATGGAGAAAAGCTCCAGGATCACCTTTGGGTTTAAAGTACCTAATACAACCATAATCCATAGAAATTCAGAAAGCATTCTGTGACGTGGATTTATGAAATTACTGAAACCATTCCCCCTCCCCCAACTCACAAGGGTTCAAAAAGGAGGGGAAGAAGAGAAATGAAAAAACAATGAAACAAACAAGACTTTCAAATCAATTCACTTCTCTTAGCATCCTCCTTATGACCACATCCACAACCTTTGCCTGCAAAACATAATCCATAATTTGGTTGTCTGGTCTTGTTTATGGAGTGTTTGCAAGCTATGTTACTTGGACTCGGGTACTGGCATCGGGCACGGGTACGTGTTCAAGTGTTCTACTCCGCTAAATTGTGAAATTTTTTCATGATTTAAGTCGAAAATAAAGTGTCGGAGTGTCGAGGATCCGACACGGATACTTGAGGTAAAATGAAGAGTCCGAGTAACATAGTTTGCAGGTACAACATAACAGATATGTCCATACCCCACAGGCCAAAACCATACCTTCCACATGAAAGTACCAGTTACATTCATGTTCTCAAGTCTTTAAAAATGTGCGAATTTTTGGTGGCATATTCCTCTTAGTTTCTCAAATGATATTTTCTGTTTATTTCTCTTCATAATCAGTAGGATTTATGGATGACAACTGCATTAGAGTTTCATACCAATATTCATGTTAGGCCTCTGAAATTTCCACACCATTAGTTGCTAATAGAATTGTTAGATCACTAATTCACCAAAATGTAGCCTAATAAACGCTGGACTGAAATCTAAAGCTGCATTCAGCATAGATCTTTTGTAACAGTTGCCAAATTAGTACACCCAAGCACCATGAATCTGGGTCATCCTTCTCAAGACTGTTAAATGATATGTTAAGGAATTTGGGTCATCCTTCTTAAAAAAAAAAGGAAAAACCAATTGGCTAACTTTCAGCTCATTTCATTTGTGGCCTTCATTCATTGAGAACTCAGCACATCCAAAAGGGAATCAGATATACTCGAAGACCGTGGATTAATCTCAAACACTCACAAACAAAATCAGTAACATACTAGTTATTCAGCCTAGAACAGCTAGAGGAAATCTCAATTACTGTAAATGCTTTAATGATGGATAGAAAGGGATATGTAAATGAATTCCACGATATAATAACAACTTGAGCTACTAATTGTAGGGATGAATCATGAAAAATATCACACAAGGAAATTCAATTCATGGTCTAACCCGAATTGGGGAAGGTTGCTTCAGGTGGCATTAAACTAATACTTCTTACCTAAATCCCACATTACCTTTTTTTTCCCCTTTCTATTAAATCCCACATGTTTTCCAGAACCAAGCATAGGAAAATTCCCTAATTTCTTTCCCATCCAAATCTTGTCTACCAAACAAATTATTAACAAGGAACCGCCTTCGAACTAATAAAAGAAGTCCATTGGTATCAAAATTGTTAGAATATGCCTTGAATCGCTCAAGTCCCCTTTCTGCAACGCCCCAACACGGGGACATTATATGTTACTATGGACTAGGGTTATCCATTTTTTGGTCTATTTTCTAGGTTTTTCCGTATCAGTCTAGAGAAAACTATATAAACTCTTTAGGTCCTAGTTGTATTATGTAATGTGTACTTCTCAGTATCAATAAAACTCCTCCTACCTATGTTTGTGGATACAGCTAACACATTGTTAGTTAATCATGTTAAATCTCTATGTTCTTTATCTGCGTTCTTAATTATCTTTCTTGCTTCTTTTATAACAAAAATCATTCGTGAAAAAATAACCCAATTCAGAAACACACATAAACACAATTTACCGAAACAAGAAGTAAATAGAATAAGAAATACAGCTTTAAGTGAGAAGCATAGTTACCAACTTACCATGCTTTGAGGATGCAGGCTTCCTGACTAGAAGATCAGTCAAACTGCTCTCTGTTGGAGGAGCTGTCAGAATTGGTGTAGCCTACAACAATTCAATTTGCAAATTATTAATCATAGAAACTAAATTACCAAAACAAATTAGATATTCATAAAAAAAAAATAGGGGGTATAAAACAATTTAATTTGCAAATTATTAATCATATGAACTAAATTACCAAAACAAATTAGATATTCATAAAAAAAGGGGGTGTAAAACAATTTAATTTGCAAATTATTAATCATATGAACTAAATTACCAAAAACAAATTAGATATATTTATGAAGAAGGGGTATAAAAACTCACAATTTTGAGGGATTTTAATCTATCTAAAATGGGGTCAACATCTTCGATTCGTTCGGAAACTGTAGTTATTTGATTCTCAGGTTTCTGGGGAAAAAAACACAGCAAAATCATCAATAAAATATAAATATAAAAGTGAAAAATTAAGAGTGAAAAGTGAGAGTAGTGGTTTACAATGGAGGATGAAAGCGTAGATTCAGATGCACCCATTTGAATATTTGATGGATTCTTGTGATGAGTGTTGATGGAGTTCGTCAATGGCAGCTGCTCTGGCGCTTTCACATAAACAGATATTGGCTCGTTTAACGAGGATAAAGAACGAGTACTCCCTCTGTCATTGCCACTTAATTCTCGATCCGGTTTGATTTTTGCACTATTTACATAATTAACTTGACCTATTTTATTTCTAGTATATGAAAATAAATATTATACTATATTATTGGCTTCATCTTAAAATATACTAGTTCAGAACACTTGCCATGCACAGATGTTTATAATCTTTTTTAATTTATTATTTTTATATGTTCATGTATTGGAAATTTATTAAGATCATTATTTAAAGTAAAGGATACATTTCTAAAATTTGGATGAGAAATTATGAATTAAAAAGAAGATACATGGTACGTATCGGAAATGGAAATATTATCCAAATCGTAGATGTTGCGGAAACGGAAACATGGTACGTATCGGAAAATATTATCGGAAATGGAAATATTGCCGGAATCAGAAATATTGCCGGAAACGGAAATATTGTCAGAATCGGATATATTATCGGAATCGGAAAATAATTCCGAAAACGAAAATATTAAATATTTGTTCGAGACGGAAATTAATTCTGGAATCGGAAATGTTAAATATTGTTCGTATCGGAAATGAATTCCGGAATCGGGAAATTAATCGGAAGTGTGTCGTACGAATTAGCATCAGACGGGCTTGCTAGACGAAGGCCCAGCACGAAGCCAGGCCCGCGTCCAGCAAGCCAGCGTGCCACACGAATAGCCAAGGCCACGCTACGTGTTACCCTTAAGGGGTGTTGTATAGTGCGGGCACGCGACGACGAGCAAGGGAGCTCGTCGCCCGTGCGGTACGAATGCAGCGAGCAACAAAGCATGGCGCGCGCGCGAGGCATTGGTGTTGGCCGTGTGTGTTGTGCGATGGGCGATGGGCGACAAGGCAAGGCATGAGCGATCAGTCGCGTGTGGGCAGCGAGCGTGCTGCGCCACAGCGCGCACTGCCTCGCCCGCGAGCGCTGGCTCGCTCAGCGAGCGCTGGCTCGCTCAGCGAGCGATGGCTCGCGTGCAGCGAGCGATGCCTCGTCAGGCAGCTGCTACGATGCGAAGCGGGCGAGCAGGCTGCGCGCAAGCGTGGCTTGGCTTGCTGCGTTTGCGCGTGGCTGCTGCTAGTCATGCATGTCGAGCGATCAGTCGAGGGGCGTTGCTGCCTCGTGCACTCGACGGGGCTTGGGCGCAAACCCAAGTGCCTCGTCTTGTTACGATTGACGCGTTTTAATTTTAATTTTGAATTTTCAGTTCGGAAACGATTTTAATTAATTTTAAAATTCGTAATTTAAATTGTTTTCTCGGAATTTAATTTTGAATAATTTAATTATTATAAATTTCGATTTATACTAATTATTTTTACTAAAATTAAAACCTTGAATTAATTTAAATTCATTTTAATTCAACTGAAAATAAATTAAAAGGGATTCAATTATAAATTTATATGAGCTTTAAATTTTAATTAAATTTGTATGTTTCCGATTAGACTAGGAAATACATTTTTATGTTTAAAATTAGTAAAGCATGTAAATTTATTGGTTTAAGTGGGAGCATTTTAGTCATAAACTCTTGATTAGGTCTATATTCCTTTAAGGTTAAAACAACTTGATTAGAATTAATAAGGACTGAATAATTGGTAGATTATTGGTGCCCTTGATTAATTGCTGCAAATATTTATGTGATGCATAACATGTTCTACTAACTAGATATGTGGGTCATTCATGATAATGAATGGGTGAATGGTATATATTGTATATGTACTGTTTTGCAGGTTATGGAAAGTGACTAGTATGGCCTAAATAGGATAGAAAATATGGTCTGCGTACCATTAATTTGAATGTAATATTGGTCAAATGCACCAAAGTTTTTCAATTTAAATATGGTTTGCGTACCATCAAATAGTTGTAATTAGTTTAATTATAGCTTATCCTATTTGAAGAAAATGGCGCCCCCCATGGTGAAATTCAAGACGGAGTTTCCAATCCATTTTCAAGACGGACTTTGAAGTTGAAGCTTCAAGATGAAGTCGGGCCATACTAGATCACATTAATATCTTATGCATGTTTTAAGTTATTTATTGCTTTAAATATGTCTTAATTATGCATGAGATTGTGGCTTGATTATGTTGCATGATTAAGGATTTTAGTTCACTTAAAATCTAACCAACATAGTAAGAGCCTTAAGTTCCAAACTTAAAAATTGAGTTAAAAGGTGTCATGCCAAAATAACACTTACTTGGATAACTTTTACATCAATCTTAGTAATAGTTTTCCGCCATAGCGAGGTGTTACTTATTGATTCTAAAGGGGTAAGGTACACAAATAATTGTGAGTACATGTTAGTTTTGGTGGAACTCAACAATATAAGTAAGGAGTCCTTTTATATCGTGGCAAATGCGATAGGTTTACCTAATAAGTTCTTAGACGTACCTATCAACCAAGTGTAGTTTCTAGACTATTAGCAAAGGCTTTGCTTACCTAAAATATTTTAGAATTGAGTCTAAATACATAATGTGCTTAATTCTTCAATGATTTAAGGATCTTGGAATCATTTTATTCACACCTGCCGGAACAATAAAATCGAATAAAATGCTAATAACTTGTTTGAATTGCATGATTGCTTTAATTTCAAGTTATTATTCATGATAAATGTTTAGACTTTACATGCTTCAATGTATGTTTTAATTATTGTTTATAATTAAATATCTTGCACTGCAGTAAACCCTTTTAGAAAGGTAACAGTAAATTTCCTCGATTGGTAGTGAATCCAAGAACGATTCACGGAAATGAGAGAAAATGAGCAATTTAAAAATGTACGTTTCTTTTAGCGACTTTTATGGTTGTTTTCGAATATCAAAGTCGAATGGCAAACCGATTGGTGCTTGTGAATTCAAAATACAATGTAGTTTTGAGATCATAAAGCATTGAGTTTAAACGCTCAGTTTTACCAATGGTTAACAACCGAATATATTTTTCCATTTAATTCTCGAATGAGTCTAGTCCCTAGACATTTGAATAGATCGGTGATTAGAGAACTTTAGAAGCTTCTGGTAAGATCATCTAGTTGAAATAGAATATTCAACATAAATAAAATGGTAAGAACTTTGTTGGAGTGAAATTGGACATGTCTAAACAAAGTATAAAAGTCAACACTAAAGAATTCAATTCTTAAGACTATAAGAAAGGGTACAAGAAATAGGAAAACAAGGAACAAATGAAAGGAATTTACGATTCCGTTTCTACCTATAAGTTTATGTTTAAGAGAAGTGACCTAGCAATCAAACTTCTTTGGTATCATATACCGCTTGAGGTTCTTACTTCGGTAATAACTCAAACAATGGAAGCTAGGATACACTAATGACCTACAAGTGGGAAATGAAGCATGTCAATGCTACATTAGTTGTAGGGTCATCTAGTTTGTTTTAAGTCATTTCAAAGGCTGGAACTTAATGGCTATTTTGTTCCATAATCAGCATACCTAAATTTCTGCTTCAAACACAGAAAGACTCACATTCAAGAAAAACAAAAACAATGTTTGTTTGTTTATTTGAATGAAATGGTCATTTACGGGTTGAGTCACGTATGCATGCTTGATTAAAACAAACAACTCTTTAACAATAAGAACTTTACTAGGTTCAAATCAATCTCTTGATTTGAGTTCCACAAACCTTTAGCATTGTTGCTTAGACCATGTCAACAAGTTAACATTCAAAAGCTCTATTTTGATGGACTTTTGAAAGTTGGTTGATTTTTAGATCAATTCAAGACAAGCTAGTCTTACTTGTTGAAAGTACCAAAAAAATATGAACCATTGTTAGAACGCCTAGACAATAGAGTTCAAAGCTAAAGAAAGATTTTATGACTTTATTATTTCACATAGATTTGAGTGAATACAGGTTTATTTACTCAAAGTGATATAAGTTTGAATCTGTTTGGCTAAGTTCAAAGATTCAGAAGTATAAAATCCACTTGGTAAGAAATCATAAAGATCTAGGATAGATCATGTTAATGATTACTTGAGTCCAAAAATGATCATCAATGATTGTGTATTCACGATCTAGCTCCATAAGATATGGCATATCTAAGTTGGAATGATCGAAGTCAATTAGTAATTGATTCGATCAATGATGAATCATAAAGACTTTTCCTATAATTTCTAAAACAAAATGCTCAACTACCACCAAACTAAACCAAATTCGTCAAAGCTATTGAAAAGTAATTTCATAATATCTTTTCAATAATTATATATCTAAAGAGTTGCTAAATTCAGTGGGAGCTTAGTGTTTGTTATTCAACAAACTAAGGCCCAAGTATAGATATATGTTTCATTGTGATTTATTCAAATGAGACACAAGGGTATTGTTTCTACCACGATTTTTCGAGAACATAATGTTTGTTTGCTCGAAATAATGTCCTTTTGGAGATTCGTTTCCAAAATGACAAGTTGGAGAAAATAGACCTCGAAAGTCTTCGAGGCGAACAACAAACATAAGCGGACATTCCGAGGGCTTTTCAAAGTTCTTCAGAAAATCCGAACACTTATTCTTTAAGGACTTTAGAAGTGGCTTTAAAGAATAGACATCTCTTAGAAGACTTTACAAGTGCTTCAAGGAGAACATAATATTCAAAGGACTCTCAAAGTGTCTGTTGATATTCTATTGTTTGATGTTCTATACCCAAATAGGCATAGAGTTTAAGTCACTGAAACTATGCGATTCTTCTATTAGATAGTGAAGAAACATAGAGTTCAGGTCAATGAAACTATGAGATTCTTCTATTAGATAGTGAAGAAACCTACAACTTGCAGTCAAACTATTATCACGTAGATTAATGAGTTTGTGACTTGTAAGAAAGCTATGACGAAACCCAGATTCCCTAAAATGGTTAGAGGCCATATATAGACTAAAATGTTTTAGATGGTTAAAGGCCATAAAATATAACCAATGTTTTGATGATAAAATTGAAATTTTGTTGATTTGCAAGAATGGTTTACACCAATTGGTTGCAAATTGGTTTTAAGGATAAAAACCGTCAAACATGGAATTGTGATCACACACAAAGCTAGATTAGTTGCTAAAGGTTACAAGCAAATTCATGGCATGGATTGTGTTGAAACCTCATGCATAATCGTAATGCTCAAGTCTATAAATCAAGCAATTATTGCATATTGGTAAATATGGCAATTGGATGACAAAACGTATTCCTCAATCAAATGTTGGAAGAAACTATGTACATGGCATGTCATAGGATTTGTGGATCCAAATAAATGCTTGAAAAGGAAAGCTAGCTTATGAAATCTAAGTACAGATTTAAGCAAGCAATTGGGAATTGGAATTGTATTTTAGTGAAGCTAATAAGTATTTTAGTTTCATAAAATATACACGATTCTTATAGATATATAAGAAGTTTAGTGGGAGTACGTAAAAACTTAATTGGTCCTATGTGTATCATACACATATCTCTCTATTGTGAAATGACATTCAAATGCTAATGACTTAGATTTGAAATTATTCATCAATGATGGACCATGGCGAAACTTAGTACATACTGGGTATTAAGATCTATTTACAAAGATCTTATAATGTTGTTTTATATTAAGTAATGGCATTTACTAAATCAAACACAAAAGACTCCATTGGAGATATTCGACCCATATGAATAAATCTAACTAATGAATGTTTGAACTATGTATAAGCATTTAATAAGTTAAACATCAAAGAATCTAATGAGATTCTTCACCTATATTATATGTCAAAGAATTTAGTTGGATTCAGTATCTACTGAAACTGAATGAGCTAAAGTTACATGAATAGAATTCAATAGGGAATTATTCTGCAAAATAATTTATCATGTATAATATAATATGAGGATCGCCAAAAATGTATCGTATGACTTTGGGCATGACGAACATATATCAATCTCTATTGATCTAAGTGAAGATCAACTAGATTGAGATCAAGAAAAATTTATGGTACATGAAAAGTACATAGGAATAGTTCTTGATTCAAGGAAATAAAGATATGCTGAATATTGATGCTACACGCATAAACACTGGCAAAAGATCAAGCAAGATCACTTTGGAGTTAACCATTGGCAAGGACGAGCTATAGAGCACCGCGTTTTGAAATGGAAACATTGATTGGAGACCATGAGTTGTTGCGTGGGAAATTAAATATTAATTTCTATGTTCTAAGATACAGCTGGAAAGTCTTCCACATATCCGTGAACTGCTTGGATAAGTAAATCCAACCAAAGCATCACTAGCAACCTATATAGTTGAAGTAAAAGTACTTATTGCCTAAGAAGCAATAAAACAGGGTTGTTTATGTTAAAGAGTTCTTCACTGAACTTGGGTAGATCACATGTCTATTGACTTAATGGTTCTTCATTGCAAAATGCGTAGAACCACTAATGTAGCAAGAAAGACTAGATCACAAAATAAACATACTCAAAAGATCTTATCATACTATCTCGAAGAACATTCGATGAAAGGGATATTAAGAGTGGCAAAGCATGATAACTAAACCTATGCAACAAGTGAGAAGCAACACTCACATTGTGGCACTGGAAATCAAGCATGGTTTTGAATTCCATTAATTGTTTTAAAGATGGGGTCGAGTCCCATGGTTGTAAAACATTGGGGTTGAACATTTATCATATATGAAATGTATTTTCATATTACATTTAATCTTGGTTTAGTATTAAATGATGAGTCCCTTCAATTTGATGATATATTCAAGATAGACTGTCAGGACCAATCCTGTGACTAAGAAATATCTATCAAGTGAACTTGAATGTCAAAAGTTGAAAATGTTCCCTGGTCGGAGTTTTCTATAAAGATGGACGCATAGAAAACGTTAGACGACTAGAATGCAAGATGACTAGTAGTTTTGTTTCTTGAACTATGTGGACATGGCAATATCGTAATCATTTGCATAGATACTTACTTTGGGAAGACCAGTATCGGACAGACCTATGAAACTTTACTGTAAGAGATGAAAATCTGTCATAAGTAAATTTCATTAAAATTATTAGACACTAATCCTCAATACCTGAGTGATTTGAGATTACTTGTTTGAGAACTACTTACTTTGACGTTGTCAACCGTCACACCGTAAAAGGAGGCTATAAAGGCAACGCTCAGGTAATCAGCTATCAAACGAAGTCTAATCTCAAGATCGCAAGATTGGGATTGTCCTCCCATAAATCGGGATGAGATGCTGAAAGTTGTACAAGGCCACTCGGAGAGCTAGAAACTGTAAAATGCATGGTCGTGCTCAGATGAATCATAGGCTATGATTATCTGTTTATTTGATTAGTTGAACTCTGAAACCGAGAAACACCTCTCGACATAATAAGGATGACAACTCTTACCTTATGTTCACGAGCAAGCATCGAGTGACAAAGGAATTAGGAAATGCACACTTGTCCCTAAGGACAAGTGGGAGACTAAAGGAAATAATGCCCTTGGTCCAAGTACGCATTTAAAGATAAGTCTAATAAATGTGGTTCAGTATTAATTATGCAAGTTAATAATTTAGTGAGATCAAGTGAACTGAATGCCTAGCTAGAGGTCGCTTCTGTTCAAGTGGATTAATGATATTAATCCACAGCTTACTCTTGACTGAACCCGTAGGGTCACACAAATAGTACGTAAACGGATCAAGTATTTAATGGCATTGAATACTCTATCTAATACATATTCGGAATCGACGGATCTTGGTTTCAGTAGGAGCTTAGATCGTCAAAGGCAAATAAATGAATACTCCGGAAACGATGATATTGACGGAAACGGAAATATGGATCGTATCGGAAATATAAATATTATCCAAGTCGTAGATGTTGCCGGAAACGGAAACATGGTACGTATCGGAAAATATTATCGGAAATGGAAATATTGTCGAAATCAGAAATTCGGAAATATTACCGGAATCGGAAAATAATTTCGGAAACGGAAATATTAAATATTTGTTCGAGACGGAAATTAATTCCAGAATCGGAAATGTTAAATATTGTTCGTATCGGAAATGAATTCCGGAATCGGGAAATTAATCGGAAGCGCGTCGTACGAATTAGCATCGGACGAGCTTGCTAGACGAAGGCCCAGCACGAAGCCAGGCCCGCGGCCAGCAAGCCAGCGCGCCACACGAACAACGACGGCCACGCTAGGCCCAGCGCAAGGCCAGGCCCAACAGGCCGTGGCTGCGCGCGCAGCTGCGTGCAATGGGCTGCGAGCAATGCTGCTGCTCGTGTGGGCTTGTAGCTCGCGTGGGCCGAGTGGCCATGTGGGCTGTGCGCGGGCATGGCCTGCACGCTTGCGGGTCATGCTCGTGTAGTGTTTGTGTTCACTTACGAAACCTAAAGCGTATTGGATTCGTTTGATGATTGAATTTCCTAATCCTAAAAGGATAGATTAATTAATTTAGAGTTCTGCTAGGATTCTAATTTAATTAATTCGTATCCTAGTAGGATTCGATTACTTATTTTATGGCATATAAATATGAGTTCAGTGCTCATAATTTATAACGAGTTTCAAGTATTCAAAGGTAAGAATTTGAGCAAAAAAATCAGCCAAACACTTGCCCATATAGCCAAGTATAATTAGTACCTTAAGGGCGATTCTAGTTGGTCAATCTTAAGGCGGATCCGGACGTGTTGTGGACTTTCTACGGAGGGACGACACTTGGAGTCCTAAAGACTTGTTCTTGTTCGGTTCGGGCGCAGCAAGGGAGGGCACGCATAAAGTGTATGCATCTAAATTATGCTAATTGTTATGTGGCAATTAATTTGGAATCCTGGCGTTTATGGTTTTTCCGCATGATTTATATTCGCTTATATGTATCATAACCTAACATTCTTTTAATAAAAAAAAGAAGCCAAACTCATATGTAAATGTACAAAGGCTCTTCTTCATTCTTCATTCTTCCTTCTTCTTGTACTTCATCTTCTTCGCTCATCATCTTCCCCATTCCTATAGATCAATAATCCAAGTGTAAATTCCGGAGCATAAGGGGGTAATCCAAGTAAATTATTGTACTAATTTTCGTGAAGACTCGGCAATGATTTTGCGTACACAAGCAGAACAATGGAAAATCCTCACCTTTTTTATTTCGATCCTAAAAGTTTTAGAAATGAATTAGATGCTACGCATATGATTTCCAATTCATTTAGCTACAATGAGGTGATAATTTTTTCCAATTTATTTCAAGCCCCTGTCAATTAATTTCCAATTTATAATGAGGTGTTATTTTTTCCAATTTATTTCAAGCCATCACTTCAACAAAGTCAATTTTATGTTTTAACGATTCTCTTTAGTTTCGCCATTAATTAATGTTTATAGAGTTTATGGTTCTTTAATTAGTTTCGCCATTAATCAATAGACATAGTTTTCGCCATCATTCAATAGATATAGTTTCGCCTTCAATAGATATAGTTTCGCCATTAATCAAAAGTATAATATCAGATAGTTATGTTAATAGTTGTTTTTATGTATGAATGATAAGCTGATTAAAGTATTACCTAAATGTGTTATTGTCAAATATTAGTATCTTCGTATTTCTCCAGCCTCTAGCTGTGCAAATAGAAGACCTCCTACAAAAAAAATAAAAATGGGTTAAGTTTCTTAATTGAGATCGACAATTATAGAGCGTGAAAAAATACGGAGTGAAATTAAAAGTTGATCAATGTAACAATGTAGCGTGGAACACACAATATTACATAGTTCTTAAAATAGATGAAATTTAAAGGAGTACCTTACTAAGCCAAGTTTTAGAATACTTCTTTGTATACTACATTGGTGTTAATTTTGACGCCATGAATTTCTTTCGCGAATGAATATTGTTCGGAAACGAATGTGTAGTACAGTTTGTGGGTAAACGTGTATCATTTATATAGTGTAGACGTAAACTAACCAACCTATTTTTTTTATGCCTAATATAAAGGAGAAATTTTAAATACGTAATTGTTTAAATCATAAGATTTTGTCGATTATTTTAAAAGTATTAAAAAAAGTTGTTAAAATGATATACCCATTTTCGTATAATATGGATATTCTTTGACTGCATGCCTAATGTCTAGGTTAGTTTTAGATACGATATTTAGATATTCTTTGACTGCATGCCTAATATCTAGGAGATATTATCAAAACCGTACAACAACCTTATTTAAAGACTTATCACAACTTCCTTACTAAATATTAATATTAATAATACTATACTAAAGATCTAAATATTAATGATACTAAATATCTACGTGCAACAACCTTTTATAATCACCATTAACTTTCGTTATTAAATTAAAAATATATATATAAAAGTTTAGGCGGGAAAATAATTGCTAAGAAAGTGACACATGTACTTCGGGAAATTTCCTGGTGATTGCTTTAGTACTCCGTATATAGTAAATGATGTAAACCGTTTTTTGTTTCCTAAATTTTAGATACTCCATTTATTTAGGGAATTTGATTTTGTAACTTATTATTTTTTCGGGTTAGTTAGTCTCAAATCTGATGTTATCTTTTCCAGAGGATTTTGTAAAGATCGATGTAATCAATGGAATTTATTCTACTTTATTTTGTACGGTTGATTTGTTCTACTTTTCGATATATTCCATGTATTTTTGTTTTTAACTTTTTCTATTGTTATCATTTATTTGAAAATTTTGATTAAAAAATAATTTATCTATGAATATTTAAAAAGTAATTTTAAAAAGGAAAATAATAAGGATTCACCAGGAGATGACACGTGTCATTCCTGGTGTCTGTTTTAGTATATAGTAATAGATTTTCAAAATATTAATATTTTTATAAGTTTTTATAATATGTAGTTAAATAAATTGGTGGTCAAAGTTGTGCATTGACAAACGTGTCCGGTCAAAACAGGTCGAGTATTAAGGGACGGGGGAGTAGTTGAGTAGAGATTAAGTTCATCACTCTAATCCGTTTTACCTTAATTCTACACATTTAACCCAACAAAAAATTTAGGTATTAAGGAAAAATAAGAGCTTACATATCTACGGAGTATACTATTATTAAATGTCTAAGACAAATCATGTCACGTCGTCATGTGTCACATTCTCTAAATATGATAAAGCGTCACATCAACAATGATATGAATTACCAATGATGTCTTGACCTAGTGATTAAGACTGAGGGTCTGTGTACGATAGGTCTCAGATTCTAATCCCCTGCTTTGTTAGGATTCGAACATTGAACCAACGAGAAATATAGTAGAAAGCTTAATATCTTAGCTATACTACGGAGTATTATTTATGTCTTGTGTACGTGTATTTATAGTATCTTTTCACATGGTTTATGTTATAAATTTGCTTATTTTCACCACATAGTAATTGAAAGAAAATTTAATATTGTTACCATTATACCTTCAAAACAATAATATTGATACCATTATTGAAAATGGTTTTGAAAATAGATGAAACTGCTTTTTGTAGTTTTAAACAATTTTACTATGATGTTTGGTTATCAGAATTTTAGGAGGGAATGGGGATTTTGAGGTGTAGATGTTTGATTATTTTAAAAAGTTAATGTGAGTGTTTGTTTATTTATTTTTATTTTGTTTTTGATATGGGAGGTAAGAAATACAAAGGCCGCAAATGAGCTGTTATGTTTAACAAACATTATAGGCTTGATAGTAAACGAGCCAAGCTCGAACAACATCACCGTTCGGCTCGATAATGTTCACGAGCAATCATTTATATAACTCATTACTTATTCGTTTATAACGTTCAATCTCGAAAAAATAATGTTATAGTGGAATAAAATATATTTTTTAAATTTAAAATATGACCCTTGAATGTCAACAAATATATAAAACGGGAGTGAATCAATAGTGCAGTATGATGTCCCATAAAATATTTCAACCTATTCATGTATTTTGTTAAGTTTCAACTTGATTATATAATTTACGTTAGAAAAAGTACTTTCCAAAGGTTGTTTATTAAGCTTGAATAAAGCTGGTTTAGTTATAGCTCGAGTTCGTAACAACCGACTGCTTAACGAACAAAGCTCAAACAACAAATTGCAAAGTTAAGTCAAGCTCGAGCAAAGCGTAAACAGTTAAAATACTTATCAAGCCAACTCGGTTTGGCTCGTTTACAACATTGCGTAGTGGCCTAGTGGGGACCTTGAGTGTAATATTTTAATCACAAATTCTTATTTACAAGGGTGTACAATATTTACTGTATAACGAAGTAAAAGTTAACTAAAAATGTTTAAAAGTTAAGCTTATATAGGTAAAAGTTATCTATTTTTTAGTGATAATTTTTTTTCATTTTAGTAAAACTTATTTCTTCAAAATCAATAATAATGTATAAAATTAATCATCTAACCCTTTAAAATATTTATCTATCAACTTTTTTTACTAATATAAAAGTTAATCAAAACTAGGTTAAAGTACGTTATAAAAAAAAAATGGGTAAAAGTTATCTTGGTGTACAATAAATTTATTATACACCTTGTGCGCGCAAGATCTTTTGTATTTTAATTAATGCAGAAGGTATAAAAAAGGAAAGATAACTCCTTCAAAATATAGAGAGAAAGTATTTTCAGGTGGTAAAAAACCGCAAATGTGATGGTGCAGGGGTGTGCACGGTGCTCTTGGTGCACCGGTATCAAAACGACAGGCAATAAATGAAAAACGCGGATTTCTTATTAAATCTGGAGAAGAAAAAAACATCTTTTGTTGAACAAAAGAACAAACGAACTTTTTTTGTTAAAAAAAGAACAAGGAATTCTCTGTTCTATTCAGCTATGTTTTATTATGTTCTTTTGTTTTCACTCCTTTTTGCGGGTATATATTTCTGTATTTTTCATAATTTTGAAATCAGAATTTGTGAAGAGGAGAGAGAAACTGTGATAAACTGTAAATTTGATTTTAGAGAGAGAAAGTAATTGAAAATTCTCAGATATTGGTTGATTTTTCTACTTCAATATTAAATTCTATTGATTCTTCTTCTTCAAATTTGAATTTCTCAGCTGATAATCAGATTTGTGAAGGTAATTTTTCAATTTTTTGATTACGGATTACATATTTTGATGATTTTGATTTCGCAATTATCGTGTTTTTGATTATTTTGATCATTTTGTTTTCTCAATTACTTTGATTAATGTATTTAGATTATATATTTTGATGATTATGATTTCGCAATTTCGCAATTACTTCGCAATTATTTTGCAGTTCTTTTGGTACTGTTTTGAAATTCTTTATAATTGTTCGTTTCTCTATCTTAATATGTTCGTTTAGGCTTTGTTGTTGTTCTTTTATGTACTGGTAATGTTCTTTCTTTCTTTTATTAGTATTCATGCATATTTTGAATGTTCTTTTCTTAAACTTTTGTTGTTCTTTCTCATATGTTGCTTTTCCCCCCTGTAGTTTTCTGTTTTTTTTATTTATTTATTTATTAATTTTGAGTTTCTTGTTCTTTTATTTATGGTTTATGTTCTTTTTAGGTTTTTCAACGTTTTTTTTAATTTTCAAGTATTATTATCAATATTTGATTATCTTGTTCTATTTATCATGCATTTTTCTCATGATGTTCTATTTATAAAATTTTAAATGAGAACGAATATGTTCTTTTCATATTTGTACCCAAAAAACAAGTGCACCGTTCTGATTATGAACACTGCTTATATTTCTTCTCCTTCCTCCTTTTTTTTTTTTTTTTTTTTTTTTTTTCATTTTCTATATATATATAATATTTCTCCTATTGAATTCAATCATTTCTCATTTTAGAAACACATTTTAGAGAGAGAAAGATGAGAGGTTTTATTTTCTCTCAACAAAAGGGAGATTTTATGAGAGAGAAAGTTCGAAATACATTTTCTCCTCCTTCTCCTTTTAACATGTGATTTTAATTGAATTTTGTTTATCGAAAACTAGCTAATTAAGCAAAATACTAGTTTAATTTCGCTAGTTTTTGTATTTTTTTATCGATTCAAAGATATTGATGTTGCTGATGAATGTGCATCGGGTGATTAAGGTACACTTCCTTGTTCTTATTTCTATGTTGTTTTTAAATTCTAATGTTCTTTTTTATAACATATTATTTATGTGTCATCAACAATGTTTGTTCTTTTATATCTTCACTAATTGTTCTTTTCCATATTTACAGTGTTGTGTTGAGTTATTTTTGATAAATAAAATAACGGAATTAAAACACATTTTTAATCTTAAAAATAAATTGTATTAGAAATACAATAACTACTTTTAAAAGAACATACATATAATTCTTTCTTTGAAATATAATTTTCGTCCTTCCAAGCATTGTCGTTTTATTAAAAGAACAAAAAGACCTTTTAAAAGAACATTAATCTTTAAAATAATGTTGTTCTTTTTTCCAGACTTTGTGGTTCTTTTTCATTTACATTCTTTAAATAAAATTGTTCTTTTGTTGTTCTTTTACTTTTGTTTATTGTTCTTTTCTTTTACTTTTGTTGTTCTTTCTCATATGTTGCTTTTTTTTCCTGTAGTTTTTTTTTTTTATTATTATTATTATTATTATTTTAATTTTGAGTTTTTTGTTCTTTTATTTTTAATGGTTTATGTTCTTTTTAGGTTTTTTTTTTATTTAAATTTTTCAAGTATTATTATCTTGTTCTATTTATCCTGCATTTTTCTCATGATGTTATTTTTATAAAATTTTAAATGAGAACGAATATGTTCTTTTCATATTTGTAACTTTTATCTGATTTGTTAATATTAGTGTTTTACTTGATATGTTCTTTTCAGGTTTTTGTTAATGTTCTTTTAATTTACGTTATTATGTTCTTTCTGATTTTTTTGTTTTTTTCTGTTGCACTTTTCACATGATGTTCTTTTTGAAAAATAGTTGTTCTTTTTATAATTTACCAGGAGATAGAATATATTCTTTTCGTTTTTTACCTTTTCTTCGGTTTTTTAACATTAGTGTTCTTTTCAGGTTTTGGTTAATGTTCTTTTTGTTTACTCTATCATGTTCTTTCTGATTTTTTTTTTTTTTTGTTGTTTTTCTGTTGCATATTTCACATGATGTTCTTTTTGAAAAATAGTTTTTCTTTTTATAGTTTATCAGAAGAGAGAATATATATTCTTTTCGTTTTTTACCTTTTCTTTGATTTTTTAACATTAGTGTTCTTTTCATTTACTCTATCATGTTCTTTCTGTTTAGTTTATTATGTTCTTTTTCGTTTTTTGTTTTTTTGCGTTTTGTTTTAATATTTTTTGCGTTTTATATTAGTGTTCTTTTTGCTTTTTGTTAATGTTCTTTTAGTTTACTTGTTAATGTTCTTTTATGATTTATTTTCCCCGTTCTTTTTTTTTTTTTGCATTTTATTGTTATTTATGTGCGTTTTTGGACAGGTGCACCAAGAGCACCATGTACACCCCTGCACAATCTGAGCGTTGGTAAAAAACAACTTGGTATTTTGCGATAAAAGTCAATTTTTTTCATTTTAATTAATTTTGCGATAAAAGTCAATTTTTTTCATTTTAATTAATTTATTTTGTAACAAAGTCCGGGATATATAAAGCACTCCTTGTTCGGTTGTTCCTTAAAATTTCCGTCAAAAACACACGAAGTACTTCCTGTTTATCTGTTGTTCAAACACCCGACTATTCTAGGGTTTCAACCTTACCACCAAAAATCGTCAAAACTCTCAAAATTACCACCAAATCAATCCGATAAACCCTCAAAATCATGAGGACTCGAAACGCTAACGCCGTTAAAACGCCGACATCCCAGAAAAAGACACCGCCGGCGAAAAAGTCCGCCGTCAAAACGCCTACTCCACCCACGCCACCGGTGGATTCTACGGCGGAGACGACGACGGTGAAGAGAACACCCAAATCTGTCGCTTCTAAAACTCCCGAATCCCCCTCTACTCCATCTATCGTCGTCCCTAAATCCGAACCTGCAGGTATATCCAATCACTCTTTTTTTTATTTGTCATCTTGCATGTGATGAAAATCTAGGTTTTTGTGAGAAAATTTTAGCCTTCTTTTGTTTAAATGTTTCTTTCTATTGTTCTTGTTGAATTGTTCATGTTTTTAAGATTGATTTTTCACAATTACGATAGTATGGTCTAATATTTTCTGGAGTTTTGTGTGGGGAGATTCAACTATTTGATTTTAAGATTGTGGGGAGAGTCTTGTGCATGTATGATGATGATTTAGGGACGTTTTCCCCCTTTTCTCCTGGTGTATAGGAAGTTACAAATCTAGTGATGTAGTTATGGGAATTTATTGGTTGTGTATCCAGGAATTGTTCATGGTAGTGGGTAATTAAAAAAGACTTTTTTTGTGGTTTTGTAATGGCTGGGTTTAAGATTTCCGTAATTAGAAGTTGACTGACTTGCATTTTTGGGGATGTCATGGTATATAGACATGATTGTTTATGATTTATAATAGTTTTCTTTGTTAATTAGCTGTCTGTTCAATTGAATCTAGATGAACAAGCACAAGCATCAGCTGAAAATGCTAGTTGTAAAGACTTCTTTTTGTGTGGTTTTGTAATGGCTGGGTATAAAATGGGATGTCATGGTATATTGACATGATTGGTTATGATTTGTTAATAATCTGTTGTTCAATTGAATTTAGATGAACAAGCACAAGCATCAGCTGAAAAAGCTATTGTATCACCACCTACCAAAGGAACTACTACTAAAAAGGTGACAAAGAGAATAGTGAAAAGGAAGGTTATCAGACCCAAGACTCCTGCTTTGGTTAAAGATGAAACAGTGGCAGCTGCAAAAACGGATGATGTTGTTGAAAACAAGGTTGAGGTAGACCGAAAAGACGAGGATACAACGGATGTAAAGGTTGTAGAGCTTTTGAAATCGGATGAAGTGGTCATGAAAGATGCAGAATCTGTAGAGCAAGAGGAACCAAAAACTGAAGAAAAGGGTGCAGATGAAGGAGAACCCCCCCTAGACAAGGGGAAAGAAAAGATGGATGTTGATGAATCATCAGTTGTGGAAGCTGAGCCAACTGAAATACCTGTAGTAAATGAGGAGCCTAATGAAGTTATTGAAACCAAGGTGGAGAAGGATATGGATGATGAAGATCCCGAGGAAGACGTGGATGATGACGTGGAAAAACTGGAGTCTGAAAAAGGGTTACAGGATAAGTTAGAGAATGTGGATGATGCTCAAAAGCAAGAGAATAATGTGGATGATGCTCAAAAGCAAGAGAATAATGTGGATGATGCTCAAAAGCAAGAGAATTTTATTGAAAATGAGATGCTAAAGAATAAGGATGATGATGAGAAGATGGAGAATTTGGAAAAACAAACTGCTGCTGAACCAGAAGGTGAAGAAGAGGCTTGTGCTGCTGAGGAAATTGAGTATGGTGATGAAGAGGGTTTTGTGGAACCTCGGGATGAGGACCTTCAAGAGGATGAGGAGCCTGAGACTGGGGATGAGATGAAGGTTTCATCAGAAGGGGAGCACACGGAATTGTTTGCAGCAGCAGCGAAAGAGCGCAAGGTCAAGAAAGAACTTGAGATTTTTGTTGGTGGGTTAGATCGTGAAGTTGTCGACGATGATGTGAAGAAGACCTTTGAGAAGGTTGGAGATGTGGTTGAAGTTAGACTACTGAAGGATCCATCAACAAACAAGAACAGGGGATTTGCATTTGTGAGGTTCGCGACTAAAGATCAAGCTAAGCGGGCCTTAACAGAAATGAAAAATCCTGTTGTATGTTATCTTCCTTATTTCAGAGGTATTTGTTTCTTAATTCTTTTCTTTTGCCCCCTCTTACAACATATTTCATTTGAAAAACAGATACGTGGTAAGCGATGTGGGACTGCGCCTAATGAGGACAATGACACTTTATTCCTGGGAAATGTCTGCAATACATGGACAAAGGAAGCGGTAAGACTGTATTTCCTGTGATTAATGATTATTGTTGAGATGCCACAATGTGCCATGTTTTAATATTTATCAACTCTCTCCACAGATAAAACAAAAGCTCAAAGATTTTAATGTAGAAGGTGTTGAGAACATCACACTTGTTCAAGACCCCCGTCATGAGGGTTTAAGTCGTGGATTCTGCTTCATTCAGTTTGCTTGCCATGCGGATGCGATGTTTGCGTATAAAAGGCTTCAAAAGCAAGATGCGGTATTTGGTCACACCGAGAGGACTGCAAAGGTTGCTTTTGCTGAGCCTCTTCAGGAACCGGATCCTGAAGTGATGTCCAAGGTTAAATCAGTTTTTGTAGATGGACTTCCTCCTCACTGGGACGAGGATCGTGTTAGGAAGCATTTCAAAGTTTATGGTGACATTGAACGTATTACACTGGCTCGCAACATGTCACAAGCTAAGCGGAAAGATTTTGGTTTTGTTGATTTCACTGCTCATGAGTCTGCCATTGGTTGCATAGAGGATGTGAATAAAAGGGAGTTGGCGGATGGAAACTCAAAGGTATGTTTTTGGTTTCATATGTATTTATTCTTGGCTGTAGAATACCATGCCACCCTTTTAATATTTGTTTATGCAAATGAGTTGAAATATCGGATGTCGTAAAAATAGATTGGACATTGTCGCGTTGAGACGGAATTGTAATCCTGTGATTGGCATAGGGGAGACATATCTTCAGTTACGAGTGGGTTAATTGTGTATGAGATTGATTGGAATTGTGCTAGACTGTTGATCCCTGTTTTTTTCTTCAACCAGAAGGTCAAGTGACAATTTAAATTCAGTTTTGATAGTTCAGTAAAATTCTAGTGAATAGAATAAGGTCTTTATCTGGATTTTATAATTGCTTGTTGTGTTTTTCTAGTACTTTTTGGTTGCTCTGGAGGGCTTGTTTTTACTTGGCTTATGAGTTATGACCTTATATTATGTGATAGATTGTGTTTGTTCCCCTTTAGCGTCCTTTTTCTCTTGTGCAGGGTGTTAGTGTTCTACTTTGATACCATCCACCACTAATGTGTTCTAAGGCTATTTCTTCATCCCCTTGCCCCAATAAAAGACGCTGTTCCCATTTTAGATAAAATTTTTCGATGGGGAAAAGAGCCGTTGAACTCATAAAGATGCTTATTGTTGTCTGATTTTCTATGAAATTCATTTAACTTCTATTTGAATCTCATTTTTCTATTTCATTGTCTAGACAAAAGTAAGAGCAAGGCTTTCCAATCCTTTGCCTAAAACCCAAGCTGTGAAAGGAGGAATGTGTGGTGGTTTTCGAATTGGCCGACCTACCGGTATGCTGGCTAAGCACTCTGTTATTCTGCTTTTTTCCTTTTCGGATATTATTTACACTGAATGTACTTGTTTTGTTGATAGGAAGGAGCTTTGGGCGTCCTGCACCTGTTGTGAATCGACCAAACTTTCAGTATGGAAGACCTTCACGTGGTCAGTTCAATGAGCCTGTTGGACCATATGGTAATTAATCTATCCTTGTAGATACCATCTAACATTCAGCTCCCCCCCAAGTTTATCTTTTCCTGGAAACGTTGCTGTTGTTGCTGTGCCTATGCACTTGATATGCTTCGTTTTTAATTCATTACAATTCCTTTTAATAGGGCGAAGAGTTCCTTTTAATAGAGGTGGCCATGGGGCACCTGGGCCTAGTGCTGCTGGAAGACCTAATTTTGGTGGACCTAGAGATATTGATCGTGGCCTTGCAAGACCTGTTCCTCCAAGGAGAGCCCCATTCCAACTTGACGATGGTGGCTATTCAAGAACTTACATGGGTAGGCAATATGATGATCCATACGTTTATGATGACAGCCATGGATTAAAGCGCCCATTTTATATGACTGTAAGTAGCTGTTCTAATTGATGGATTATAGTCTTGTTCATACTGTGGTGTTGGTTCAGTCGATTATTTACAAATATTTTTTCTCCTTTCCATCAACTGCAGGAACAAGATCCTACTTATATGGAGCCAAGTCGAGTTCGTCCTCGATTTGATTATTCCGGTTCTGGTCGTGGTACTCATTTCAGAGGTACAGGTAATTTTAGAGGCTACCTTTCTCATTGATGCTCCCTCTTTTTCCTCGCCCACATTTTCCCATAAAATAAGTAGGTTTACACTTTACAGTGTACATTATTTTATTTGACTTGAATGTTTGTTTGTTTCCTCCAGATACTTATGGAGCTGGCAGTAGCTTTTATTCAAGTGGATATTATGGTCCTGATGTAAGTTGTATTTACTTTTGAAAGCAGCTGCTTTGCTTGATGATTCAATACCAAACAGTCTTAGACTTGTCTTTTTTCATTTTGCAGTATGGTGCTCGACCCAACCCTTCTTTCAACAGCCGGGATCGTCCTTATGGAGGTGGTGGTAATGGGCCTCATGGTTACTACTATTAGATTAAGTGTAGAACCAAGGAAACTAAGGTAAACTTGAACATTTTTGCTGTCTTCTCGATACTGATGGTGATTTTGTTATTTTTATTTTCAGCACGAGTAGCTTCAAATTTTGTTCTTTATTCATAGGTGATAGGTTTCAGCAAAGGCTAATGGACCAGAGGCTTGCTGTTGGGAGCTGTTGTTTCCTGCTTCCTTCTCCACTCTTTTCACTCATTACTCTACCTGTTCCTTCACTATCTTTATATTTTCTTCATCACTCGAAACTTGGTGTAGTCGTGTGTTCGTGACATCAGTTCCGTATCATAAGCTGGCTTTATCTGATCTAGTCTAGGCTTTTCCCCCCTTTTGAATGATTGGGACTAGAGTCCATCCCAGATTCGCATAATGGAGAAGCTGAAAGATAATGGCTTTGAGTGACCGTTCGCAGTTTGAGGATGTATTGTTGCCTTGTGGTTTCTAAAGTTAAGTCATTTGTTCTTACTCGATCTGTTGTCACAACTTGGAGTATAATGAAGAGTGACTTGTGGAGAAGGCTTTTTAGTTAATGATATTATCTAATATTGGAAAGAAACATAGAAGCCAGCTTCTCTTGTGCTTTTGGGATTTCTGTGGAATAAATCTGAAGAATATTTTGGCTGGAAAGAGTGGGTACAGAACTTGTGTCAGTGCTCAAGTAATGCTTTATGGATCCTAGTACTTTGAACTTTTGAATGTATCGATCTCAATATTGGATATTTTTTTGTTATCTAACCTTTGGTCATGCAGTTACTCTTTACTTCTTTTTATTGGTTATTGGGTGTTTTAATTATGGAATACGAGTTGCTTTTCTTCAAAGAGTTCATCTTTTACCAGAGAGTTATTGACAATTTGGGTCTGTCAGCCTTTTTGGTCTTTACATAATGAGGTTATCTTCAAGGAGAAGATGGGATTACACATCTGTTGACAATTTATAAAGATGCATGGGCGCAGTTGGTTATTTGTTATTCGAGGTGGGTAGTGAACTAGCAGTGTTATAATATCTTTGGTGGGCTAATTTACCTTAGTAAGGTTTTGTGGTTATGGGAAATGTGATAAGCATGCTTACTCCAATGGAAAACCGAAACCAGAATTTTGTTTATTTTTCTTGGGGTTTGCTATATTTGCTGGAATAGTTTTATGGCAGTGATATTCTCATCAGAGGGGTTTTGTTATCTCCTTTTTAGGTTTGGCCTCTTACCTCTCAGCCTTTTTGGTTAGGTATACGGTAATATTTTCTTTGTAAAAGATTAGCTTTATTGAGGCTTTGCTTTGTTAGGATCTTGGTGTAGTTTTTGATAGTCCAACTTTAGTTGATTGTTGCATTTTCCTTGGCACTTGGTTTCAGTGATGTCTGAAATATGTGAGAAGTTTGTTAGTTTTTTATTTGTCTAGGAGATACAAATATATTCTCGAGGTTGTCTTATTGGGTACTCTATGTAGATTCTTAAAGCTGTAGTTTTTTCTATGTGGACTGACTTGAGAGTTTTGATAGTATAAATATGACAATTGCATATTCTTCGGATATGTATACAGTAGTGACTCTGATCATACTTGAGAAGTTTCTATAAATGTCCTTGTTTAGATAGAATGACATGAAATGCTAAGGTGGCAAGTGTTAAGTCTATTTTTTTTTTGTGGTGCAACAGTTTTGATGAAATGACTGACACTTTGTTTCGATAAGAGGAAATAGAGAGAAATGGAGGGATTTTATTTTCTCCTCTTTTGGTTTGGCCTCTTAACCTCTCAGCCTTTTGAATTAGGGATACGGTAAAGACGTAATATAGTTTCTTAGTAAAAAATTAGCTTTCTTAAGGCTTTGCTTGGTTAGGATCTGGTGTAGTTTTTGATAGTCCAATTTCTAGTGGATTGTTGCATTTTCCTTGGCATTAGGTAAGTTGGTTTCGGTGATGTCTGAAAAATACGTGAGAAGTTTGGTAGTTTTTGTTTTGTCTAGGAAATACAAATATATTCTTGAGGTTGTCTTATTGGGGACAATACGTAGATTCGTAAACCTGTAGTTTTTTCTATGTGGACTGACTTGAGAGTTTTGATAGTATAAACATGATAATTGCATATTCTTCGGTATGCTATCCTATCTGTATACAGTAGTGACTCTGATCATACTTGAGAAGTTTCTATAGCTGTCCTTGTTTTGAAAGAATGACATGAAAATGCTAAGTGTTAAGTTTCTAGTTTTTTTTTTTTGTAGTGCAACAGTTTTGATGAAATGACTGACACTTTGTTTGGATACGAGGAAATAGAGAGAAAAATGGAGGGAAGGGAAAGGGATTACACACTTCCTTGTTTGGATAGAGGGTTGGGGAAAGGTTTCCCTCCCTCTTTAATTAACACCTATCACTCCAAACTTACCTTCCCCCTCTTTTTCTTCCCTTCCTCTCCCTTTTCATCTTGCTTTCTAACCTTTTTGACAAAGTTTTTGCTTTTTCTTCCTTTGATTTCTGGTTCTTGTTCTCCATACGTTCAGAAACAATATCTCTTGTTCTTCAAAAACCGTTAATTGTGCTCTGAGATGACATCCCGAGCTTTTTTCATTTCCCGAGACTAGGTAGTAAATTTAGCCTTTTAGGTATCCACCGTGGCTGAGTTTGTGTAGAGTTCTGTACATTTATTTTCATGTCGATTGTTTTGAACATAACTTTTCATTCATTTCGTCATCTTTGGTAAATGTATTATCTGTTATTGGGGATTATAGAGTATAGAAGTATAATTCCGAGACTTGATCATGAAACAAAACTTCTGAGGGATCATAGATACACACCTTTTGCAGCTTGTCTGATCCCTGTATACACTGCTGCCGTGTATTTCTTTTAGCATACTTGTCTTTGGACATGTTATCTTGTTTAATCACAGAATTTCTGTCGTTATGTGTTAGACAAGTCTTGGCAGTTCTAGGAGTTTTATTTACCTTTTCTCTTTGAAAAAAAACTTTTCTGTGTTTTGAGGAAGAAAGATGCTATCGTGATACAGAAACGCTTGATTTTCTGGTGTTCTAATATTAGTGCCGGAACAGTTTGGGAGTGTAACTAGTCTCTGGATATGCCTAAAATTTTCCATTGCTTGTCCAGCAGTTTCCTTGATGTGTAAATATTATACATGACATAAGATTTCGTTCAAAATGATAGTCATGTGGGGTTCATTTTTCCGGCTTTTTTTGTGATTGAAGCAATCATGTTTCTGCATTTTCATGACATGAGCCATCTATAATTCTAAGACTTCATGCATCTCGATCTTTTGGATGCCTTGTATTTGCTGATACAAGTTAGGAGTTGGGTCATTGGGTGTGTGTTTTGTCTGGACATTTTATTGCATTTCTTTTATCAAGTAGTGACAGTTCCCACTATTTTTTGTACAACTTCATGTAACTTTTCGTTATAGAATGACTTTGAACTTTTGAACTTTTGAACTAGTTTAAGGTGAATGAATCGGGGGTAGGATGTATTTTAGCAATGATATCAGAGAGTTGGCTGAAAGTTTATTTCTGTTCCCTTTTGGATATTGAACTTTCGCTTGGTCACTATTTAGTTGAACGTGTGATGTGTCTCTTGAGCTAGGGCTTACCTTATGTGAAAGGTCAAGTAGTTAGGCATATTGTACCCACATTTTGCACTATTTATGAACTAACTATTTTGTTGCTAATATGTAAGGACTAATTCTGTATTTTTAATTGTTATTGGGTTAATCTCAATATATATTGTTAAAATATCTATTTTTTTGTAGTTTTCTTTAATATCTTATTAGTGTAGAAAGTCAGGATGATACATCTAACATCTATTGTGAAACAGAGAGAAATACTTTAGGAATGAGGTCTTGAATTAGTGTTTTGATGGCTAGTTTATGTGATTATAGGTTGTATATCCCAAGCTTAGTATTCTTGTCTGCTTTCACAAATTTTATTCGGGGGTGTTTAGTTTTTTCAATACGAAGTATATTATTATAGCCTTGTGAATATATATATATATATATATATATATATATATTGTGTGATTACTCGAAAGCTATACATTTGTTTGTTCTCTCTTATCCCCATATTTCCTGATCAGATTTCCGTTGCCTCTCTCTTTTCTCCCTCCGGCCTTCATTTGTTTTACCCCAACTTGCTTCGTGGATTTCGTGTACGCTGAGGCTGCCATGCTGTACTTGGCATATGCGTTGTAATCTTCTCATTTGTTCCTTCCCTACTTTCTTAAGCGCGTGAATTATGATATATGGTGACCAATTCGTTCGTTATTCTTGAGAATAATTGTTACATAGAAAATGAAGTACGGAGTATTAGATTTAAACGATCGCCTGCTTGTATTTATGTTAACTAAGTTTGAGTTTGGATCTTGGACTTGTGTGATCATTTCTTGGGATGTTGGATCTGATGTTGTCAGGTTCGTATGTGATTTCCATTCCCTCTCCATCCTTTCGAAAATTGTGGAAATATAGACAGTATATTGTGTACACTAATTTAATTTAAGCAGGTTTGATTTGAACTTCATAATATTAGTGTTCTGGCTATTGAAATTATGGTGTTGAATCAAAAAATGAACTATATGAACAATTTTCAAATAGAACGTTCTGTTTTTACATTACTTGATCAATCTTCAAGAGTACTATATGACTAATATCATTGTCTTCATTTTTCAATTTTAAATATTAATTTAATGCAATGGTTTTGGACTTTTGGAGGTAGAATTGTTGGCCTTTTGTGACAAAAAAGGAAGAATTTTTGGCCTTGCCAAAGCACCATAAAGCATAGAAGCTAATGCTTGTGCCAATAACTATTTTCAGAAAGTGAACATATTTCCCCCTTCCTAAAAGTTTGCCTCAATTTTCTTTTCGGTATGTCCCTTTGAGTCAGCCCCATACGGCCATACCATTTCCTTTTACATTATTATTTAAGTTAGCAAACACACAACACCTATCAACCACTTGCTTTTTTTTTTTACTTTCTCAATGAAGTGAACCTTATACGGGGCAATCTTTTAGTGACAAGGAGTAGTAGATATGTGGGAAAATAGATACATATGTTGTGATCATTTCGCTAGTGAAAATAACGCTAAAATGGAGTGCGAACCAAAGTGGAAAATCATGATCAACTAACTAGCCCTGTTCGAGATTCTCAGTGGATTGTTTTGGTTGATTTCTTGAGGTGTGGTGTGGAATGAATGATGCTTTGGGCATTGTAAGAGTTTTTGTCAATGTTTTCTGTAAGTTTAAGTCCCTACCAGCCAGAGTTAGCTGGTTAGACACTTTGGAAATGGGGTGAATGATAATGGGAGCCCTTTATAGCTCAAGTGTCTTTGTTGGAGATCGACTTTACCCTTATGTTTAGAAGGTGAAATTCTTTTCACTAGGTCTAATTGTATTCAAAATTTTGTAAGGTGAAGTCATTTCCACTAGGTCGAATTGTATTCAAACTATTGATAAGAGGATGTATAATCCATAGGTGGACTTAAGTTACTGTCCTATACGTGCCTAAAACGGAAACATTTTGCTATTTGTGGTTCAAAGTAATGGACCTTATATTCGTTTGATCATGTTCTTAACGTAGGTTTGGCAAGAGTTGACGTAGTAGTAAAGACTTGGTCTCACAACCTCAAGATTTCAAAGGTTATGAGATCAACTCCCGTTATGGGCTCTTTGAAGGTGGAGATTTTTTTCTTTGCTCCCTCTAATTTCCAATGAGTATGGCCTGAAGTTGGCTGAAATTACTAAACGATTTCCCTAGAAATAGCTAAAACGAAAACTAATTCCCAATTTGTATTGGTTTAAAAACTGTTTCCCATGGTATCGTTCACGTAGGATTGAGACAAGCTTCGAAATTATTATTTTTAATAATAATATGAATCGCTAACATCAGTTCTGGTTTAACATAAAGAACAGTAACACTATTAGCGGTTCTTTATGTTAAATCGCTACCACGGTTGGTGGTTCATCTTATTTATATATTTTCTTGGCTACTAGCGTTAGTGTTTCTTTAGGTTAAACCGCTACTGGTGTTAGTGATTCATTTTATTATTTTTTAAATAAAATATGGAGCTTGTACCCGATCTTACATGGCCGTACCATGGAAAATAGTTTCTAAACCAATGCAAAGTAGGAATTAGTTTTCGTTTAGCAAATTTTAGGCGAATCGTTTGAAATTACTTGTGCGAGGTACTAGTTCAGTAAGGTCTTTCGCTCAACTCTAGATATGTAAATGAGAATATAACTACACACAACCAAACAAAGTTTCTCAATTAACTCAATTACAAGAGTTTAACATAGTCCGACTACCAGAAGAAGTATTGGCAGCATCTTCTAACCTTGCGTAGTTCGTAGCTGCAACAGAAACTCGCGAAGGGAGTGAAAGGGGTAAGCAATTGAGAGGTGGGGAGCAAAGGGTAGTTAACCGTCGCGTAGACGCTATCTGGTTGCCCCCAAGGCAGGGAGTGATCAAAGTGAACGTGGATGGTGCGGTCTTTAAGGGAGTGGGGATTGGCTTGGGCGTGGTGATAAGGGACAGTGTGGGAGATGTGTTGAGGTCCGCTTGCCAACAAGCAAAACAAGGGTGGGAAGTCGATGTCATAGAGGCGAAAGCTATTGCCTTAGGCCTGAGGTTGGCATCATAGTGTTATGAAAGGGAAGTGGAGGTGGAATGCGACAACCTGAGAGTCGTTATCTTGATCAATGGAGCGCAAAGAGAGGGCTCTCAACTGGGCATCATTGTTCGGGAAATTAGACACTTAGCTAGTAATTTTAGTAGCATTAAATTTAATCATGAATTTAGAGAGGCCAATATGGCGGCTCATACTATGGCTCGCCTTAGCCCTCTCGACTTCACGACTCGAGTATGGGTTGGGGGTTGCCCAAGTATTTTAGATGATGTAATTGCTTCGGATTTCTGTTTAATCAATAAAGATAACTAGCGGTACCGGCCGTTTTCCCTAAAAAAAAAAAAAAAAAGTTTAACATAGTCTTTAAATCCCAATGATGTAATTTCACCATTTGATCAACAAAAATATTTCGAAATTTAACCCTTCAAATCCATCAACAAAAACACAAACACTGTTGGATTGGTTTTCTTCCTAAAACCGCCATAATAAAACAACCTTCTAGATCTTTCCACGTGTAAACTTCTAAATTCTTATCTATACACGTAATCAATCCACCTGATTCTTCAACGACCAATCACAGGCCACTTAGTGTACCTATAAAGAACGGCGTTCACTAAACCTCTCTCTAGCATATTCTGTTACCACTCCAAAGGAAGGAAAGAGCAACAAACTTCAGCTATGTCGAACATCGCAGTTGGAAAGGAAAATCAACCTCCGCCGCCGGAAACGGAGGCTGAGCTGCCAAAAGTAGATGCGAAGGCGGAGGAGAAGCCTAAGAGAGGGAGGAAGCCGAAGGTTCTCAAAGAGAATAAGAAGTCTACGACTCCTCATCCTCCTTACTTCCAGGTAGTTTTCTTTTTCGCTCTGATTTATATATTTTTTGATCATAACATAGAACATATTCTGTGATTGATTGATTGATTTTGCGATCGTAAGAATTTGTTGCTCTGTTTGATTATTTCTCATGAGTTTTTGGCGATGTTCGATTGATTTTATTCTTGCTGTGTCGAGTAAATTGAAGTTGAAATTTCACAGTCGCAGAATTTGTTGCTCTGTTTGATTATTTCTCATGTATTTTTGATGATGTTCGATTAATTTTATTGTTGATTTGAGTAAATTGGAATTAAAATTAAAATTTACAGTGACATAGTACTAAATAGTCAAACAAATTCTTTAAATCGGAAAATAATTTCGTTGATTCTGACGGTGGTTTAATTGAATTAATATCATGTTTGTTGTTCATACGCGACGAATCAATCGACTATCCGTTGATGTTGTTCATAACTCTGTAGTGATTGATGTTGCGATCGTAATTTGTTAGAATTGTTGCTCTGTTTGACTGTTTCTCATGAATTTTTGATGATATTCGATTAATGGTACTCTAATTGTATTTTTAAATTTAGATTATGTTTCTGTAGTTGAAGTTAAGAAACTGATTTCTTATACTCAATCGTTAAGCAATTTTGTTGATTCTGAAATTTTAATTGAAATAATATCATGTTTGTTTGTTGTTCATAACTCTGTTGGATTGATTTTGCGATCGTAATTTGTTACAAGTTGTTGCTCTATTTGACTACTTCTCATCAATTTTCGATGATATTCGATTAATGTTACTCTTATTGTATTTTTAAATTTAGATTTTGTTTCCGTAGTTTAAGCTAAGAAACTGATTTCTTGTACTAAATCGTTGATCAATTTTGTTGATTCTGAAAATGTTTAACTGAATTTAAGTATCATGTTTGTTGTTCATACGACGATCCTATTTGCAAATTTATTGAAAAATGATGAAATTTGTTTATGGATTAATGTTACTCTTATTGTATTTTTAAATTTAGATTATGTTTCCGTAGTTTAAGTTTAAGAAACTCTTACACGAAATCGTTAAGCAACTTTTTTGATTCTGAAAGTGATCAATTGAATTAATATCATGTTTGTTGTTCATAAAATCAATCGACAATCCAATTTGAAAAATGACGAATTTGATTTGGTGATTACAGATGATAAAAGAAGCAATAGTATCACTGAATGAAAAAGGCGGATCAAGTCCATACGCAATCGCAAAATACATGGAACAAAAACACAATTCAGTACTCCCTTCAAACTTCAGGAAAATCCTAGGCTTTCAACTGAAGAATTCAGTGTCAAAGGGTAAACTAATCAAAATCAAAGCCTCCTACAAGCTTTCCGAGGCCGGAAAGAAGAGAGAGAAATCATCATCTTCATCATCTACCACCAAGGCTGCCAGAGCAAACGCAGCGAAAGAGCCTACTAAGAGGAAGAAGAAGCCTAAGTCCAGGTCCGTTAGCAAGATCGATAACCCACTTCCTAGTAATAATAATAATCCTACTGGTAAGAGGAGTAAGAGGTCGAAGCCGAAGCAACTCAAAACGATTGCTAAGAAGTAGAGTTGATCAAAATTTCGTGCCGGACTCGAGTTTTGGTCCAAAAATGCATATTATAGGGGTGCTCAAACCCGTACTTTTACGGGTCGGGCTATTGGGCCGGACTATAGAAGTAAGAAGGCAAGCTTAGTTGGCTTTTGGTAATGGTTTTTAGGGTCTTTAAAAAGATATAAATATTGTATTTTGTAATGGTTTGTGTTTTGTGAGTTTTAGTTTTAGTGTAGGGAAGGTGATATGGAGAGGTTATGTAATTATGGGAATAAGTTAAACTAACTACCACTCCATAATAGATAGCAGAAGCTTAGTAAGGACTAACGAGTAGTTGCCTATTCTGTCATTTTGGTTAATGTGTATGGACTTGTATTTTGCTAAGAATGAGGGATTGTGCCTTTGTAAAATATTTCTCCAAGGAAGGGAAGCTTCATTTTATTTCAGGTCGATTCTTGCCATCCTTTTTCTCTCTTGCCATAGCATCCAATTTATGGGGAATATACAAGGGGTAGGCATGGTCACAAGGTCGAGTCCATTAACGGTGAAATACTTGAGAAGATCTACGTAGTTAAACTGGTTAACTTTATGATAAGTGCTGGTTTAGAAGAGCTTTTTCTTGTTACCCAGTAAAAAAATATTCTCCCCATTTCGAAATATTTGCACCGCTTTCCTTTTAAAGTCGTCTTAGAATATTTGTACCTTTTCTATAAATATCATATTTATCTAATTTTACTGTTTCTCTTACTTAATTAATTCCACTTGTATTCCTAGCATTTAAAAATATTTTAAAAATCTCTTCACTCTCACTACCCTAAAAAAGTTCTATATTTCTCACTAACTATATTAAATTACCAAATATCAACTACAACCTAATTAAATAATAAGTCAATTAATTGCCTTAAATTATGTGCTGGTTAAGCTGGTGCGAGACGGAGGTAGTATATGTAAATAGGTTCGTAAGAGCCGTTAGAATCATCGATTCACAACATACTTCATATAAAATTGCTTTAAATTATGTGCCAGTTAAGCTGGTGTGAGACAGAGGTAGTATATGTAAATAGGTTCGTAAGAGCCATTATAATTATCGAATCACAACATACTTCATATAATACTACGTGACTACTCGTCCAAATTCGGCACGAATTTTACTCTTTACACTATTCGATACTAGTCGTATGCAAGCGATGTGTGCGAATATAAAAAAATAAAGTTGATTCCCTTAAGTAAATACTGTAAAATCAAGATCAAATCATCAATATTAACAAATAACATAAAAATTTCATAATTTTTTTGTTTTATCTTAAAAAGTTTGTTAACCAACTTAGATGTCATCGAATGGATGAAAAGAAACGGAAACGATTCCAACAATCTGTATCGAACCAAATCCTTGAAACCACAAAAATCAACAGGGTTGGTTGTTTCAAAGAACAAATGCATAAATTATCATAGAAAAATCTTTCCATTCCCACCACAGTTGTGGAAAGGTGACAAAAAAAAACAAAATATAAATTAGATTATGCCATTACAATTAGCTTTACAAAAGGCCAAAATTTCTGACAGGCTCTATTAGCTACTAACATAGTTAATATAGTTAGAATAACTTTTCCGATACTGCCTAGTTGGGCAATGCTTGTACATCAGAAGAGATTCCTATTCAGATAAATGAAAGGATCCAGTTATACTACGCATCTGACAGTCTGACACAGGTTGAGACCCGACTAAATATTCATCTTGTCCTGTCCCCGTCTTCAAATTTTCTTCGGCCTCGTCGTCTTCCTCATTTTCCTTTCTATCCTCATTTCCCTCTACAAACCTGAAGTAACACAACCACCAATTACAACATTAACTCTGGGACAGCAGTGCAACAATTTAACAAATAGCAAAACTTTCCTTTTTCAACCATCAATTGATTAGTACCCCATAGTATTACTATGAATAGTAGAAGAAGGTATTAATACTTCATTAGATTTCGTACTGCATATACCACTATCAGGCAATGACCATAATTAGATCTAAAGCACTGGTACTTTGTGTGAACAGAGTTATGCCTGAGCAACAACACGAATCACAAATGAACATTAGCTACTCCAAAAATGCATCTAGGATTAACAGGTTCCATTAGCTACTCCGGAATAAAGCTACTCCGGAATAAAGCTCATGATACATCTAGGATTAACAGGTTCCAAAAATGCATTAGCTACTCCTATATATGCACTTGTTAGGTTATGAGTAATACAATAATATAATTCATGCGGAAAAATCATAAATCCAGAATCCAAATTAATTTCCACATAGTTAATTAACATAATTTAGGTTACATACAATGTGATGCGTGCCTTCCCTAGCTGCTCCCGAACCGAACAAGAACAAGGTTTTAGAGCCCCTCCGTAGAAAGTGCACAGCACGTTCGGATCCGCCTTAGGTTCAACCAACTAGGATTTTACTTAAGGTTTTATGTATTCGGGCCAGGCTATTTTATGTTCTCCCTTGAAAACAAAGTAAGTAAAGAATATGATTTTCAATCTTTGATGTGTGTATAATTATGAAGGCCTAGCCTCATATTTAGAGGGTAGGAAATAAGGAGTTTGAGTCTTACTAGGAAAAGAATTACCAACCCTTCTAGGATTGAAATTCTCATCCAATTAAAATTGTAATATTAATTAAACTCTTAATCAAACCAATTCTAGTAGGACTAGGAATTCTTAATCCCAACGTTACTTGACAACTAAGTAATCGAAATTTTCTTGGAGCCCAAGTTGAAGCAACCAACGCAGCCACGATGGGCCACGCTGGTGCGCGTGTCTGCCTAGGCCCAGCCGCAGCTCGCCAAACGCCCAGCGCGCTGCAGCCTTGCCTTGGCGGGCTTGCTTGCTTGGCGGGCTGCATCCCTGCCGCTGCCTTGCTGGCTTGGCGGGCTGCTATGCTGCTGCTGCATTGCTTGCTTGGCGCGACCCACTGTGCTTCCAGGCCCATCGGCTTGGCGCTGGCGCTGGGCTTCGTGCTCAGCGCTATGCGCTCGGCCTTTGCTTGTCGAGCGATTGGCCGGCTCGCTTGTCGCTCGTCGAGCTACCGATTCGTTTTCTGATTCTGGAATCCATTTCCGTTTCGAACAAATATTTACGTTTCCGTTAATATTTCCGATTCCGGAAATAATTTCCTTTTCCAACGATATTTCCGATTCCAGTAATATTTCCGTTTCCGCAATATTTCCGATTCCGGGAATATTTCTATTTCCGATACAATTCATGTTTCCGTTTCCGGCAACATCTACGACTTGGATAATATTTATATTTCCGTCATGAACCATATTTCCGTTTCCGGCAATATCTTCATTTCCGGAATATTCTTTACTTTGCCTTTTGACGATTTCAGCTCCCACTGGAACCGAGATCCGTCATTTCTGAATGATCATAAATGGAGTACTTAATGAATAACATATTCACTTAAATACTTGATCCGTTCACGTACTATTTGTTTGACCCTACGGGTTCGGTCAAAAGTAAGTTGTGGATTAATATTATTAATTCCACTTGAACTGAAGCGACCTGATCTCACTGAATTATTAACTAGTTAATTAATACTGAAGCGCATTTATTAGACTTAGCATTAAATGCATACTTGGACCAAGGGCATTATTTCCTCCAGTCTCCCACTTTTCCTTAGGGACAAGTGTGCATTTCCTAATTCCTTTGTCGCTTGATGCCTGCTCATGAACATAAGGTAAGAGTAGTCATCCTTATTATGTCCAGAGGTATTTCTCAGTTTCAGAGTTCAACTGATCAAATAAACAGATAATCATAGCCTATGATTCATCTGAGCACGACCATGCATTTTTCATCTGAGCACGACCATAAATATGTTATTGGACATAAAGTTATGGCCACAACCCATGCCAGCTATTTCTTTGTACTGCGATAGTGAGGCAAAATTGTCTAGAGCTTATAATAAGATTTATAATGGTAAGTCTAGACACATAAGTTTGAGACATGCATATGTAAGACAGTTAATATCCGACGGGATTATAACTGTAATTTATGTAACGTCTTGTAACAATTTGGCGGATCCTTTCACTAAAGGACTTCCGAGAGAAATAGTTTATGGAACAAGCCTGGAAATGGGCTTGGGACCTATTTGATTAATCAGCAACAATGGAAACCCAAGCTTTTATTATGAGTATCCATAATAAAAGGTTCAATGTGGTAATAACAAATTGTTGATAATTGGTTATGTCACACTAGTTTATCAATTATTCTGGTGTATGTTTTAGGGTGAGTTATATACTCTTGATGAAATTCTAGTGATATATAGAAGACATAAGGAGTGGTGTCGCTTCTAACAAAAGTTTTAAGGTCAAACTTTTGTAAATGTCTATGAGCCAGGTAGAGCACATTGCCATAATAGTGCTACCTTGTTTATGAACATATTAAAGGACGTTTGTGTGTGAGGTTTTTCCGATTCTAACACAAGGAATTACGGCTCAAAAGTTTATAGCTGCCATAAATTTCGTTAGTGTTTTGAAGATCCGTCACTAAGTGAAAGTTCAAATCGAAAGATATTTTTATGTATGCACATTCTGTCAAATTGAAGACTAAGTGGGGGATTGTTAGATATAATAGTCTTCACTTTGTTATGTGGGAGTTTTCTCCCACATGGAAGAAATATGAACTTTTGCATATCTTTAAATATATCCATGTGCTTGACTTATTGAATATGTTGTGGCTTGAGTCATTTGGCCAAGTAGGGCATTAGGCTTGGTGTGCTAGTATTGGGTTAATAATATGACTATATATTATTAATCAAGACTTAACACTTTGCACGTAGCACGTGCACAGTTTATTTAAGGATTTAATTAACGATTAATCTTTGTGCTGTTATTAATACTTTAATTAATTAAAATATTAATTAATTAGTTAATTTAATAGGATAATATCAGAGGCGGTTATTCTGTAACTGCCATTTTATTTTCCTATTTAACCTAAGGCATAAGGTTAATGTTAATTACATTTTTTTTCATATTCCTGATAAACACAAGAGAATGGATGATCTTGCTGTAATCCGTTCGTTTGATTAAGGAATCATGAGGGTAGATTAGCTTTGAACCCCATCAGCAATATAATGGGGCCTAATATTATCCTAAGGATAGAGATTAACTCGTCCTAATCTAGTTTCTGTATTTTACGTTTTCATAATTCAAAGTATAGTTTATAACATTTTGTCCTTCATTTTCGTATCTTCAATTTCGCTTAGATCAATTTTTCCTCCATCTTCATCCTCTATTTGTAAGGACGGGTATTTTTCTACCAGATGGTCGGCCATGTTGCCGGAGATCAGTCGTGCGCAACGGAAAAGTCGGCTTTCTTCCAAGAAACGTGCTCTATCTTTCGAGGGAGTTATTGTTTATGCCAAATTTCGTCTAGGGGCGACGCTTGGCTTAGGTCGACACTAACTAAGTAATAAATGTGGGAAAAGATAAAAGGAGAGACGACACAAGGAGGTGTTGACGAGTAAAACCCAGGAATAGAGAGAAAAACCGCGGATAGCTATGAGGCTATCAATCCACTAAGTAATCCTAAGAAATAACTAAGTAAATAAATGTTATTTGCGAATGAAATAAATGAATACAATAATTGCTTTAATGGCTAGAGAATATAATGCTACTGTGTTGCTTGAATGCTTGAGTTAACTTGTCATTTGGGAGTCGCTGCTTCCTGCTTATATAGGTAGAATCCAACGGCAAGATTAGTTGAGAGGATCCCCGGAAAATAGGAACCAGTTGATGACCGTTATCCTCACATTCTCCACTCGTCTCCAACAGCTCCCGAGATCTTTGGAGACTTTCTTGACTTATTCTGTTTATTCGACGGCGCTGTACATCTTGGGCTTTGGGCTTAGATCTTGACCTACTTTCTTCTCGTCGCATATCTCTTGTCGTTGGTCACTTGTTGCCTGTCTCTCGTCGCTTGATGCTACGTCCGACCTGTTCACCAGACACGATGCAACATGTGACACGACAGTACTTGGTCGACACGACATGATCAAACGTCAAAAGCAGTTATATCGTCAGTCCAAAAAGTGGGATAACAATTATTATTACTCCCTCCGTCCCTTAATACTCGCACCAGTTTGACCGGTGCGGAGTTTAAGACACCTGAATTGACTTATTAATTTAATGGGTGTTAGTTGATAGTGGAGTATTTTTTTAATATAGTTAGTGGAAAATGTGTAAGAGATGGAGAGTGGTGAGTGGGGATGTGAATTTTTTAATGATTTTTTTGTAGGAGTAGGGGGTATGTGGGTTAGTAGATAAGTGTTAGAAATAATATAATATTGGTAACAATTTCCATTTATAGAAGCGATGCAAGTATTAAGGGATGGCCCGAAAAGGAAAGTGGGGCAAGTATTAAGGGACGATCCGAAAAGGAAAGCGGGGCAAGTATTAAGGGGTAGAGGGAGTATTGATTTAATTCGAATCTGGAAGAGAGACAAAGTCAAATTATAAATCGAATCTTTAACCGCGATGATATATTGCAACTTGCGAGTAGATGTGGAACGAAAAGGAACGTGCCAAGGAAGTTCCCAAGCAAAGATGGAGAATGTTCGCTTTGGAAACCCCTTGTTTTAGGCTTGTTTTTGAGTAGAAGAAAGTGAGATTTAAAGCTTCGTAGATCGAGCTAAAGTGAAAGACGTTGTATCAATTTCAGATGGAGAACGTTAATTATGAATTTGGAGCGTCATTTTCAGACATTGAAATGAGAATAGCACGTCACAGCCTACTGAACGATGAGGAGAATGAAAATGAAATCCGCATCAAAAGAAAAAAGGCCATGAAAGGTACTCAACTCATCGAGGCAGCAACCAGAGACGACGATGTCAGTGTGATAGAGATCCTTGCATCCGATCCATACCTTATTTGGCATAGGTGAGAACACACATTCTTATTTATAATTGGTGTTCAATAAATATTGTACACCGGAGTAAAAGTTGACTCAAAATGCTTAAAAGTTACATTTATATATGTAAAAGTTAACTATTTTTTAATGATAAATTTTTTCATTTGAATACAAATTATTTCTTCAAAATCACTAATAATGTATAAATTAATCATTTAACATTTTAAAATGTTTATCTATCAACTTTTTAATTTTTAATATAAAAGTTATAGAAAAATAGGTTAAAGTTACAAAAAACTGCATAAAAGTTATCTTGGTGTACAATAAATTTATTGTACACCTCGTACGCGCAAGACCTTTTGTAGGTGAGAATTCTATTTTCATGACTTATAGTTTAATTTGGCTACACTCTAGTTTCTCTACCTTCATAAATTAACACTAACTTGCATGTTTGCATCAATAATTAATACTTTCTCTGTTCTTATTTAAATGACACAATTATTTAGTCACATTTTCCAATGTACGATTTAAAACGTTAATACCTTCAATTTTGGATAAGAAAAAATTATAAAAAGTTGATATTTAAAAAATATTTATTGAGACGAATCTAACAAGACCATAATGACTATGTTTTTACTTACGGATATTTCATGAAATACCCCCGAGTTTTGAAGTAATTCACCAAATGCCCATCAAGTTCCAATAATTCACCAAATACCCCTGACAATTGACTTAATGTCCCAAATACCCTTACTTTTAACGGTCCGTTAGTCCGCCGTTAGCCTAGTTTCATAATTCACCAAATACCCCTATTATTAAACTTATTTCACCAAATGCCCCAAACTTAAAAATAGTTATTCTGATGTTCCAACGACTAGTTTTTTCGTTTGAAAAGTAGCTGTTGATCTTGCTTGGCTATAAAAACCCACGTTCTGAATGTTTCTTGTAATTTAGATATTGTTTTTCTTTGCTTTGCTAATTGCATTAGATTTCTGTCATGAGTTTTGTTTCCAAATCATCATCCACACACAATGAGTCCACATATATTAGAGTACCTAACCAATTTTGCTATTGTGATAGGAAATTTGTCATCTGAAGCTCCGATACAACACTCAATCCACAAAGGTTGTACTACAAGTGTGATCCTTGCAACAATCTGAGATGGTGCAAGGGAATAGTTGAGCAAGAAAACAGGGGGCAGCAGCATGAAGGACAATACAGGGGAAGCTTAGACGAAGGAGAAAGTACTGAAAATAGGGGAAATAGTAAGATGCAATACGACTTGAAGCAAATGAAGAAAAGGTTGATACTGTAATGTCAATACAAGGCATCTTACTTTGATTTTGAAATGAAGAAAGGCTAATCCTATTTATGTCATGGTTTGGGATGGACAGGCAGAACTTAGGACTCAGGAGAGCAAGCAAGTACTTTTAGCAAAGAAAAGTTAAGACTTCAGAGAACTCTTAGCAAAGCAATTGGGAGGCAAACAACATGTGAAAGAAGTCCGAGGGCAGGGTCTTATTATTGGTATAGAGTTGGATGTACAAGTTGGCCCGCTAGTTGATGCTTATCGAAATTCAGGAATGTTAAATTGTTAATATTAACTGCTGGAAAAGGAAAATAGTGAGATTGGTTCCTCCACTGACCATATTAGAACAGGAGCTCGAAACAGGTTCTGAGATTCTCCTCGGGTGTTTCCCGTCCCTAGGTTGAAGCAGTGGAGTTGAATTTGTGTACGATGAGTCGATGTTTGTCAAATTTCCTTGTGACATCAATAGATCCAAAGCTCATAATTGGCATCGTAGCTGTAAATCAGGAATAAGTTTCCTACTAGCTTCTCTTTGGATTATGCCTTGAGTTTAATGTACAAATTGTCATTTCAAGATATCCCACTCGTTAATCAGAACATTGATTTTCTTTGTTGCTTGGATTCATTTCATAAGTATCTTTCTTCCTTATTACTCCCTCTGTATTTATTTAAGGGATACACTTGCCTTTTCCGGCCGTATTTATTTAAGAGATACACTTGCCACTTTTAGTAACTTATCAACCCCACCATCTAATTAAATAATCTATCTACACCCACCCCCACCCCCCATCCCCTAAAATGACATGGTCCCCACTTGTTTTATTATTAAAATATCTACTCAACCCCACTTGTTTTATTACTTTATTTCATTCAATTTTTCTTCTTAATACCCGTGCCCGACCAAGTGTATCCCTTAAATAAATACGGAGGGAGTATAAGGCTTAGTTTGTAATTTTAATACCTATAAATTGTGTAGCTTTGTATTGAGTGGAACACACAATCAATATTATTATTTTCTCTTCGTACTACAACGTTTGTTCAAAATTAGCCTTTAGATATTATCACGACTTTAGTGGATCAAGAAGGCATAAGCAAACAATAAGCAACGACTAATTTTCAAACGAAAAAACTACGTTGGAACATCAGAATAACTATTTTTAAGGTTGGGGCATTTGCTGAAATAAGTTTAATAATAGGGTATTTGGTGAAATAAATTTTTAAAAAAGGGGCATTTGGTGAATTATGAAACTAGCTAACGGCGGACTAACGGACCGTTATCAGTAAGGGTATTTGGGGCATTAAGTCAATTGTCAGGGGTATTTGGTGAATTATTGGAACTTGATGGGCATTTGGTGAATTACTTCAAAACTCGGGGTATTTCATGAAATATCCGTTTTACTTAAGTATAAACCACAAAAACAAGTCAAAGGAGGTTGTGTGAATAGTTTCCAAAATCCGGCCTATTGTGTCATACGGAGTATAATTAAGAATGGAGGAAGTAGTACGTACTCTTGACTTTACGTACGTAATACGTACATTGGAGTATATTGTACTAATCTTACATGCACGTAATGCGTTCGAATATAAAAAAGCAAATTTGATCCCCTAATCAAACATATTATAAAATTAAGATCAAATCATCAATATTAACAAATAACACAAAAGTTTCATAATTCTTTTGTTTTATCTTAAAAGAAGTTTGAAAGGAAAAAATACATAATCTGAGTAATATGTACAAAAACAAATTATGAACAAAAACAAATTGAAAAAAGGGGGAAAAGAACAAGGAAAATGGTAGAGATCCCAAATACTATGTCGATAGCAGCTCTCGAAAATCGACTTCCACCACCAACGATCATCTTCCATTGTCACCAAATGTACCCCCAAGAAACAAAATTAGTTAAATTGGACCCTGAGTTGCAAAAACACATGGCATCATTAGTAAAATTAACACTCTTTTTTTTACAATTGACGTCAATTTCACACCAAAATTGTAAACAATTCTGGAGCTTTTAAATAAATTCACCCAATTCACGTAAAAACCCACAAAATCATTCAATAATTTATTTACAATTCTAATCATGTTTCCAACATCTCCAAATTATACCTGTTTCGGTGTTGAAATAATGGGCTTCGTATGAAGGCCCTTTTTGTTAGTGTTGAAGATCTTGCTTGCTTGATTGGGTTGTGTCCGAATTTACCTGCACAATGACAATGTTACTAGCCCCGGGGGTGTTTCCGAGGAAAGCCCCTCCGATGCCTAAGTAAGAACGATGTTCGGATTCTAAAGAGAGTTCTTTAAAGAGTAGTCTTAAGGCAATAAATTGGACGTACCTTGGGGTGTGAGCCTTGGCGGCTTATTTATAGTGTTTGTGTAATAAATGTACCCATAGGTCATTTATTGTAGTTGGGCCTTGGGCCTTTGTTGGTGGCTGACAAGCCAAGTAGGTTAGAATGGGATTGATGTTGTTGTATAGAGCCATTGGGCTTTGGATTGCTGCCCCAATTGGTGTTCAATTGGGAGTCCAAACAACATTGCCCCCAGACCTGGTCCATTTAGATTTAAATGGGTGAGTTTTCAAGCATCAGAAGTCCAAAAGTTCCCTCTTTTTTTCCAAAAAGGAACATTCGAATCCGTGTTTTTTGTGGGACAAGTGTCGAAAAGGTCTTCGGAAGTGTTTTTGATCGAGTGGATTGGAATAAAGTGGAAGTTGTGAGGTTTTTGGATCGTGGCCTATAAATACCAGATTCGTTTCACCGTTTCAAACTTTATTCGCTCAAATCTCTCAAAGCTTCCAAAGTATTCCGGCGATTTCCTTGCGAGTTTTCTTCAGATCTTTGCAAATTCACTGGGAATTTACTTCGGGAATTACTCCGTTCGTTTCATAGGCGATTTCTGCTTCTGGAGAGGTAATTTGTTTCCAGTTTTCTTTCCCTTTTTCTTGTTGCCCATTTCTTTGCTCTTCGGAACTCTAGAATTGAGAGTTTTTCCACGGCTGGAGGAAGATGGAAAAAGAAGTCTGGTGTGGTGTCTTCTTCTAGTGAAGGAGAAGAAAACATGGTCTCCTTGGAGAGGCTGAGGGAAGCTTCTCCCGAGGTCGAAGATGAAGAGCGCTCGGGGGAGGAAGCTCGTGCTAAGTCGAGCCGTGGGGCCGGTGTTGCTGGCCATTTTGCTGTTCGTCCTCTCTTTCTGAGGTGATGGGAGGAGGTAGATCCTCATGGGAGGCTTGCGCCCCATTTTGTGATAAATCCGACATTGCTGGTCCGGATAGTACGTACCTTGAGGTGTGAGCCCTGGTGGCTTATTTATAGTGTTTGTGTAATAAATGTACCCATAGGTCATTTATTGTAATTGGGCTTTGGGCCTTTGTTGGTGGCTGACAAGCCAAGTAGGTTAGAATGGGATTGATGTTGTTGTATAGAGCCATTGGGCTTTGGATTGCTGGCCCAATTGGTGTCCAATTGGGAGCCCAAACAACATGCCCCAATTGGAAGTTACATCACTTTAAACTATTCGGCTCATTAAATCAGTTATAAACTAGGCAAATTTGTTAAAAAGGACCTTTTATAACCCAAATTTTGCGAGAAAGGACCTTATATAAACTTTTTTGTGAAATAACACCTTAATGTAATTTTTTTTGCGAGAAATGACCTTATATAATTATTTTTTTGTGAAATCACACATTAATGTAACTTTTTTTTTGCGAAAGACAACCAAAAGTAAATTTCCGGCATTGACTGAGCTTTTCCGGCCATTGACTTGCACGTGAGAAGCACGTGTGGCTTTATTTTGCTAATCACACCTAATTTTCCGCCAACATTCTAAGCTTTAAAACCTAAAGTTGAAAAAAAAACCCGAAATAAAATCAAGTTTGAAAATTCAAGAGTCGGGAAAATCAGTGTCTTTAGCCAACGTAAGCCACACGTGCTGCTCACGTGCAAGTCAATGGCCGAAAAAACTCAATCAATGCCGGAAACTTCCCTTAGGTCCTTTCTCGCAAAAAAATTTACTTTAAGGTGTGTTTTTACAAAAAAAATTATATAAGGTTCTTTCTCGCAAGATTTGAGTTATAAAAAGTTCTTTTTGGCAAATTTGCCTATAAACTATATATATATAATATATAACAAAAGTGTGAACAGATTTGTATAAAATTTAAGAAAGGATATGTATATTTTTTTATACTTTCTCCGTTTAACAAATATCGCCACCATGATAACTTTTACACTATTCACGTTGTGTCTTTGACCCTCTAATATACTTAAAAAGTATGTAATCATGTATATCTTATTAGATTCGTATCGTTATATACTTTCTAAATATCAACTTCTTATAATTTTTATTTATACATAAGTCGAGAGATAACGAGTCAAAGTCATATATTGTGAAACGTGAAGTCAACATGGTGCAATATTTTACGAAACGTAATACGGAGTAGTCATATGTTAAATGAAACTAAAAATGTAGTACGAAGTATTAGGTGAAACTAATTAGGTGTTGGAGCCGATAACATACCTTATTGAATGAGTTATTTGTAGAACTACTTGTTTTTCTTATTTTTTGTAGGGAGAGGCACAAATCAGTGTAAGACGACAAATAGTGTATACGAGGTTCAATCCCAAGTCTTGAGTACCATACTACCATCTTAAGCTAGTTGATATCTATAAAAATAATTGTTTAGGCTGAACTTAACTGAATTTAACCGAACTTATCTAAATTTATCTAAACTTGTTTTATCTGGAATAAACTTATTTCATCTGAAATAAACTTATTTGGGTGTGAAATATCTGAAAATAACTTACTTTTGTTGAACTTATATTATCTGAACTTATTTTGTCTGAAAGAAATCAAAATAAGTCGAACAGAAGCCTAATAATAAGCTAATTTTTTAAAAAATCAAACTACTTCTGTTTCGTAAAGTTATTTACGGCTACTATTTTCATAAATATTAAGACAAAAAGGGAAGAATGTGTAAAAAGATGGGGTGAATTTAATAAAATATGAATAAAGTTAAGGGAGTGTAAAAAGATGTGTTGATGTATACACTCCTACTGCAGCCTCTACTTCATGTACCATACAACATCATCATGCAGTATACAAGCCAGCAAGCAACCACCCTTACTGCACGAAGCTTCTAGAAGGAATCAGCTCAACTAACTCCCCTAAATTCTAGGAATTCTGTTAGCTTATTGTTAGCACTGTAATAATCAGTTAGAGCTGTATTAATGCTGATGTGTAGGAATGCTGACATCTGATTGGTTAGACCACGTAGCATTCAGTGTATATAAACTCATCATTCTGTAATTATGATTCAATTAATAAGATCAGTTTATGATTTCATCAAACACTTTTCTCTTTCTCTCTCTCTCTTTCTGTCATTGTGCAGATTGTCAGTAGACAATCAAGGTTAAACATCAACTGTGAAGTTGATTTTAACATGGTATCAGAGCAGTTGATCAACTGATTCTGCTGTTTTTTCGTTTAATTGTTGAATCAATTGAAGCTTTTCAATCATTCTTTTCTTAGTTCAAAGTTTTTTCAATCATTCTTTTCTTAGTTTTCTTCTAGAAAATTCAATTGCAAGATGCCTGCAGATCAGCAAACAGATCAATCACTAAATCCTAACTCTGCTTATTATCTAAGCAATAGTGATCTGAATGCCACAAAACTGGTGAGCATTGAATTTGAGGGACAATACTTTAATGATTGGAAAAGGTCTATGATGATTGCGTTGTCAGCAAGAAACAAATTGTGATTCATTGATGGATCCTTGAATCAACCAGCAGCAAACTCCACCAATTACAGATTGTGGTGCAGATGTAATGACTTGGTGATATCTTGGATGCTGGCATCTCTTGAGCCTAAGATAGCAAGAAGTGTCTTGTACCTCAAAACTGCAAGAGAGATATGGCTGGAATTGGCTGACAGATATTGCAGAGAGTCTGGTCCTCACTTGTATGCAGTACAACAACAGTTAAGTGAGTTGGTTCAAGGAGAGGATGAAGGAATTGCTAGTTTTTTCACCAAGATCAAGCTATTTTGGGATCAGTTAGACGGTTTGGAACCTTTGCCTACATGTGTGTGTACTGGTTGTAGCTGCACATTGACACAGCAGCTTCTCAAGACTCAACAAAATCAAAGACTAATTCAGTTTCTAATGAAACTGAATCAGAAGTATGAGCATCCAAAGAGCACAATATTAATGATGAATCCTCTGCCTACAATTTCTAAAGCATATGGCCTTTTGCTTCAAGAAGAGCAACAGAAAGAGATGCATGATGTCAAACATCAACCTAATCCAGAATCTACAGCTTTCAATGCTAGAAGGTTTGACAAACCTTACAAACCTCAGTATGTTTCAAATTCTGGTGCTGGATTTCAGAATGGAGGTAATGCAAATCAATTCAGGAATACAACTAGAAACAACCTGTTTTGTGATCATTGCAAAATGAAGAATCATACTATTGATAGATGCTGGAAACTGCATGGTTATCCTAAAGACTTCAAGAACAAAGGAAAGAGAGTTGCAGCTGCAGCTTCACTAGATGATTACTCTCTCAAGGAAACACAAACTGAAAGAGAACCAGGAGTAGTTCATGCTACCTTCACTGAAGAACAATACAGCCAGTTAATGCAGTATCTGAACAACAATCAAGTTGCTAATCAACCTGAGAATTCTGGATCTCACTCACTTGGTTTAGCTGCTACCTCACAACACAAAGGTATTTTCTGTCTATCTGCTAATTTTAAGAGAAATTGGATTTTAGATAGTGGTGCAAGTGATCATATGTGTTCAAACCTATCTTTATTTGATTCTTTTGAAACTGTGAATAAAGATCAGCACACAATCACTATTCCTGATGGCACTGAATTACAAGTCAAACATAAAGGAATTGTTCACTTAGGTCCAAATATCATTCTCAAGGATGTGCTGCATGTTCCAGAGTTTCAATTCAACCTGATCTCAGTATCTAAATTGTGTTGTGATGCTGGTTGTTCTGTTTCTTTTACAAATAATGACTGTGTTCTTCAGGACCTTTCCAAGAGCAAGCATACTCTGCTTGGTAGGTTACATAAGGGATTGTACAGATTCAATGAAGATTTGATGATTTCAGACACTCAATTCTCTCACAATAACTATGGACTCTCAACCACTGGATCAGCAGCTGTACAGGAAGCCAAACTTTGGCATCTTAGGTTGGGACATATGTCATTTGGAAAAATAAAGAATCTAGATGGAGTTGATGTACCAGGATGTTTAGCAGAGTCATTTTGTCAAATATGTCCATTAGCTAAACAGTCTAGGTCTCCCTTTCCAACTAGTTGTATCAAAACCACTAGACTATTTGAGTTGTTACATATTGATGTATGGGGACCATACTCTATTGTTGATACAGCTAGGTGCAATCAATTTCTCACCATTGTAGATGATCATACAAGGATGACTTGGACTCACCTTATGAGAAATAAAACTGATTCATTGCAGATTATAACTCAATTCCTTTCTTATGTTGAAACACAGTTTGGTTTTAAAATCCAGCATATTAGATCAGACAATGCTCCTGATTTGATTGAAGGAGGAATGAAAGAACTATTTCTATCTAAAGGCATTTTACAACAGAAGAGTTGTAGTTACACACCACAGCAAAATGGTGTTGTAGAAAGGAAGCATAAACACTTACTTGAGACAGCTAGGGCTTTGTTCTTTCAATCTCACTTGCCTGATAAGTACTGGAGTGAGTGCATACTTACAGCTACATATCTTATTAACAGGATGCCTTTAAAGAGCATACAATTTTGTACTGTTAGGTTATGATACATATGACAATTCATAAATCATGCGGAAAAACCATTTAGCCAGGAATACATATTATTTACACATAATCATATAGCATAGTTTAGATGCATACTCTTTGTTGCGTGCCTTCCCTAGCTGCGCCCGAACCGAACAAGAACAAGTCTTTAGGACTCCAAGTGTCGTCCCTCCGTAGATAGTCCACAGCACGTCCTTAAGATTGACCAACTAGAATCGCCCTTAAGGTACAAAAAATTTCGGCACTTTTAGGCAAGGAATGTGTCTGAATTTTGTTAGGTTATGATACATATGACATTTACATAAATCATGCGGAAACAACCATTAACCCAGGAAACATATTATTTACACATAATCATTTAGCATAGTTTAGATGCATACTCTTTGTTGCGTGCCTTCCCTAGCTGCGCCCGAACCGAACAAGAACAAGTCTTTTAGGACTCCAAGTGTCGTCCCTCCGTAGAAAGTCCACAGCACGTCCGGATCCGCCTTAAGATTGACCAACTAGAATCGCCCTTAAGGTACTCAGAAAATTCGGCACTTTTGGGGCAAGATGGGTGTTTGAATTTTCTCTCAAAAAACTCACTTTTGAATACTTTGAAACTTGTATATAAATTATGACCCCTAGGCCTTTATTTATAGAGTTATGGAAAAGGAATCGTAATCCTAGTAGGATGCGAATTAATTGGAATTAGAATTCTACATGAATTCTACTTAATCAATTTATCCAATAGGAATAGACATTTAATCATACACTGACTCTTGCAGATTCAGGAATCTCGCATGAGCTCAAACTCACACACACACGGCAGCCACAAGGGCTGCCCACGCATGCGAGCAGCAGCCCACGCAGCGCGGCCCACGCATGCGCGGCCTTGTGCGCGCTGGGCTGTGGCGTGCGTGCTTGCTGGGCGATGGCCTGGCTTCGTGCTGGGCCTTCGTCCGGCAGGCCTCGTCCGATGCTAATTCGTACGATACGCTTCCGATTAAATTTCCATTTCCGGAATCTATTTCCGATACGAACAATATTTAATATTTCCGATTCCGGAATTAATTTCCGTTTCGAACAAATATTTAATATTTCCGTTTCCGGAATTATTTTCCGATTCCGGTAATATTTCCGATTCTGACAATATTTCCGTTTCCGGCAATATTTCCGATTCTGGTAATATTTCCATTTCCAACAATATTTTCCGATACGTACCATGTTTCCGTTTCCGGCAACATCTACGACTTGGATAATATTCATATTTCCGATACGATCCATATTTCCGTTTCCGGCAATATCATCGTTTCCGGAGTATTCATTTCTTGCCTGTGACGATCTTAGCTCCCACTGAAACCAAGATCCGTCGGTTCCGAATATTCATAGATGGAGTATTTAATGCCATTAAATACTTGATCCGTTTACGTACTATTTGTGTGACCCTACGGGTTCAGTCAAGAGTAAGCTGTGGATTAATATCATTAATTCCACTTGAACTGAAGCGGCCTCTAGCTAGGCATTCAGCTCACTTGATCTCACTGAATTATTAACTTGTTAATTAATACTGAACCGCATTTATTAGACTTAACATAGAATGCATACTTGGACCAAGGGCATTATTTCCTTCAGTCTCCCACTTGTCCTTAGGGACAAGCGTGCATTTCCTAATTCCTTTGTCGCTCGATGCTTGCTCTTGAACATAAGGTAAGAGTTGTCATCCTTATTATGTCCAGAGGTGTTCCTCGGTTTCAGAGTTCAACTGATCAAATAAACAGATAATCATAGCCTATGATTCATCCGAGCACGGCCATGCATTTCACAGTTTCTAGCTCTCCGAGTGGCCTTGTACAACTTTTAAGCATCTCATCCCGATTTATGGGAGGACAATCCCAATCTTGCGATCTTGAGATTAGACTTCGTTTGATAGGTGATTACCTGAGCGTTGCCTTTATAGCCTCCTTTTACGGTGCGACGGTTGGTCAACGTCAAAGCAACCAGTTCTCAAACAAGTAATCTCAAATCACTCAGGTATTGAGGATTTAGTGTCTAATAATTTAATGAAATTTACTTATGACAGACTTTCATCTCTTACAGTAAAGTTTCATAGGTCTTGTCCGATACTAGTCTTCCCAAAGTAAGTATCTATGCAAATGATTATGACATTGCCATGTCCACATAGTTCAAGAAACAGAACTACTAGTCATCTTGCATTCTAATCGTCTAACGTTTTCTATGCGTCCAATTTTATAGAAAACTCCGACTAGGGACCATTTTCAACCTTTGACATTCAAGTTCACTTGATAGACATTTCTTAGTCACAGGACTGGTCCTGACAGTCTATCTTGAATATATCGTCAAGTTGAAGGGACTCATCATTTAATAAACCACAAATTAAATGGAAAAATGAATTCCTTTCATTTATTGTGAATGATTAACCAATAATGTTTTACAAAGATTTAAACTCTAAAACTTTAAAACATTAAACAGAGACATCAAAGCCATTCTCCAATATGCTTGATTCCCATAGCTGCAGTGTGCGAGTTGTGCTTCGCTTGCGGCAGAGGTTTAGTTAATGGATCTGATATGTTGTCATCAGTTCCAATTTTGCTTATCTCGACTTCTTTTCTTTCAACGAACTCTCGTAGAAGGTGAAATCTACGAAGTACATGCTTGACTCTCTGGTGGTGTCTAGGCTCTTTTGCCTGTGCAATAGCTCCGTTATTATCACAATACAGGGCTATTGGTCCTTTAATGGAGGGGACTACACCAAGTTCTCCTATGAACTTCCTTAGCCATATAGCTTCCTTTGCTGCTTCATGTGCAGCAATGTACTCCGCTTCAGTTGTAGAATCCGCAATGGTGCTTTGCTTAGCACTTTTCCAGCTTACTGCTCCTCCGTTGAGGCAGAAGACAAACCCAGACTGTGATCTGAAATCATCTTTGTCGGTTTGGAAACTTGCGTCCGTATAGCCTTTAACAATTAATTCATCATCTCCACCATAGACCAGGAAGTCATCTTTGTGCCTTTTCAGGTACTTCAGAATATTCTTGGCAGCAGTCCAATGCGCCTCTCCTGGGTCTGACTGGTATCTGCTCGTAGCACTGAGTGCGTACGCAACATCCGGGCGTGTACATATCATAGCATACATTATTGAACCAATCAATGATGCATATGGAATCCCATTCATTCGTCTACGCTCATCAAGTGTTTTTGGGCACTGAGTCTTGCTTAGAGTCATTCCATGAGACATGGGTAGGTAGCCTCGCTTGGAGTCCGCCATCTTGAACCTATCAAGCACCTTATTGATATAAGTGCTTTGACTAAGTCCAATCATCTTTTTAGATCTATCTCTGTAAATCTTGATGCCCAATATGTACTGTGCTGTGAGGTTATGATACATATGACAAATACATAGATCATGCGGAAACAACCATTAACCCAGGAAACATATTATTTACACATAATCATATAGCATAATTAGATGCATACTCTTTGTTGCGTGCCTTCCCTAGCTGCGCCCGAACCGAACAAGAACAAGTCTTTTAGGACTCCAAGTGTCGTCCCTCCGTAGAAAGTCCACAGCACGTCCGGATCCGCCTTAAGATTGACCAACTAGAATCGCCCTTAAGGTACTCAGAAAATTCGGCACTTTTGAGCAAGATGTGTGTTTGATTTTCTCTCAAAAACTCACTTTTGAATACTTGAAAACTTGTGTATAAATTATGACCCCTAGGCCTTTATTTATAGAGTTATGGAAAAGGAATCGTAATCCTAGTAGGATGCGAATTAATTGGAATTAGAATTCTACATGAATTCTACTTAATCAATTTATCCAATAGGAATAGACATTTAATCATACACTGACTCTTGCAGATTCAGGAATCTCGCATGAGCTCAAACTCACACACACACGGCAGCCACAAGGACTGCCCATGCGTGCGAGCTGTAGCCCACGCAGCAAGGCCCACGCATCCGTGGCCTTGGCGCGCGCTGGGCTTGTGCGTGCTTGCTGGGCGACGGCCTGGCTTCGTGCTGGGCCTTCGTCCGGCAGGCCTCGTCCGATGCTAATTCGTACGATATGCTTCCGATTAAATTTCCATTTCCGGAATCTATTTCCGATACGAACAATATTTAATATTTCCGATTCCGGAATTAATTTCCGTTTCGAACAAATATTTAATATTTCCGTTTCCGGAATTATTTTCCGATTCCGGTAATATTTCCGATTCTGACAATATTTCCGTTTCCGGCAATATTTCCGATTCTGGTAATATTTCCATTTCCAACAATATTTTCCGATACGTACCATGTTTCCGTTTCCGGCAACATCTACGACTTGGATAATATTCATATTTCCGATACGATCCATATTTCCGTTTCCGGCAATATCATCGTTTCCGGAGTATTCATTTCTTGCCTGTGACGATCTTAGCTCCCACTGAAACCAAGATCCGTCGGTTCCGAATATTCATAGATTGAGTATTTAATGCCATTAAATACTTGATCCGTTTACGTACTATTTGTGTGACCCTACGGGTTCAGTCAAGAGTAAGCTGTGGATTAATATCATTAATTCCACTTGAACTGAAGCGGCCTCTAGCTAGGCATTCAGCTCACTTGATCTCACTGAATTATTAACTTGTTAATTAATACTGAACCGCATTTATTAGACTTAACATAGAATGCATACTTGGACCAAGGGCATTATTTCCTTCAGTCTCCCACTTGTCCTTAGGGACAAGTGTGCATTTCCTAATTCCTTTGTCGCTCGATGCTTGCTCTTGAACATAAGGTAAGAGTTGTCATCCTTATTATGTCCAGAGGTGTTCCTCGGTTTCAGAGTTCAACTGATCAAATAAACAGATAATCATAGCCTATGATTCATCCGAGCACGGCCATGCATTTCACAGTTTCTAGCTCTCCGAGTGGCCTTGTACAACTTTTAAGCATCTCATCCCGATTTATGGGAGGACAATCCCAATCTTGCGATCTTGAGATTAGACTTCGTTTGATAGGTGATTACCTGAGCGTTGCCTTTATAGCCTCCTTTTACGGTGCGACGGTTGGTCAACGTCAAAGCAACCAGTTCTCAAACAAGTAATCTCAAATCACTCAGGTATTGAGGATTTAGTGTCTAATAATTTAATGAAATTTACTTATGACAGATTTTCATCTCTTACAGTAAAGTTTCATAGGTCTTGTCCGATACTAGTCTTCCCAAAGTAAGTATCTATGCAAATGATTATGACATTGCCATGTCCACATAGTTCAAGAAACAGAACTACTAGTCATCTTGCACTCTAATCGTCTAACGTTTTCTATGCGTCCAATTTTATAGAAAACTCCAATTAGGGACCATTTTCAACCTTTGACATTCAAGTTCACTTGATAGACATTTCTTAGTCACAGGACTGGTCCTGACAGTCTATCTTGAATATATCGTCAAGTTGAAGGGACTCATCATTTAATAAACCACAAATTAAATGGAAAAATGAATTCCTTTCATTTATTGTGAATGATTAACCAATAATGTTTTACAAAGATTTAAACTCTAAAACTTTAAAACATTAAACAGAGACATCAAAGCCATTCTCCAATATGCTTGATTCCCATAGCTGCAGTGTGCGAGTTGTGCTTCGCTTGCGGCAGAGGTTTAGTTAATGGATCTGATATGTTGTCATCAGTTCCAATTTTGCTTATCTCGACTTCTTTTCTTTCAACGAACTCTCGTAGAAGGTGAAATCTACGAAGTACATGCTTGACTCTCTGGTGGTGTCTAGGCTCTTTTGCCTGTGCAATAGCTCCGTTATTATCACAATACAGGGCTATTGGTCCTTTAATGGAGGGGACTACACCAAGTTCTCCTATGAACTTCCTTAGCCATATAGCTTCCTTTGCTGCTTCATGTGCAGCAATGTACTCCGCTTCAGTTGTAGAATCCGCAATGGTGCTTTGCTTAGCACTTTTCCAGCTTACTGCTCCTCCGTTGAGGCAGAAGACAAACCCAGACTGTGATCTGAAATCATCTTTGTCGGTTTGGAAACTTGCGTCCGTATAGCCTTTAACAATTAATTCATCATCTCCACCATAGACCAGGAAGTCATCTTTGTGCCTTTTCAGGTACTTCAGAATGTTCTTGGCAGCAGTCCAATGCGCCTCTCCTGGGTCTGACTGGTATCTGCTCGTAGCACTGAGTGCGTACGCAACATCCGGGCGTGTACATATCATAGCATACATTATTGAACCAATCAATGATGCATATGGAATCCCATTCATTCGTCTACGCTCATCAAGTGTTTTTGGGCACTGAGTCTTGCTTAGAGTCATTCCATGAGACATGGGTAGGTAGCCTCGCTTGGAGTCCGCCATTTTGAACCTATCAAGCACCTTATTGATATAAGTGCTTTGACTAAGTCCAATCATCTTTTTAGATCTATCTCTGTAAATCTTGATGCCCAATATGTACTGTGCTTCTCCTAGATCCTTCATCGAAAAACATTTCCCAAGCCAAATCTTGACAGAGTTCAACATAGGAATGTCATTTCCGATAAGCAATATGTCGTCGACATATAATACTAGGAAAGCAATTTTGCTCCCACTGACCTTCTTGTATACACAAGATTCGTCCGCGTTCTTGATGAAACCAAAGTCACTGACCGCTTCATCAAAACGTATATTCCAGCTCCTGGATGCCTGCTTCAATCCGTAGATTGATTTCTTTAGCTTGCATACCTTTTTAGCATTCTTTGGATCCTCAAAACCTTCAGGCTGTGTCATAAACACAGTTTCTGTTAAAACGCCGTTTAAGAAAGCAGTTTTGACATCCATCTGCCATATTTCGTAATCGTAATATGCAGCGATTGCTAACATTATTCGAATAGACTTTAGCATTGCAACTGGTGAAAAGGTTTCATCGTAATCCACACCGTGGACTTGCCTGTAACCTTTCGCAACCAATCTAGCTTTGAAAACTTCAAGTTTCCCATCCTTGTCCTTTTTCAGTTTGAAAACCCATTTGCTTCCAATGGCTTGGTAGCCATCTGGCAAATCGACCAAATCCCATACTTGGTTTTCAGACATGGAGTCTAATTCAGATTGCATGGCTTCTTGCCACTGCTTGGAGCTAGGGCTCGTCATAGCTTGCTTGTAAGTCGCAGGTTCATCACTTTCAAGTAATAGAACGTCATAGCTCTCGTTCGTCAAAATACCTAAGTACCTTTCCGGTTGAGATCTATATCTTTGCGATCTACGCGGGGTAACATTTCTAGATTGACCATGATTCTCACCAGATTCTTCTAAAGATCTCTGAGTTTCATCCTGAATGTCATCTTGAGCATTCTCTAGAGTTTGTTGTTCGACTCGAATTTCTTCGAGGTCTACTTTTCTCCCACTTGTCATTTTGGAAATGTGATCTTTCTCCAAAAAGACACCATCTCGAGCAACAAACACTTTGTTCTCAGATGTATTGTAGAAGTAATACCCCTTTGTTTCCTTTGGATAGCCCACAAGGATACATTTGTCAGATTTTGGATGAAGTTTGTCTGAAATTAATCGTTTGACGTATACTTCACATCCCCAAATCTTAAGAAAAGACACATTTGGAGGCTTTCCAAACCATAATTCGTATGGAGTCTTTTCGACAGCTTTAGACGGAGCTCTATTTATAGTGAGTGCAGCTGTATTTAGTGCATGTCCCCAAAATTCTAATGGAAGTTCGGCCTGACCCATCATTGACCTGACCATGTCTAGCAAGGTTCTGTTCCTCCGTTCTGACACACCGTTCCATTGTGGTGTTCCAGGAGGAGTCAATTCTGATAGAATTCCACATTCTTTCAGATGGTCATCAAATTCATAGCTCAGATATTCACCGCCTCTATCAGACCGCAGTGCCTTAATCTTCTTGCCTAATTGATTCTCTACTTCACTCTGAAATTCCTTGAATTTGTCAAAGGATTCAGACTTATGCTTCATTAGGTAGGCATAACCATACCTACTGAAGTCATCAGTGAAAGTGATAAAGTAGCTGAAACCACCTCTAGCATTTGTACTCATTGGTCCACATACATCTGTATGGATTAAACCCAATAGTTCATTTGCTCTTTCTCCAACTTTAGAGAAAGGTTGCTTTGTCATTTTGCCAAGTAAACATGATTCGCATTTACCATAATCCTCTAAGTCAAATGGTTCTAGAATTCCTTCCCTTTGAAGTCTTTCTAAGCGTTTCAAGTTTATATGGCCTAATCGACAATGCCACAGATAGGTGAGATCTGAATCATCCTTTTTGGCCTTTTTGGTATTTATGTTATATACTTGTTTGTCGTGATCTAATAAATAAAGTCCATTGACTAATCTAGCAGATCCATAAAACATCTCTTTAAAATAAAACGAACAACTATTGTCTTTTATTATAAAGGAAAATCCCTTAGCATCTAAGCAAGAAACTGAAATGATGTTTTTAGTAAGACTTGGAACATGGAAACATTCTTCCAGTTCCAAAACTAGCCCGGAGGGCAACGACAAATAGTAAGTTCCTACGGCTAATGCAGCAATCCGTGCTCCATTTCCCACTCGTAGGTCGACTTCACCCTTGCTTAACTTTCTACTTCTTCTTAGTCCCTGTGGATTGGAACATAAGTGTGAGCCACAACCAGTATCTAATACCCAAGAAGTTGAATTAGCAAGTATACAGTCTATAACGAAAATACCTGAAGATGGAACGACTGTTCCGTTCTTCTGATCTTCCTTTAGCTTTGGACATTCTCTTTTGTAATGGCCTATTCCATCACAATAAAGACAGCTTGATGTGGACTTGTCCTGCTTTGATTTAGCATTGCCCTTGGACTTTCCACCTTTCTTGAATGGTCTCTTTCTAGCCTTGAGTAAATCTTTGGCTTCACAGTCCAGTACTATTTCAGCCTTTCTGACAAGGTGAATAAATTCTGCAACTGTTTCTTCTCTTGGTTCACTTAGGTATTGTTGCTTGAAGCGACCAAACCCACTGTGTAGTGAATTGAGCAAGACAGAGACTGCCATCCTTTCGCTTATTGGTGTTCCTAGTAGACTTAGGCGATCAAAATATGAACACATAAGATCCACATGGAACCTCAGTGGGACGCCTACCCTCTGTTTAGTGCGAAGGAGCTGAACATGTGTTTCTTGGACCTCCATCCTATAACACCTGTTGGGAGAACTAACCTTTAGCCCAGACATTGATTCAATCAACTCATGGACGTTCAGGTCCCTGTCCTCCGTACTTCCACGACAGATATCCCTCAGATTCTTGATGAGCGTAAAAGGTTCATAGGCTACAAACCTTCTAGCCCAATCATCAGGGATATTGTTCAGCATGAGACTCATAACCTTTTTGAGATCCGCATCCCAGGCGTAAAATCTCTCAGGGGTCATGTCTCTGGCATAGTAGCTTGGCATGGGATGTGATAGTACATACTCAAGTCCATTGAGTTTGACTATTTCAACTAGCTTAGCTTCCCATTCAAGAAAATTTGTCAGGTTCAGCTTGACCATAAGCTCAGAACCCATGATGATGTTTTGATTGTTGTTTGCCATATTAAAACTACAATTGAAAAGAATAAACAAATAAATAACCATTCACAGTTTCTCTTAATAAACTTAAATTCTAGCATTCATGCATAATTCAATGTTTATTAAGCATTTTATTCAAGTTATGTGTTCCGGCAGGTGTGAATAAAATGATTCCAAGATCCTAAAATCATTGAAGAACTAAGCACAGTTTGTCGACTTAATCCTAGAACATCTTAGGTAAGCAAAAGCCTTTTGCTAATAGTCTAGAAACTATTCTTGGTTGATAGGTACGTCTAAGAACTTATTAGGTAAACCTATCGAATTTGCCACGACATAAAAGGACTCCTTACTTATATCGTTGAGTTTCACCAAAACTAACATGTACTCACAATTATTTGTGTACCTTGCCCCTTTAGGACCAATAAGTAACACCTCGCTGAGCGAAAACTATTACTAGATTGATGTAAAGGATATCCAAGCAAGTGTATATTTTGGCATGGCACCTTTTAACTCAATTTTTAAGTTTGGAACTTAAGGCTCTTACTATGTTGGTTAGATTTTAAGTGAACTAAAATCCTTAATCATGCAACATAATCAAGCTTATGATCTCATGCATTTTAAGACATATTTAAAGCAATAAATAACTTAAAACATGCATAAGATATTTGTGATCTAGTATGGCCCGACTTCATCTTGAAGCTTTGACTTCAAAGTCCGTCTTGAAAATCTCCGTGGGAGGCACCATTTTCTTCAAATAGGATAAGCTATAACTAATTACAACTATTTGATGGTACGCAGACCATATTTGAATTGAAAAATAACTTTGGTGCTTTAGACCAATTACATTCAAATTAATGGTACGCAGACCATATTTTCTATCCTATTTGGGCCATACTAGTCACTTCATAACCTGCAAAACAGTACATATACAATATATACCATTCACCCATTCATTATCATGAATGGCCCACATAGCTGGTTAGTTAAACACATTATGCATCACGTAAACATTTGCAGCAATTAATCAAGGGCACCAATAATCTACCAATTATTCAGTCCTTATTAATTCTAATCGAGTTGTTTTAACCTTAAGGATTTGTAGACCTAATCAAGAGTTTATGACTAAAAAGTGCTCCCACTCAAACCAATAAATTCATATGCTTTACTAATTTTAAACATAAAATTGTATTTCTAGTCTAACCGGAAACATACAAATTTAATTAAAATTTAAAGCTCATATAAATTTATAATTGAATCCAAAATTTTAATTTAATTTCAGTCGCATTTAAATTAATTCATGATTTTAATTTTAGTAAAATAATTAGAATAAATTCCATTTATTATAATTATAATATTCAAAATTAAAATCCAAGAAATTAATTCAAATTATTAATTTTAAAATTAATTAAAATTACGTGAACTGAAATTTTCAAATTAAACATTCAAAAACGATCTAATCGAAACGCAAACACCCTACGCTGTGCACGCCCATGGGCTGTACGCACACAGCCATTGCTGGCCATGTGCGCGCAGCCCATGCGCTCGTAGCATAGCTGCTGCTGTCCCATACGCAAGCCTCCGCACAGCGCCCACCGCACGCGAGCTATCGCTCGCAGCGCGCGCGCGTTACCGCGCTCGCTGGTGCGCGAGATCGCTAGCTGGTGCGCGCGAGCCATCGCTCGCTGGGGCGCTGCATCGCTCGCTGGTGCGCGCGAGCAATCGCTCGCTGGCGCGCGAGATCGCTCGCTGGTGCGCGCGAGTGATGCTGTGCGCAGCGCTCGTGGCACGCGAGCTTGCGCTCGCTGCGCACGAGGCTGCGCGCTGTTATGCGAGGCAGCGCGCGCTGTGGCGCAGCTCGCTTGCTGCCCACATGCGACTGCCTTGGCTCGCCCCTCGCCCATGCCCATCCGTTCATTGCTCGTGGCACACGACACAAGGCAGGGCTGCTGCCTTGCGCTCGTGCACTACGCCCTTGCTCATTGCATTCGTGCCGCACGGGCGACGAGCTCCCTTGCTCGTCGTCGCATGCCCGCATTATACAACACCCCTTAAGGGTAACACGAAGCGTCCATTGCTTCGTGCGTGCAAGTTATTTGAACGAATCGCATAAAATTTTAAAATTTATATTTAAAATTAATGACAAATTAATAAATATTATTAATTTCATAATTTTAGGGCGAAAAATCGAAAATTTATTATCCAATTGATTTCCGATTGATATGGATTCAAGTCTAGGTCATAAAAATTTAAAATTTATCGTAAATTTACAATTTTTATGGTGGTTTTTAATCATAGGTTTCTAATTAAATTACAATTAATTATGAAAATCAAATTAATTCTAAATTATTCTAATTTTCAACAAATTAATCATAATTACAAATTAGATTGCATAATTAACAAGACTAGGCATTCAAACTTGTTAAACATATGCAGTAGGTCAATCAAAAATTCAAGATTTATCAACAGGAATCGCAAATATTTAATTTAACATCTTAAATTTACGAAATTTTGCATTCGAAAAACTAAAACCTTCGAAAAGTCATAGTTAGGCTTCGAATTTGAGAATTCTGGGTTCGGCAGAAAAATACTATTTTTGTCAAAATTTTAGAATGCCTTTTACATGCGGAATTGACACAAAAATCACTCAATTCGGATGAGTAATGAAGAAACTGCCGAAAAACTGCGTACATATAATTAAATAAACGCAATTTGCAATTAATTAACAATTACGAAAATTAATCACCCCTTTTAATTCTTGCAAATTTGTAATATTTAACCATGTTCATGCAATTTAGATTATGAAAATAATAAGGGGCTCGTGATACCACTGTGAGGTTATGATACATATGACAAATACATAGATCATGCGGAAACAACCATTAACCCAGGAAACATATTATTTACACATAATCATATAGCATAATTAGATGCATACTCTTTGTTGCGTGCCTTCCCTAGCTGCGCCCGAACCGAACAAGAACAAGTCTTTTAGGACTCCAAGTGTCGTCCCTCCGTAGAAAGTCCACAGCACGTCCGGATCCGCCTTAAGATTGACCAACTAGAATCGCCCTTAAGGTACTCAGAAAATTCGGCACTTTTGAGCAAGATGTGTGTTTGATTTTCTCTCAAAAACTCACTTTTGAATACTTGAAAACTTGTGTATAAATTATGACCCCTAGGCCTTTATTTATAGAGTTATGGAAAAGGAATCGTAATCCTAGTAGGATGCGAATTAATTGGAATTAGAATTCTACATGAATTCTACTTAATCAATTTATCCAATAGGAATAGACATTTAATCATACACTGACTCTTGCAGATTCAGGAATCTCGCATGAGCTCAAACTCACACACACACGGCAGCCACAAGGACTGCCCATGCGTGCGAGCTGTAGCCCACGCAGCAAGGCCCACGCATCCGTGGCCTTGGCGCGCGCTGGGCTTGTGCGTGCTTGCTGGGCGACGGCCTGGCTTCGTGCTGGGCCTTCGTCCGGCAGGCCTCGTCCGATGCTAATTCGTACGATATGCTTCCGATTAAATTTCCATTTCCGGAATCTATTTCCGATACGAACAATATTTAATATTTCCGATTCCGGAATTAATTTCCGTTTCGAACAAATATTTAATATTTCCGTTTCCGGAATTATTTTCCGATTCCGGTAATATTTCCGATTCTGACAATATTTCCGTTTCCGGCAATATTTCCGATTCTGGTAATATTTCCATTTCCAACAATATTTTCCGATACGTACCATGTTTCCGTTTCCGGCAACATCTACGACTTGGATAATATTCATATTTCCGATACGATCCATATTTCCGTTTCCGGCAATATCATCGTTTCCGGAGTATTCATTTCTTGCCTGTGACGATCTTAGCTCCCACTGAAACCAAGATCCGTCGGTTCCGAATATTCATAGATTGAGTATTTAATGCCATTAAATACTTGATCCGTTTACGTACTATTTGTGTGACCCTACGGGTTCAGTCAAGAGTAAGCTGTGGATTAATATCATTAATTCCACTTGAACTGAAGCGGCCTCTAGCTAGGCATTCAGCTCACTTGATCTCACTGAATTATTAACTTGTTAATTAATACTGAACCGCATTTATTAGACTTAACATAGAATGCATACTTGGACCAAGGGCATTATTTCCTTCATGTGCTTCTCCTAGATCCTTCATCGAAAAACATTTCCCAAGCCAAATCTTGACAGAGTTCAACATAGGAATGTCATTTCCGATAAGCAATATGTCGTCGACATATAATACTAGGAAAGCAATTTTGCTCCCACTGACCTTCTTGTATACACAAGATTCGTCCGCGTTCTTGATGAAACCAAAGTCACTGACTGCTTCATCAAAACGTATATTCCAGCTCCTGGATGCCTGCTTCAATCCGTAGATTGACTTCTTTAGCTTGCATACCTTTTTAGCATTCTTTGGATCCTCAAAACCTTCAGGCTGTGTCATAAACACAGTTTCTGTTAAAACGCCGTTTAAGAAAGCAGTTTTGACATCCATCTGCCATATTTCGTAATCGTAATATGCAGCGATTGCTAATATTATTCGAATAGACTTTAGCATTGCAACTGGTGAAAAGGTTTCATCGTAATCCACACCGTGGACTTGCCTGTAACCTTTCGCAACCAATCTAGCTTTGAAAACTTCAAGTTTCCCATCCTTGTCCTTTTTCAGTTTGAAAACCCATTTGCTTCCAATGGCTTGGTAGCCATCTGGCAAATCGACCAAATCCCATACTTGGTTTTCAGACATGGAGTCTAATTCAGATTGCATGGCTTCTTGCCACTGCTTGGAGCTAGGGCTCGTCATAGCTTGCTTGTAAGTCGCAGGTTCATCACTTTCAAGTAATAGAACGTCATAGCTCTCGTTCGTCAAAATACCTAAGTACCTTTCCGGTTGAGATCTATATCTTTGCGATCTACGCGGGGTAACATTTCTAGATTGACCATGATTCTCACCAGATTCTTCTAAAGATCTCTGAGTTTCATCCTGAATGTCATCTTGAGCATTCTCTAGAGTTTGTTGTTCGACTCGAATTTCTTCGAGGTCTACTTTTCTCCCACTTGTCATTTTGGAAATGTGATCTTTCTCCAAAAAGACACCATCTCGAGCAACAAACACTTTGTTCTCAGATGTATTGTAGAAGTAATACCCCTTTGTTTCCTTTGGATAGCCCACAAGGATACATTTGTCAGATTTTGGATGAAGTTTGTCTGAAATTAATCGTTTGACGTATACTTCACATCCCCAAATCTTAAGAAAAGACACATTTGGAGGCTTTCCAAACCATAATTCGTATGGAGTCTTTTCGACAGCTTTAGACGGAGCTCTATTTATAGTGAGTGCAGCTGTATTTAGTGCATGTCCCCAAAATTCTAATGGAAGTTCGGCCTGACCCATCATTGACCTGACCATGTCTAGCAAGGTTCTGTTCCTCCGTTCTGACACACCGTTCCATTGTGGTGTTCCAGGAGGAGTCAATTCTGATAGAATTCCACATTCTTTCAGATGGTCATCAAATTCATAGCTCAGATATTCACCGCCTCTATCAGACCGCAGTGCCTTGATCTTCTTGCCTAATTGATTCTCTACTTCACTCTGAAATTCCTTGAATTTGTCAAAGGATTCAGACTTATGCTTCATTAGGTAGACATAACCATACCTACTGAAGTCATCAGTGAAAGTGATAAAGTAGCTGAAACCACCTCTAGCATTTGTACTCATTGGTCCACATACATCTGTATGGATTAAACCCAATAGTTCATTTGCTCTTTCTCCAACTTTAGAGAAAGGTTGCTTTGTCATTTTGCCAAGTAAACATGATTCGCATTTACCATAATCCTCTAAGTCAAATGGTTCTAGAATTCCTTCCCTTTGAAGTCTTTCTAAGCGTTTCAAGTTTATATGGCCTAATCGACAATGCCACAGATAGGTGAGATCTGAATCATCCTTTTTGGCCTTTTTGGTATTTATGTTATATACTTGTTTGTCGTGATCTAATAAATAAAGTCCATTGACTAATCTAGCAGATCCATAAAACATCTCTTTAAAATAAAACGAACAACTATTGTCTTTTATTATAAAGGAAAATCCCTTAGCATCTAAGCAAGAAACTGAAATGATGTTTTTAGTAAGACTTGGAACATGGAAACATTCTTCCAGTTCCAAAACTAGCCCGGAGGGCAACGACAAATAGTAAGTTCCTACGGCTAATGCAGCAATCCGTGCTCCATTTCCCACTCGTAGGTCGACTTCTCCCTTGCTTAACTTTCTACTTCTTCTTAGTCCCTGTGGATTGGAACATAAGTGTGAGCCACAACCTGTATCTAATACCCAAGAAGTTGAATTAGCAAGTATACAGTCTATAACGAAAATACCTGAAGATGGAACGACTGTTCCGTTCTTCTGATCTTCCTTTAGCTTTGGACATTCTCTTTTGTAATGGCCTATTCCATCACAATAAAGACAGCTTGATGTGGACTTGTCCTGCTTTGATTTAGCATTGCCCTTGGACTTTCCACCTTTCTTGAATGGTCTCTTTCTAGCCTTGAGTAAATCTTTGGCTTCACAGTCCAGTACTATTTCAGCCTTTCTGACAAGGTGAATAAATTCTGCAACTGTTTCTTCTCTTGGTTCACTTAGGTATTGTTGCTTGAAGCGACCAAACCCACTGTGTAGTGAATTGAGCAAGACAGAGACTGCCATCCTTTCGCTTATTGGTGTTCCTAGTAGACTTAGGCGATCAAAATATGAACACATAAGATCCACATGGAACCTCAGTGGGACGCCTACCCTCTGTTTAGTGCGAAGGAGCTGAACATGTGTTTCTTGGACCTCCATCCTATAACACCTGTTGGGAGAACTAACCTTTAGCCCAGACATTGATTCAATCAACTCATGGACGTTCAGGTCCCTGTCCTCCGTACTTCCACGACAGATATCCCTCAGATTCTTGATGAGCGTAAAAGGTTCATAGGCTACAAACCTTCTAGCCCAATCATCAGGGATATTGTTCAGCATGAGACTCATAACCTTTTTGAGATCCGCATCCCAGGCGTAAAATCTCTCAGGGGTCATGTCTCTGGCATAGTAGCTTGGCATGGGATGTGATAGTACATACTCAAGTCCATTGAGTTTGACTATTTCAACTAGCTTAGCTTCCCATTCAAGAAAATTTGTCAGGTTCAGCTTGACCATAAGCTCAGAACCCATGATGATGTTTTGATTGTTGTTTGCCATATTAAAACTACAATTGAAAAGAATAAACAAATAAATAACCATTCACAGTTTCTCTTAATAAACTTAAATTCTAGCATACATGCATAATTCAATGTTTATTAAGCATTTTATTCAAGTTATGTGTTCCGGCAGGTGTGAATAAAATGATTCCAAGATCCTAAAATCATTGAAGAACTAAGCACAGTTTGTCGACTTAATCCTAGAACATCTTAGGTAAGCAAAAGCCTTTTGCTAATAGTCTAGAAACTATTCTTGGTTGATAGGTACGTCTAAGAACTTATTAGGTAAACCTATCGAATTTGCCACGACATAAAAGGACTCCTTACTTATATCGTTGAGTTTCACCAAAACTAACATGTACTCACAATTATTTGTGTACCTTGCCCCTTTAGGACCAATAAGTAACACCTCGCTGAGCGAAAACTATTACTAGATTGATGTAAAGGATATCCAAGCAAGTGTATATTTTGGCATGGCACCTTTTAACTCAATTTTTAAGTTTGGAACTTAAGGCTCTTACTATGTTGGTTAGATTTTAAGTGAACTAAAATCCTTAATCATGCAACATAATCAAGCTTTTGATCTCATGCATTTTAAGACATATTTAAAGCAATAAATAACTTAAAACATGCATAAGATATTTGTGATCTAGTATGGCCCGACTTCATCTTGAAGCTTTGACTTCAAAGTCCGTCTTGAAAATCTCCGTGGGAGGCACCATTTTCTTCAAATAGGATAAGTTATAACTAATTACAACTATTTGATGGTACGCAGACCATATTTGAATTGAAAAATAACTTTGGTGCTTTAGACCAATTACATTCAAATTAATGGTACGCAGACCATATTTTCTATCCTATTTGGGCCATACTAGTCACTTCATAACCTGCAAAACAGTACATATACAATATATACCATTCACCCATTCATTATCATGAATGGCCCACATAGCTGGTTAGTTAAAACACATTATGCATCACGTAAACATTTGCAGCAATTAATCAAGGTCACCAATAATCTACCAATTATTCAGTCCTTATTAATTCTAATCGAGTTGTTTTAACCTTAAGGATTTGTAGACCTAATCAAGAGTTTATGACTAAAAGCACTCCCACTCAAACCAATAAATTCATATGCTTTACTAATTTTAAACATAAAATTGTATTTCTAGTCTAACCGGAAACATACAAATTTAATTAAAATTTAAAGCTCATATAAATTTATAATTGAATCCAAAAATTTAATTTTAATTTCAGTCACATTTAAATTAATTTATGATTTTAATTTTAGTAAAATAATTAGAATAAATGCCATTTATTATAATTATAATATTCAAAATTAAAATCCAAGAAATTAATTCAAATTATTAATTTTAAAATCAATTAAAATTACGTGAACTGAAATTTTCAAATTAAACATTCAAAAACGATCTAATCGAAACGCAAACATCCTATGCGTTGCACGCCCATGGGCTGTACGCACACAGCCATTGCTGGCCATGTGCGCGCAGCCCATGCGCTCGTTGCATAGCTGCTGCTGTCCCATACGCAAGCCTCCGCACAGCGCCCACCGCACGCGAGCTATCGCTCGCAGCGCGCGCGCGTTACCGCGCTCGCTGGTGCGCGAGATCGCTCGCTGGTGCGCGCGAGCCATCGCTCGCTGGGGCGCTGCATCGCTCGCTGGTGCGCGCGAGCCATCGCTCGCTGGCGCGCGAGATCGCTCGCTGCGCGCGCGCGAGCCATCGCTCGCTGGTGCGCGAGATCGCTCGCTGGTGCGCGCGAGCCATCGCTCGCTGGGGCGCGAGATCGCTCGCTGCGCGCGCGCGAGCCATCGCTCGCTGGTGCGCGACATCGCTCGCTGGGCGGGCGACGTCGCGCGCTGTGCGCGCGAGTGATGCTGTGCGCAGCGCTCGTGGCACGCGAGCTTGCGCTCGCTGCGCACGAGGTTGCGTGCTGTTGTGCGAGGCAGCGCGCGCTGTGGCGCAGCTCGCTTGCTGCCCACACGCGACTGCCTTGGCTCGCCCCTCGCCCATGCCCATCCGTTCATTGCTCGTGGCACACGACACAAGGCAGGGCTGCTGCCTTGCGCTCGTGCACTACGCCCTTGCTCATTGCATTCGTGCCGCACGGGCGACGAGCTCCCTTGCTCGTCGTCGCATGCCCGCATTATACAACACCCCTTAAGGGTAACACGAAGCGTCCATTGCTTCGTGCGTGCAAGTTATTTGAACGAATCGCATAAAAATTTAAAATTTATATTTAAAATTAATGACAAATTAATAAATAATATTAATTTCATAATTTTAGGGCGAAAAATCGAAAATTTATTATCCAATTGATTTCCGATTGATATGGATTCAAGTCTAGGTCATAAAAATTTAAAATTTATCGTAAATTTACAATTTTTATGGTGGTTTTTAATCATAGGTTTCTAATTAAATTACAATTAATTATGAAAATCAAATTAATTCTAAATTATTCTAATTTTCAACAAATTAATCATAATTACAAATTAGATTGCATAATTAACAAGACTAGGCATTCAAACTTGTTAAACATATGCAGTAGGTCAATCAAAAATTCAAGATTTATCAACAAGAATCGCAAATATTTAATTTAACATCTTAAATTTACGAAATTTTGCATCCGAAAAACTAAAACCTTCGAAAAGTCATAGTTAGGCTTCGAATTTGAGAATTCTGGGTTCGGCAGAAAAATACTATTTTTGTCAAAATTTTAGAATGCCTTTTACATGCGGAATTGACACAAAAATCACTCAATTCGGATGAGTAATGAAGAAACTGCCGAAAAACTGCGTACATATAATTAAATAAACGCAATTTGCAATTAATTAACAATTACGAAAATTAATCACCCCTTTTAATTCTTGCAAATTTGTAATATTTAACCATGTTCATGCAATTTGGATTATGAAAATAATAAGGGGCTCGTGATACCACTGTTAGGTTATGATACATATGACATTTACATAAATCATGCGGAAACAACCATTAACCCAGGAAACATATTATTTACACATAATCATTTAGCATAGTTTAGATGCATACTCTTTGTTGCGTGCCTTCCCTAGCTGCGCCCGAACCGAACAAGAACAAGTCTTTTAGGACTCCAAGTGTCGTCCCTCCGTAGAAAGTCCACAGCACGTCCGGATCCGCCTTAAGATTGACCAACTAGAATCGCCCTTAAGGTACTCAGAAAATTCGGCACTTTTGGGGCAAGATGGGTGTTTGAATTTTCTCTCAAAAAACTCACTTTTGAATACTTTGAAACTTGTATATAAATTATGACCCCTAGGCCTTTATTTATAGAGTTATGGAAAAGGAATCGTAATCCTAGTAGGATGCGAATTAATTGGAATTAGAATTCTACATGAATTCTACTTAATCAATTTATCCAATAGGAATAGACATTTAATCATACACTGACTCTTGCAGATTCAGGAATCTCGCATGAGCTCAAACTCACACACACACGGCAGCCACAAGGGCTGCCCACGCATGCGAGCAGCAGCCCACGCAGCGCGGCCCACGCATGCGCGGCCTTGTGCGCGCTGGGCTGTGGCGTGCGTGCTTGCTGGGCGATGGCCTGGCTTCGTGCTGGGCCTTCGTCCGGCAGGCCTCGTCCGATGCTAATTCGTACGATACGCTTCCGATTAAATTTCCATTTCCGGAATCTATTTCCGATACGAACAATATTTAATATTTCCGATTCCGGAATTAATTTCCGTTTCGAACAAATATTTAATATTTCCGTTTCCGGAATTATTTTCCGATTCCGGTAATATTTCCGATTCTGACAATATTTCCGTTTCCGGCAATATTTCCGATTCTGGTAATATTTCCATTTCCAACAATATTTTCCGATACGTACCATGTTTCCGTTTCCGGCAACATCTACGACTTGGATAATATTCATATTTCCGATACGATCCATATTTCCGTTTCCGGCAATATCATCGTTTCCGGAGTATTCATTTCTTGCCTGTGACGATCTCAGCTCCCACTGAAACCAAGATCCGTCGATTCCGAATATCCATAGATGGAGTATTTAATGCCATTAAATACTTGATCCGTTTACGTACTATTTGTGTGACCCTACGGGTTCAGTCAAGAGTAAGCTGTGGATTAATATCATTAATTCCACTTGAACTGAAGCGGCCTCTAGCTAGGCATTCAGCTCACTTGATCTTACTGAATTATTAACTTGTTAATTAATACTGAACCGCATTTATTAGACTTATCATTGAATGCATACTTGGACCAAGGGCATTATTTCCTTCAGTCTCCCACTTGTCCTTAGGGACAAGTGTGCATTTCCTAATTCCTTTGTCGCTCGATGCTTGCTCTTGAACATAAGGTAAGAGTTGTCATCCTTATTATGTCCAGAGGTGTTCCTCGGTTTCAGAGTTCAACTGATCAAATAAACAGATAATCATAGCCTATGATTCATCCGAGCACGACCATGCATTTCACAGTTTCTAGCTCTCCGAGTGGCCTTGTACAACTTTTAAGCATCTCATCCCGATTTATGGGAGGACAATCCCAATCTTGCGATCTTGAGATTAGACTTTGTTTGATAGGTGATTACCCGAGCGTTGCCTTTATAGCCTCCTTTTACGGTGCGACGGTTGGTCAACGTCAAAGCAACCAGTTCTCAAACAAGTAATCTCAAATCACTCAGGTATTGAGGATTTAGTGTCTAATAATTTTAATGAAATTTACTTATGACATATTTTCATCTCTTACAGTAAAGTTTCATAGGTCTTGTCCGATACTAGTCTTCACAAAGTAAGTATCTATGCAAATGATTATGACATTGCCATGTCCACATAGTTCAAGAAACAGAACTACTAGTCATCTTGCATTCTAATCGTCTAACGTTTTCTATGCGTCCAATTTTATAGAAAACTCCGACTAGGGACCATTTTCAACCTTTGACATTCAAGTTCACTTGATAGACATTTCTTAGTCACAGGACTGGTCCTGACAGTCTATCTTGAATATATCGTCAAATTGAAGGGACTCATCATTTAATAAACCACAAATTAAATGGAAAAATGAATTCTTTTCATTTATTGTGAATGATTAACCAATAATGTTTTACAAAGATTTAAACTCTAAAACTTTAAAACATTAAACAGAGACATCAAAGCCATTCTCCAATATGCTTGATTCCCATAGCTGCAGTGTGCGAGTTGTGCTTCGCCTGCGGCAGAGGTTTAGTCAATGGATCTGATATGTTGTCACCAGTTCCAATTTTGCTTATCTCGACTTCTTTTCTTTCAACGAACTCTCGTAGAAGGTGAAATCTACGAAGTACATGCTTGACTCTCTGGTGGTGTCTAGGCTCCTTTGCCTGTGCAATAGCTCCGTTATTATCACAATACAGGGCTATTGGTCCTTTAATGGAGGGGACTACACCAAGTTCACCTATGAACTTCCATAGCCATATAGCTTCCTTGGCTGCTTCATGTGCAGCAATGTACTCCGCTTCAGTTGTAGAATCCGCAATGGTGCTTTGCTTAGCACTTTTCCAGCTTACTGCTCCTCCGTTGAGGCAGAAGACAAACCCAGACTGTGATCTGAAATCATCTTTGTCGGTTTGGAAACTTGCGTCCGTATAGCCTCTAACAATTAATTCATCATCTCCACCATAGACCAGGAAGTCATCTTTGTGCCTTTTCAGGTACTTCAGAATATTCTTGGCAGCAGTCCAATGCGCCTCTCCTGGGTCTGACTGGTATCTGCTCGTAGCACTGAGTGCGTACGCAACATCCGGGCGTGTACATATCATAGCATACATTATTGAACCAATCAATGATGCATATGGAATCCCATTCATTCGTCTACGCTCATCAAGTGTTTTTGGGCACTGAGTCTTGCTTAGAGTCATTCCATGAGACATGGGTAGGTAGCCTCGCTTGGAGTCCGCCATCTTGAACCTATCAAGCACCTTATTGATATAAGTGCTTTGACTAAGTCCAATCATCCTTTTAGATCTATCTCTGTAAATCTTGATGCCCAATATGTACTGTGCTTCTCCTAGATCTTTCATCGAAAAACATTTCCCAAGCCAAATCTTGACAGAGTTCAACATAGGAATGTCATTTCCGATAAGTAATATGTCGTCGACATATAGTACTAGGAAAGCAATTTTGCTCCCACTGACCTTCTTGTATACACAAGATTCGTCTGCGTTCTTGATGAAACCAAAGTCACTGACTGCTTCATCAAAACGTATATTCCAGCTCCTGGATGCCTGCTTCAATCCGTAGATTGACTTCTTTAGCTTGCATACCTTTTTAGCATTCTTTGGATCCTCAAAACCTTCAGGCTGTGTCATAAACACAGTTTCTGTTTAAACGCCGTTTAAGAAAGCAGTTTTGACATCCATCTGCCATATTTCGTAATCGTAATATGCAGCGATTGCTAACATTATCCGAATAGACTTTAGCATTGCAACTGGTGAAAAGGTTTCATCGTAATCCACACCGTGGACTTGCCTGTAACCTTTTGCAACCAATCTAGCTTTGAAAACTTCAAGTTTCCCATCCTTGTCCTTTTTCAGTTTGAAAACCCATTTGCTTCCAATGGCTTGGTAGCCATCTGGCAAAACGACCAAATCCCATACTTGGTTTTCAGACATGGAGTCTAATTCAGATTGCATGGCTTCTTGCCATTGCTTGGAGCTAGGGCTCGTCATAGCTTGTTTGTAAGTCGCAGGTTCATCACTTTCAAGTAATAGAACGTCATAGCTCTCGTTCGTCAAAATACCTAAGTACCTTTCCGGTTGAGATCTATATCTTTGCGATCTACGCGGGGTAACATTTCTAGTTTGACCATGATTCTCACCAGATTCTTCTAAAGATCTCTGAGTTTCATCCTGGATGTCATCTTGAGAATTCTCTAGAGTTTGTTGTTCGACTCGAATTTCTTCGAGGTCTACTTTTCTCCCACTTGTCATTTTGGAAATGTGATCTTTCTCCAAAAAGACACCATCTCGAGCAACAAACACCTTGTTCTCAGATGTATTGTAGAAGTAATACCCCTTTGTTTCCTTTGGATAGCCCACAAGGATACATTTGTCAGATTTTGGATGAAGTTTGTCTGAAATTAATCGTTTGACGTATACTTCACATCCCCAAATCTTAAGAAAAGACACATTTGGAGGCTTTCCAAACCATAATTCGTATGGAGTCTTTTTGACAGATTTAGACGGAGCTCTATTTATAGTGAGTGCAGCTGTATTTAGTGCATGTCCCCAAAATTCTAATGGAAGTTTGGCCTGACCCATCATTGACCTGACCATGTCTAGCAAGGTTCTGTTCCTCCGTTCTGACACACCGTTCCATTGTGGTGTTCCAGGAGGAGTCAATTCTGATAGAATTCCACATTCTTTCAGATGGTCATCAAATTCATAGCTCAGATATTCACCGCCTCTATCAGACCGCAATGCCTTAATCTTCTTGCCTAATTGATTCTCTACTTCACTCTGAAATTCCTTGAATTTGTCAAAGGATTCAGACTTATGCTTCATTAGGTAGACATAACCATATCTACTGAAGTCATCAGTGAAAGTGATAAAGTAGCTGAAACCACCTCTAGCATTTGTACTCATTGGTCCACATACATCTATATGGATTAAACCCAATAGTTCATTTGCTCTTTCTCCAACTTTAGAGAAAGGTTGCTTTGTCATTTTGCCAAGTAAACATGATTCGCTTTTACCATAATCCTCTAAGTCAAATGGTTCTAGAATTCCTTTCTTTTGAAGTCTTTCTAAGCGTTTCAAGTTTATATGGCCTAATCGACAATGCCACAGATAGGTGAGATCTGAATCATCCTTTTTGGCCTTTTTGGTATTTATGTTATATACTTGTTTGTCGTGATCTAATAAATAAAGTCCATTGACTAATCTAGCAGATCCATAAAACATCTCTTTAAAATAAAACGAACAACTATTGTCTTTTATTAAAAAGGAAAATCCCTTAGCATCTAAGCAAGAAACTGAAATGATGTTTTTAGTAAGACTTGGAACATGGAAACATTCTTCCAGTTCCAAAACTAGCCCGGAGGGCAACGACAAATAGTAAGTTCCTACAGCTAATGCAGCAATCCGTGCTCCATTTCCCACTCGTAGGTCGACTTCACCCTTGCTTAACTTTCTACTTCTTCTTAGTCCCTGTGGATTGGAACATAAGTGTGAGCCACAACCTGTATCTAATACCCAAGAAGTTGAATTAGCAAGTATACAATCTATAACGAAAATACCTGAAGATGGAACGACTGTTCCGTTCTTCTGATCTTCCTTTAGCTTCAAGCAATCTCTCTTCCAATGCCCCTTCTTCTTGCAGTAGAAGCATTCGGATTCAGAAGTGGGTTGACTGACCTTCCTCTTTACAGATTTGGCGCCAGTTTGCTTAGTTGGGCTGGCCTTGTTGCCACCTTTCTTAGCATTCCTCTTCTTTCCAGATTTCTTGAACTTGCCCCCACGCACCATAAGCACATCCTGCTTATCACTTTTGAGCGTCTTTTCAGCGGTCTTCAGCATACCGTGAAGCTCAGTGAGCGTTTTGTCCAGACTATTCATACTGTAGTTCAGTTTGAACTGATCATACCCGTTATGAAGAGAATGGAGGATGGTGTCTATAGCCATTTCCTGAGAAAATTGCTGATCCAGCCGACTCATATTCTCAATGAGTCCAATCATTTTGAGAACATGTGGACTTACGGGCTCGCCTTTCTTAAGCTTGGTCTCAAGAATTTGCCTATGAGTCTCGAATCTTTCGACTCGAGCCAGATCTTGGAACATGTTCTTCAACTCACTGATGATTGTGAAAGCATCTGAGTTGATGAACGTTTTCTGCAGATCCGCACTCATGGTGGCGAGCATTAGACATTTCACATCCTTGTTGGCATCAATCCAACGATTGAGGGCTGCCTGAGTGACCCCGTCGCCTGCGGCTTCGGGCATCGCCTCTTCTAGGACATACTCCTTTTCTTTCTGCATAAGAACTATTTGCAAGTTCCTTTGCCAGTCAAGGAAGTTGTTCCCGTTCAACTTCTCCTTTTCGAGAATTGATCGAATGTTGAATGAATTGTTGTTTGCCATATTAAAAACTACAATTGAAAAGAATAAACAAATAAATAACCATTCACAGTTTTTCTTAATAAACTTAAATTCTAGCTACATGCATAATTCAATGTTTATTAAGCATTTTATTCAAGTTATGTGTTCCGGCAGGTGTGAATAAAATGATTCCAAGATCCTAAAATCATTGAAGAACTAAGCACAGTTTGTCGACTTAATCCTAAAACATCTTAGGTAAGCAAAAACCTTTTGCTAATAGTCTAGAAACTATTCTTGGTTGATAGGTACGTCTAAGAACTTATTAGGTAAACCTATCGATTTTGCCACGACATAAAAGGACTCCTTACTTATATCGTTGAGTTTCACCAAAACTAACATGTACTCACAATTATTTGTGTACCTTGCCCCTTTAGGACCAATAAGTAACACCTCGCTGAGCGAAAACTATTACTAGATTGATGTAAAGGATATCCAAGCAAGTGTATATTTTGGCATGGCACCTTTTAACTCAATTTTTAAGTTTGGAACTTAAGGCTCTTACTATGTTGGTTAGATTTTAAGTGAACTAAAATCCTTAATCATGCAACATAATCAAGCTTTTGATCTCATGCATTTTAAGACATATTTAAAAGCAATAAATAACTTAAAACATGCATAAGATAAATGTGATCTAGTATGGCCCGACTTCATCTTGAAGCTTTAACTTCAAAGTCCGTCTTGAAAATCTCCGTGGGAGGCACCATTTTCTTCAAATAGGATAAGCTATAATTAAAACTAATTACAACTATTTGATGGTACGCAGACCATATTTGAATTGAAAAACAACTTTGGTACTTTAGACCAATTACATTCAAATTAATGGTACGCAGACCATATTTTCTATCCTATTTGGGCCATACTAGTCACTTCATAACCTGCAAAACAGTACATATACAATATATACCATTCACCCATTCATTATCATGAATGGCCCACATAGCTGGTTAGTAAAACACATTATGCATCACGTAAACATTTGCAGCAATTAATCAAGGGCACCAATAATCTACCAATTATTCAGTCCTTATTAATTCTAATCAAGTTGTTTTAACCTTAAGGATTTGTAGACCTAATCAAGAGTTTATGACTAAAAGGGCTCCCACTCAAACCAATAAATTCATATGCTTTACTAATTTTAAACATAAAAATGTATTTCTAGTCTAACCGGAAACATACAAATTTAATTAAAATTTAAAGCTCATATAAATTTATAATTGAATCCAAAAGTTTAATTTAATTTCAGTCGTATTTAAATTAATTCATGATTTTAATTTTAGTAAAATAATTAGAATAAATAAAATTTATTATAATTACAATATTCAAAATTAAAATCCAAGAAAATAATTTAAATTATTAATTTTAAAATTAATTAAAATTACGTAAACTGAAAATTTCAAATTAAACATTCAAAACGATCTAATCGCAACACAAACACCCTACGCATCGCACGCCCATGGGCCACACGCACACAGCCATCGCTGGCCATGTGCGCGCAGCCCATGCGCTGCGTCGCAAAGCTGCTGCTTCTACCCTTCGCAAGCAATCGCGCGAGTTGGTGCTCGCTGCGCGCGCGCCAGCGCTCGATGCACGCGAGCCATCGCTCGCTGTGCGCGCTCGCCAGCGCTCGCTGCGCGCGCTCGCTAGCGCTCGCTTGTGCGAGCCAGCGCTCGCTGCGCGAGGCATCGACGCTGGGCGCAGCACTCGTGGCACGCGAGCTTGCGCTCGCTGCGCGCGAGGCTGCGCGCGCTTGCGCGAGGCAGTGCGCGTTGTGGCGCAGCTCGCTTGCTGCCCACACGCGACTGCCGTGCCTTGCCTTCGCCCATGCCCATTCGTCCATTGCTCGTAGCCCACGACACAAGGCAGGGCTGCTGCCTTGTGCTCGTGCACCATGCCCTTGCTCATTGCATTCGTGCCGCATGGGCGACGAGCTCCCTTGCTCGTCGTCGCATGCCCGCACTATACAACACCCCTTAAGGGTAACACGTAGCGTCCATTGCTTTGTGCGTGCAAGTTATATGAACGAATCGCATAAAATTTTAAAATTTTATATTTAAAATTAATGACAAATTAATAAATTAATATTAATTTCATAATTTTAGGGCGAAAAATCGAAAATTTATTATTCAATTGATTTCCGATTAACATGGATTCAAGTCTAGGTCATAAAAATTTAAAATTTAGCATAAATTTACAATTTTTATGGTGGTTTTTAATCATAGGTATCTAATTAAATTATAATTAATTATGAAAATCAAATTAATTCTAAATTATTATAATTTTCAACAAATTAATCATAATTACAAATTAGATTGCATAATTAACAAGGCTAGGCATTCAAACTTGTTAAACATATACAGTAGGTCAATCAAAAATTCAAGATTTATCAACAAGAATCGCAAATATTTAATTTAACATCTTAAATTTACGAAATTTTGCATTCGAAAAACTAAAACCTTCGAAAAGTCATAGTTAGGCTTCGAATTTGAGAATTCTGGGTTCGGCACAAAAATCACTCGATTTGGATGAGTAACGAAGAAACTGCCGAAAAACTGCGTACGTATAATTAAATAAACGCAATTTGCAATTAATTAACAATTACGAAAATTAATCACCCCTTTTAATTCTTGCAAATTTGTAATATTTAACCATGTTCATGCAATTTAGATTATGAAAATAATAAGAGGCTCTGATACCACTGTTAGGTTATGATACATATGACAATTCATAAATCATGCGGAAAAACCATTTAGCCAGGAATACATATTATTTACACATAATCATATAGCATAGTTTAGATGCATACTCTTTGTTGCGTGCCTTCCCTAGCTGCGCCCGAACCGAACAAGAACAAGTCTTTAGGACTCCAAGTGTCGTCCCTCCGTAGATAGTCCACAGCACGTCCGGATCCGCCTTAAGATTGACCAACTAGAATCGCCCTTAAGGTACTAAAAATTTCGGCACTTTTAGGCAAGGAATGTGTCTGAATTTTTCCTCTCAAAAACTCACTTTGAATACTTGAAAACTTGTTATAAATTGTGAACCCAGGCCACATATTTATAGGGGTATGGAAAGAGAATTGGAATCCTATTAGGATACGAATTAATTAAATTAGAATCCTAATGAAACTCTTATTTAATTAATTTATCAAATAGAATTAGGAATTTAATCATTAAACGAATCCTGTACGTTTTAGGTTTCGTATGTGAACACAAACACCCACGCACGCACAGCAGCCCACGAGGGGCGCCATGCGCGCGCGCGCATAGCCCGAGCATCGCAGCCCACGACTGCCGCAGCCTTGGGCGCGCGCTGGGCCTGCCTTGCGGTGGGCCTGGCGCAGCCTTGGGCTGGCGTGTTGTGGCGCACGTTTCCCTTGCTGGACGTGGGCCTGGCTTCGTGCTGGGCCTTCGTCTAGCAAGCTCGTCCGATGCTAATTCGTACGACGCGCTTCCGATTAATTTTCCGATTCCGGAATTCATTTCCGATACGAACAATATTTAACATTTCCGATTCCGGAATTAATTTCCGTTTCGAACAAATATTTAATATTTCCGTTTCCGGAATTATTTTCCGATTCCGATAATATTTCCGATTCAGACAATATTTCCGTTTCCGGCAATATTTCCGATTCCGGCAATATTTCTATTTCCGATAATATTTTCCGATACGTACCATGTTTCCGTTTCCGGCAACATCTACGACTTGGATAATATTTATATTTCCGATACGATCCATATTTCCGTTTCCGGCAATATCATCGTTTCCGGAGTATTCATTTCTTGCCTGTGACGATCTCAGCTCCCACTGAAACCAAGATCCGTCGATTCCGAATATCCATAGATGGAGTATTTAATGCCATTAAATACTTGATCCGTTTACGTACTATTTGTGTGACCCTACGGGTTCAGTCAAGAGTAAGCTGTGGATTAATATCATTAATTCCACTTGAACTGAAGCGGCCTCTAGCTAGGCATTCAGCTCACTTGATCTCACTGAATTATTAACTTGTTAATTAATACTGAACCGCATTTATTAGACTTATCATTGAATGCATACTTGGACCAAGGGCATTATTTCCTTCATGTACACCCTATGAAAAACTCTTTCATAAGAAACCTGATCTTTCTCATTTGAAAGTGTTTGGTTGTTTGTGCTACATCACAATTCCAAAACTTAACAGGTCCAAGTTTGAACCTAGAGCAGACCCTTGTGTTTTTCTAGGATATCCATCAGATCAAAAGGCTTACAAAGTCCTTAATCTAGCTACACACAAAATTACAACTTCTAGAGATGTTGTTTTTCATGAGAAACATTTTCCTTTTCACTTCTCTTCTGCACCAACACAAACCTACAAAAATAAATTCTTTCTTCCCATCCATACAGATTTTACAGATTCCTCACATTATCCCATCTTTGATCAAAACTCATCTGATCAACCTTCTAATTCAACTTCTGACACAAACACAGATTCTCCTACTTCACATTCTTCTCATTCTTCAATTCCTATCTCCACCACTCCTTCTTCTAACCTTCCAAACTCACCTCCTACAGCTACAATTCCACATTTTAATTCTCTTGAATTTCCTATTCTACCTTCCAGAAGGTCTACTAGACAAACTCAACCACCATCTCATCTCAAAGATTATGTCTGTCCTCCACCAAAAAGACATTGGTGTAATCTTGTGGCCTATGATAGTCTACCTGACAAACAAAAGGCACTCATTGCTGCACAGTTGGAATTGATTGAGCCTACTTCTTATTCAGAAGCAGCAACAGACAGCAACTGGATAGCAGCTATGGAAAAGGAAATCACAGCTTTGGATAAAAATCATACTTGGGATTTTGTTGTTCTTCCCAAGGGTAAAAAGGCAATTGGATGTAAGTGGGTTTTCAGAATTAAAAAGAATGCTGATGGAACAATTGAAAGATATAAGGCTAGGTTGGTTGCCAAGGGCTTCACTCAGAAGTTTGGTATAGATTATCATGAGACATTCTCTCCTGTAGTCAAAATGTCCACAATCAGGTGTTTAATCTCATTGGCTGCCAGTAAGGGTTGGAAATTGTTCCAACTCGATATTAACAATGCCTTTTTACATGGAAATCTTGATGAGGAGGTGTTCATGAAGGTCCCAGAAGGTGTTACTTCCCCTCATGGTCATGTTTGCAAGCTGACTAAATCACTTTATGGTCTAAAACAAGCTTCTAGACAATGGTTTGCTAGATTGCTTCATGAACTCACTTCTCAAGGTTTTAAACAATCTAAGAATGATTATTCTCTCTTCATTAAACATGACACTGGTGACATCACTATAGTGGCAGTATATGTGGATGATATTATCATCACAGGGTCCAATCAGGCTACCATTGGTGCTCTCAAAACTCATCTTCATCACACTTTCAGCATCAAAGATTTAGGTCTCTTAAATTTCTTCCTTGGTATTGAAGTTTGTCACACATCAGAGGGATATGTTCTTACTCAGAGGAAATATACCAAGGAGATGTTACAGGATTGTGTTTTAAACATTTCAAAACCAGTTGTTACACCTTTCCCTTTGAATCTGAAACTCACTCCTGATGGTGATCTTTATCCCAATCCTGAACTGTATAGATGCTATGTGGGCAAGCTTAATTTCTTGACACATACTAGACCTGATCTAGCTTTTGCTGTTCAATCCCTCAGTCAGTTCATGCACTCCCCCAGAATCCCTCATGTTGATGCTCTTATTCATACACTGAGATTTGTCAATCACACTGCTGGTCAAGGTATTCTTCTTAAAGCCACTGACAAGCTTACATTACAAGCTTTTTCTGACTCTGATTGGGCTGCTTGTCCTACAACAAGGAAGTCAGTCACTGGTTACATCTTACTCTTGGGCAATTCTCCTATTAGCTGGAAGTCCAAGAAACAGTCTACCATCTCTAAAAGTTCTTCTGAAGCTGAATATAGAGCCATGTCTCAAGCTGCTAGTGAAGTTTCTTGGATTGTTAGGTTATTAGAGGAGCTTGGTGTTTCTAACCTACAACCTGTTCAACTCAATTGTGACAATCAATCAGCCCTTCACATTGCCAAGAACCCAATTTTCCATGAAAGAACTAAACATATAGAGGTGGACTGTCACTTTACAAGGGATAAAGTTCTTGAAGGTTTACTACAGCTAAGTTATCTTCCAACCCAACATCAGTTGGCTGACATCTTTACTAAGATACTTCTTAGTCCTCAACACAGACTTCTCTCCTCCAAACTTGGAATGACAAATGTTTCTCCCATCCCAAGTTTGAGGGGGGGGGGGGGTGTTGGTGTATACACTCCTACTGCAGCCTCTACTTCATGTACCATACAACATCATCATGCAGTATACAAGCCAGCAAGCAACCACCCTTACTGCACGAAGCTTCTAGAAGGAATCATCTCAACTAACTCCCCTAAATTCTAGGAATTCTGTTAGCTTATTGTTAGCACTGTAATAATCAGTTAGAGCTGTATTAATGCTGATGTGTAGGAATGCTGGCATCTGATTGGTTAGACCACGTAGCATTCAGTGTATATAAACTCATCATTCTGTAATTATGATTCAATTAATAAGATCAGTTTATGATTTCATCAAACACTTTTCTCTTTCTCTCTCTCTCTCTTTCTGTCATTGTGCAGATTGTCAGTAGACAATCAAGGTTAAACATCAACTGTGAAGTTGATTTTAACAAGATGAGTGGGTCGATGTAAAGAAAAATGATAAAAAAAAGGCAAATTTGTCAAATACAACCTAATAAAGTTCCCTATTTGTCAATTACAACCTCAAATTTTTAATTTTGCCAATTACAACCTTAAACTTGTATATCTATTTTAAATTACAACCCGAAACCATTTTCCAGCAAAAATCACCGAAAAATGATGTCATAACGTTATTAAAAAAATTATGAAGTACAAAAACAAAATTATTTTTTCGACTATTTTATTTTTTTTGTTTTAATTCTTATTTATCGATTTAATTTTTTTTATAGAAAATATATAACTATTTTTTTAATAACATTATGACATCATCTCCGATGATTTTCGCTGGAAAATAATTTAGGGTTGTAATTTAAAATGGATATATAAGTTTAAGGTTGTAATTGGCAAAAATAGAAACTTGAGGTTGTAATTGGCAAATAGAAAACTTTATTAGATTGTATTTGGCAAATTTTCCATAAAAAAAGAGAAAATGAGTGGAAAGTGATAAATATAGTGGGGTAAGATAGTAAGGTTTCATGTTCAAAAATAGAATAAAACACAATGTAAAGAACATTATGGAAAGAATTAAAATGGAAAGCGTAAATATCATTTTGAAACGAAGGTAGAACATAGTAAGCTAAATGATAATAAAAATAAAAAAAGCTAACACAATAAATTAAAGGAAATATTTAAGGAGCTTAAATTTATATGGTACTCAAAGTTTGTAGGACGGAGTCTCACCCCATACTGACTTATGTATAAATGACACAAGTGGCAATATAATAGTAAAAGGTGTTGAAATAACAAGTAGAAGCGAAAATAAAAATTTGGAAAGAAAGGTAAAAAAATAAAGGGAAAAAGATAGGACGAAAGTGGTAGGAAGAGAGAGAAAGGAAGAACTGCAGAAAAAAGTACCTGAACAAAAGTGACGGGAAAGAGAGAGAAATGAAGAATTGCAGAAAAAAGTACCTGAACAAAAGTGACGGGAAAGAGAGAGAAACAAAGAGGTGCACAAAAAGTATCCGAACAAAAGTGGCGGGAAAGAGAGAGAAACGCGGAGGAGAGAGAAACGAGAATATTCTAATGGTATATTTTATACCATTAGAGGATATTTGGTACTAATTGAACTTTGTTAGTATAACAATTTTCTTTGTTGGTACTACCAATTACACATTCACGACTTTATAATACCAATTAGAAACTCGGTACGCTTGTTGGTATTGCATGTTAGTATGTTACATACACAGAGCTTGGTTAGTTAGGTTGTTTTGATGCTTGGAAACGGAATAAGTTAAGCAAATTTGTTACTTGTTGTTTGGTATATATGATACCATTAGTATTCCAATCCGTTACTTGTTGTTGGATTCCTTAGCAGCAAAAATGTACCTTACTCTCCTCTAATGACTTATGTGTTATTTCTCTTGCTCTTGGCTCACTTGTTCTTTCTTTTTTAACTGGTTTCTCAAATTTTCTCTCTCCACTGCAAATGGAAACTATAATTTCATTAATTTTGATTTGTATTTATGTTTTGCATTTTAATTATAAAGGAGTAATTTAATACGGATCGAGTATACGAGTACTAAAATACGATGGATGATAAATATCAGGATGTAAAAACTTCAGTTAACAAAAAATCTGCAATGATAATATTATTGTCGTACTTATTTCAATGAGGAAAAAAAAATGTTTGATAATCTATGTAAGTGATTCCATTCCACTGCTTAACCAAAAAAACTTACGACAATCATTAGCGTTTCCAATCAATTCCATTTTTGTTGTTCATACCAAACACCCCCTTAATATTCAATAGTACCAATTGCACTTTATTAGTATACCAATTGAACTTCATGTTAGAAATTTGGGTGCGGAAGAATTGGTGGGTATTTGGTGGTTATGTTTTAATATGGAGAGTAAAAGTGAACTTAAGATAAAATGTTATAATTTTTTCATTCCACACTCCATCACCATACAACAACGCTCTATTTACAGTTGTACACATAGTTCATTCTCTAAAATTTTCTACCTCTAGATTTTTCTAAACACTTCACTAGATATTTTTTAGGTAAATTCTAAATATTATTTTATCTAGATTTTTCCACACACTCTACTAGATTTTATGTAGTACCTTCTAGATTTAAATTTTTCTAGATTACATTTTAACACTTCATTGGTATTGCACTTCTTTGTAATACCAATTGCACTTCTGGACTTCTAGTATACCAATTGAACTTCATTGGTATACCCATTCTCTACTGCCACATATCTTTTTCTACCACTTCTACCACACCTTTTTTTTTTTCTTCCGTCTTTCTTTTCCCTCTCCTTCTTTCTAGTGTATCTACTATGTTGAAATTATTACCATATCCCTATTTTATATCATTTTTTGACATAAGCCATTATGGTTCAAAGCTTTCTCCTTAAAGTAGCCTCTTCATTTAAGTCCATTTTGAACAACACCTTAAATATGGATAGCTCAGTTGGTTAGAGATTCTTTCCCGATTTCAGATGATTCTGAGATCGATTCTCATCCCTTGTCCTTGTGGCTCATTCGCACAAAAAAAAACAAAGTCTTAGTACTCCCTTTGTTTCAGATTAGTTGTTACAGTTAGTGGGAAGAGAGAGACAATATAATAATTGTGGGGTCATTCTAATTTAGAAGTGTAACAACTAATCTGGGACGGACGAGAAAGGAAAGTGTAACAACTAATCTGGGACGGAGGGAGTACGTAGTATTACCTAAAAACCGCTACTAATAGTTTCCTTAACTGTATGCATCAGTGACTCGGATTCTGGAGACGAGGTTTTGCATGTTGCTGCCAGAGGCGGGCGTTAAAAAACGGTTATTCGGTTGCTACACTTCATGGATGACAATGGTATGCATTCATGGTACAAACCCCCGCTCCTGGAAAGAAGCAAGAGTGGGGATACGGCTGTGGGATCGACGTAATGGACTAAATCAAAATGGCTCTTAATACCTCTTCGTTTCCTTTCCGTGAAATAGAAGATGGTCGTCCCGTTGTTATCCCATTATCTCTTTTGGGTCAATTGGAAACAACCTCTCTCAATTGCAGGGGTAAGGTTGCGTATGTCCGACCCCCTTACTCCGCATCTTGCGGGAGCCTCTTTAAAGCAATAGGGTAATGATAATGATGGCTCCTACTTAACAAGCTAATTACTTTTTTTTTTTTTTTTTTAAAAGCTGGCTAGCCAGTATACCTCTATGGCTCTATGTAGAAATTAATTTTATACAATGAGTATTGAGGAAATTTTTTAGGGAAATTTTGTCGGGTTTTGATAAAATTAACAGTTAGGTAAGACGGGCCCGACTTTGTGTTACTCAACTGTTAGACAATCGTTAATAAGTATATTGGGGTGTTTGACCATAGGTTATTATTGATGGTTGTTTCACTTGGTTTGTTTGATAGATCGTTTATGTTGGCTTTTTAATTATACTGGCTGTTTGAGAACTGGTTGTTAAAAATGTGTTTCGTAAAGTTTATTGTTAGCTATTGGTTGTTTAATACGGAGTACAAAATGATCTTTAAGGGTATTGATATATTTTCTTAATTCTTAATGATAAGAGAGTAGCAATGACTAATAAGAGATAAAAATGTAATTAAATTAGTAAAATAAAAAGTAAGCAACCAACATCAAAAAGCTTGTGTTACTAGCTTTGAAAATTGGCAGAAAATCCGACTTTTAAGCAAAGGAAAAAAACCATTTACTAAACACCTATTATGGGCTATTTGACCAACTAAAAAAAGTCAAAAGTCAAAAGATAACTAAAAAATCAATGAAAAGCTAGTTATCAAACGAGGAATTACAAGCGCATATCAGAACAAAAGACAAAATAGGAAAAAAGACAAAAAAGAAATTAAATGGTACTTTTTTTTTATAGAATTGTACTATTTTTTTTTACAGAATGGTACTTTTTTTTTAACATGAATGGTACTTTTTTTTTTTTTTTCTTTTAGCTATTTGTCCTTTAGTTGATATGCATGTGTGTTTCCACACATATCTGATATGCGAAAAAACAACCTCGTTACCAAACACCATTATCTTGATAAATTTTAGGAATGCTGCAAATGATATTGGATAAAATGCCTGCCTTGATGGAGTCATCAAGTTATAAAGTGGGACGAGAGAAGAAACCACTTTCATATGCTGCACATAAGGGCTATTTCAATGAGGTTTGCTACATGCTCAACAATTTCCCAGATTTTGTAAACAAATCTGATAAGGATGGCTCTTTTCCTATTCATAGTGCTGTCTCCAACCAATTGTTTGTTGGTTCAGTGGTGATTGGGGCTGAACTTGGTAGGGAGAACCAGTGTTCGATCCCCCGCAACAACAATTGAGAGGGGAATGAAACCTATCTACCCAGAACTCGCCCCGAATCCGAATTAGCCCTAAGGGTGAACCGGGTGCTAACACCAAAAAAAATAAAATAGTGCTGTCTCCAAAGGTCATCTAGACATTGTTACAGAGCTTCTTTTACGATGTCCTGAATCCATGGATTATCCCAATGCGAAGGGACAAAGACCACTTTCAAGAGCTGCACATAAAGGGTATATCAATATGATATGGTTCGCTACTTGCTCAGTAAATTTCCAGATTGCGCAAGCAAACGTGACGAGCATGGCTCTTTTCCTATCCATAATGCTATCATTTTCAACCATGTAGAAGTGGTTAAAGAGTTGCTAACACATTGTCCTGAAACAATTTATTTTTTTGGTGCGAATGAGCCACTAGGGAAATATAAATTATAAATGGGGGCGGGGGGATTCGAACCTGAGACCTATTGTACACAGACCCTCAATCTTAACCACTAGGCCAAGACATCATTGGTGTCCTGAAACAATTTATAATGTTGACGCAAAAGGTCGAAGCATTCTACATACTGTAGCTAAATACGCTAGAGCGGATATTCTATGTTATTTGAAACAAAAGCCTGAGCTTAAGCAGATATTCCACTTAAGAGATGCAAATGGTTACACCTTTGCAGATTTGGCGAAGCAACTTATGAATACACAAGCTAATACTGTGAAGAACATTATGGAACGGAGGAAGTACGTACCTAATATAGGTTACTAGATTAGATCCCGTGCACGCACGGATTTTGATTATTTTTTTTCACAAAATATTTAACTGAATATCTTCCAAACTACTGCATCATTATAACATTTTTAACATACTCGCTTAAATTTATTCATCTAATATGCATATTTAAAATGCTAATATGGTAATTTGACCAAAATATTGAGTGATATATTTTCCATTATTAATATAGCGCTTTGACTAAAATATTACCAATTTAGAATAATTATTATTACGTCGTATCTATTATTGCCATAATTTATAAACTAAATTTTAATTTGTTTCCATACATAAATAGTTTATAAAAAAGGTAGAGAATAAAAATAAAATAAAACAGATACACTTTTTGGAAAAGTGATTTTTGGCGGGAAAAAATCGCACCAGGAATTGACACGTGTCATTCCTGGTGTCTCTTTTAGTATATAGTAAGTAATAGAAGTAATAGATGTTTGACAATTAGATGTTTCTCCATGATCAATATAGATACGAAGTACTAGTTGGTCGCTTAGTTGTATATTATATTAGTTCATTTTTTTCGGCATTTTTATTCAATTCGTCATCTGGGGTGGGTGACATACTGACATGGTAGTAATTTAGGCATTATTTGAGTCATTTTTATTCTATTTTTGGTATTTTAGTCTTTATTTTCCTTAATTTCTGCTTTTGGGTATTTATACCTTAGTTTAGTGTAATTAGCAATTTTTATTAGTTTCCAGGTCTTTATTTTCATAATTTATTTCATGTTCTTTGTTTCAATAATTTATTGTTTCAACAATTTTTAAGTACGTTAGTATTCTTTATTCTATTTCTATTTCTATTTTTATTATTATTACGGAGTATTTTTATTATAACAAAGTCAATTAAAGTACAAAAAAATAGTGGAAAGCTGAGATACAATCTGGGCCCCCAATCCTCTAGCTATGACAAAGCCTATCTTGGTGAAGATATGAGCAGTAGCACGAGCCTCAATGTCTTGAGTCTTAGAAAACTTCTGAACCCGCTTCAGCAACGCAATAATATCCTTATCCAGTTCCCCTAGAGAAGAAAAAGAGAAAGGAAGAAACCATAACCAATTGCGACAACTTGCTTCGTACTTGACCCACTTTGATTAGCCGCATGAATCACAACCCAGATTGTGTCAAATGAGAAGATCCTATCAAGTCAACACACACATCACGACCCCGATCCCAAGCCTTATTACAGAGTATGTTATTTAAGTAATTTTATATCAAATATGATCAATGATCGATTCATCTTAAACACCACATTTTAATTATATACTAACCCTTATACTTATACTTTTGAGCGTATATTTATTGACATGAATTAGTTATATAAAAATAATTCTTAAACTTCTCCCTCCATCCCAATTTAAAGTGTTCACTTATCATGACATATGATTTTAGTATAAATTTTGAATTGTGGTTATCAAATCTATATTATTAAAGTAGAATGATGAATAATGAGGATTGAGCAAAAGGTCATCCAAGTCATCTCATGCATTAGACACTATGGACCTGTGATTTCGCTTGATAGAATTTCATCCGTCAGATTTTCCTAATAAATATTTGCTTAATTATAGTCTTTATATTAATTTCCTAATTAATCACTCAATATTTATGACAATTTTTTTTCTCTATGATTTAATCTTTTAAATGCTACTCCGTAATTATTTTTCTTACCTAATTACCCCTTTTAATAATTAATCTTTTTTTTTGAAGGTCTCCTAATAATTAATCTAGCTATAATGGTTGTACATGTTTTTTATACTGGCGATAGTTGGGTTGGTTGATAGATTTTCGTCGGTGGTAGAAACTAGGAAGAATTTTCTGGTGGTTGGGTAGAGTTTCTTGGTGGTTAAGTGCATGCGGCATGTGGTTTTGGATGGAAGATTCTAAAGTTGGTGGTTTTGATGGTCGACGTGGTTAAGTCGAGTGGTGGTGGACGGTTAAAGTTTTGGTCAATGATGGTCAAAGTGGTCATGAAATAGAGGGAGCAAGGAAAAGTGAAGTCTTCTTAGGGTAAGAGAGGGGAAAGGGAGTAAATCTAGACTAACTTATTAATCACTCAAAATATAATTATGAAAATTAATATTTTTAACAATCAATTAACACATAAATATACGATGACACGTAGTATCAAGTTAATTCTGCATTTTGTATCTTAAAGGTGTACAATAGAGGTTCAAATTTGCATAAAAAATGTAAAGGTTTACAAATTACATTATGCAAGTAAACCTAAAAAACACTAGGTCTTTGACCATTATACATATTACAAAACAAACTAAAAAAATAGGCCTAATAGATGAAAAGGTAATTGGCTCTTTCCATGACTTCCCTTGATTCTTAAAATTGCCTTTTGAGATCGAATAACAATTTTGTTGTCGGAACATCGAAAAAAACATCAACAAACACACGATGGAGATTATCCATCCAAACAAAGTCCAGTGAGGATACCCACAATGCTACAATTTCTATTACTATTTAGACATGATGTTGAAATTAATTACCAGCTCGATCTCTGGTTAAGTATAAAGACTATGAATCAAACATGTACGTTTACTGTACATGGTTGAATTTGATAGTTTTTTTAATCACAAAAATGTAGTAATCATAATATTTTATGCACAGTTAGACACATACATTTTGAAGTAATATTTCACTTAGTGTCTAATTAGGTCATTTTCTCAAACCACATATGCAGATAATGGAGAAATAAGACGAGATGAAATGTTTTACTTAAACAAGACGTGGGTAGATTTAGACATCCAATCATTTTTAATACATTGATTTGTTGATCATCGTGATTTTTATTGAATATTACTTTACTTATTAGTTCAATATTATGGGAACTAAATATACTAAACGTTTTTATTGTCTAACATCGTTTAAAATGTTATTTATTATCTACCACCCATTTTTACTAGATGTCTAATTTTGTATAAACCCCGTGCATTAGCACGGGCATATACTAGTATTATTCTATTGAGAAATTAAAGTGGGTAGAATGAAATATAGTGAATTCTTTTTAATTAATTGAATGAAAGAGAGTGTGGGACCCTAGGTTTTAGTAGTGGAAAAAAAGAAGTAATAATATAATTGTGGGCCCTTTCCAAAAAAAAATTAACAGTCCCAACTAAATTGGGTTTCATGACTATAATGCATACGGAGTATATGACTATAAGCCATAATCCACCAATTGTAGATTTTGGTCATATTTTTCATAGTATTTGAGGAAATAAATACCAATTTTATATACTCGATAAGATATATTTCGTTTTATATGTTTTCTTAAAAGAATTCTTGAAACAATAATGTTATAAGTATAATTTAGTAATAGTCATATTTTAATTTCACCATATTACTATTTGTGAAACTGCATATTTAAATATGTTCAAAATTCTATCAATTTTTCTTGTAATATTAAAATGTATTTTTTTTATTACCATACTGATATGTTACTTTTGAAAATTATTTCTTTTAAAGAATATAAAAAAAAATATTTAGATATATCAAAAGATATTTTTCATGAAGTATTTATGACTAATATATTATTTTGTATAAAGTATAATTAATCATTTATAGAAATGAGAAGATTTTTAAAAATGAGTATATTATTCATAGAATCTTAATGCATTATTTATGTAATTTTATAATATTATAAGAAACGGAGTACGAAGTAGTATCCATTTTTTAATTATTTTTTTCAAAAAAATTGAAGGATTTTTTGAAACAAAATAGAGAGCACGATATGTTAGTTGTGCATGCATCAACTTGCTTGTTTAATACAAATTACGTAGTTAAATACTTCGTAATATATAGGTTAGGTTAGTTTTTTCTTCTTGTAAGCTATGTATAATTATTCAATGTTGTATAATATCACATTCCATAGTTGTATTTTTAGGTCGAATTTATTTTTTAATATGTTATATTACGTACACGATATTATACATTCTTAGTTATATTTGTTAATTCTAAACTTGTTTGAAATCACAATTATTTAAGGTTGACAAAATAATAGATCATTATATTAGGAAACTCTGGTTAAGTATGAAAAAGTAATAAAATTATCAAGTACGTACTTCGTATATGGTAAAATGGATTTGTAAAAGATATTGATTACTTTAAATAATTATTTGATATATATGTAAGTTAAAAAAAGTAAATAATAAACACTAAAAGATAGGGACACGAGTCAATTTCATAGCTAGTGCCCTGTCTTTTAGTAGAGTATATAGATAGATAGATAGATATTCCGTGCACGCACTGATTATGATCATTTTTTACAAAACATCTGAATATCCCCAAACTATTGCATAATTAAAAAAATTGAACATACTCATTTAAATTTATTCATCTAATATGCATATTATATACTACGTACGTGTAATATGCTAATTTGACCATTTCCCTAAAAAAATATGTTGATTTGACCAACATAGTGAATATATTTTTCATTTATTATTAATTTACCGATATAACTAAAATATTACCAAAACTATAAAATTATTATTACGTGATATCTATTATTGTCATAAATTTATAAACTAATATTTTTTCCATACATAAATATTTAATAAAAAGGGTAGAGAAATAGAAATCAAATAAAATAGATTTTTTTTTTTAAGAAAATGGTTTTAGCAGGAAAAGTTTTGCACCAGAAAATAACATTTGTTTTAATATAAAGTAAAAATTGATTATTGATATAAAGTTGCCATTGTTCTATCCCCGTTGAAAAATGTAAATTCCTGTATATTCCATCTTATCCTTTCCGTCAAGGCACTTGTTAGCATTCGTCTTGTGGCCTTGTGAGATTAGTGTGTGCTCAAAAGTAATTTTCAGACTGATCTGATCTAATCTAATCTAATCAGATCTATATATAGCCTTAGACATCGAAAAAGCTACTTGTAATTCTTTCAAAAGCTTTTGTGTTAGACGGACTAACCCTCACGCGCCTGTCAGACGGGAAGTTTCCCCACGCGCGCGTGAAGTCACGCGCAGGTATAAATAATAATAAAAAAATTCTCTCTCCTCCAATTTCATTCTCTCACTTCCCGTGAAACCCTAATCTTTCTTACTTGTGCGAACCCTAATCCGATTCCTCTCTCCTCCGTCGTTGTCCGTCACCACCTCCACCGATTTCCTCCATCAACTCCGGCACCATGGAACAAAGATCATCCTTATACGGAGAAGAAAATGATGTTTTTCATACACCGCGATTTCGTCCTCTTCAATTAACTCAAACTTCTCCGCGATTTCATCATCCTCCTCCTCCTCAAATTCCAACTAGATTTACTACAATTGAAGGATCTCGTACAATTGAAGGATTTAATAACCATAACAAATTTGATGAAACTAATCGATTTGGTAGTGCAAGTGTATTTGATAATACTAATCAATTTGATGTAACTAATCGATTTGGTAGTGCAAGTCTATTCGATACTCCTAATACCTTTGATAATCATAATCGATTTGATAATCCTCATCCTCATTATGATGATACTGCTCTTCGATTTGTTATTCCTGATCCGGATCCATTACCGGAGTTCCAGCAACAAACTTCTGCAACAAATTCAACAACACAAACAACATCAGAGACAAGCTCTGCAACAACTGCAGAAACAACATCTACTATATTTTCAGGTTTAAAAACTAATTTGTTTCATATATTAACTAATTATGTGTATTGTTTAACTATTACGTGCATATCAGACTTACCTTATACTATTTTTATCAATTAACATATTAATTCAATTGGTTAACTATCACATAACCAATCGGCTTTCCTTTCTGAACTAATTGTTTGACTTTTTTAACTAATTGGTTATTTTTATTAACTAATTCGTTCCGTTTCTTAACTCATAACTAAATCGACTTTATTTCTTAACTAATTGGTTGTGTTTATTAACTAATTCGTTGCGTTGCTTAACTAATTGCATATCAGACTTAACTTATACTTTTTTTTATCAGTTAACATATTAATTCAATTGGTTAACTATCACATAACCAATCGGCTTTCCTTTCTGAACTAATTGTTTGACTTTTTTAACTAATTGGTTATTTTTATTAACTAATTCGTTCCGTTTCTTAACTCATAACTAAACCTACTTTATTTCTTAACTAATTGGTTATGTTTATTAACTAATTCGTTGCGTTGCTTAACTAATTGCATATCAGACTTAACTTATACTTTTTTTTATCAATTAACATATTAATTCAATTGGTTAACTATCACATAACTAATCGGCTTTATTTCTTAACTAATTGTTTGCGTTTTTTAACTAATTGGTTGTGTTTATTAACTAATTCTTTGCGTTGCTTAACAAATTGCATATCAGATTTAACTTATACTTTTTTTATCAGTTAACATATTAATTCAATTGGTTAACTATCACATAACTAATCGGCTATATTTCTTAACTAATTGAATTCAAGTTAACTAATATTTTCTTCATTTTACAGATCCAGGTATTTGGAACAATTTAACGGAGGATGAAATTAGAGGACCTTTGACGGGATATGCTCGCACGGTGGCTGAAATAGAAAATCTGTATGAAAAACATTCAATACTTGTTGGATTTTCAATAAGAAAAACAACAACAAGAAGGAATCCAAAAACTGGAGAAATGACTGAAAAATACTTCTGTTGTTCTAAGCAAGGAAAAAGAAATGAAAACAGATCAAAAAACAAGAAAGAAGAAACAGTTGAAAGCAAAACAGAAGTCAAGTCAAGGCAACCGAAACAACAAAAACTGACTAGAACTGGTTGCAATGCACAAATTCGCGCAAAGTTAAACAAAAATGGAAAGTTTGAAATCCACCATCATGTTATAGAACACAATCATGATTTAACTAGATTGTCACTGCAACACTTTGAAAGGTACTAATTTGCTTTACATGCTTAACTAATTGCTTTCCATTCTTAACTAATTTATTTTCATTCTTAACTAATTGCTTTCAATGCTTAACTAATATCTTAAATAATTTAATTTCATGGCTAACTATTTGTTCCACTGCTTAACTAATTGAATTTCATGCTTAACTAATTGCATTCCATTCTTAACTATTTGTTTTTCAGAGCACACAGAAAAATTGATGATGAAAAGGCGCAAGTAATTGAAGGACTTAGTCTATCAGGAATCAGACCAGCAAATTCCTATAGATACATGTGTAATGAATCTGGCGACCCAAAGGTGCTTGGTCACACATTAAATGACCGCATGAATTTTACGAGTATATTGAAAATGAAAACAATAGAAGGGAAGGATTCACAAGCTGTTGTGAATATGTTGATTCGCAAAGGAGAAGAAGATCCAGATTTTTTTATCGAGTGAAGTTGAATGAGGCAAATCAAGTAATAAGCATATATTGGAGAGACGGGATGATGAGAGAAGATTATGATGTTTGTGTGTTTGACACAACATTCAGAACAAACAAGTACAATTTAGTTTGTGCACCGTTTGTAGGCGTCAACAACCACTGGAGTAATGTGATGTTTGCTTGTGCATTTATTGCTGATGAGAAAACAACAACTTTTGTGTGGCTGTTGGAAGCATTTTTGGAGTCTATGGGAGGAAAAGCACCTATCACTATCTTTACTGATCAAGATCAAGGAATGGCAAATGCTATTGAACAGGTAAGAATACCTTATCTAATATATTCAAATGCTTAACTGATATCTTCAAATGCTTAACTAATTGATTTTTTTATTTAACTAATTCCTTACAAATCTTAACTCTTGATAGCCATTCTTAAATATTTTGTTATGTAGTTAACTAAATTCTTTAAACAGTTAACTAATTCATTTGTGTACTTAACTAACAATAATATATGAACATTTTGACAGGTGTTTCCTAATACTAGACATAGATTGTGCTTATGGCATCTACGAAAAAATGCAGTGTCAAGGTTTGGAGAATTAAAAGACGACACAACATTCAAGGATACATTCAAGAAGTGCTTATACGGCTGCTTCAATGAACAAGAATTTGAAACCACTTGGTTTGACATGGTTCATCAGTATAACCTTCAAAATCATGATTGGTTCACAAACTTGTATACAATAAAGGAAAAATGGTGTATAGCTTTAAACAAGGATTTTTTTTTTCAGCTGGGATATTGTCCTCACAAAGGTTAGTTGATAATCTTAACTAATTCTTTTTAAAATTTAACTAATTTATTGCAGTTCTTAACTAAAAATAATTATATGTTGAACTAGTTCATTTACTATTGTCTAATAACTAATTCCATTCAAAAGATAACTAATTGGGTTAAAAAGTTAACTAATTTGGTAAAATTTTTAACTAAAAATGATTATATGTTGAATTAGTTCATTTCCTATTATCTCATAACTAATTGCATTTAAAAGATAACTAATTGATTTTAAAAGTTAACTAGTTTAGTAAAAAAAATTAACTAATTAAATATTATCCCTTGTTACAAAGGAGTGAGAGCACAAACCATGCGATTGGATTTAAGGGAAACAAATCCACTACTCTGACAGAATTCTTCCACATTTTTGGGGCAACTGTTGACCGTTGGAGGTATCAAGAGGGCCAAAACGAATTTGACTGTGGAAATGCTTTGCCCAAATCAGATTTCCCTATGGTTGGTCTAATTAAACATGCAGAAAGTGTTTACACACTTACATTGTTTCGAGATTTTGAAAAAGAATTCAAATACGCCATGGGCTGCATTTCAACAATTGACTACATGAATGGAAATTTCCTTGGATACAAAGTACAGCATGAATCATGGCCAGAGCATACAGCAAAATATGTTGCATTTGATCCATCAGTCAATTCCATTGCTTGCACCTGCAAAAACTTTGAAGAATCTGGTTAGTTTATCATCTTAACTAATTGCTTTAAAAACTTAACTAATTAGTTTCAAGTATTAACTAAATAGTCTGTATGATTAACTAGCACATTTACTAAATGCATTCATACATAAACTATTTGGTTTAAAAACATAACTAAATGCATTAAAAACGTAACTAATGCCTTTAAAATATTAACTTATTTCTTTTAAAAGTTTACTAATTGGTCTTAAAACGTAACTAATAGGGTACACATTTTAACTAATTGATTTAAAACCTTAATGTAATTTGATGGAATATTGTTGTTCTTACAATATGCAGGATGGCTATGTTTTCATGCAATTCGTGTTCTACATATACATTCTATAATCAACATTCCGGAGCAATATATATGCAAAAGGTGGACAAAGTTTGCAAAAAGTGAAGTGTGGAAGAAAATGGAACAAAAAGAAGATAACAGAATTGAAAAAAGAAAAATTACTCCATGGCGTTACGAAATGGCAAGAAAATTTTCAACTTGGTTCTTAAATGTCAGGGGAGTGAAGGAGCAAAAAAGGTTATTCACTAACTAGTACTTGGTTCTATTTTATATCAAAAAGTTTAACTAATTTATTTTAATACTTAACTAATAGGTTTTGAGAGATGCTTTTACCAATGCTTTTGATAGCATAATTAAAGTACTAGAAGCAGAAAAGGCAGCAGAAAATGAGTCAGCACAAAAAGCGGCAGAGGACGTTGCACCACCATCATCATCATCATCATCATCAAATGCACCTTTAGAAAGCCATCAACCTCTTCCACAAATAACGGTTCAAAATCCACCACAAGTAAAGACAAAAGGAAGAAGTAAGAGAACACGATGACACTTTGAAGTAAGGACATCATCAACAAAAGCTACTGAATTTGGAACTTTTGAGCCAAAAGAACAACTATTTTAAAGCTTTGTAATTTATGGTGTGAACAGGAATTAGTTAAAGAAAGACTGAAAATAGTAAACGTTTGAATGAGAATAGTCAAAGAAATAGATTTAATAGTTAATCATTTATTTTTACAACTACTTTACAATGTCAATATTTAATACTCTTACTTGGATTCAGTTCATAAATTTCAATATTGCTTAACTTATTTGGTCAATGGCTTCTAATTGAGTTGGAGGACGTATTAATTGAAATTGTGACTTGAATAATTAAATTGCAGGCTCAACTAATTTGATTTATTCATTAACTAATTGAATTGCAAACTTAACTAATTTATTTAAAAATTTAACTAATTCAATTTCATGCTTAACTAATTGATTTTGTTTTCAAATAACTCGTTCAATAACTAATAGTTAGTTGGTTAACTAATTCATGATCATTCTTAACTATTTGTATAAAAAATTCAACTAATTCAATTTCATGCTTAACTAATTGATTTTGTTTTCAAATAACTCGTTCAATAACTAATAGTTTAGTTGGTTAACTAATTCATGATCATTCTTAACTATTTGTATAAAAAATTTAACTAATTCAATTTCATGCTTAACTAATTAATTTTGTTTTCAAATAACTCGTTCAATAACTAATAGTTTAGTTGGTTAACTAATTCATGATCATTCTTAACTATTTGTATAAAAAATTTAACTAATTCAATTTCATGCTTAACTAATTGATTTTGTTTTCAAATAGCTCGTTCAATAACTAATAGTTTAGTTGGTTAACTAATTCATGATCATTCTTAACTATTTGTATAATAAATTTAACTAATCAATTCAAGGCTTAACTTATTGAATTTTGGGTGGTACGTTTCTTAACTAATTGAATTTAAACTTAACTAAATGGTTCCACTGATTAACTAATTATATTTGAGTAATAACTAATTGAAGAAATTACGAAATACCATTTTCTTCTTTAAAATGTCTAAATACTTTGACCAAAAGAGCCTTTGCTCAAACTGCATAATGAAATTAGAGTACCTACTACTACAATTAGATGCTAAATTGTTTAATTAATTTAAAACTACAGAAGTTTCACTCGTTAATTGTTTTGGGAGGAACTATTTTATACTTTTGCTTTTTAACAGATGGGACCACTTCTACACTTGATCCAGCATTAAGAGGATCTGAATTCTTGACTCCATGCCTGGTCTTGCCATACGTTTTCAACGGAGCTTCTGCCCCACCCTTGTTTGCCTCTTCCCCAGCCTTCTTTGCCTCTAACTTCTTCAATGCTATTGTGTGTAATCTCTTCTGCACTGCTGCTGCCTTCTTCAACTTTATTTGAGCCTCCAACTTGGCAGCAGATTCATCTTCTTGTTTACGCCTCTCTTCATCTTCTTGTTTCTTCCTCTTTTCTTCTTCAATCTTCTTCAGCCGGCGATCAAATTAGCGGGGCTAACACCAGCTTTCACAGAATTAAATTTCTCCATTTCCTCGAGCACACCTTTTTGAATTTAATTAACATCAGACAGAACTAAGTGACTACAAATCTTAGCTCTGCACTGAATTCTTGTAAGGCGCTGAGAAAAGAAAAAAAAAATTAAATATAACTAATTGGTTTAAAAGTATAACTAATTCATCGAAAATAAAAACTAAAATATGTAATTCTTTAACTAATTGAATCATTGACACATGCAATGTTTCACTAATACATGTCAACAATTAACTATTTCATGACATCAGTTAAATATTGGCTTTTACACTAACTAAATAACATAAAAAAATTAATTAAAACTAACTAACCTTGGAAAGATCACAAGTAATCTTCGTTCTGTCAAAGTACTGCATCACCATCATCAGAAAAAACCCCACAATCTACATGGTTTGGGGTTTCTTCTCTGCCAGGGAAGTCCAGAAAATTCATTTCATAATCTAAAACCTCATTAGCTGCCGGATGCTCAATACCAATCAAGAAATTAGAGAATGCTTCAAGCATGAATGACATCATTATCCTATAATCTCCTAACCCTTCTTCTGTAGAAATTATGTTGTACACATAAACCAAAATTTTCTCATTGAAGTTGACGATCAAGAGAGACAGGTATTCACCATAATGGATGGGCAAGAAAAACTGCCAATGAATAAAAAAACAAATTCAGAAAAGAGTAACTAAATTACATAAAAACTTGACTAATTAATATCATGACCTAACTATTAAGTATCAATTCAAAACTAATAAGAAATAAAAACCTACCATCCCAACAGTTTTAAGATTCCATATGTGATCACTGATGACCTCAATCCAAAGTTTCCAAATACTTAAAAGCTCTTCAGAAATTTGATTTTCAGAATCCATTGACTTCTGATTGGAAACAAGATCTTTCAGCTTGACCTAAAACATAAAAAAAATAATATTAATTACATAGAAAACGAAAAGATGATAATAAACAAATTTCTGTTTAACAAATAATAATCAAGAAAATGAACTAACCGTGTACTCTGTCCCAAAATAAAAGTTACATCCTTCCTGCTTCAGCTCAAATTGATATTTGTTTAACAAAATGGCCCAACTCTCAACAACATTGGATAAGATTTTCTTCTCTGGAAGCAAACTTTGCATTTCATCTCGTGTTATTTTATCGACCATACCATGAACAAAAAGCTCAGCCCTGTTACACAATAATAAATTAAATTCAGTATATAACTAATTGCTTAAAATGATTAACTAATTGGTTGCATGGCTTAACTAATAGGTTGCATGACTTAACTAATTGTTGTAAAGCCTTAACTAATAGGTTGCACAGTTTAACTAATTGATGTAAAGACTTAACTAATTTGTTGCATGGCTTAACTAATTGGTTGCATGACTTAACTAATAGGTTGCATGGGTTAACTAAATGATATGAATTGATAACTAAAGAAATGAATAAATCAAATACAAGAATGTTAACTTACTTTTGATCAACAATCTGATCAGCATGACTTAACTAATTGCTGTAAAGCCTTAACTAATAGGTTGCATATTTTAACTAATTGTTGTAAAGCCTTAACTAATAGGTTGCATATTTTAACTAATTGCTGCAAAGACTTAACTAATTTGTTGCATGGCTTAACTAATTGGTTGCATGACTTAACTAATAGGTTGCATGGCTTAACTAAACGATATGAATTGATAACTAAAGAAAACAATAAATCAAATACAAGAATGTTAACTTACTTTTGATCAACAATCTCATCATCAAGAAAACAGAAGTCCTGCACCTCTTTTTCAACCCTCATCTGCCCAGCGAGGGTCTTTTGGTACCTCAACATGAAACCCTATACAAAGCAAACTTCTTCATCAGCAGAACCAAGTGGTATACTGCTACAAAGAATCATCGATTAAGACTGATGTCTAACACCTTTGTCAGAGGTTGAAGGAACTTGGCCAGAATCTTTTGCATTTTTCGGAGTAGAACCGTGAACATCAACATTAATACCACTGCCACCTACAGCAGGATTATCACCATCACTACCAGCACCAACATTGTTATCTTTCTTCAAGTCCACAGCATATGCAACTATTGAATCAACAATCTCCAGAAACATGGGATCTCCATATCCAGGCCTATCAGATAATTCACGTCTATTTGCCTTTATCTGATTTATACGTTGTTGATGAAAATTCGAAACAACATATAAATCTCGACAATAAAATTTCATTGCTGATTGCAACTCCTTCACAAATAAAGAAAAACAGAGTCAGAAAAAAATGAAAGACAAACATTAGTTGCATACAGAAATAATATAAGTTAACATATAACTAATTGCCTCAAAAAATTCACTAATATTAATTCCTATAATTATTGAACTAATTTGTTTTCCAGCTTCACTAATTGAATTAAATGTGTCAGTTCATAACTAATATTTAGGATTACTTAACTAAACAGAACAAAAGAAATAAAAACAAAAATAAATACATTGACTTACATCATTGCAGACTTGTTCAATTTCAGCATTTGTTTCAATGCCTTCTGGAATAGAAAATTGGATCATCCTGCTCCTCGATGCACAAGAATTTCCTGCAGGCATCACTTCTTGAAGTCCCCCTAACAAATTCTTAGCAGCCCTCGACAAGGGATAATTCTATAGATCAACAAGAGCTATCCCAAAACCCATTTTCCCTTCTGCAACTAACCGGGCAGAAACTTCAGCAGGGAACCAATGTTGCACAAGAGGGATTTCCATACGGGGAGTTACACCCCGGAATAGAGATCTCTGAAGATATATGATCTCCAGGAATTGTAAACAGCCTCCAACTCTGGAATTTCCATAATTCTCCCTCCACCTCTCTACTGCTGAACCCAAATGATTCAGCACATATTTAAACCAATTTTGTTTTGCAATGCGCGAAACATCTTCAACAACTTTTAAAAGCTTGATATCGAGCATCGGGTTAGACGTGGGAGCCAAATAAACACCTGAAAATAATTATTCAAACAGTTAAATCAATTAGTTAATTATACAATACAATTAGTTACTTGAAATTAAACCTTCTGTTGAATTAGTTAACCTTTGAAACATATTAGTTAAGTTACAAAACAAATTAGTTTAGTTGTAAAATAAAATAGTTAAGTTGTGAAACAAATTAGTTAAGCTGTGAAACACAATAGTTAAGCCGGAAAACCAATTAGTAAAGAAATAAGAAAAATAATTTAAGTATTACCTAAAGCAAAAATAACAAAAGCTCTTTTAAAATTATCTCCATAATCATCAGTATTAGCAAGATAAATCTCCAACTCGGTTAGATATGGAGCTTGAGCAGTGTCTTTTTTGTTAAATTTTGTAAACCATCTCTGAAGCATTGCATGAGTAGCATCTCCCTCCGATCTCTTCCGGGGGGTTTCCTCGACATCAACATCCTTCACCCATGGAAGATCAAATACATCATAAACATCGTAGTCATACAGCTGAATTTTATATTCACGTCCTTTTCCTAACTGAAGCATGTGACCCATGCTATTAAAATTTTCCAGAATCCAGCAAATAAGTTTCTTGTTGATATCTGGTATATGGACAGAAAGCAGCCCACCAAAACCAATTTCAGTGATTGCCTCCACTTGTTTCTCTTTCTCCTTTATCACAACAAGGAGGTTAATAAGAGCTTCGGGTCAACATATATGTTTGAACTCCCTACAAAAAAAAGAAAAGAAATTAATGCAAACAATAAATAAATTAAAAAATGAAACAGATGAGATTTACTCATTAATATAAAAACTTCACTAATGATTTCAGTTCATAACTAATGGAACTAAATGTTTAACTAATTACATTTACGCTTTAACTAATTAATGTCAAATCTTAACTAATTTATTTTACAGCTTAACTAGAATTGGAATAACAATTTAACCAGTTAATTTAAGCAGAGGTAATTAGTTTCAAAGGATAACTAATTCAACTGAATGTTTAACTAAATGTGGGCTAGGAATAACTAAATACTTTCAATCCTTAACTACTTGATCAAGTATAGGAACTAATCCGTTAAAAAAAGGAGGACAGAGATTATACCTTTCCAGCTTAATATTATGACCATCGATCTCCAAATATTCCATCTTCACTGTAGGTGTTTTTCTTGTCCCTTTCTTGGATGGAACATCGACACATTCTGGTTCAACAGGATTTTCTTCAGCCTGTTTTCTACCACGTTTTTTTTGTTGGTTTAGGAACCTCAGGACATGTTTCTTGAGGCATCTTACCAGCAGTTATTGCTGCACGTGAATCCTCAACAGAAGGATTATGCACAGGTATTGGTGTTGGATTTTTGGTTCTCGCCATTTTTGGCACTGAAAAAACACATGAGAGGAGTTAAAAATCAATTATAAAACAAAGATACAAGTAAATTTAAACAATAAACAAATGTTATGCATAGCATAATAAGTATGTTTAATAAGAAAAACACAGCAACAAAGAGAAATAATTTTTTGATCAGTGTGTAACTAAATGATACAAATACTTCACTAATTGGTTAAAATACGTAACTAATTATTTTGAAAACGTAACTAATTGGTGAAGAACTTAATATTTAAATTTTGGCAATTATTAAAAAAGGCAAAACTAAAACTACAGATATCTTCACTAAATGAACAGAATTCCAAACTAAAACAACTAAAATATGATAAAATTATATAAAAGAGTAAAAACATAGAAAACTTGAGCAGATGAACACCATAAAATCAATTGAAAAGAAGTCAAAACCATAAACATGAACTGAAAACAGGATAGAAAACAAAAAGAGGAAAAAAGAGAAGAAAAACACAAGTCAAACAAAATGATAACAACGAAAACCAAAAATCACACAAAAAGTAGAATAAAACCCTAAAACTAGACGAAAAACATAAAATCGAACAAATGCAAGTAAAATGCAGAAAAAATTAGGAAGAATTGAAGAACAGAGAAGTAATATCACAATTCGACCTTCAAAAACCCTAGGACGAACAAAAATACAACAAAAACAACACCACTACGAAAAATTAGAAGAATCAATAAGGAAACAGAGAAAAATGAGAGAAAACTTACAGATATTAGGCGAAAATCCAGAAAATTGAGCGACGAAACTCAGAAACCCTAGGCCAAACAAAAACGAACAAAAAAACACAAAATTAGTAAAAACAACTGAACGAAACAACTAAAACAAAGAGAAATGCGAAAGAACTTACAGAAATATGGCGACGAATTGAAGAAACTAAACTAAGAAATGGTTTCTCTCTCCTCAAATGAAAGGGCGAAGAAGATGATCGAGCAGTTTCTCTCAATTTTCTCTCTCCTAAAGTGAATAGTGAAAATAAAAAGAAATAAAAAATCCCGAAATAAGCTATATATACAAGACCCACAAACACAACCCGTGGGTTTATTAAAACCCATTTACCCGCGAGATCCCTTAAATGGATAGTCGTCTAACGGTTAGACCGTCTTTCCTAAAAGTTTGTATAATTCTTTTCATGGTATATAGGCAAAGTTGCCGTAATGTTTAACGACTATTGGTTTGTTGAGTTAAAATAGTAACCAATAGACAACACAATGAACTCCCTTCAACCCTACCCTCACCGCAAAATAATTCAAAATTTTGCGAATGATCTTTGACTTCAACCCCTTCACCACTTGCTTCCTGCTCCGATGTAGAGCTGATTAACAACGCTAGACTTAGGGATGTTAAGGGGGGCAGATGTAGGTCATTCCATCCCTATATCCGTCCGACCACTTATGGTGGCCGGATTGACGAGTACTAAATTTATCCCTATCCCTGCCCCAAATATTCTAGTTTTTCTTATTTAACAAACACGTTACAACATATACTTCGTACGGAGTATAATGGAGTAAAAGAACATGTCATAAAAAAATCAAACAAACTTAAAAGTTTCACATATATTCGTATAATTACATACAAACAAATCCAAACACATAAAAAAAATCGTTCAACTTTATATTCTTTAATTTTTTTAATACATGCAGTAAAGGATACTCGGGTCGGTTTGGCGGATATGAAGCGGAGTGGGGATGATGGGGTCCATACACAAAATATACTCCCGCCTAATCACCCATAGTGAGTACGATTTTTATGCAAATCACCTGTCAAACCTTTCCCCCCCTCCCCTTCCCGCATAGTTGTGGCAGATATATATAGGGCGGTTCTCCCATAAAACTTGCCTCACTGACATCCCTAATGTCCTGGAATTAAATACCCCCTTTCCCTCCTCTTCCTAGAATGATCATAGTTTTTATTATTCCAGACTTGGTTCATTATTATCATTACCCCCATTGCCTCAAAGAGGCTCCCGCAAGAAGTGGGGTAAGGGGGGTGTTAGGTTATGATACATATGACATTACATGGATCATGCGGAAACAACCATTAACCCAGGACAACATATTATTTACACATAATCATATAGCATAATTTAGATGCATACTCTTTGTTGCGTGCCCTCCCTAGCTGCGCCCGAACCGAACAAGAACAAGTCTTTAGGACTCCAAGTGTCGTCCCTCCGTAGATAGTCCACAGCACGTCCGGATCCGCCTTAAGATTGACCAACTAGAATCGCCCTTAAGGTACTAGAAAATTTCGGCACTTTTATGAGCAAGATGTGTGTTTTAATTTTCTCTCAAAAAACTCACTTTTGAATACTTTTAAACTTCTTATAAATTGTGAGCCCTAGCCTCATATTTATAGGGGTATGGAAAGGGAATCGAAATCCTATTCAGATACAAATTAATTAAACCTAGAATCCTACAAGAACTCTAATTTTAATTAATTTATCAAATAGAATTAGGAATTTAATCATTAACCGAACTCTGCATGTTTTAGGAAACGTGCACGAACACAAACACTTGCACACACACGCACGGCTGCCACGATGGGCCCCATGCGTGCGCGCGAGCAGCAGCCCACGCAGCGCCCGAGCGCGCTGCGCGCTGCGCGTGCTGTGCGCGCTGTGCGCGCTGCGCAGCCTGCTGGGCCTGGCCTTGCGCTGGGCCTGGCGTGGCTGTTTGTGCGGCGCGCTTGGCTTGCTGGGCGATGGCCTGGCTTCGTGCTGGGCCTCGTCCGGCAGGCCTCGTCCGATGCTTATTCGTACGATGCGCTTCCGATTAAATTTTCCGATTCCGGAATTCATTTCCGATACGAACAATTTTTAATATTTCCGATTTCGGAATTAATTTCCGTTTCGAACAAATATTTAATATTTTCGTTTCCGGAATTATTTTCCGATTCCGGTAATATTTCCGATTCTGACAATATTTCCGTTTCCGGCAATATTTCCGATTCTGGCAATATTTCCATTTCCGATAATATTTTCCGATACGTACCATGTTTCCGTTTCCGGCAACATCTACGACTTGGATAATATTTATATTTCCGATACGATCCATATTTCCGTTTCCGGCAATATCATCGTTTCCGGAGTATTCATTTCTTGCCTGTGACGATCTTAGCTCCCACTGAAACCAAGATCCGTCGGTTCCGAATATTCATAGATGGAGTATTTAATGCCATTAAATACTTGATCCGTTTACGTACTATTTGTGTGACCCTACGGGTTCAGTCAAGAGTAAGCTGTGGATTAATATCATTAATTCCACTTGAACTGAAGCGGCCTCTAGCTAGGCATTCAGCTCACTTGATCTCACTGAATTATTAACTTGTTTAATTAATACTGAACCGCATTTATTAGACTTAACATAGAATGCATACTTGGACCAAGGGCATTATTGTTAGGTTATGATACATATGACATTTACATAAATCATGCGGAAACAACCATTAACCCAGGAAACATATTATTTACACATAATCATATAGCATAATTAGATGCATACTCTTTGTTGCGTGCCTTCCCTAGCTGCGCCCGAACCGAACAAGAACAAGTCTTTTAGGACTCCAAGTGTCGTCCCTCCGTAGATAGTCCACAGCACGTCCGGATCCGCCTTAAGATTGACCAACTAGAATCGCCCTTAAGGTACTAGAAAATTCGGCACTTTTATGAGCAAGATGTGTTTTAATTTTTCTCTCAAAAACTCACTTTTGAATACTTTGAAACTTGTGTATAAATTATGACCCCTAGGCCTTTATTTATAGAGTTATGGAAAAGGAATCGTAATCCTAGTAGGATGCGAATTAATTGGAATTAGAATCCTACATGAATTCTATTTAATTAATTTATCCAATTAGGAATAGACATTTAATCATACACTGATTCTTGCAGATTCAGGAATCACGCATGAGCACAAACTCACACACACACGGCAGCCACAAGGGCTGCCCATGCGCGTGCGAGCAGCAGCCCACGCAGCAAGGCCCACGTATCCGTGGCCCTTGGCGCGCGCTGGGCTTGCGTGCGTGCTTGCTGGGCGATGGCCTGGCTTCGTGCTGGGCCTTCGTCCGGCAGGCCTCGTCCGATGCTAATTCGTACGATATGCTTCCGATCAAATATCCAGTTCCGGAATCTATTTCCGATACGAACAATATTTAATATTTCCGATTCCGGAATTAATTTCCGTTTCGAACAAATATTTAATATTTCCGTTTCCGGATTATTTTCCGATTCCGGCAATATTTCCGATTCTGACAATATTTCCGTTTCCGGCAATATTTCCGATTCTGGTAATATTTCCATTTCCAATAATATTTTCCGATACGTACCATGTTTCCGTTTCCGGCAACATCTACGACTTGGATAATATTCATATTTCCGATACGATCCATATTTCCGTTTCCGGCAATATCATCGTTTCCGGAGTATTCATTTCTTGCCTGTGACGATCTTAGCTCCCACTGAAACCAAGATCCGTCGGTTCCGAATTTTCATAGATGGAGTATTTAATGCCATTAAATACTTGATCCGTTTACGTACTATTTGTGTGACCCTACGGGTTCAGTCAAGAGTAAGCTGTGGATTAATATCATTAATTCCACTTGAACTGAAGCGGCCTCTAGCTAGGCATTCAGCTCACTTGATCTCACTGAATTATTAACTTGTTAATTAATACTGAACCGCATTTATTAGACTTAACATAGAATGCATACTTGGACCAAGGGCATTATTTCCTTCAGTCTCCCACTTGTCCTTAGGGACAAGTGTGCATTTCCTAATTCCTTTGTCGCTCGATGCTTGCTCTTGAACATAAGGTAAGAGTTGTCATCCTTATTATGTCCAGAGGTGTTCCTCGGTTTCAGAGTTCAACTGATCAAATAAACAGATAATCATAGCCTATGATTCATCCGAGCACGGCCATGCATTTCACAGTTTCTAGCTCTCCGAGTGGCCTTGTACAACTTTTAAGCATCTCATCCCGATTTATGGGAGGACAATCCCAATCTTGCGATCTTGAGATTAGACTTCGTTTGATAGGTGATTACCTGAGCGTTGCCTTTATAGCCTCCTTTTACGGTGCGACGGTTGGTCAACGTCAAAGCAACCAGTTCTCAAACAAGTAATCTCAAATCACTCAGGTATTGAGGATTTAGTGTCTAATAATTTAATGAAATTTACTTATGACAGACTTTCATCTCTTACAGTAAAGTTTCATAGGTCTTGTCCGATACTAGTCTTCCCAAAGTAAGTATCTATGCAAATGATTATGACATTGCCATGTCCACATAGTTCAAGAAACAGAACTACTAGTCATCTTGCATTCTAATCGTCTAACGTTTTCTATTCGTCCAATTTTATAGAAAACTCCGACTAGGGACCATTTTCAATCTTTGACATTCAAGTTCACTTGATAGACATTTCTTAGTCACAGGACTGGTCCTGACAGTCTATCTTGAATATATCGTCAAATTTGAAGGGACTCATCATTTAATACTAAACCAAGATTAAATGGAATATGAAAATACATTTCATATATGATAAATGTTCAACCCCAATGTTTTACAACCATGGGCCTCAAACCCATTTTCTAAAACAATTCATGGAATTCAAAGCTATGCTTGATTTCCAGTGCGACAATGTGAGTGTTGCTTCTCACTTGTTGCATAGGTTTAGTCATCATGCTTTGCCAATCTTAACATCCTTTTCATCGAATGTTCTTTGAGATATGATGATAAGATCTTTTCGAGTTTGTTTATTATGTGATCTAGTCTTTCTTACTACATTAGTGGTTCTACGCATTTTGCAATGAAGAACCATTAAGTTAGCAGACGTTTTTCTTGCTTCAAGAGTGGTTCCACGCATTTTTCAATGAAGAACCATCAAGCCAGCAGATAGGTGATCTACCCAAGTTCAGTGAAGAACTTTAAACAACCCTGTTTTATTGCTTCTTAGGCAATAATTACTTTTACTTCAACTGTATAGGTTGCTAGTGATGCTTTGTTTGGATTTACCTATCCAAGCAGTTCATAGATATGTGGACGACTCTCCAACTATATCTTAGAACATAGAAATTAATATTTTAATTTCCCACGCAACAACTCATGGTCTCCAATCCATGTTGCCATTTCAAAACACGATGCTTTATAGCTCGTCCTTATCAATGGTTAACTCCAAAGGGTCTTGCTTGATCCTTTGCCAGTGTTTATGCGTGTAGCATCAACATTTAGCGTATCTTTATTTCCTTGAATCAAGAACTATTCCTATGTACCTTTTCAAGTACCATAAGTATTCTTGGTCTCAATCTAGTTGATCTTCACTTAGATCAATAGAGATTGGTATATGTTCGTCATGCCTAAAGTCATACGATACGTTTTTGGCGATCCTCATATTATATCATACATGATAAATTCTTTTGCAGAATAATTCCCAATTGAATTCTATTCATGTAACTTTAGCTTATTCAATTTCAGCAGATACTGAATCCAGCTAAATTCTTTGACATATAATATAGGTTAAGAATCTCATTTAGACTCTTTGATGTTTAACTTAGTAAATGCTTATACATAGTTCAAACATTCTTTACTTAGATTTATTCACATGGGTCGAATATCTCCAATGGAGACTTTCGTGTTTGATTTAGTAAATGCTATTACTTAATCTAAAACAATATTATAAGATCTTTGTAAATAGATCTTAATACCCAATATGTACTAAGTTTCGCCATGGTCCATCATTGATGAATAATTTCAAATCTAAGTCATTAGCATTTGAATGTTATTTCACAATAGAGAGATATGTGTGTGATACACATAGGACCAAATAAGTTTTTATGTACTCCCACTAAACTTCTTATACATCTATAAGAATCATGTATATTTTATGAAACTAAAATGCTTATTAGCTTCACTTAAAATACAGTTCCAATTCCCAATTGCTTGCTTAAATCTGTACTTAGATTTTATAAGCTAGCTTTCCTATTCAAGCATTTATTTGGATCCACAAATCCTATGACATGCCATGTACATAGTTTATTCCAACATTTGATTGAGGAATACTTTTGTCATCCAATTGCCATATTTACCAATATGCAATCATTGCTTGAATTATAGACTTGAAGCATTACGATTTTGCATGAGGTTTCAACACAATCCACATCGTGAATTTGCTTGTAACTTTTAGCAACTAATCTAGCTTTGTGTGTGAACACAATTCCATGTTTGATGGTTTTTATCCTTAAAACAAACTTGCAACCAATAGGTGTGAACCCATTCTTGCAAATCAACAAAATTTCAATTTTGTCATCAAAACATTGAGTATGTTTTATGGCCTCTAACCATTTAAAACATTTGAGTCTATATATGGCCTCTAACCATTTTAGGGAATCTAGGTTTCGTCATAGCTTTCTTACAAGTCACAAACTCATTAATCTACATGATAATAGTTTGACTGCAAGTTGTAGGTTTCTTCACTATCTAATAGAAGAATTGCATAGTTTCAGTGACCTGAACTCCATGATTCTTCACTATCTAATAGAAGAATCTCATAGTTCCAGTGACTTGAACTTTATGCCTACTAGGGTATAGAACATCAAACAATAGAATATCAATAGCCACTTGAAAGTCCTTTGAATATTCTGTTCTCCTTGAAGCACTTGTAAAGTCTTCTAAGAGATGTCTATTCTTTAAAGCCACTTCTAAAGTCCTTAAAGAATAAGTTCGGATTTTCTGAAGCACTTCGAAAAGCCTCCGGAATGTCCGTTTATGTTTGTTGTTCGTCTCGAAGACTTTCGAGGTCTATTTTCTCCCACTTGTCATTTTGGAAACGAATCTCCAAAAGGACATTATTTCGAGCAAACAAACATTATGTTCTTAAAAATTCGTGGTAGAAACAATACCCTTGTGTCTCATTTGAATAAATCACAATGAAACATATATCTAGACTTGGGCCTTAGTTTGTTGAATAACAAACACTAAGCTCCCACTGAGTTTAGCAACTCTTTAGATATATATAATTGAAAAGATATCCTGAAATTACTTTTCAATAGCTTTGACGAATTTGGTTTAGTTTGGTGGTAGTTGAGCATTTTTAGAAATTATAGGAAAAGTCTTTATGATTCATCATTGATCGAATCAAGTACTAATTGACTTCGATCATTCCAACGTAGATATGCCATATCTTATGGAGCTAGATTGTGAAATTACAACACACAGTCATTGATGATCATATTTGGTCTCAAGTAATCATCAACATGATCTAACCTAGATCTTTATGATTTCTTGCCAAGTGGATTTTATACTTCTGAATCTTTGAACTAGCCAAACAGATTCAACTTATATCACATTTGAGTAAATAAACCTATATTCACTCAAATCCATGTGAAATAATAAAGTCATAAAACCTTTCTTTAGCTTTGAACTCTATCGTTTAGGCGTTCTAACAATAGTTCATATTCTTTGTTACTTTCAATAAGTAAGACTAGCTTGTCTTAAGTTGATCTAGAAATCAACCAACTTTCAAAAGTCCATCAAAATAGAGCTTATGAATGTTAACTTGTTGATATGGTCTAAGCAACAATGCCAAAGATTTAATGGAACTCAAATCAAGGGTTTGATTTGAACCTAGTAAAGTTCTTTAAAGAGTTGTTTGTTTTAATCAAGCATATTGACTCAACCAGTAATTGACCATTTCATTCAAATAAACAAACAAACAAGCATTGTTTTTGTTCTTCTGAATGTGAGTCTTTCTGTGTTTGAAGCAGAAATTTAGGTATGCTGATTATGGAACAAAATAGCCATTAAGTTCCAGCCTTTGAAAGGACTTAAAACAAACTAGATGACCCTACAACTAATGTAGCATTGCCATGCTTCATTTCCCACTTGTAGGTCATTAGTGTATCCTAGCTTCCATTATTTGAGTTATTACCGAAGTAAGAACCTCAAGCGGTATATGATACCAAGGAAGTTTGATTGCTAGGTCACTTCTCTTTAAACATAAATTTATAGGTAGAAACGGAATCGTAAATTCCTTTCATTTGTTCCTCGTTTTTCCTATTTCTTGTACCCTTTCTTATAGTCTTAAGAATTGAATTCTTTAGTGTTGACTTTTATACTTTGTTAGACATGTCCAATGTCACCAACAAGGTTCTTTACCATTTTAATTTATGTTGAATATTCTGTTTCAACTAGATGATCTTACCAGAAGCTTCTAAAGTTCTCTAAGCATCGATCTATTCGAATGTCTAGGAACTAGACTTATTCGAGAATTAAATGGAAAAATGATTTTAGGTTGTTAACCATTGGTAAAGCTGAGCGTTTAAACTCAATGCTTTATGATTTCAAAACCACATTGTATTTTGAATTCACAAGCACCAATCGGTTTGCCATTCGACTTTGATACTCGAAAACAACCATAAAAGTCGATATAAGAAACGTACATTTTAAATTGCTCACTTTCTCTCATTTCCGTGAATCGTTCTTGGATTCACTACCAATCGAGGAAATTTACTGTTACCTTTCTAAAAGGATTTATTGCAGTGCAAGATATTTAATTATAAACAATAATTAAAACATACATTGAAGCATGCAAAGTCTAAACATTTATCATGAATAATAACTTGAAATTAAAGCAACCATGCAATTCAAACAAGTTATTAGCATTTTATTCGATTTTATTGTTCCGGCAGGTGTGAATAAAATGATTCCAAGATCCTAAAATCATTGAAGAACTAAGCACAGTTTGTCGACTTAATCCTAGAACATCTTAGGTAAGCAAAAGCCTTTTGCTAATAGTCTAGAAACTATTCTTGGTTGATAGGTACGTCTAAGAACTTATTAGGTAAACCTATCGAATTTGCCACGACATAAAAGGACTCCTTACTTATATCGTTGAGTTTCACCAAAACTAACATGTACTCACAATTATTTGTGTACCTTGCCCCTTTAGGACCAATAAGTAACACCTCGCTGAGCGAAAACTATTACTAGATTGATGTAAAGGATATCCAAGCAAGTGTATATTTTGGCATGGCACCTTTTAACTCAATTTTTAAGTTTGGAACTTAAGGCTCTTACTATGTTGGTTAGATTTTAAGTGAACTAAAATCCTTAATCATGCAACATAATCAAGCTTTTGATCTCATGCATTTTAAGACATATTTAAAGCAATAAATAACTTAAAACATGCATAAGATATTTGTGATCTAGTATGGCCCGACTTCATCTTGAAGCTTTGACTTCAAAGTCCGTCTTGAAAATCTCCGTGGGAGGCACCATTTTCTTCAAATAGGATAAGCTATAACTAATTACAACTATTTGATGGTACGCAGACCATATTTGAATTAAAAAATAACTTTGGTGCTTTAGACCAATTACATTCAAATTAATGGTACGCAGACCATATTTTCTATCCTATTTGGGCCATACTAGTCACTTCATAACCTGCAAAACAGTACATATACAATATATACCATTCACCCATTCATTATCATGAATGGCCCACATAGCTGGTTAGTAAAACACATTATGCATCACGTAAACATTTGCAGCAATTAATCAAGGGCACCAATAATCTACCAATTATTCAGTCCTTATTAATTCTAATCGAGTTGTTTTAACCTTAAGGATTTGTAGACCTAATCAAGAGTTTATGACTAAAAAGCGCTCCCACTCAAACCAGTAAATTCATATGCTTTACTAATTTTAAACATAAAATTGTATTTCTAGTCTAACCGGAAACATACAAATTTAATTAAAATTTAAAGCTCATATTAATTTATAATTGAATCCAAAATTTAATTTAATTTCAGTCGCATTAATTCATGATTTTAATTTTAGTAAAATAATTAGAATAAATTCCATTTATTATAATTATAATATTCAAAATTAAAATCCAAGAAATTAATTCAAATTATTAATTTTAAAATTAATTAAAATTACATGAACTGAAATTTTCAAATTAAACATTCAAAACGATCTAATCGTAACGCAAACACCCTATGCGTTGCACGCCCATGGGCCGTACGCACACAGCCATTGCTGGCCATGTGCGCGCAGCCCATGCGCTCGTAGCATAGCTGCTGCTGTCCCAACGCAAGCCTCCGCACAGCGCCCATCGCACGCGAGCTATCGCTCGCTGGGGCGCGACATCGCTCGCTGGCGCGCGAGATCGCTCGCTGGCGCGCGAGATCGCTCGCTGCGCGCGCGAGCCATCGCTCGCTGGTGCGCGACATCGCTCGCTGGGCGCGCGACATCGCGCGCTGTGCGCGCGAGTGATGCTGGGCGCAGCGCTCGTGGCACGCGAGCTTGCGCTCGCTGCACACGAGGCTGCGCGCTATTGTGCGAGGCAGCGCGCGTTGTGGCGCAGCTCGCTTGCTGCCCACACGCGACTGCCTTGGCTCGCCCTTCGCCCATGCCCATTCGTTCATTGCTCGTGGCACACGACACAAGGCAGGGCTGCTGCCTTGCACTCGTGCACTACGCCCTTGCTCATTGCATTCGTGCCGCACGGGCGACGAGCTCCCTTGCTCGTCGTCGCATGCCCGCATTATACAACACCCCTTAAGGGTAACACGAAGCGTCCATTGCTTCGTGCGTGCAAGTTATTTGAACGAATCGCATAAAAATTTAAAATTTATATTTAAAATTAATGACAAATTAATAAATATTATTAATTTCATAATTTTAGGGCGAAAAAATCGGAAATTTATTATCCAATTGATATCCGATTGATATGGATTCAAGTCTAGGTCATAAAAATTTAAAATTTATCGTAAATTTACAATTTTTATGGTGGTTTTTAATCATAGGTTTCTAATTAAATTACAATTAATTATGAAAATCAAATTAATCTTAAATTATTCTAATTTTCAACAAATTAATCATAATTACAAATTAGATTGCATAATTAACAAGACTAGGCATTCAAACTTGTTAAACATATGCAGTAGGTCAATCAAAAATTCAAGATTTATCAACAGGAATCGCAAATATTTAATTTAACATCTTAAATTTACGAAATTTTGCATTCGAAAAACTAAAACCTTCGAAAAGTCATAGCTAGGCTTCGAATTTGAGAATTCTGGGTTCGGCAGAAAAATACTATTTTTGTCAAAATTTTAGAATGCCTTTTACATGCGGAATTGACACAAAAATCACTCAATTCGGATGAGTAACGAAGAAACTGCCGAAAAACTGCGTACATATAATTAAATAAACGCAATTTGCAATTAATTAACAATTACGAAAATTAATCACCCCTTTTAATTCTTGCAAATTTGTAATATTTAACCATGTTCATGCAATTTAGATTATGAAAATAATAAGGGGCTCGTGATACCACTGTTAGGTTATGATACATATGACATTTACATAAATCATGCGGAAACAACCATTAACCCAGGAAACATATTATTTACACATAATCATATAGCATAATTAGATGCATACTCTTTGTTGCGTGCCTTCCCTAGCTGCGCCCGAACCGAACAAGAACAAGTCTTTTAGGACTCCAAGTGTCGTCCCTCCGTAGATAGTCCACAGCACGTCCGGATCCGCCTTAAGATTGACCAACTAGAATCGCCCTTAAGGTACTAGAAAATTCGGCACTTTTATGAGCAAGATGTGTTTTAATTTTTCTCTCAAAAACTCACTTTTGAATACTTTGAAACTTGTGTATAAATTATGACCCCTAGGCCTTTATTTATAGAGTTATGGAAAAGGAATCGTAATCCTAGTAGGATGCGAATTAATTGGAATTAGAATCCTACATGAATTCTATTTAATTAATTTATCCAATTAGGAATAGACATTTAATCATACACTGATTCTTGCAGATTCAGGAATCACGCATGAGCACAAACTCACACACACACGGCAGCCACAAGGGCTGCCCATGCGCGTGCGAGCAGCAGCCCACGCAGCAAGGCCCACGTATCCGTGGCCCTTGGCGCGCGCTGGGCTTGCGTGCGTGCTTGCTGGGCGATGGCCTGGCTTCGTGCTGGGCCTTCGTCCGGCAGGCCTCGTCCGATGCTAATTCGTACGATATGCTTCCGATCAAATATCCAGTTCCGGAATCTATTTCCGATACGAACAATATTTAATATTTCCGATTCCGGAATTAATTTCCGTTTCGAACAAATATTTAATATTTCCGTTTCCGGAATTATTTTCCGATTCCGGCAATATTTCCGATTCTGACAATATTTCCGTTTCCGGCAATATTTCCGATTCTGGTAATATTTCCATTTCCAATAATATTTTCCGATACGTACCATGTTTCCGTTTCCGGCAACATCTACGACTTGGATAATATTCATATTTCCGATACGATCCATATTTCCGTTTCCGGCAATATCATCGTTTCCGGAGTATTCATTTCTTGCCTGTGACGATCTTAGCTCCCACTGAAACCAAGATCCGTCGGTTCCGAATTTTCATAGATGGAGTATTTAATGCCATTAAATACTTGATCCGTTTACGTACTATTTGTGTGACCCTACGGGTTCAGTCAAGAGTAAGCTGTGGATTAATATCATTAATTCCACTTGAACTGAAGCGGCCTCTAGCTAGGCATTCAGCTCACTTGATCTCACTGAATTATTAACTTGTTAATTAATACTGAACCGCATTTATTAGACTTAACATAGAATGCATACTTGGACCAAGGGCATTATTTCCTTCAATTATTTCCTTCAGTCTCCCACTTGTCCTTAGGGACAAGTGTGCATTTCCTAATTCCTTTGTCGCTCGATGCTTGCTCTTGAACATAAGGTAAGAGTTGTCATCCTTATTACGTCCAGAGGTGTTCCTCGGTTTCAGAGTTCAACTGATCAAATAAACAGATAATCATAGCCTATGATTCATCCGAGCACGGCCATGCATTTCACAGTTTCTAACTCTCCGAGTGGCCTTGTACAACTTTTAAGCATCTCATCCCGATTTATGGGAGGACAATCCCAATCTTGCGATCTTGAGATTAGACTTCGTTTGATAGGTGATTACCTGAGCGTTGCCTTTATAGCCTCCTTTTACGGTGCGACGGTTGGTCAACGTCAAAGCAACCAGTTCTCAAACAAGTAATCTCAAATCACTCAGGTATTGAGGATTTAGTGTCTAATAATTTAATGAAATTTACTTATGACAGACTTTCATCTCTTACAGTAAAGTTTCATAGGTCTTGTCCGATACTAGTCTTCCCAAAGTAAGTATCTATGCAAATGATTATGACATTGCCATGTCCACATAGTTCAAGAAACAGAACTACTAGTCATCTTGCATTCTAATCGTCTAACGTTTTCTATGCGTCCAATTTTATAGAAAACTCCGATTAGGGACCATTTTCAACCTTTGACATTCAAGTTCACTTGATAGACATTTCTTAGTCACAGGACTGGTCCTGACAGTCTATCTTGAATATATCGTCAAATTGAAGGGACTCATCATTTAATAAACCACAAATTAAATGGAAAAATGAATTCTTTTCATTTATTGTGAATGATTAACCAATAATGTTTTACAAAGATTTAAACTCTAAAACTTTAAAACATTAAACAGAGACATCAAAGCCATTCTCCAATATGCTTGATTCCCAAAGCTGCAGTGTGCGAGTTGTGCTTCGCCTGCGGCAGAGGTTTAGTTAATGGATCTGATATGTTGTCATCAGTTCCAATTTTGCTTATCTCGACTTCTTTTCTTTCAACGAACTCTCGTAGAAGGTGAAATCTACGAAGTACATGCTTGACTCTCTGGTGGTGTCTAGGCTCTTTTGCCTGTGCAATAGCTCCGTTATTATCACAATACAGGGCTATTGGTCCTTTAATGGAGGGGACTACACCAAGTTCTCCTATGAACTTCCTTAGCCATATAGCTTCCTTTGCTGCTTCATGTGCAGCAATGTACTCCGCTTCAGTTGTAGAATCCGCAATGGTGCTTTGCTTAGCACTTTTCCAGCTTACTGCTCCTCCGTTGAGGCAGAAGACAAACCCAGACTGTGATCTAAAATCATCTTTGTCGGTTTGGAAACTTGCGTCCGTATAGCCTTTAACAATTAATTCATCATCTCCACCATAGACCAGGAAGTCATCTTTGTGCCTTTTCAGGTACTTCAGAATGTTCTTGGCAGCAGTCCAATGCGCCTCTCCTGGGTCTGACTGGTATCTGCTCGTAGCACTGAGTGCGTACGCAACATCCGGGCGTGTACATATCATAGCATACATTATTGAACCAATCAATGATGCATATGGAATCCCATTCATTCGTCTACGCTCATCAAGTGTTTTTGGGCACTGAGTCTTGCTTAGAGTCATTCCATGAGACATGGGTAGGTAGCCTCGCTTGGAGTCCGCCATCTTGAACCTATCAAGCACCTTATTGATATAAGTGCTTTGACTAAGTCCAATCATCTTTTTAGATCTATCTCTGTAAATCTTGATGCCCAATATGTACTGTGCTTCTCCTAGATCCTTCATCGAAAAATATTTCCCAAGCCAAATCTTGACAGAGTTCAACATAGGAATGTCATTTCCGATAAGCAATATGTCGTCGACATATAATACTAGGAAAGCAATTTTTCTCCCACTGACCTTCTTGTATACACAAGATTCGTCCGCGTTCTTGATGAAACCAAAGTCACTGACTGCTTCATCAAAACGTATATTCCAGCTCCTGGATGCCTGCTTCAATCCGTAGATTGACTTCTTTAGCTTGCATACCTTTTTAGCATTCTTTGGATCCTCAAAACCTTCAGGCTGTGTCATAAACACAGTTTCTGTTAAAATGCCGTTTAAGAAAGCAGTTTTGACATCCATCTGCCATATTTCGTAATCGTAATATGCAGCGATTGCTAACATTATTCGAATAGACTTTAGCATTGCAACTGGTGAAAAGGTTTCATCGTAATCCACACCGTGGACTTGCCTGTAACCTTTTGCAACCAATCTAGCTTTGAAAACTTCAAGTTTCCCATCCTTGTCCTTTTTCAGTTTGAAAACCCATTTGCTTCCAATGGCTTGGTAGCCATCTGGCAAATCGACCAAATCCCATACTTGGTTTTCAGACATGGAGTCTAATTCAGATTGCATGGCTTCTTGCCACTGCTTGGAGCTAGGGCTCGTCATAGCTTGCTTGTAAGTCGCAGGTTCATCACTTTCAAGTAATAGAACGTCATAGCTCTCGTTCGTCAAAATACCTAAGTACCTTTCCGGTTGAGATCTATATCTTTGCGATCTACGCGGGGTAACATTTCTAGATTGACCATGATTCTCACCAGATTCTTCTAAAGATCTCTGAGTTTCATCCTGAATGTCATCTTGAGCATTCTCTAGAGTTTGTTGTTCGACTCGAATTTCTTCGAGGTCTACTTTTCTCCCACTTGTCATTTTGGAAATGTGATCCTTCTCCAAAAAGACACCATCTCGAGCAACAAACACTTTGTTCTCAGATGTATTGTAGAAGTAATACCCCTTTGGTTCCTTTGGATAGCCCACAAGGATACATTTGTCAGATTTTGGATGAAGTTTGTCTGAAATTAATCGTTTGACGTATACTTCACATCCCCAAATCTTAAGAAAAGACACATTTGGAGGATTTCCAAACCATAATTCGTATGGAGTCTTTTCGACAGCTTTAGACGGAGCTCTATTTATAGTGAGTGCAGCTGTATTTAGTGCATGTCCCCAAAATTCTAATGGAAGTTCGGCCTGACCCATCATTGACCTGACCATGTCTAGCAAGGTTCTGTTCCTCCGTTCCGACACACCGTTCCATTGTGGTGTTCCAGGAGGTGTCAACTCTGATAGAATTCCACATTCTTTCAGATGGTCATCAAATTCATAGCTCAGATATTCACCGCCTCTATCAGACCGCAGTGCCTTAATCTTCTTGCCTAATTGATTCTCTACTTCACTCTGAAATTCCTTGAATTTGTCAAAGGATTCAGACTTATGCTTCATTAGGTAGACATAACCATACCTACTGAAGTCATCAGTGAAAGTGATAAAGTAGCTGAAACCACCTCTAGCATTTGTACTCATTGGTCCACATACATCTGTATGGATTAAACCCAATAGTTCATTTGCTCTTTCTCCAACTTTAGAGAAAGGTTGCTTTGTCATTTTGCCAAGTAAACATGATTCGCATTTACCATAATCCTCTAAGTCAAATGGTTCTAGAATTCCTTCCCTTTGAAGTCTTTCTAAGAGTTTCAAGTTTATATGGCCTAATCGACAATGCCACAGATAGGTGAGATCTGAATCATCCTTTTTGGCCTTTTTGGTATTTATGTTATATACTTGTTTGTCGTGATCTAATAAATAAAGTCCATTGACTAATCTAGCAGATCCATAAAACATCTCTTTAAAATAAAACGAACAACTATTGTCTTTTATTAAAAAGGAAAATCCCTTAGCATCTAAGCAAGAAACTGAAATGATGTTTTTAGTAAGACTTGGAACATGGAAACATTCTTCCAGTTCCAAAACTAGCCCGGAGGGCAACGACAAATAGTAAGTTCCTACGGCTAATGCAGCAATCCGTGCTCCATTTCCCACTCGTAGGTCGACTTCACCCTTGCTTAACTTTCTACTTCTTCTTAGTCCCTGTGGATTGGAACATAAGTGTGAGCCACAACCTGTATCTAATACCCAAGAAGTTGAATTAGCAAGTATACAGTCTATAACGAAAATACCTGAAGATGGAACGACTGTTCCGTTCTTCTGATCTTCCTTTAGCTTCAAGCAATCTCTTTTCCAATGCCCCTTTTTCTTGCAGTAGAAGCATTCGGATTCAGAAGTGGGTTGACTGACCTTCCTCTTTGCAGATTTGGCGCCAGTTTGCTTAGTTGGGCTGGCCTTGTTGCCACCTTTCTTAGCATTCCTCTTCTTTCCAGATTTCTTGAACTTGCCCCCACGCACCATAAGCACATCCTGCTTATCACTTTTGAGCGTCTTTTCAGCGGTCTTCAGCATACCGTGAAGCTCAGTGAGCGTTTTGTCCAGACTATTCATATTGTAGTTCAGTTTGAACTGATCATACCCGCTATGAAGAGAATGGAGGATGGTGTCTATAGCCATTTCCTGAGAAAATTGCTGATCCAGCCGACTCATATTCTCAATGAGTCCAATCATTTTGAGAACATGTGGACTTACGGGCTCGCCTTTCTTAAGTTTGGTCTCAAGAATTTGCCTATGAGTCTCGAATCTTTCGACTCGAGCCAGATCTTGGAACATGTTCTTCAACTCACTGATGATTGTGAAAGCATCTGAGTTGATGAACGTTTTCTGCAGATCCGCACTCATGGTGGCGAGCATTAGACATTTCACATCCTTGTTGGCATCAATCCAACGATTGAGGGCTGCCTGAGTGACCCCGTCGCCTGCAGCTTCGGGCATCGCCTCATCTAGGACATACTCCTTTTCTTCCTGCATAAGAACTATTTGCAAGTTCCTTTGCCAGTCAAGGAAGTTTTTCCCGTTCAACTTCTCCTTTTCGAGAATTGATCGAATGTTGAATGAATTGTTGTTTGCCATATTAAAAACTACAATTGAAAAGAATAAACAAATAAATAACCATTCACAGTTTCTCTTAATAAACTTAAATTCTAGCATACATGCATAATTCAATGTTTATTAAGCATTTTATTCAAATTATGTGTTCCGGCAGGTGTGAATAAAATGATTCCAAGATCCTAAAATCATTGAAGAACTAAGCACAGTTTGTCGACTTAATCCTAGAACATCTTAGGTAAGCAAAAACCTTTTGTTAATAGTCTAGAAACTATTCTTGGTTGATAGGTACGTCTAAGAACTTATTAGGTAAACCTATCGATTTTGCCACGACATAAAAGGACTCCTTACTTATATCGTTGAGTTTCACCAAAACTAACATGTACTCACAATTATTTGTGTACCTTGCCCCTTTAGGACCAATAAGTAACACCTCGCTGAGCGAAAACTATTACTAGATTGATGTAAAGGATATCCAAGCAAGTGTATATTTTGGCATGGCACCTTTTAACTCAATTTTTAAGTTTGGAACTTAAAGCTCTTACTATGTTGGTTAGATTTTAAGTGAACTAAAATCCTTAATCATGCAACATAATCAAGCTTTTGATCTCATGCATTTTAAGACATATTTAAAACAATAAATAACTTAAAGCATGCATAAGATAAATGTGATCTAGTATGGCCCGACTTCATCTTGAAGCTTTGACTTCAAAGTCCGTCTTGAAAATCTCCATGGGAGGCACCATTTTCTTCAAATAGGATAAGTTATAACTAATTACAACTATTTGATGGTACGCAGACCATATTTGAATTGAAAAATAACTTTGGTACTTTAGACCAATTACATTCAAATTAATGGTACGCAGACCATATTTTCTATCCTATTTGGGTCATACTAGTCACTTCATAACCTGCAAAACAGTACATATACAATATATATACCATTCACCCATTCATTATCATGAATGGCCCACATAGCTGGTTAGTAAAACACATTATGCATCACGTAAACATTTGCAGCAATTAATCAAGGGCACCAATAATCTACCAATTGTTCAGTCCTTATTAATTCTAATCAAGTTGTTTTAACCTTAAGGATTTGTAGACCTAATCAAGAGTTTATGACTAAAAAACGCTCCCACTTAAACCAATAAATTTATATGCTTTACTAATTTTAAACATAAAAATGTATTTCTAGTCTAACCGGAAACATACAAATTTAATTAAAATTTAAAGCTCATATAAATTTATAATTGAATCCAAAAAGTTTAATTTAATTTCAGTCGTATTTAAATTAATTCATGATTTTAATTTTAGTAAAATAATTAGAATAAATAAAATTTATTATAATTACAATATTCAAAATTAAAATCCAAGAAAATAATTTAAATTATTAATTTTAAAATTAATTAAAATTACGTGAACTGAAAATTTCAAATTAAACATTCAAAACGATCTTTAATCGTAACGCAAACACCCTACGCGTTGCACGCCCATGGGTCGCACGCACACAGCCATTGCTGGCCATGTGCGCGCAGCCCATGCGCTCGTCGCATAGCTGCTGCATCCCCATCGCAAGCCTCCGCACGCATTGGTGCTCGCTGCGCGCGCCAGCGCTCATCGCACGCGAGCTATCGCTTGCTGGGCGCGCGAGCCATCGCTCGCTGGGCGCGCGAGCAATGCTGGCTGTGCGCGCGAGTCCTCGCTCGTTGTGCGCGCGAGCAATGCTGGGCGCAGCGCTCGTGGCACGCGAGCTTGAGCTCGCTGCGCGCGAGGCTGCGCGCTCTTGTGCGAGGCAGCGCGCGTTGTGGCGCAGCTTGCTTGCTGCCCACACGCGACTGCCTTGGTTCGCCCTTCGCCCATGCCCATTCGTCCATTGCTCGTGGCACACGACACAAGGCAGGGCTGCTGCCTTGTGCTCGTGCACTACGCCCTTGCTCATTGCATTCGTGCCGCACGGGCGACGAGCTCCCTTGCTCGTCGTCGCATGCCCGCATTATACAACACCCCTTAAGGGTAACACGAAGCGTCCATTGCTTCGTGCGTGCAAGTTTTATGAACGAATCGCATAAAAATTTAAAATTTATATTTAAAATTAATGACAAATTAATAAATAATATTAATTTCATAATTTTAGGGCGAAAAATCGAAAATTTATTATCCAATTGATTTCCGATTGTTATGGATTCAAGTCTAGGTCATAAAAATTTAAAATTTATCATAAATTTACAATTTTATGGTGGTTTTTAATCATAGGTTTCTAATTAAATTACAATTAATTATGAAAATCAAATTAATTCTAAATTATTCTAATTTTCAACAAATTAATCATAATTACAAATTAGATTGCATAATTAACAAGACTAGGCATTCAAAATTGTTAAACATATGCAGTAGGTCAATCAAAAATTCAAGATTTATCAACAAGAATCGCAAATATTTAATTTAACATCTTAAATTTACGAAATTTCGCATTCGAAAAAACTAAAACCTTCGAAAAGTCATAGTTAGGCTTCGAATTTGAGAATTCTGGGTTCGGCAGAAAAATACTCTTTTTGTCACAATTTTAGAATGCCTTTTACATGCGGAATTGACACAAAAATCACTCAATTCGGATGAGTAATGAAGAAACTGCCGAAAAACTGCGTACGTATAATTAAATAAACGCAATTTGCAATTAATTAACAATTACGAAAATTAATCACCCCTTTTAATTCTTGCAAATTTGTAATATTTAACCATGTTCATGTAATTTAGATTATGAAAATAATAAGGGGCTCTGATACCACTGTTAGGTTATGATACATATGACATTACATAGATCATGCGGAAACAACCATTAACCCAGGACAACATATTATTTACACATAATCATATAGCATAATTTAGATGCATACTCTTTGTTGCGTGCCCTCCCTAGCTGCGCCCGAACCGAACAAGAACAAGTCTTTAGGACTCCAAGTGTCGTCCCTCCGTAGATAGTCCACAGCACGTCCGGATCCGCCTTAAGATTGACCAACTAGAATCGCCCTTAAGGTACTAGAAAATTTCGGCACTTTTATGAGCAAGATGTGTGTTTTAATTTTCTCTCAAAAAACTCACTTTTGAATACTTTTAAACTTCTTATAAATTGTGAGCCCTAGCCTCATATTTATAGGGGTATGGAAAGGGAATCGAAATCCTATTCAGATACAAATTAATTAAACCTAGAATCCTACAAGAACTCTAATTTTAATTAATTTATCAAATAGAATTAGGAATTTAATCATTAACCGAACTCTGCATGTTTTAGGAAACGTGCACGAACACAAACACTTGCACACACACGCACGGCTGCCACGATGGGCCCCATGCGTGCGCGCGAGCAGCAGCCCACGCAGCGCCCGCGCGCGCTGCGCGCTGCGCGTGCTGTGCGCGCTGTGCGCGCTGCGCAGCCTGCTGGGCCTGGCCTTGCGCTGGGCCTGGCGTGGCTGTTTGTGCGGCGCGCTTGGCTTGCTGGGCGATGGCCTGGCTTCGTGCTGGGCCTCGTCCGGCAGGCCTCGTCCGATGCTTATTCGTACGATGCGCTTCCGATTAAATTTTCCGATTCCGGAATTCATTTCCGATACGAACAATTTTTAATATTTCCGATTCCGGAATTAATTTCCGTTTCGAACAAATATTTAATATTTTCGTTTCCGGAATTTTTTCCGATTCCGGTAATATTTCCGATTCTGACAATATTTCCGTTTCCGGCAATATTTCCGATTCTGGCAATATTTCCATTTCCGATAATATTTTCCGATACGTACCATGTTTCCGTTTCCGGCAACATCTACGACTTGGATAATATTTATATTTCCGATACGATCCATATTTCCGTTTCCGGCAATATCATCGTTTCCGGAGTATTCATTTCTTGCCTGTGACGATCTTAGCTCCCACTGAAACCAAGATCCGTCGGTTCCGAATATTCATAGATGGAGTATTTAATGCCATTAAATACTTGATCCGTTTACGTACTATTTGTGTGACCCTACGGGTTCAGTCAAGAGTAAGATGTGGATTAATATCATTAATTCCACTTGAACTGAAGCGGCCTCTAGCTAGGCATTCAGCTCACTTGATCTCACTGAATTATTAACTTGTTTAATTAATACTGAACCGCATTTATTAGACTTAACATAGAATGCATACTTGGACCAAGGGCATTATTTCCTTCAGGGGGGTCGGGTGTACGCAGCCTTACCCCTGCATTTGCAGAGTGGTTGTTTCCAATTGACCCAAAAGCGATAACGGGACGACAACCGGACGACCATCTTCTACTTCATGGAAAGGAAGCGAAGATGTTTTAAGAGTCATTTTGATTTAGTCCATTACACCCGACAGCCAAAAGAACAAATGAATATTTGGCTCCATCGGAAATGGACATAATTCCAGACTTGGTTATTATTATTATTATTATTATATTTAGTAGTAGATAATCTCTATTATATAAAGGAACGGTTGAGGGATTAATGGTAATAGCACTTTTTCGTGTCCCCCATCAAAAAGTCTAAAATACCCTCCCCTTTCCTCTCAAACCCTTCACGGATCACTCTCTCCTCTATTCACTCCTTCCTCCGCCGCTTCCCTGCTCTCAATCAAATCTTCGGTTCTCTCTCCTCTAAGAAAAAGAACAAATCATGTATTTCTCTCTCCTCTTTCGATTGATCCTTCTGCATTTCTCAAGGTTAGTTTTAATCATTCATCTTTTTGTTATTCTCGGTTAGTAATTCCTTGAATCTCCGGTTCTATGTAACGATTTATGTGATTTGCTGCATCGATTACCTTTCTCAGTTGTGGATTTGTTTGATCCTTCAATTTTATGATTCAATAATTTTGATAAATGGGTGATTTCACGATCCTGAAAAAACGCTTAATTGTTCTAATTCTTTGTTAATTTAATGGGATTTTTCTGGGGTTTTTCAGGGAGGAAGGAAATAAAATTATGCCGCGATATAAGGGTGAACCTCCTGGCTCCTGTTGTTCGTGTACATACCGTTTGTGATGAATAAAAGTTCAGTTTTTTATTTGTTTAAATTACTTTCTTATGGGTAGATTTTTTAATTTTAATTTTGCATTTTTAGTTTTAATTTGATGAAATTTCCCTAAACTTTTGCCTCATTTATTAATTTTAGGAGTTATCCAATTGCTTCTACTTCTTTGTTAATTTGATGGGATTTTTCTTGGATTTTTCAGGGAGAAAGGAAACAAAATTATGCCGCGATATAAGGATGAACCTCCTAATGTTTGTGTATATACTGTTTGTGATGAATCAAGGTTCGTATTTTTTTGTTTTTAAATTACTTCCTTCTGGGTAGATTTTTTTATTTTTATTTTGTAGTTTTAGTTTTATTTTGATGAAATTTCCCTCAGCTTTTGCCTGATTTATTAATTTTAGGAAGTATCCAATTCCCAAAGGTACTTGATTGTGAGGAATGTTCCAGCACTGGGGTGTGGTGATGATGAACTCAGACAACTGTTTGCAACATATGGAGAAGTTGAAGAGTATGTTTACCCAATTGCTTTTTAACTCCCTTTTTTATAAAATATTTTATTGAATTGTAATTAATGTAAATTGTTTTACTGATTGATGACATTGTGGGGTTAATTAAGGTTCTTGATAATTTTATTGGTGTGAAGTGTGATTGACTTGCTTGACTTGCTTGAATTTTTTATTAGTGGTAGTATAATACGAAGTAGGAATTTATGGTACTGGAGTTCTATGGTATAGTGAGTTTGTGCCAATGGATTTGATGTGGCCTTATGAATATGGCTCCAACGTCGAGGGTCGAACTCTAAGTAATTTCATGTTTTTTATCTAAATGAATTATATCTAGATCTCTATTACATAAGTGAAACAATTACATTGAACCAAAGTAATTTGGTAATTTGACTGCATCAACTTAATTTCATGGCTTTCTTTAGCTTAAGGAATTTGAAGATCTTTTTTAAACTAAATTGATGAATTCTACGTCCACTTGCAGCATTGAGTCTTCCATTTTGAATCACAATTTACCTCTTCAAGTCCCAATCTGTCCTAGTGTGCCATCATTTAATAGGTCTTATGTATTTAAGCTACCCAAGTAGTATGCAGTATATAGGCTACATTTCTATTTTTCTCCCATGGGCTATAGTATGTCCTAAACTGCTTCAGTAATTGATTTTAAACTGTAAGTGCATGTTTGGCATGGGAAAATTGAAGATGAGAAACGGAATCAAATAATCCAATCCATTTTTAAGTGTTTGTTACGATTAAAATGTAACTCATTCCGTTATCCGACGGTAATAGACTCCTCTGAAATGTTACTGTGCACTTCCTTGTGGTAACGCAATCCCTTAACCTCCTCTAACAATAAAAAGTTGTGCTTCCATTTATCACAGACTCATCTCATCTCAATCTCAATCTCCCTCCCATCTCTTATCCGTATTTGGAAATTATGAATTTGTTTAACTGTGCTTCGTGCTCTTATCCGAATCGCAGTGGTAACTGATTTTCTGTCCTCCTGATTGTGGTTTTGAGTACTTTGAAAAACAGATCTCAACTTTTGAAAATTTTGGAAAAACAATTTTAAAATTTAAATCTGGAAAAAAAAATTCAAAAAGATCGCGATCTTATCTGAATCGCATTGGTAATTGGTTTTTCTTTCCTCCTCCAGATTGTGGTTTTGATTACATTGGAAAACAAATCTCAAATTTTGAATGATTATCGTGATGATGTTGTACCCCAACAAAATTCCAGAAGATAGGGAGCAGTTTGTTTTTTTTTTTTTTTAAAAAGGGAACATGCAGATGATGTTGGTCAGGGGATTTTGAGTTTTTTTTTTTGGTTTTTCCAAATATGTGTTATGAAATGCTGTGATTCCATTCATTTGTAAAACCGAACTACATTTAATGGTAACACTTATTGTTACCTTTCCTCACTCATAACTGATTTCATTCCGTTTCCTTTCCTGTGATCATACCAAACACGCCATAATAGTTTGCTTCGTGTGGGACATAACCGTTTTGATAATTGTGGGTCAGGGGTTCGGTTGTGGAGGGTAAGGGAACCGTAGCTCTATTATTTAAAGGAACACATACAGGACACAAGATGGATAAAGAGTTCCGAATGCTCAGCAAGATAACTCTTCACTTATATAATAGAGATTCAGGTTGTAACTTACATGAGGTGTCTTCAGAGGGAAAATGTACTCTTACAATTTAAGAGTAAATCAAGCTTAATACTCTGTATTTTACAAAATAACCCAAATAAGCAAATTAATAGACACATGAACACACAATTATCATCTAATTACATAATTAATACAACATAGATTGAGTTTCAACTTAATTAAGCTCAAGATCAGTCTGAAGATCGGTCTCAGAAGTTAGAGTAGTGTCGGAGGAAGTAGCATAATGTTTCATAGCTATCTCCAAAAGAAAATCACATAGCTTTGTTGGCATGCATAACATGGGCATGCTTCATCTTCGTCACACATGACATAAACTAGCCTCACTGATCCATATACTTCCTTCGAATGCTTTGTCTCCGGCCTCCACAAATCTGCATATCTTTTTGTTTGATTTGGTTAACTCTGTTTATTTCTGGATTCTTTAATTTTGCACTGATTATGCTTTGTTAGAACCCTGTTAAGGAATATAGTAATGTCGAATTTATCTTCATAGCCCAGACTCAAGAGTATGTGTATGACATTGATAATTGTCCGATATTTTAATTTGTTTATTTTCGGTAATTCTAGGAGGCTCGGTGCGTACAAATCTATATTATAGACAGACATTCAACACCAAAACAGACAACCACATCTGTTTTTGTTGTTGAGATCACGAATGAGCTTGACGGGCCATCTAATTTTGATATGAAACGATTTGGTGATACAATGCAATGCCTGTTTAAGGATGTACAAAAGGGTCTTGAAGTACGGATTTCTCGGATTATTGGTGATCTTGAAGGTACATTGGCTTATGAGGGAATTCATTTTCTGAAGTAGTGACTTTAGAAAATCTGAACAAAAACTCAGGGTTCTTTATGATATTTTGTATATTATGTGTTTCACTCAATTGGTGCAAGAAATAGATGGAATATTCTATGGTGACATTGTAAATAAACTCCAAAAATAAAGAAGTATAATGTTTGTTTGATATTGCTAAAGATCAGAACATTCCTTGCTTGAATTGATCTTGGATTTTTTCAGTTGTATATTAGTCAGGCAGTTCAGTAATACAGATGTGGTAGTTCATGAGTCTACACCTGCTTAATTTTAATGCGCGACTTTCAACATATGCTTAATTTTAATGCCGGATGTGGCTGTCTGTTTCAGTGTTTTGGTGTTGAATGTTTCATAGGTTGATAAAGGGATTGTAATTGTTACATATTTTTTAATTTGCGAGATTTAGGGAAGATTCGTAGTTACTACAATGTCCTTTATTGATCTATGGCTATTAATCTAAAATTCAAGATGCTTCATAGCAAGATGTGAATTTGTTTCGCTCTCAATTTCACCATCCCGTCAATCTTTGTGACCTGCTTTGCCCATTTCACAAGTCTTATATGCATGCGATGCATATACTAATTTCGCACGCATCGCGTGCATATAAGACTAGTTAGATATACCATGAGTATAAATGTAACAAATATTCATCGACAACATTATGTTCTCATCACCGTAGAAAAAGTAATTAAGTTTCGACATCCCTGTTAGTTTTTTTTGTGGTACGTAGGAGTCACAAAGGGAAATATTATTACAAAAATGGGGCCTATGAGGAAGGGATTCGAACCTGAAACCCATCGTGCACAGACCCTCAATATTAACTAATATACCAAGACCTCATTGGTTTAACCATTATGAAAAATTTTTGTAAGCGTGAAAAAAGGACCAGAACAAGTGAACAACCTTATGTTGCATGAAAAATACTTTTTTTTTGTGTGCGAATGAGCCACATGGGCAATACAAATTACAAGGGGGGAGGGGGGCCCTATCGTACACAATCCATCAGTCTTAACCACTAGGTCAAGACCTCGTTAGTTTGTATGAAGTACTTTGGTTGTTAACATGGGCAGTTTTGGGGTGGCGTGAGGTGAGCAGCGGAACAGGGCCCCAAATTTCAGTATAGCTAATTTACTAAATATGCACACAAAAATATTGTAGTGGTGGTTAAGGTGTTTTTGTGTACGGAGTAATACCCAAGGTTTTGCTCGATTTATATGTTTTATTTACTTTCCTATTTTCCCACTGAACGAGAGCCTCTTTTTGAGAAATTGCATATGCCTCTATAATCGTAGCGTCGTTGTAACACCGGCACAGGTTATAAGACCACTCCCATCAATGGGGAAAAAAACTCCTCACCACTATCTCTCTACCACTTTCTTACTCCTCCACATCACTTTCCTCACATACAAATTTTGTTACAACAAACTCATCTCACCAATGAGCAAAAAAAAAACTCCTCACCACTTTTACTTTTACTATTCTATAAAGCCCAACACACTTTCTATTTCCCACATACTCCATCCTTTTTGTATTTATTCAATTATATTAATAACTTAAATGAATTTTAACAATTAGTTAAGATAAATTATTTAATTTACGTGATTTTTTTAATTTACGTTATTTTTATTTCAATATTTATATATTTTAATACTATAAATTTAATTTTCAGTGATTTTTCGAATATATCACAAATAATAGTAATATTTAGTATGAAAAATGATTTTGATGGTTTTAGAGAGAAAAAAATAAATTTTGAAAGTGTGTCAAAATATAGCAAATTTTATCTCTATTTATAGATCATGAAATTTTATGACTGTTGGTATATATATATTTTTTATTATTATTAATTATTTTCGCCTAAATTAGCCTTTAAACAAAATAACCATTACAAAAGCACCGAAAATTGTGATTGGTTGATGAAAACGATTGACAAATGGCAAGCGTTCATTGGGCTAACGCTGCAAAAGTCAGGAAAAAGAAATTTCCCTTTTTTTAATGGATTTATGCGGTTACTTTTACCGTATTACCGTATTTTTTTCTTTGTTTTTGTCCCATGCATGTCACCATCATCTGCAATTCTTACCAAGTGGGTCCCAATTTTATTGGTGAGCATTTACAGGAAATAGAATGCCCCGCATGGATTTTTCGATTTCCCCGCGAGCCAATTTCCGTTTTCCCATTGATATGGTGTGTGAGCTAATTTAATCTCACCGTTTCTCACTCGTGGGGAACTTTTTTCCTCACCGGTGAGAGTGCTCCAAAGATAGAAAGAAAAATAGTGTGTGTGTTGCGTGGGCATAACATTAATCATTGTTCTCTCAAAAAAGTGTAGGACTAAATTGGGTCAACTCGATCCCACACTCATGATCTCTCTTTATAGTCCAACAAAAGCAACACTTTTGTTCTTGACATTCGAAATTCAGGCCTTAAAAGTTTGGCTCTCACATTCACATTTTAGACTATAATATGTGTAACATCAACATGTATACATCCGACCAAACCTGCGAGTCCTATGATAACTCCTTTTGTCCCCCCTTTCCCTCTTATGTTAGTGCCCTAGTTTGATTCAAACAAAGTTTCACTTCTAGGGATTCATTCATTGGTCCACTTGGATAAAAAAGAGTGTGATTCTTTTGGTGCATTTTCTTCTTTTTTTGTTGATGAACTTATGATTTATGATTTATGTTTTGATGATTAATGATAATTTTGTGTTAATGATCTAATTTTGTGAGTTGCAAGTGTCACCTTCTACAAACGAATTGCCTTACACTTTAACCATTTAACTAGTCCATTTGTTCAACGGATGTACGTCTTAATATCCGTAATGATTCATTCATCTTGATGCAAATTAGTATCATTGCGCTTGTATTTGCTATGTTAGTCATTTATTATGCTCGGTAGGCGCATGAGGTAGATTGATTTAGATCAACCTAGCATCGGTTATTCAGACAGGCGGATAATTTGCGCTTATCCCGTGACATTAGATAGGGATGCAACAATAAGAAGGAGATGGATTACCATTTACCACACCAAAAACATGAATGTTTGTGGTGCATTCCATGTTTTTTTTGCTGATAAGGGCGAGTTTATCCCTCAAACTCCAAACTCTGTCACGTCAGCTTTTCACTAACTTTTACCTCCTTTTTCGTTATTCAGATTCATATAAGACTCTCCTTCTTTTACACATTATCCACAGACTCACCTCAGCTGCGCTTGAAGACCGAAAAGCTCCTAAAATAAGATAATTAAATAAAATAAAGTGTGATGATGTGATGTGATATGATATGATTGAGTTTGGACGGAGAAAAGCAAAGTCTTAAGAAAGTCTTGAACGAGTGTTGTGTTCCCAAACCCACCACCAATCTCGAGATTTACTGTACCTTACAAAGTTACAGACTCCCCTCCAAAATTAGAGATAAACTCAACCTAAAATGTACAATACATGCTTGGCTTAGGCTTCCAATTGGGCATTGGGAGAGGGATTAATTGGTGTCTCATTTGAAAAAGACAAGCATGCCAAACATAACCCACATTTGCACACTGCACGCTAGACAATCCATGGGCCCCCATTTCCTTCCTTCCATCCAACTATTTTCTTTTTTTTAGTCTGAATTTTTGAGTTTCTCAAATCTACTTTTGCTGCCTCCATTTTTCTTCCGACCAATCAATTGATTCAATTCCCAATCGAAAGCTTATCTTTTCACCAATTTTTTTCATTGTCATACTCCGTAGGTCTTTATATTTATAAATTTACAAATTTTTATATACGGCCGTCTTACACAAAAATTACATTGGTGGCATATAATTTAATTACTAGAACTAATTAGTTAATTACTGAAACTAAATAGTTAAATACTTAAATCAATTAGGTAATCAATACAATTAATTAGTTAAGTACTAAACTAATTAGTTAAACACTAAACTAGTTAGTTAAGCAGTGGAACCAATTAGTTAACCAATCAAAATGGTCTTTTCCTGTAAGGCGGTCTTACACAAAAGTTGGTGTTATAAATTATAGTTAAATACTGAAAGTTAAATTATAGTTAAATTATAAATTATAGTTAAATTATAGTTAAATACACACATTTTTTAAAAAATTAGGTAGACTACTTACCTTCATTTCTGAAAGTTTGTTACGGCTTTGGAATATATGTATGAATTACGAAAACTTTAGTCGTAAATTCTTGCTACTATATATGGAGTACGTCAAAACACTATCCCGTGAGATCTTGTCAGATCCATCATGGTAGTTCAGCTACGCAGGTCAAAACTTAAATTACTTCCAAACATTTCGCAGCTGATAAGGTTCGACCATGTACGTGACCTTCAAGTTATAAGGTGAGTTCTCTACTCCATAGTATATAGTACTTCCTCCATTTATATATAGTTGCAATACTTTCCTAAAATGAAAATGTCATAATATATAGTTGCAACATACCTAAAATGAAAACATTTTTTACCCAAAGTTATAATTTTACACCTAAGATAAAGTAAGTAATGTGACTAAAGTGATTGTGGCCCCATTCAAGTACCACTTTTTAAAATACCGTATAGAAATGTATGTTGCAACAATAAAGAATTGGAGGAAGTATATATGTTATGCAATGGTAAAATATACAATAAACACACGTAATATTCATGTATATATATTTTTCACATGCATTATATATCCGGCCACATACACTTAGCTAGCAAGAAATAAGCTAGCTAATTAAGTAGTAGAACTTAACAATGATGTAATTAAATTCTGGTTTTATTAATTAACTTTCATTCATATGATATCTTGATTCAATTTGTCAAATATGCATAACCCAATATTATTATTACTATAATTATTATCATTATCACTCAAGAACTCATTAATTAACTTCCCTGCATCAATTACCTCCTCTAACTCTTCCCTCTCATTATTACTTCCATGCAAGAGCAACAATGCATCCTCACTTAGTTGTGAAGCCACAAACTGGTCTAGCTCCCTCCAATCCTGGCTGGTGGTGGTGACGGCGGTGGTGGCGGTGGCGGTGGTGGTGCATACTCGCTTTAAGAACGGTGGTTGAGACGACGGGCTCTCTAGTTGAGGAAGTTGTAGGAAACTATCATCTAATGAGGAAGTTGAATGCATGAAGTTAATCCATGATTGATCAAGACTTTCTTCCTTGCATAGCGATTTCTTATGTAAGAGGCGGTTTCTTTGCATAGCAAATTCGCCATTGTTATGGATTATTATTGGATCTATTACTGAGCTTATACCACTTGGTTCATGATCATATAACATACAGCTTGGTGAAGAAGATGATGAATCCCATCTTTCCATGGTCTTTGATTGTATGGTTGTTTTCTTCTTGAATGCTCGACATACTACCCATCCTTCTTCCTATACAAAAAGAAAATAAAAAACAAAGAAATAATTTATTTGATGAACATCATCATTTTAGCTATATACCTAGCTAGCTAGAATAAGCCTAGAACATGATGTGATATTCATAACATTATGATCTACTATTACGTCTATAGGAGTCTGAATCTTTTGTACCACAATATGTACGTGTACAACTTGTGTGTAACTCTCTCCTATTGATTGATATAAATGTAATTTTAGATATGACAATAAAGTTGGTTGACATACTAGTATACTACTACCCACCCTTCTTCCTACAAAAAGAAAAACAAAGAATGAGAGAATTTATTTGACCATCATCACTTTAGCTACCTAGCTAGCTAGCTAGAATAAGCCTAGAACATGATATGATATTCATAGCATTATGATCTACTATTAAGTCAACTTCTAGGTGTAATTTGATAGGAGTCTGAATCTTATACACCACAATATGTATGTGTAAAATTTGTGTTCGCTCGTATTGATCAATATAAATGTAATTTTAGATATAAAAACAAAAGTGGTTGACTAACTAGGATTAGCCAATAAAAAAGAGTGGTATACAAATGGTATATAATTTGTAGTATAGAGGATTATGAGAGCTTTTGTAGAATAAAGATAATATAGTAATAATGTAAACGAGAATCAACCAAAAAATAATTTTAAAAAATTAACCACAAAAGGCAAGTGATCAGAAAGTAAAAAAGAAACGAAGGAAGTACGGAAAAAAATTGCATTTGGAGAGATGATCAATATGTAATCCGTTATAAATTGAACTAGCTTATACAATTAGGCTTTGTTCTTTTCTCCTTATTCCAACTTATCACTTATTTTTCTTAAAATAAGATCAGAAAAGGGAAAAATGACTCACATAAAACATTCAGATCAGATCAGAAAAATCATCCTACACCAGAGACTTGAAAAATCATACCAGATCAGAAAGAATCATACTATACCAGAAACTAGAAAAATCAGACCATACTAAACCAGAAGCTCGAAAAATCAGACAAGACCAAACCAGAAAGAATCCGACTAGACCAGAATATAGAAAAATCAGACGATACAGGGGGAAGAGAATAAAGCCTTAATTAGCTAAGGTAATGGGTGCATATAATAGAATGACGATCAAACACAAATGTAAAGAAATACGTATAGTGTAGTACTTGCCTGAGGAGGTCCATTCTCATCAGTTTCAAGTCGATATTCATGCATAATCCAATCAGATTTCTGGCCATTAGGAGCCCTTCCTTTGTAATAAACTAGGGTTTTTCTCATTCCAATTAGCTTAAAACCCTTATCATACACAGCTTTATCTCTCCCTGTAGCCTTCCAAAACCCTGCCATGGTGGCCCGGTTCGTCCTCGTCCCCGTCGGGTACTTTTTATCCTTGTGGCTGAAGAAGTACCACTCGTTCGGCTCCTCGTATCCGATCCGACATTTCTCTTCAAAAACGTTTCATATACTGATTATCGGGTTTTTGTGCAGGAAATACTACCACTTTACTATCACTGCCCAGTTTTCAGTTTTTAGTTTTTTATTTTATTTTGTAAGTCATATGATTTAAATTGCTTCATGATATTAAAAATAGTCATACTTATAGTAATCATGTTGATTTTGAAAACTGACAATAAAAAACTGACAACCATGTACGGGCCCATTCGGTATCAATGAAAGTTTACAGTTTTTGATTTTTTGGTTTTATAAGTCATATGATTTAGATCGAATTAGGAACTAAAGATAATCAAACCTATTGTAATCATGTTCATTGTGAAAACTGACAACAAAAAACTGGAAACTACTTCTTGCGGTTTTCATATTTTGGTTTTTAGTTTTGTAAAAAACTAAAGAAAACTGGAAGCAAAAAACGATGCCGAACGAGCCTGTAACTTTATGTGGTTTTCATATTTTTGGTTTGTAGTTTTGTAAAAAACAGAAAACCTCGAAACAAAAAATAAACTGAACTAGTTTTTCTCTTTTGTTTCTTAATCATTTTTAGTGATTCAAAGTTCATTCTCTTTCCTTTATTCGTAAGAATTTCACATATTTTTTTTTCTTTTTGACATAGGCTTAATTTGCAGAAATAAAACAAAAAATTTAAAATATAATACAGTTTACGTACCTTGGAGATCCCAAGGTTCAATCCTATATAAATCGATATCTCGAATAACATCAAGATCGATCTTTTGATTGGCAACCTTCTTCATAAGATAATAACCCACAAGTTCATCATCCCTAGGATGGAATCGGAATCCAGGAGGCACACATGATTCCATTATATATATTTGACAAATTAATTAAACAAGCTAATTAGCTTAATGATCAAATTTCATAAACCAAATTGTACACTTAAATTATATACCATAAATACTTGATTTTGAAATGCTTCGATCAATGAATTATAGGTGTCGAGATTGAGTGAGAGAAGTTGAGAGTGAAAACTGAAAAGAAGAGATGAGAGACAAAAATGAAGTTGAATGATGAACCCTACTAATATATAGTTTGTTTATTTATGGGAGTAATTTAAATAAATAAATTAATAAACGCGTGTTGTCGACTGTGGAGTGGTAAGTGGTAACCTACAAACAGTCCATCACAAAAAAAAAAAAAAAAAAAAAAAAAAACAATGATAATGTACTACTCTTTCCGTTCCGTAATTATGTTTCAGCGTGTGTCATGTATGACCAGCCACACTATCAACTTGAAAATTATGTGTTAAGATATGATGAATCCCTGTGACACTTATATGCGGTATGTTTTAATTTAAGACAAAAATAGATTGGCTAACATATAAGATTGGTAGGCAATCCACTATTCCCGATTTGTAGACCCGATTAAAAAGCATGTCGGGTCGGGTTTAGGTCGGGCTACATTGAAAAATTCTTCCTATAAGGTCGGGTCGGCCCAAACTTCATGCCAACTTTTTCTGCCCAAAACCCGCTATTTCAGGTAAAAAAATAACATAACAGGTTTATTGGACCATTTCGGATTGGGCTAATTCTATAACTAAAATTACAATTTTAAATTGCTCAAATTCCAACCAAAAAAATATTTTAAATGGGGTTCTGTCTGGATCGAAAACGGGCCTAAATTTTTTTCCAAAACTCGTGGGGTAGATCTGTTCTGCCCAACGGGCCGGGCTCATAAAAATCAACTCTGATTTTTAAGATGGAACCCTGTAACTCTGGAAGACTTATATATGATCGGTCTCTCTTTCAGTGTTGGATTCAGACTTAACTCGACCGGTGAGTTTATCAGGTGGTTAAATTTGTGTTTGATTATCGATCGATGACAAGTTTAAAAAATGGAAAACGGAATGATGATGTAGTTTAGGTAATTAATTAACTAATTAACTGTTAGTACGGAGTAGTAATTAAGGGGAAGATAACGGGACATGCAGGAGGCAACAAAGAGGTTTGTGCTAAGCTCATCATGTTGTCTTGTATAGGGGGTAATGCCCCAAATGATGCATCAAACAAACGCCGTTTTCTTTATGCTAGTAATTCAATTTACTACTCGTATA